>NC_057802.1:598818415-599418415 GCF_018294505.1 Triticum aestivum
TTGACCTAAATTCATAGTGAATTTCTCTGAAATTCATAGAAATTTATTATGAATTTAGGTTGAATTCTCTCTATAGGCGCATCTATGCTCATTTTTTTAGTAAAGTTAATCACAAACTTGTGATTCACACAAATTTCAAAGAATTCAAATTTTAACTATTCAAATTTGAAAACTAATGGCACTAATATAAAGTTTATATTTTTTCTAAAACTAATGGCACTAACAGAAAGTACATAATTTTGCTGACCTAAAAGCAAAAAGAATTAAAAAATAAAGCAAAAAACAAAAGAAAATAAATAATGCAAAAAACAAAACAAAAAAACTGGAAAAAAACTATTTTTATACTAAAGTTAATCACAAACTTGTGATTCACACAAATTTCAAAGAATTCAAATTTTAACTATGCAAATTTGAAAACTAATGGCACTAACAGAAAGTTTATAATTTTGTTGACCTAAAAGCAAAAAAGAATTAAAAAATAAAGCAAAAAACAGAAGAAAATAAATAATGCAAAAAACAAAACAAAAAAACTGAAAAAAAACTATTTTTATAGTAAAGTTAATCACAAACTTGTGATTCACACAAATTTCATAGAATTCAAATTTTAACTATTCAAATTTGAAAACTAATGGCACTAACAGAAAGTTTATAATTTTTCTGACCTAAAAGCAAAAAGAATTAAAAAATAAAGCAAAAAACAAAAGAAAATAAATAATGCAAAAAACAAAACCAAAAAACTGAAAAAAAATAAAAAAACTACCACCTATTGGGACACCACGGCCTGAATACGACTAGAAACCCAACCTGGGCCAGGATTCAGGCCCGCAGAAGGCCCAATTGGCCCACAGACAGCACAGTGTGAAATAGGCCCGTAAGCCTGCATTTGAGAGGAGCTCGAGAGGGCAGCCGCAGTGGGGCTTATAAACCACTCCGAGCCCCTCTCAACTAGCGAGGTGAGACTAAACTTTTGGCCGCGGGCAGCGCAAGGCCTTTGGTCCCGGTTGGTGGCACCAACCGAGACTAAAGGGGGCATTGGTACCGGTTCGTGGCACCAACCGGTACCAATGCCCACCCTCCCGGTTGGTGCCACCAACCGGGACCAAAGGCCGCCGCTTCCCGCCCTTTGGGCTGCTGAAAAGGGACCTTTGGTCCCGGTTGGTGGCACCAACCGGGACTAAAGGGGGCATTGGTCCCGGTTGGTGCCACGAACCGGGACCAAAGCCTTTGCTATATAAGTAGCACATAGGAAAATTTCAGATCTCCCTCGCCAGTTGCCCCCGACGCTGCCAGGCTGCCCGTGCTCGCCTCGCCGCCCGCTCCTCGTCGTCGTCGCCCCAAGCCCCTGCCCGGCCCGCGCGTGCTCGCCGGCGCCCTCGCCGTCCCCGCCCCGTCCCGCCCCTGCGCGCCGGCCCGCCTCGTGCTCCCCTGCTCGCGCGCGCCGCCCCGGCGCCCCGAGCCCCCTGCCCTTCCCGCGCGTGCTTGCCGGCGCCCTCGCCGCCCCCGCCCCGTCCCACCCCGGCGCCCCGAGCCCCCTGCCCGGCCCGCGCGTGCTCGCCGGCGCCCTCGCCGCCCCCGCTGTGAGAGCCGCCGCCCCGGCTCTGTTTTTTTAGTTTAATTGTTTTAATGTATATGTGTATGTATGTGGCTATATGTTTTTGTTCATATGTGGCTATATGTTTTTTTTATTAGTTTACTTTTTTTGTTCATATGTGATGTATATGTGTATGTGGCTATAATGTATATATGAACAAAAAGTTTTTTTTGGCTATATGTTTTTGTTCATATGTGGCTATATGTCTTTTTATTTTTATTAGTTTAATTTTTTTGTTCATATGTGATGTATATGTATATGTGGCTATAATGTTTTTTTGTTCATAGAAAGTTTTTTGTTCATATAAAGAAAGTTTTTATATATGACAATCGATATATATATATTCGATATATACGAGAAATGATGTTCCATGGAAAAGTTTTATATATGCAAAAGTTACAATTTTAGAAAAGTTTTATATATCTAGCTAGGAAGGGAAGAAGAAGAAAAAGAAGGATAGGAAAGAAGAAAATAAGAAGAGGAAAGAAAGAAGAAGAGGAGAGGAAGAAGAAGAGAAATAAATAAGAAGAGGAAAAAAGAAGAAAAAGAAGAGGAGAAGAAGAAAGGAATAGAGGAGAAGAAGAAAAAATAGAAAATATTTTTTTCTTCTTCTCCTCTATTCCTTTCTTCTTATCCTCTTTTTTTTTTCTTTTTTTCTTCGATCCTCTCCTCTATTCCTTTCTTCTTCTCCCCTTTTTATTCCTTCTTCGTCTTCTTATGTTTTATCGGGTCTGTCGTCGTCGATATATACCCCTCCCGATAACTTCAACACGAGGGGGGATAACTTCAACACGAGGGGGGGTCGATATACCCCCTCCCCGATAACATTATTTTCCCGTGTATGTATGTCGTCGTTGTCGATATAACCCCCTCCCGATAACTTCAACACGTGGGGGGGGGTCGATATACCCCCTCCCCGATAACATTATTTTCCCGTGTATGTATGTCGTCGTTGTCGATATTACCCCGTCCCGGATAACTTCGACATGAGGGGCGGTCGATATATATACCCCCTCTCGACTGTGATAACTTATACCACGGGAGCACCCCCCGACCCTCTCGCTCGACCAAAACTCTCGAGGACACCCAAACCCTAGAAAAAAACGATGACGGTCTCCTACCCCCTCCCGCCGCGCCCCTACCCTTGAAGCGTTGCCGAGGCCACCCCAAACCCGGAATAAGCTAGGTCTACGTTTGCCACTAATATATCCACATGCTGTCATGTTTGTGTAATAATTGCGATGTTGTAATATTTGTAGAAACAATGGAGCACGGACGAGACGAGGAAGCAGAAGAGGTGTTGGGGGACATAATCTTAGCCGGAGGTGATGTCATGTCGTCGTATCTTAACGACAATGATGGTCTGGAAGAACAGGGTGAAGAAGCAGGTTACGATGATCGAAGAATGGAGGAGGAAACACATGATTATGATGGCTCCGGTGACCCAATGCTGGTGCAAGAAGGAGCCCGTGTTGACGGCTACGGTGACCGAACAGAGTCCGGCAGGTAAATATATTAGTTAAGCCTGTGCTGACTAGCTAATTGATGCATTCATTGTTTTGGTATGTACACATATTAATTAACTCTCGTCTTTCTTCTTTTTTCTAGCCCTCTGGATCGAGCACAACTTCGGTAAAGAGACGAGGCCCGAAGAAAAAGTTGCGCGCGGATGAAAGGTTTGAGATCACATCAACCGCGCGCGACGGCCAACCGATTGAACCCATCCGGATAAAGGAAGCCTTTTCTGCTCAGTGCGGGGTTCTTGTTAGGGACAAGATCCCGATCAGCATCCACCAATGGTATAAGCCTAGGAACGAAGACCCTGAGGTGTCTTATGTCAATGATATGCCGAAAGATGATCTTTGGACTGAGCTGAAAGCAAATTTCACCCTACCGCCAGAGGAGGATCCGGAGAAGCCAGTTATAGAGCAATTAATCAAGTCTCATGCTCTTAAGAAGATGGCAGACCTATTCAGGAGGTGGAAGAATGAGATGAAAAGGTTTGTCGACAAAGAAGAGACACCAGAATTCATCGGCAAATATGAGAAGATCAGATATCAATGGCCCGCATTTGTGGCCCACAAGACATCGGAAAAGAGTAAGAAGATGTCGGCGACAAACAAGCAAAATGCTGCGAAGAAGAAGCTTCACCATCGCACGGGGTCAGGTGTCTACCTCAAAGCCCGGCCTAAGTGGGCCAAGGCTGAGAGGGATCTGCTTGATAAAGGGATTGAACCAGAGACAATGAACTGGCCAGACCGTTGCCGGACTTGGTTCTTCGGGGCTGGCGGAACCTTGGACCCTGTATCAGGGAAGTGCCATTGGACGGACGAGCAACTTGCAATATCCGTCAAGAAGCTTAAGTACTATATCGATGCAGCGCGGGAAGGGACGTTCGTTCCAGACAGAGAGAACGACGAACTCACAATGGCCCTCGGGAATCCTGAGCACCCTGGACGGACACGAGGCACTCCAGGCTCCATTCCGTGGAAGGCTGGTTTTCCGGACGCAGGCGGTTACACATGCCAGGAGAGGAGGAAAAAAGTGGAGCAGATCCAAATTTAGGCGCTGCACGCAAGGGTACAAGCGATTGAGGAACGAGAAGCAAATCGCAGCAAGCGACCTGCCGAAACTACCCCACCATCTCAGCGGAGAAGCAGCCAGGCTTCCACTGAGCTGGTTCGGCATGTCTTCACGGCTCCTGCTGCTAGCTACCCCGTAGATGCTATCACGGAGTCTCAGCATTGCCACCTTATGACGCAGTGGATGCAATTGAAAGTCAAGGCGGCTATTGGCTCTGTTGCACCTCCTGAACCTGGCGCAACTTTTCACTGCCGGCCGATTCCAGAAGGATATGCTAGGGTGATGGTGGATGAAATCACAGAAGGATTTGAGGACCTCCAGCTTGACCACCCTACGGGTGAAGGGGAGACTCGGCTGGGTTCTTGTCTGAAGACTCCATGCCTATGGCGGAAGGAGCTCATCAACCTTCCGAACTGGATGCCTCCGCCTCCTCCTCCTCATCCGGCGAGTCAGGGCACTCCGCCTCCTCCACCGCCTCCTCCTCCGGCGAGTGACGATCAGGGCACTCAGCCTCCTTCTCCGGCGCGTGGCGGCACTCCGCCTCCTTCTCCGCCTACGCCGGCGCGCCCAAGCAGCCACCAGCCTCCTCCTTCTCTGCCTCTCCAGCAAGGGCGGAAGAGACCCGCCGCCGCCACGGCTGCTCCGGCGCGTCGTACTCCTTCTCCTCCGCCTCGTAAGCAAGCACGAAAGAAGACAGCTGCAGTCGCCCCGTCTGCTCCGGCGTCTAGCAGTACAGCCAGAGGCGGGAGGCAATACAGATACGGTCCACCTCTCAAGCCTCTAGAGAAGTTACCATACGAGAGGACCCCGGAGGAAACCGCGAAGATCGTGCGGACAGAGGTGAAGGACTTCTTTGAAGGGTTGAAAGCAAAGAGACATCCACCTCCGGAGAAGAAGGTAGATCCGGTGAAAGCAAAGCGCACTATCGATGCCCTGAGGAAACCACCAAAGTCTCCGCCGAAAACCAACTATGAGCGCATTACTGAAAAGGCATATCTCGAAGCGGAGCGGTCGGGAAGTACTGTCAGTGATCAAAGCTTAAAAGAACGACGATCTGGGAAAAAAATTGCCCAGCTCGGAGAACAAGCGTATCAATCGTTCCCCCCGCTCAATGTGTCTAGCGACAACGTCGCTAATGCTCCGGGATGGTGCCCGGTTATAGCAATCCTGGAGATTACCTGCCCGACGATGTACATTATGATTTGTTGGAGGTGGACGAACACAGATACGAGTACGGGAAGCCTCTCGTCAAAGATGAAAAATCTCTAACAACGATGATGCAAAGATTCCATAATTGGTACATGAAAACCTGCAGAGAGTCTGGGGGGACGAATACTTTGTATCTGAGAATTAAAGAGGAGCACGACCTCATCTGCGGTGATCTGTTGCCTGTTCCATTTGAGGAGTTCTTCGCATTTTTCAATCAGAAGGCCCTCGATAAATTAACGGTCACTTGCTACTGTCTGTAAGTACTACTTATGTCATCAAGTCTCTATATATAGCTCAGCTCTTTCATTGCATGTATTTATAATTATCCTCACTATATTATGCAGATTGAAGATCGTCGAGTGCAGAAAAGCAGAAATGTATGATATTGGGTTCGTTAACACAAATCTCATAGATCATTTTCAGGTTAAAAAGAACGCCGCCGAGGCCGAGGCCAACTTGCTCAAATCATTAGTAATAAATCAAAACAAAGATTTAATACTCTTTCCTTACAACTTCGAGTGAGTGTTACTGTCGTGTGCATATTCGGTTTCCCTTATTACTCGAGCGAGGTTATAGTAATGTAATTGATGAGTTATGCATGCGTGCGCAGCTTTCACTATATTCTCCTGGAGATTAAGCTTGAGCGGGGAGTAGTACCCGTCTTAGACTCGAGACGAAAAGATCCCGAGACCTATGCGGACATGACTAAAATTCTCAACAAGTAAGTTCAATCGATCATTATCGCACAATATCGGCAACTATTTGTTCATTTCCTGATATCTCAAGTAATAATTATTTTCTTTGTCTTGCAGAGTTTGGAAACAGTTCACCGCAGAAGCTCCGGGACTGCCGAAGGAGCTGCGATATACATACCCGAAAGTAAGTACTACTAGCTAGCTAGTTGCGCGCATCTCCCATTGATTCTAGCTACTTTCATCAATGCCATTTATAATGATTTATTATCAGTTTGATTGACCTCTATTTCTCGTAAAGTGCTTGTGGCAGGAACAAGGGAATGATTACTGTGGATACTACGTGTGCGAGTTCATCTACAACGCGACTTGCAAAGATAAGCGGGGCTACTCTAAAATACAATACAAAGTGCGTAAGCAATAATATTCACAATTTCATTTTATTACACCATCATTTCTGTTGAGTTTCATTCATATACATGTATTAACCCCCTTCTTCAAATTAGACGTGGGAGATGCGGAATGAACTCCTACCACAAGATCACATTAAAGCAATTCAAGAGGAATTGGCGGGATTCTTTCTTGACCACGTCATCAATAAAGCCGGAGAATACCATGTGGAAAGTGAGTTCAAATGCTAGGGGGTTGTAAGAGATCTTACATATTGTATATGTATGTAGCCAGTAGTGTCGGATAGATAATACGAAAACTTGTTGTTCGACCAATCTCTCGGAGAAGGAAAGGTCGATCACTTCTCTCGGTATGCACGACGAACTTCTGTACTTAATGGTTTCCTTCATTTTCTTACTAGCTAGCGTGTCGAGGGCCTCTCTATACGTATAGTACGTAGCGTCGACCAAGCACGGAGATAAGAGAGGACACTTTTCTCTCTATTAATTAATTAGCTACCTAACACAATATATGAAACACCTTAATTAACCATACAAAACCCCCAAATCCACCCCCTTTCAGAAAAAAACAAAAACCCCAGCCACTGAAATGCTGACAAGTGGATGCCTATTGGTTCCGGTTGGTGCCACCAACCGGAACCAAAAGCCCTTCTGCCTGGGCTCCCCGCACCTGCCACGTGGACGGCCTTTAGTCCCGGTTCGTGTAAGAACTGGGACTAAAGGGCTAGGGCATTAGTAACGACCCTTTAGTCCCGGTTCCAGAACCGGGGCTAAAGGCCCTTATGAACCGGGACTAAAGGCTCTTTATCTACTAGTGTCTTTATAACTTCTGAGGAGTACATTTTCTCCTAACTTTTCCCCCATAGCTGAAAAGGGCAGTAAGTTGTCCTCTATTTACACTTCACTATTTTCAAAGAGAAGTTCGAGCACACTGTGATAAACATTTTTATATTTGCAGTACTTAAGTTTGACATATCAAATGGATATGCACGGTTTTCATTAGATTGATCTAATGTAGGCCAAGTGTTCAGTACATCGGAGTTCACACCACATTTTTATGAAGACGATTGTATTCTGTGAATAATGGCAACTAGAATAACAATATTTCTTCCATAGCCTTATACATAAACGTGATGACAACTACACAAACTAGATGATTGCCACATGCGTTGCCACGAAAAATAAATATTGTAATCCATAAACGTAAATTGAACTTGACAACATATGGTTTTCCATTCATATTTTTTTTGAAAAGGAGGATTACCCGGTCTCTGCATCTGGGCGATGCATTCAGCCATTTTATTAATTATTAACAAGGACCTTACAAAGTAGTACATCAGGTAGTCTGAAGCCACCATCTTAGCAACAACTGTCGCTACTCCTATCCACTTGATGAAGGGGTGCCGATAGTCCGAGCCTAATACCAAACAGACATCTAAAGCCGGAGGCCCCAACCGAGCCACATACCGGGTTTGGGGTACAAACCGGTCCGACACACTCTCTTGTGTCGTCGCCACCGTCTTCCACCAATCCATCTTCAGAGCAGAAACTAACGCACGACCTTGCTAGGCCTCTCTGCCATTGACGCCACCATGACGCCAAACATCGTCCTCCTCTTGCGCGAGTTCATCTCTGCGCATCAGACGCCGAGTCCCCACTGCGCCACGCCGCCGAGATCCGCCGCCGTCAGTGAGTAAGATGAAGCACCGCTCCACCTTTTTAGTTGTTCATATAGGAAGTGTTTAGTTGTTTGCGTGGGTTTTTTCATGCATTGCATCTGTGTCTCAGTTGAGCCCGGCTGAGAAAAAACAGGCAAAAAAATTCAACATATGCATGTTGTTTGGTTGCCCGCATCTAGACTTCTTGCATTAGGGGAGCAATTTTGGCATGGCGTTTGGTGTCCTGCATTGGCTTTTTTGCGAGAAAACTCCATTCTATTCATCTTCAATCACGGCAGTACAACGAACACCAGAAATAATAAAAATTACATCCCGATTCATAGACCAGCTAGCGACGACTAAAAGCACCAAAGCGGGCTGAAGGAGTACCGCCGTTATCGCCCCTCCCTCGCCGGAGTTAACAAATAGGTAGCGTGAATAAGAGTTAATAGCTGTAAATAACACACAAAGTTACACATTGCCATGGAGATAGTGGTGGATGGTGGCCGCGTCGCCGCGTCCGGCACGACGGGCGTCGTCGTGGGTGACCGATCCCGCCGGCGGCACGGGGAACTAGTTGCTAGCGTCGTCGTTGCAGTGAAAGTCCGCACGAAGGGACGAATTAGAGGGCGCTGAGGCAGAGGATAGCGGAGGAGAAATGTAGTGCTCCGCCATGGTAGCGTTAGTGTGGTAGGACGAGGGATAGGAGGTCGAAAGGAACGACGCCGGAGACGACTCCAGTGTAGTCAAACGCGGGCAAGGAGGTCGAGAGGAACGATGCCGATGGTGACGCTAGTGTAGTACGACGAGGGCGAGCAGGGCGAGAGGAATGATGCCAGTGCGGCAGAATGCGGGCAAGGAGGCTGAGAGGAATGGCGTTGATGGTGGTGACAATGCAGCAAGGCGCAGGAGAGGAGAACGAGAGAAATAACATCAGTGGTTATGTCAATGTAGTAGGACGCATGAGAGAAATCCGAGAGGAACGATTAGAAGGGATGAAGAAGATTAAAGAGTGTCATTAAAACATACCACACATATGCATATGTACAATCTATGAGAAAGATGTAGATCTACTCGTCTACTATCGTCGAAATTGCAAGATGAGCTACTAGTCAAAGAACATTTCAAACAGTCGACCGAGCGCGGAGAATTTGACGGAATTCATCCAAAATAGCTCCAAATATGAACACAAAATTAAATATCTATGGTCAAAGAAACTAAAAACCGATCGTCTGAATGAAACCATAATATCGATGTGCATGTTTTTTGGGTAGACCTTGCCTCAAATCAGCGCATCGTTGTGTGCAAATTCATATCCAGGGTGTACCCAGCCTAAAGGAGCCCATATGTGCATTAGGAGAGTACCCCGCGAGATCGATAGCATCACTCGGGCGTGGGCTAGTGAAAAACTGCCAAATCAAGCATTCCCTGGGAGCGAGGCTCATAACTGCTTTAAAGTCTGTGCAATGCAGGTCTAACAGTGAATGCAGACAATCAAACCAGCCCAATTCTTCTAGCGTGGACCTGATTGAAGTGTATGCGGGCAATCAAAAACGCTCATAGTGACAAATATCCACACTTGCCCGCTTCTTTCGTAATCGCATGAGATATGCGCGTATCTAGTACTCTATATCTTGACCAATAATGGACAATTTAGACTGAACATACAAGCCTCAAAAATATTTTATATTAATATATAAACAGAGGGAGTATTTGATAAGCAATAGAAAGACATCAAAAAACATGCTTGGAAGTCTTATGGTCAAAACCTCTGGTACAGAACTGCTTGTCGCCGCTACAACCCTCACATGCGCAATACATTTTTTTTCCGAAAAAACTTTCGATTTATTCATCAACTGTTAAGGTAGTGCAAAATATGCCAGAAATAAAATAACATACAGGTCCATAGACTACCTATCGACGACTACAAGCACTGGGGCGAGGCCAAGACGCGCCGCTTTCATCGCCTCTCCCTCACCAGAGCCAGGCAAGTCTTGTTGTAGTAGACAGTCAAGAAGTCGTCCTGCTAAGGCCCTATAGGACCAGCACACAGAGCAACAACCATCGTCAGGGGCGGAGCTACGCACAGCTCGCGGGTGTCACTAGCATCGGGTCCAATTTGCACATGCTTAATATAATCCATTGATTTAGTGTGTAGGCCATTGATTGTTTGACACGTAGGCATATGTTCGTCTATGTGGACACCGGGTAATTTTGAGTCTAGGTCCTGCCCTGACCATCGTCGATGAAGAGAAGCGTAGATTGGAAGGATCCAACCTATAGACACATGAACATCGACGAGCGAAGACCATATCCACATGGATCTACTAAAGACAGACGCCGACCGAATCGAGATCTGTCAGAGACAAACCTCCACACGCCCTGCAATAATGATAGAAACACCAATGGAACGGGGCTAGAAAGGGATAATCTTATTCCATCTTGGGAGAGCCCCCGATGATTCGCCTCTTCGACCAGGACACAAAATATAAGAAAAAAAAAATAGACGAAGAAGCCTTCCTGCTGGCAAAGGCTAGGATCCATTGCACCTCCATGGTCCTAATGCCACAGAAGACGAGGCAGACCGATGACAATGTTGACGAGAGGCACAAGAAAACTGAGCGCCGGTTCGAGGAGGCGACCAATCCAACAACATACCCGTGTAGCTTTCTTGCAGGGCTTCATCACATCCACAATATCAGTTTGGAATTTTCAAATATTCTTTTTTTGAACCAATACACATATCTCTTTTTTTGAACACAGTACAGCCGCAGACGCTTATATACACACACATACATTTATCCTTATCAATACACAAACATAGACCCTACCCGTATGAGCAGTGCCGAATCTAGGATACTAATGGAGGATGTGCTCAAACTCAACAACGAGAATATTAAATGTCAACTTAAAGAAAAAACTGTTTCATAATATTTTTCTGAACAACCTTAAATAATCTCAGATTACTGCTGGAAACATGAACTATTTGCATGATTTTTTTTCTATATTTGCAAAATATTATATTTGGAACGAAAATTTGGATCTGTATAGCAAAATAGCCACCTCCTAGGCTTGCGTCCGCTCGGGTTGGCTCGTGGCTCCGGTGCGGGGCGACAACTGCAGCTTGCGGTGCGTCCGCTCGCTAGAGTTTAAGGCATGGAGCTTCGTGTTTCGATCCCCGCATGGCCGCGTACGTTGCTGTTGGCGGCTGTGCCCATGCGTGTGTGAGAGCCATGGAGTACATGGGTTGAGACTTGAGACATGAGAGCTAGGCTAAGTAAGGACCGTGCTAGTAGTTGAAAAAATTGATTTACTGGAGGGTAGGCTTGAGCCTGTTAAAGCCTGCTTAGTTGACTCGCCTCTGACTATGAGCATCCCTGAGGGACTGAGCCAACATATCATTTTAAGATTACGAAGTTACAAAAGGCGCCTCGTAGTTGACGGAAATGTCTCCTTCCACTGAACACGTGTCACCGGAAATCCTGAGGAAAAATAGAAATAATGCGAGTATCAGTAATTGAACCCTGTTGGGTTGGGGATACCATTGTCCTCCTAACCATCCAACCACAGGTTGGTTCGCCAACACGCATGTCTTCTACTCCCTCCGTTTCTAAATATAATTATTTTTAGAGATTTCAATGCGGACTATATATAAATGTATATAGATTTGTTTTAGAATGTTGATTCACTCATTTTGCTCATCTCTAAAAAGACTTATACTTTTTTTGAACTTCTAAAAAGACTTATACTTAGGAACGAAGAGAGTACTTATGTAAATTTTCATGTTTGCCGTCAAAATATCACATGAGTTTGATAAAGTGATATTTTCTCGTTTCTTCGGTCAAAAGTCATGTCTTTATGTAACTCCTCACGACGGTTCCTTCCTCTCCCCTTTGTGGCGAAAGACCGCGTTCAGTCTCCTACCTCCGCAAGCGAGGCCGCGAGCTCTCGCCTAATCCACCACTTCGGTGACTGGTGGGGGAGGGGATCCCGGATCTCCGCCTCAGTTATGTAGTTAGGGTTAGGATCTGTGTTCCCCATGTCGTGGTTTGGATGGGAGCGACCTCGGCGGTTGGAATAAATTTTCCCTGGTCTCGGCTCCATCTCGGAGCGCCATGGCAGCGAGGTTGAGGGAATCCATGGGAGATTGTCTTCTGTTTTTTTTGCTGCTTCAGCATATCTGGTGTCCTCTGGTGGGCTGCTGGTGGTTGCCCAAAGCGGCACCGTCCATGTGCATGTGAAGACTATGGATATGGGATGGTGGTATGTGAATGACGGTTCCTGTGCTGTGCCTCGACCACGGCGGCGGCAAGCAGTGGTTCTCGGATGCGAGGAGTACGGGGATGTCCCCCGGTCGACGCGCCACGGCGAATTCGGCTTCGCCAACGGCAAGCCTTTCAATCGGCTCACAAAGCCCAATTTGACAATGGTACTTCCTCAACTCGGGCGATCGTATGTGGTGGCGATGACAAGTGCAGTTATTCCTAGAAACTTTCTTGTTTTTTCTATTTTCTGCGGTAATATTCTACGAGTGTTTTTCAACTCATATCTTCCTTTGCCCTTTCTGAGCGATTCCATTTGTGTGCGTTGTACTGCAACTTGTGATGAATGGACCAATGACAATATTCTCAAAAAGAGAAGTCATGTCATGGTGTGGGGCTAGGGCCAACGTCGTCTGCGTCTCTACAGTTGGCTTCCTTCCCCCACACACCTCTCCTTTTTTTTTTCTATATTGTAAATATTGTATAACCCCCGTCTTTCCTCTCCTCTCCTTTTTTTCCTAATCCTTCTAAAAAAATGAAAACCCTCTTTCTGTCTCTCTCGCTTGCACCGCTCTCCTTCTTCCACCGCCGCCGCCGCCGCGCCGCCCTACTCGAGCGGTGCGGACGGAGATCTTCCTCCTCTCGGTAGGCCCTAATCCGCTCCCTCTCCCTTTCATCTTCTTCGTCCGCGCCGTGAGTCCTCCTTCTTCTCCGTGTGCATCCGCCGCTGCTCTAGTGTTCTTGAGAGCCCTGCTGCTCTAGTGTAGGCTACCGAGATGCATCCGCCCTTGTGTTTGCTGCGATGCCCCTCAAAAACAGCCCTGCTGCTTTGATTGTGATGCCTGTGTTCCTCACAGCAGTTTTTTTTATGCCATTGTAGTTGGTGCACCACTGTTTGATTTTTTTATAATGAATGTAACTGATTTCCATCCCTAGGATCCACCGCCGTGCAATTGTTCGCATGTGGATTGGGTGAATTTTAGCCTCTCTAGATCCTACAGTCCGTGTCAGGTAGGATTACATTGAAGGGTTGCCTGGTCTCATGGATTACAGTAGATCTTAGGATTATAATTGCCCATCATTGCTTCTCGCGAAAGAAACTCTTCATCTAGAGATCGGTGATATACATGGCAGTTCTTGTTATTGTACCCTTGGTCCTCGCACCACAGAATATAATAAGTTAGACACTTACTATATTTGAAATTTTGTTTTGTTTGTATGCACAAGATAAAAAGATTGTCCAAAATCGTTAGATATTCTAGAACTCCCTCTGTAAAGAAATATAAGAGTATTTAGATAACTACTTTAGTGATCTAAATGCTCTTATATTTCTTTACGAAGGGAGTAATTGGCATATCAATTACTGACTGTCACAGAGATGCCTGCGCAGAATCCTTTACTAACATGAAAATCAAATCCTTGACAGACTGCCTGCAAGAATGCCACCGAAGAAGCGCCTGCACCTGTCGCCCGCTCTTCCCAAGCTGGAAGACTATGTCGAGGAAGCTGCTCCTGCTGTCTCTACCTCTGGCACAGAAGGTAGCATGGATGGTGAGGACGATGCATACGCATCACATTCTTTGTTCTGTACGGGGTCGTTGAGCGGCTTGTTTATGTTTGATGGGCTTGGCAGATTCTGAGGAGGAAGTTGGCGACAGCAGCAGCAGCGGCGGGGACAACGAAGACGGTGGCAGCCATTCGTCGCAGATTGACGGTGCCGACATGGACGAGTAAGTGATCGGAGTTCTGTTTTTAGACAGTTTTTCTGTTTTATATGTGTGTTTCCTGCAGTTAATACTAGCTGCTAGAGTGCTAGGTGCAAATCAGCCCCTCGATTGCTGCTAGGATCAGTGCAATATCCTGTTAGGAAAGCATTTTGCTCACCTGATAAACTCTATTATCAGATTCTGGAACACATACTTGGTCAACTTAGACCCCTCAGCTGGCTAAATGAATCAAATCGACACTTCTTCGGCCTGTCAAATATAAGTTTCCAGTGTTAAAGTACTCCTCAGGGGCTAATTGTCCCATTATGAACACTTATATTGTAGCTACATATTTCTTTGAAAAAGGAACTAAAATATTGCAGAACACTTGTAACTGTTCTATTAATTTTTATTCTGTAATTTATATGCCAATCGGTAATTGAAGATGTGATTTTCATGTTAGTCAAGGCTTATAAATTGTTTATTAGTCTTGATCCTTGCAATCAATGCAAGTTGTAATCAAGCCTTATAATTATGTTATTGTGATTGCTTGTTATATCCTATCCACGGAAAAAAGCTTATGTCTATTAGTTGGTATTTTTTCTGGACAGAACATTACATCATTATACTGAATCTTTTCTGTTCACAATGAAAAACATTTGTCCGAACAACAAGCAATAGTTGGTTGATTGGACTAAAACCAGATATGGTTTGTACATGTGTGCTTTCTGCTTCTTCTCCTGTTTTTATTTATTTGAGCTGTTGATTGCTTAGAAAAAGAACATACGAACAACCCCCTCCATAAAAAATAGTGCACACTATTACCGTGTTAATATTGAAAAGCTTCCAAACCTGCACACAAAGCTAGCCTGTGTTTTCGCCATGATTGTTCTTCTCCAGCTATATTGGCCATGCAAATTCGTTAAAGTGTGGGATTAGTGAGTTGTCTTTGTTTGTAGTTGTACCTTTGTTTTTATATATGGAGGATAATAAACAAAATAGCCTTTCCCCTTTGATTTGGTTAGTCGCATGTAAATTCACCTCATGCACATCTAACGATATGCTCATCGAATACAATTGTGATGAGAGGGAATCGAGGTGTAGGGGTGTGTGATGATCGATAAGGAGGAAAGTGGGTGAAATTTTATGTTTGTCCCGACATGATAGGTAGCGAAGCTTGCTGAAGGCAAGTCATCATACGTGGAGAAGAGTCTTGTTTCCACTGCCGCAAGAATAGAACGGTGCACCATTGTTACTACACAGTAAGACATGTGTTGAAGTTGCCGCATGTCCTATATGATTATCCATACTAAGATGTCACCATCCATCGTTGGTGGTGATTGGGAACATGGTAGATATCTGCTGGGCACGCGCATGACATTTGTTGCTACACGGTTAAGAACATGTGTTAACCGAATAGAAGTATCACTTGATGAATACTTATAACTAGTCTCTTCAATATACAGAACTGAGTGATACCATGTGTATTTTTATGGTTGCTCAAATCTTGAACTTTGCATGCTAAGCTTAGTGGATACCATGTTTTTGTAGAAACAAGATATTTACAGAGTAGATTTCTCTTCTTGCTTGGATTGTTTCTTATTTAGACACTTCCTTATAGTATCTGCTGGAATTGTTCACGTTTTTGTGCATTGTTCTGCAGCCTAAATATTGTCCAATAATTGGTGTTTTTTGGTTTGCTAGCCCATCCAAAGTGCACATCTTTGTCAAGAATCTTGCCGGCAGGAAAATCTGTCTCAGAGGGGTCCACTTGACAGACACCGTTTACACCATCAAGGCAAAGATCCAGGAGCAGTACCGCCTCGTCTTCGACGGGGTGCAGCTGGAAGACAGCCGTACATTGGCTGATTATGGCATCAAGCATGATTCCACGCTTGACCTCCAAGAAAAGATGCAAATCTTCGTGACGGAGACGCTGAAAGGAAGGACCATCACTCTTCAGGTCGACAGCCTAGACACCATTGACAAGGTGAAGGCCAAGATCGAAGACATTGAGAGGTTTCCCAAGGTCCAGCAGTGCCTCATCTTTGTCAACAAACAGCTAGAGGACGACAGGCGCACCTTGGCTGACCACAACATTTCGAAAGGGTCCACTCTTCTCCTCATACTCCTCCCGTGTAGGCCAGGAGAAAGTAGGATGATCCAAATCTTTGTCAAGTCCCTGGACGGGAAGACCCTGACCCTTGAGGTCAGGAGCTCGGACACTATCATCAGTGTTAAGGTGAAGATCTATGAGAAAGAGTCCATTCCCCCTAGACAGCAGCGCATCCTCTTTCGTGGCGAGCAGCTGGAGGACCAGCGCACCCTGGCGCACTACAAGATTCAAAGCGAGTCTACCATCACTCTGGTGCTCCGCCTTTGTGGTTGCTGAGCTGGATGGCCTGCCGTTCATCAACCAGTTTTATTTTGCTGGAGCCTTCCTTCCAGTAGTGGCGCGTTATTAGTAAACTATCATTCTAGTACTATATGTTAGTATAGATATGCTCCGGGATTGTTCCTTCACAGTACAAGTGTGGTGTGTTATCACTTATCAGTAAAACTACGTACTAGTATCATTTAGTAGTATGTTATTAATGTGTTGAGTAATTCTTTTTATCCATCTATCTAGAGGAACTACTATTAAGAGTCCCTGGCTCTGTAGTGTCATCAGTTGATTGAGAATACAGTCTATATGCAGTTTAACCGACAAATAGCCTCCTTTCTGTACTCATTTATTTCATTTCTCCATTCATACCCATTGCAATTAAATTCTGTATCCATGTTTTCATCTATACCATCACAGTTAAAACTTGAAGTGAGGAGGATCATAACAGTGTGATTGCATGTTTCTTTTTACAAAGAAGATTTATTATTGCATACTGTGAACCACATGAATGTCATTGACTTCGAATTTGGACTGCAAATAAGAGTTGGAGTCTAAGTTGTCCTCGTCCTTGCCATTGGAGGAGAAAGAGGAGGACGGTGGTGTGAGGACAACGATGGGGCGTGGTGTAGGAGCCGTGGAGGAGGACAAGGAGACGTTCGCCGAATAGGCCCCCCTTAGCCACCATGGAGCATTGGTGGCATAGGACCTTATGTGGATCATGGTGGGTGACGTGGCATTGGGATTTGGGCTGCAAGGTCTTGGGCATTTGGGCTGCAAGGTCTAGGGCTTGAAGGCGGATTGGGATTTTGAGGGCCGATGACGGGGTAATTTATAGGAGGGGAGGTTACGGCGCCAATGGTTGGGCCATGCGTGCTCTTTTAGAAGGATATGTAGGCTTTAGGGATAAGGACTATTTTTGAAAAATTTGAACAAATAGGGAATAGTTTCAGGGGTAATTCTTTGAGGTGTTTAATATTGTAGGGAAGGGCTACTTGACATTTAACTTCAAACCGGTTTGTCAAATGCTCCGCCATGAAAAGTAAAATCAAAATAAATAGTAAAACAATTCAAAAATTTATGAATTTATTTTGTGATAAACTTTAACAAATGTTTTGTATGCTTACAAAATTTCAGCACAAATGACATGCGTGGAAGGCGTGGCAAAAAAATCCAGCACTCCAAACTGTTTTCAAACTAGCATTTTTGGAAACATCGATTTTGTTTTTTTGTCACGACTTCCAAGAATGTCATTTCGTGCTAAAATTTTGCAAGCAAACAAAACATTTGTCTAAATTTACCATAAAACAATTTCAGAATGTTTGAGTTTTTTTACTATTTTTTTGGTTTTACTGTTCATAAGGGAGCATTTGAGCTCGGATGTAGATACCCCATGTCCGCGTTAAAAGACAAACAACTAAGCTAACAAGCCAGCTCTTTATAACTTCTCGGGAGTACATTTTCTGCTAACTTTCCCTGATAGCTGAAATACGTAGTAAGTTGTCACAAATCCAATTCAGCTCTATGGATCATATGCTCCTGCCCACCAAAATGGATTTTGCAAATGTCCATTTAAAAAAAATAACAGATATGTTTATTGTCATACCAAAATGCTACCTGCAAATTTTAACGAGGAAAGAGTATTTTGATCTCTGCAAAAAAAAAGTCAAACGACAAATGCTACACTTATTTGTTTCTCACCAATGAAGCACAATCATCCTGTTTCGCATGAAAATTGTCAAGCACGGTTGTTACACTAACAAAAACATGTACAAAAATCAGAATTTTTAAATTTTATTTACTATTCTCTCCGTTCCAAAATTCATGTCTTAGATTTGTCTAGATACAGATATATATGATATTAAAACGTGACGTGTACATCTGTATTTAAACAAATCTAAGACAAGAATTTTAGGACGGAGGGAGTACGTATTATTTTAAAGGGTTTTTATCACTTTAGCCACTAGTTGTGCCACACTACTCACTTTTGCCATTAAAATGTTTTAGTACTCAAAAATGCCACTATTCGTTAGAAACACACTCAAAAATACAATTTTCTCACGTTACCGTCAGTCAAAGGCTCGTTGACCGCGCTATATGACCGAAATGCCCCTGGTTCCATTACATGTGGGCTCATTTGTAGCGAGGAGGAAAAGAAAAAAGCAAGGAGGGGAGTGGGGATCGAACCTCGTACGTTCAACCAGAGCAGGTAATACACGCGCGCGTAGCAACCATGTTGGACGATGCATCTATCTATTAATTATGAAGATCTACTTCTTATAGTGTAATTGGCTTGACCTGATTAAGCTGACCGATTATACCTAATCCTATCCCAAAACTACTCGTACCTTTCCCTATCCACTAGCAGCCGCAGCCACAAACCGCCGTCGCCCGCCGAATTCCTCCATTCGGGTACGGCCGGTCGCCTGCGCAGCTCGGCGTGTCTCCACTCGCCGCAGCTCCGACGCCTCCTGCCCCACGCACCTCCACTCACCGCAGGTCCGGCCTCCCTCCCGGCCAGCATCGCCACGTGACTCCCATCTGACTCCTCAGTTCTGCCTCCGCCCGTGATTGCTTGAAGAGAGGTTGTTCCACGGCAATGGCGACGGACTACAGGGCCGAATCAGAGGCTTGCCTCGGCCACCAGATGGCGCTAAGTGTATAGGTCGCAACCTCTGATATTCCATCAGGGTGAGTATGCTATTTATTAGGATGATGCGTGTGTGTTCATAGTAGCATGTAGCGGTCGAATTTGTTGTGTATAATTAATAGTGACTAACTGCACACAATTTGGTTATGTGTTCATGATGATTTAGGATGGATGAGGAAATTGCTTGTATGCTGTCCGTTAGGATGGAAACAACTCGTCTTAGTAGCAATGGCCGCAAGCGATATGTTGGTGGCTTTGATTATCCTCTATTTGGCGGCCTTGATTATCCTCTATTTGTCGAATCCAACTAAGCCGTTGACCCTGGCTTCAAACTACAAGCTCCAGTATTGAGGAGGCCAAAAGGACGACCGCGGCACTACTAGGAAAAGGGCTACTAATGGCGCACCTAATTTGGCCATTAATGATGCATTAGTGGTGCGCCATTAGTAGCACGCCATTAGTATATTTTACTAATGGCGCACCACTGGTGCGCCATTAGTATCTGGTATACTAATGGCGCACCCCGGATGCGCCATTAGTATATACAACAGTGCGCCATTAGTATGCCTCCCAGGGGGCCATCTATACCCAGGTGCTTTGGCATACTAATGGCGCACAACAACGGGATGCGCCATTAGTAACTTCGGCATACTAATGGCGCACTGTCCAGTGATGCGCCATTAGTATCCTCTGGCATACTAATGGCGCACTATGATGTGATGCGCCATTAGTATGAATATTAGGTTTTTTTATTTTTTTATTTTCTGTTTTTTGCACAGGTTACAAAATGTATAATTGGACAAAATATAGACAGCACACATCAACAACAGATTCATCGAATACAATAGAAGATTAGTCTCTGAATACAATTCATCATTTTAGTCTCCGAATACAATTCATCATATTAGTCTCCGAAATCAAAAGACCGAACAAAGATAGAACATTACAAGTCTCGAGACCGCGAGTAGCGAGTTTGTCGAAATTAATACTAATCCTAACAAGTCCTACTAATCATCATCATACAACTTCTACTCGTTATTAATAACAAGTCATACGATCATCATCCTGATAGTCATCGAACCAACCCTACTTAATTGTTCTTAGCACATGATCATCAGTATTAGGCAGGACCTAAAATACCCTATTTAAGGTAAAATAGCATAAAACAATATAGACCCTGACTCTCCATTATGGAGAATGGAGATCATCCTGTCTCCAATTCTTGCGCGGCGCTTCCTTTTGCTTCCAAGAACCTCCTTACGACTGTCCATACATTTTTTCCATTCTCTGATTAGCATGTCTCCACTTCTTCTAGAAATCCGGTATGGACAGTTGAGATTTGTAGGATGACCTGGATATAAGTTCAAAACTTGAAGGCTGTCATTCTGATACATCAAATGAGGCACACAATCCTCTGGGATTCTCTGTTGAAAAACATAGTAATAACTTCATAGTTAGCAATGATGTACTAGTTTTAGAAGTATGCAAAAGATGCACGGATGTCGTAATAGTGAAATCTTACCAGGGTATCTCCATGGTAGTTACCGTAGTTCAACACGTGCACTAGTGGCACGTATTGACCATAATGTTGAGGAGTTTGATTGTAGATATTGTAATTCTCAAGATCAGTACAAAATCCGACCAGATGATTTTTCTCCTGATAAGTTAACTCGGAGCCATCGGTGTAGTGGGTTTTGTCTACCATTTTCCGCACATTTTTTGAACAATCAAAATAAGCTGTCAATGGAAATAAGTTGTCAACTATTTTGAAATAAACAATATAGATTAGTTAATAATTAACTATGTTTGAGAAACTCACATAGCGGTAGAACTGGAGGCGTATCAACAAGGACCCAAATGTCCATATTGTCTTGGTCGATGCCAGGATCACCAAGATCCATGGTGACAAGCATACCCTCATCAAAACCATACATCTTGCAAAATGCTTCCCAATTTTTGCAACCAAAATGGGTTACGCTCTCAGCATTATACAGATTTACTTCAAAATCCACATCATGATGTGTCCTTAGGTGAATTTTCTTCGTTTCAAAATTTTCATGATCTTCAAAATCCATCCTCTCCAAGACATAGCGTCTTGCATGGCATGGGATAAACTATACTCGAATTGTAAAAGATGAAATTACACGTTGGAATAGTTGAAGTCATGCTTAATTATGAAAAAAACACTTGTCGTCGTTGCA
This sequence comes from Triticum aestivum, assembly GCF_018294505.1. Lineage (NCBI taxonomy): Eukaryota > Viridiplantae > Streptophyta > Magnoliopsida > Poales > Poaceae > Triticum > Triticum aestivum. Next base: position 598,839,761 of record NC_057802.1, read on the forward strand.
TACCGTTTCAACTTCGAAGGTCTCCTCGAGCTTAATGCTGAAGCGCCGATCATCGTCCAGGTGAGGCCTGTCGCACAGACCTCGACCGTCGTGGCACCAGTCGCACTCCCCCGAGAGACTTTCGTCGTCCGATGACGACATTTCCTATGTTCATAATTCAAAACTACATCATCTCTGTTGGGTCCAATAAGATAATCCACAGTGTGGTGAAAACACGCCCATCCAAATAGAATATGTGGTATGGGCTTTTTTAGTAGGTCATCCTAACAGATTAGGGTTTATCGATGACGAGCAACTGACATTAGTAATAACTATGAGTAGATATCACACTTCTATATGAATAACACAAGAGGCAGCTGATCCTACTTAATTAACTACTAAGATACCCCGGCCCATGCATTAGTCACAAGTACCCCATATGTCCTATTTTTAGCAAAGTCATGCTAAAATTCACGGAAAATTTCAGCATGACCTTTGCTGAAAATAGGACATATGGAGTACCCGAATTTGCCGGAACGGAAGTTAATCGACATTCCGGCAAACTCAAGGGCCTCTCGGGTGGACAAGGCAAAAAAGGCCTCCATCACAACATGGAAAATACACCAAGCAGTATCATCTCCAAGCAGTATCATCTCCAAGCAGTATCATATTTGTAATGACTGAAAATATTTACTTCAGGAAATATTTACTACTGTAGTTTCTGTTACAAACAAAAAAAAACTGAAGTTTGTCCTAGCTATATTTCAGGATGATTTTTCAGTTGCTCATGCTTTTTACAAATTGTAGTTACTGTTTTTTATACCTAAACAAAATTGCCCTAGCTATATTTGCTACTGTTTTTATACCTAATTTTTTGCTACTGTTTTTTTAATTTGCTACTGCTTTTTTTATTTGCTACTGTTTTTATACCTAAACAAAATTTCCCTAGCTATATTTGCTACTCTTTTTTTATTTGCTACTGTTTTTATACCTAATTTTTTTGCTACTGTTTTTAAAATTTCCTAAAAGATTTCTAACTTTGCTAACTGTACTGTGCTAGATTTGCCCTAAAATCTATGCACAAAAACACAGAGAAGGCATTAGGCATTACACAAAAACACAGAGAACTGCTATAATGTACAACAGGCTTTTGGTTTCTGGAACCATTTCATGCCCAAGTGATCTGATCCTTGTACTTTTGCTACAATGATACAGTGATACAAGTAGAATATGAAGGCATTAGGCATTACAACAAAATGAACAGAGCTGCTATATTTACAACATGCTTTGATACATACACCACCAAAGTCCAAAGAGTAACCACTTATTAGCTACCAGGAGTAAGTAACTAACTAAATACACGACCAGAGAATAACTCACTTTGCCTCTCACTTGCTTCCTTCACCTCAGAGCGATCTTCTCTTATTACTACTCCTGCACAACATTGTCATAATTTTTATTATCTTCACAACCAAGGTACTGCATTCTGTAACAACCAACTACAAAACTACAAATCAATCAAGGACATGTGGTTATTTCCTCCGCACTACATTTGCCATGCTATTTTACAGAACAAACAAACATTTTGCCACCTTGATACATAAAAGGAATGTACACATGTGCAGTATGAGATCCTGTTAACTCGTTGCAAGACTGAAGATGGACCAATGCTAGTGCCATCAGAACTGAGTTATTCAAATTCAGGATACTGAAATGCTAAAACAGTCTGCAGATTACTACTGCCCATGGTGGAGAGTAAAAGGGACCCAGCATAACTTAAATACGACCTAGTAAAAGGGACCCAGCATAACTTAAATACATATATGCAGTATGAAATCATGTTAATTAGTTGTAGCACTGAAAATAGACGAGTGCTAGTGCCATCGGATACCAGTGCTCACAACTGAGTTATTGAAGATTCAGAATGCTGAAATGTTAAAACAGTGTGCAGATTACTGCTATCCATGGTGGAAAGTAAAAGGGGCCCAGTATATATAACCTTAAATACAAACTAGTTGAGATCAATAGATCAAACACATTAGCACGGACGTTACGAATTGCCATAAGCAGAGCAGCAGCTACACCAGACAGTGGTAACTGTAGTGTGGTACAATAAAGCACAAAGAGTAGCCAAGCCAAAAATAGCCATGAAGTGAGTTGCTGAAACTGTCCTTTTGGTGCATCACTAAACTAGTACTAGCATCAGTATATGCTCCGTGTTCCATTACTAGGGGGACGCACGTTACAGCCCAAGCACTGATAATGTATAAACAAGCTTGCAACAGAAACAAACTTGCTAAAATCTGTGGTTGCTCGCATAGGGACAGATTGTTGTATTAGGAGCAGAGAGGGAGAGGTGGGAAATGGAGGCGGGGGTGATTTGGATGGGGTACCTGCGGGCGTAGAAGACGGGGGCGTCGTCGGGGAGAGACGAGGACGACGGGGCGGCGGGACGGCGGCGTCGGGAGAGGAGAGGGCGGCGGGGCGGCGGCGTCGGGAGAGGAGAGGGCAGCGTCGCGGCGTCGGGGCGTCGGGGCGGAGACGAGGACGACGGGGCGGCGTCGAGGCGGCGGGGCAGCGGCGTCGCGGCGTCGGGGCGTCGGGGCGGAGACGAGGACGACGGGGCGGCGTCAAGGCGGCGGGGCAGCGGCATCGGGAGAGGAGAGGGGAAGGGGATCGAGGGCGAGGGCGAGGGAGAGAGGGGATAGGTTATCCAACAGGTACATCCATACTAATAGCGCACCACCCCTCGGTGCGCCATAAGTACGTCCATACTAATGGCGCACCTCACCCTGGTGCGCCATTAGTTTTTTTTTTATTTCTGCTCGAGCCTACAGGTTATCTTCCACCTGACTTGATCCACACCAAGTTCCCTATACTAGCTCGACTGGTCAGCAGCCAGTTCTCACACCAGGAGGTCCTGGGTTCGATTCCTAGGCTCCACAAATTTTTTTTATGCATTTAAAATGCTGTTTGATATTTATTTGTGTTTAAATATGTTCAAACTTGTTTAAATCATAACGGTAATATTTTTTTTATAAGATAGTAATAATTATTTAAAAAATATCATCAAACAGTAATGCCGGTGGAGCGGGGGAGGGTGCGCGGGGTGTGGGGGGCCGGTGGATCGGGGGGTGCTCGGCGGCGAGGGGGACCGGATCTGGCGAGGTGGGATAGCGATCGAGATGGAGGGGGATCGAGATCGAGTGTCCATGAAATTTAAAAATATTCATGATAGTTCAAAAAGTGCCCATGAAATACAATCGAGAAATGAAGGCTACGATTTAAATACAATCGATCTTAGCTAGCTAGCTATCTGTTCACAATCTTCTTGCCCTTCTTTTTCGCAAATGGAGTTCTTCTGTGGAACGGACGTCCTTTAGGTAGGGTGGTCCTTAGGGTGACTCAGCATCTTGTCTTTTTTATCTATCTCCGGATCATTTGCGTCATCTTCTCGCTTCTTCTCCTCCCTATCCGCGTGCCAACGCAGGAGCTTTGCTACCTTAGGGTCCGCGAAATACCGCTGCAGACGAGGAGTGATCGGAAAGTACCACACCACTTTTTGAGGAGCTTTCTTCCTCTTCTTGTATCGAGTGACGCCGCACACCAGACATATGGTAGACTCCGCGTGCTCGTCCCGATAAATGATGCAATTGTTCATGCACACATGGTATTTCACGTGCGGTAAATCCAGAGGACACACAATTTTCTTCGCCTCCTCCAAACTGGTCGGGCACTTGTTCCCCTTGGGAAGACGTTCGTGCCAGAATGACATGTTCTCGTCGAAGCATGCGTCGGTCATTTTGTGTTTTACCTTCATCTCCAGAGCCATGAGCGTTACTTTCAGGCGGGTATCCTCGGGCCTCCATCCTTCATACAATGGAGTAACCGCGTCTAACTCAAGTTGATCCATCTTGGCTTTCTCTCGGGCGGCAGCTCTTGCGTTATCCGTCTGCTTGAGAAGCAGCTCTTGAATATGAGGGTCCTGCACCCAGCCCATCGATGGTCCAGCGTCGTCTGCTCCGCCGGCATCATCATCTTCATGATCATGCCCGTCGTCTGCTCCGGCATCTTCCTCATCATCATGTCCTGCATCTTCTACATGATGACTGTGTACAGCATCACCGTCGTGATCATCTCCTGGGGATTCTTCGTCTTCTCGCCCGCCCGAGCCGCGGTGGTTGTCTTGCTGCCCTTCCTCATTTCTTGCCCGGCCCCATGGACGACTTCGTAGTCATCTTCATCACCTTGCCACCGATAGCCATCCATGAATTGAATGAATCTATGGTGGAAATGAGGTGAAAAAGAGGAGGCACCCGAGACAAGGAGGAGGTGGAGAGAATGAAGTGGGGAGAAAGTGAGTGTGGGTAGGAGAGGCTGTCCAAAATATCTTGTTGCTGCCCACTTACTAATGTCCCAGGGTGCGCCATTAGTATGTCTGGACGGGCGCACTAGTTAAAAAAAATTGATACTAATGGCGCACCCTGGGCCTGGTGCGCCATTACTAGTTACAACTAGTAATGGCGCACTGTGTCTGGATGCGCCATTAGTATGTTTGGACAGGCGCACTAGTTAAAAAAAAATTTTGATACTAATGGCGCACCCTGGGACAGGTGCGCCATTACTAGTTACAACTAGTAATGGCGAACTGTGTCTGGATGCGCCATTAGTATGTTTGGACAGGCGCACTAGTTAAAATTTTTTTTGATACTAATGACGCACCCTGGGACAGGTGCGCCATTAGTATGTTTGGACAGGCGCACTAGTTAAAATTTTTTTTTTGATACTAATGGCGCACCCTGGGCCAGGTGCGCCATTACTAGTTACAACTAGTAATGGCGCACTTCGTCTGGATGCGCCATTAGTATGTTTGGACAGGCGCACTAGTTAATTTTTTTTTGATACTAATGGCGCACCCTGCGCCTGGTGCGCCATTAGTAGTTTCAACTCTAATGGCGTATCAGAAGGTGGTGCGCCATTAGTATATACTAATGGCGCACCGCTTGTCTGGTGCGCCATTAGTGTCAATCCCATCTATAGCCCTTTTTCTAGTAGTGCGGAAGACTAGAATCAGATCTAGTACTGAAGGTGCTGGCCTTGGCCCTAGGAAAAGGAAGTGCAAGCGTTGCGGAGGCTTCGGCCACATAGCGAGAATTTGGAAAAATCCAGTTGACCCAGCATTTGGAGAAGATGAGGCTGACCTACATGCTGGAGATGCCCCTTTTGTGGCCGGAGAAGGCGACCCTGAGCCATCCATGGTTGCATGTTCTGCGGGGTAACTCCAAAACCTGTGCTTTCTATATTTCAACATCCATGGCTACATTGCTACATTCATGCATTTTCATTCTGTCCTATAATCTGAGTCATCAAGACTAATTTTACTTTCCACTTTCTAAAGAATTTGATTACATGTAAGCTATGACTATATTCTGTACAAAATTGATGCTTTATATTTCCATTTTTTTTTGCAACATGACCAACTTCTATACAGCTCAAGGAAAAGCGTGAAGAAGAAAACAGAGAAGAAAACCAATAAAAGAAAGAACAAGCAAGATGAACATTCAACCAGAACTGAAGGTTCCACAAGTGGATCTGTTGCATCTCCCATGCATACCCGAGTTGCACACAGATCGCTAGACAGCCCTGCCCAAAACAAAAGAAGCAAAAAGAGGCTACACATGTGAACATTTGTGTGATTGTGACCTTATAAGATTGTGAACCTGGACCTGTTTATTTTGAACCTTATGTTGAGAATTTGGACCTTTTACTTCAAACTAGCAAGTGGATGTGATTTGACCTTAATGTATGTTTGTGAACCTGAGACTTTTTGTGTGCTGAAAATCCAGGAAATGAACATTATGTTTGCTTGTGTGCCGAATGTTTTCAACCTTATGTACATGCGTCATGCTAATTTTTTTTAGAGAAATTTAGAGAACCATTTGTTGCTGTTGTTGCATGTACAACTCGAGTTTACTTGGTTTGTTAATAGCTATGCCTAGATATCATGTAAGGATATGTAGCGTATCTCCATTCATTAGTAAACTAGTGACCTTGGGTGTAGTGGCTAGCTCGTGCGAGCGCCTCACAGGAGGTCTGGGGTTTTACCCCTCTTTTGCCTATTTTTACATCCTAAAAATTATTTCCCTGCCCCTGACATGTCGGTCCCACAGTTCGGGAAGAAATGGAACCAGGGGCATTTCGGTCATCTAGCAGGGTCAACGAGCCTTTGATTGACGGTAACGTGAGAAAATGGCATTTTTGAGCATGTCTCTAACGGAACAGTGGCATTTTTGAGTACTAAAACATTTTAATGGCAAAAGTGAGTAGTGTGGCACAACTAGTGGCAAAAGTGATAAAAACCCTATTTTAAAAGTACAATTTATTAGGAAGCATATGCACTCCGGAGCTCCGACGAAGGAAGGGCCCCCGCGTATACTTAGGTTGCCAATTCGCGAGGTGATTATGGAGGTGGACTGCTCACAGTTGGTCAACCTCTGGAACTTGCGAGGCAATTCTAGATCGGTTGCTTCGCCCATCTTTAGAGAGTTAGCGGACTACGTCGTTACTTTTACTTCTTTCTCGGTTCGACATGTTGGCAGGGAGCAAAATGTGCTGGCCCATCTATGTGCTCAGCGTGCCTGTACACTTGATGGGACGGAATGCTGACTAGAGAGCAGCCCGGATTTTATCCGAACCAGCCTACGGGCAGATTGTAACCGACTACTGTTATTTTGAATAAAGTCTGAACTTCGATGCAAAAAAAAAATTGCTCCGACGAAGGAAGGGCGCCCGCGTCCCTCCTGGAGTGGGCCTCGAGGTGGGACCCATCCTGATGGATGACACCTGACATTCACAAATCACAAAGCATCTACCCTACCCCCACCTGAAATCAGGGGGGAGAGATTAGATGCTTTTGTAATTTGTGAATGTCACGTGTTATCCATCAGTGTGGGTTCACCTGCTAACCGTAAGACCTGGTCTCATATAATTTTTTCCCTCGAGGTCGGTCCCTTCCGCGTGCCGGATTGGGAGGAGATCCGAGCGAGATCAAAGCGAATCGTGCGGCGGGCGACAGATCGGGCGCGATGCCTGGAGCTGTCCAGAAGGAGAGTAGTAAAGAAGATTGCCAGCACCTTGGCAGGTGAGATCCCTTCGATTCTACATAGGGAAATCTCGATCGGATCGAGTAGGGCCGTGATTTCCGCTGATTTGGAGGGGGGCGCCTCGGAGGGACCTGCCATGTTTTCCTTTCACGATTTGAAGGCGGAGCCTGCAGCATTGGTAGATTCTTTACGTGATTTAGATTTTGGTAAGAGTAATCAGTGGGGGATGGCCAAGGCTATGGATTCGCCCCTGGAAGCTGACGTTTTTGATTCAAACAGGGATAAGAGAATGATTTCCGCTGTAATTATTAGCAAACGGCATATTCATGGCTTTTCAATTTTTGTTTAGAGTACTCCCTTCATTTTTTTTATACAAGACCACTATCAAAGTTACAGTTTGCAGCTATACAAGGCTACTAACATCAATCGAGATAAAATTAATGAGGTTTGTCTCATACTCCCTCCGTTTCCATTTACAAGTCCTACGCGTATACTTAGGTTGCCAATTTTATCACCCTAATATAAACTATATAATACAAAAATTATACCTTTTGGAAATAGAATATCTGAAGTTTATATTTGTATATATTTTGTAATATATGGCTTGTATTAGGTTGGTCAAATTGATGACCTAGGGGTACGCGCACACCCTGTAAACTGAAAGAGAGAGGGAGTACTAGCAACTGAGGATATTAATACCCCATGCATGCATGCGGGGGTGAGAAGGTTGGTTTGAATGCACCGCATTAATGAAACTAGTAGGAGTGAGAGAGTTGTCTTGTTGTGCATTAATTAACATGTCAATCGGGGAGAAAAGACTAGTTTGCAACATTGGCTTAAGTGGCTATTAGTTTCTACCTTGGTACCTGTAATATAGGTTTGTGGCCTTGTATACAAAAATGGAGGGGGTATCAATTTCACATTAGAGGCTGTGAGGAAGGGGATTTCGGGGATTTTGGCATGGGGAGAGTTTCCTGTTCATCAAACTGCTCGCTTGTAATTCCCCCTCTGTGCTCTGCTTCTCCCCTCTCGCGTCGAAGCTCAGGGGAGAGTGACATGGCGTGTTAGGGAATGGATAATAATAGGTCAGTGGGGGAGGATTTTGTGAGTTTGGTGGAAGCGAGGGGGGTGCTGGCTGCTGCGGCAGGGATGCATTCTCCACTGAACAATGTCGGGGATGGGATCTCCATGTTCCCGTCTACTCCTGATCGCTTGGGGTTGAAGGCGTCGCGGCGACCCCATGGCGAGGGCCATCCTCTTGTCATTGATATGGAGGCTGCTCGAAAGGCCGTCAGCGGCTATTTGGTGGTCGGTCGTCTCCTTTCCCCCTTTCCGGCCAACCCGAGGGTCATCGTCAACGAGATCCGGGCCACGGCATGGAAGAACCAAGGGGCGGTCATCATCCAAGAGGTGGCCAGCAACGACGGGAGGTTTATCCTCAATTTTGCCACTGAGGGAGACAATTGATTTGTGCTTAAGGTGAGCCTTGGCATTTCAAGCGGCGCGGTCTCATTTTCGCTAAGTTCGACGGCAAGGGCGACTCGGTGGAGGCTGACCTTTGCGTAATGGCCATGTGGGCCCAAGTACGCGATCTTCCATTCGAGCTCAAGACAGAGAGTATGGGTTGGACTCTCGGGGATTAATCGGGGGAGGTGCTGGAGGTGTCGCACCGTAATCATGTCATTGCGAAAAATTCCTGCGTGCGTGTGTAGAAATTTTATTGCATGAACCTCAAAAGAGCATTGTAGAGTTTACTCCTTTGGGTAGTTGAAAGATTGTTAAATTTGATATACGGTATGAAAAGCTACCTCTGTATTGTGAGTGCTATGCGATTGTAGGTCATACTTCTGATAGATTTTATAATATCCCTAGTGAGAAGAGAGTTGCTTGTTATCGAAAAAATCTTAGTGTCGAGGCATACTGGAAGGGTCAAGGCGCAAGTAAGAGGGTTCTTATCTTTGGGAACTCCTCTCGTGACGAGAAGAATGCGAGCTCCAGCATCGACAACAACAACAAGGCCAAGGCTATGGACATGGTCAAGGTGTCCACGGCTGTGAGTGGTCTCACGGTCTCCAAGAAGGGGGTTGTTGTTTCCGCCGTGGCAGTCGCCATGGCGACGACGGGGACAGTCCAGGCCGGTGTCCAGCTCCGCTGGGAGGGCCGGGCATAGGAGACCCTGGTGCTGGCTGTTGTTGGCGTTATGCCTTGTCAGGAGGACCGGGCGGATGTGTCTGGTGTTTTGGCAACCTTGGCCAGCAGGGCCAGGGGCTGGCGATCGATGGGAGGCGCTCCTCGCCTGGGTACACTGCCAGGACGGGGGGCTCGTTTCTTGCCGCTAGGACTCCCGAACTTGGTCGCTGATGTGGCCACAGGCCTTCTCCCTTCGGCTGGGCGTGAGCGCCTGGAGAGCCAGGTGGCGGGTGCATCCAGCAACACTCCTTTGGCGGACGTTGGCCAACTCCTGTTTCAACCAGGGGTACTGGTGGCCCTATCTAAGAGCATCTCCAGCAGGCACGCTAAACAAGCGCCGTGTCACAAATTTAGTCAGTTTAGCGCGCGCGCAACCCGGCGGGTGGCTCCAACGGGCGCGCAATAACCGCGCGTGCGGTATAAGGAGTTGGGCGCGCGGTCGGATTCGCTATCTTGCGCGGTGTATTTGGGGCGCCCGCTTCCGCGCGCGGCACACTCGAGCGCTCGCGCTGCACACTCGACCTTCTCCGCCTCCTACGCCCCGTGCGCGCCGGCGCCGGCGAACTGCACCCCATGAACGCACGCGCCAACACCCCGCTCACCCCATCCTATAGCCGCGACCCCTCCACCGCCGCCGCCGCGAACTAGATTGTTGGAATGGGAGAAGCACTTGTTCTTCTTGGACACATCTAACCTCAATGCGGCGCAAAAGGAGTATGTCAATCTTGCCTGTGAAGAAGTCTTGATCCAAAAAAGAGCCATGGTTCGTACAATGGGTGGCGGTGGCCTCGGCGCCATGGGTGGCGGTGGTGGCTTCGGAGATACTGTGGGCGGTGCAATGGGAGGCATTGCTGGCTTTGGAGCACCCCCGACGCTATGGCCACCATGGGAGGCATGAGTTTTGCTTCTCCCATGGAAGGCATGGGTGCACCTCCGGCCGCCATGGACGGAATGTCTTTCGATGTGCCTCCTCGCACACATTCCCATGAAGATGCCATTGAAGATCTTGCCAACACCGCGGGAGCTTCACGTGATGCGGTGCGCGATGAGGAGAGGGAGGAAGATTCATCTTCGGAGGCGGAAGAATCGTGTTCCGAAGATGAGGACGAGGACGAAGACGAGGACGAGGAATGATGTGTCTTTCATTTGTGTATTGAACTAGATTTGCATTTTGAACTTGGTTGGATGAACTTGTGGGCATGATTTTGAACTTGTGGGCATGAACTTTTCTTCATCAACTTGTTTGTGTTATATGTCATGTTCATTGCATTTTGAATGTTTCATCAACTTTATTTTGTGTTTAAAATGCCATATATGCAATGCACCGGCGAGTCGCACGCGCTGCATTTTTGCGCGCTGCTAGAGCGGCGCGCGCGCTGCATTTTAGCGCGGCTGCTGGAGCCAGCGCTACGCACCGCGCCAAACCAGGCGATGGGCGCGTGACAAATCAGTTTTTTGCGCGCGGCGCGTTCGGCGCCTGTTGGAGATGCTTTAATGCTGTTGCAGCAAGGATTTCGACTGGTGACACAGAAAAAGCTAATGCTTATTTTAAATTCAATGATGTTAAGAACCTGTATAGGATAGAAAGTGAGGGGAGACAGAGAGACATGAAGAGGCACGTAGGCAAGTCCTAGGTAGAAAAAGGACACATGCTTCTGACGCTCGTCCGACAGGTAGTGATTTAGAGTTTTCCTTCGAGAAAATCCTGGATAGCTACGAGCGCATTTTATACGGTGATATGTCCTCCAAGCGGGTGTGTACGGTAGAGTTGAAGAACTACAGGACGTGATGGGTGTGGTCATGCATGTTGCCAAAGAGATAGATGAGAAGGAAGAAGAGTATGTTCAGCGAGGGGTGGAGTCGTTTGGAGAAGAGAACGGTGATAATGGCGCATTGGCAGCCTCCGAGGAGGAGGTCCACCATACTAAATGAAAATCTTAAGATAGAACTGCCATGACATGCTCTCCCACACGGCAGTTCGCGAGCTCCTGGACCTACATGGGCGCACAAGAGCAGACTTAGTTTTTCTTTCAGAGTCCCGTTTGAATAAATGTAAAGCCGATGAGCTACGTCTTGTTTTAAATTTTGAATCTATGTTTGTATTGGAGTGTGATGGTCGGGCGGTGGCCTTGTTATGTTTTATCATAAGTCGAATAAAATTGGTTTGAACTATGTGTCGTCTTATTTTGTTGATGTTCTATTTATGGATGAAGATGTTGTACAGTGGTCGTTCACTAGCTTTTATGGTCATCCGAACAGGAAGAAATGATATTTATCTTGGGATGATATTCGCAACCTGCACGGTATGGGGGACCATCCTTGGGTGATTTTGGATGATTTTAATGAAATATAATATCCTTCAGAAAAAGAGGGCGGTAATGCGAGACCAAATGGAATGATGAGGGAATTCCGTGAATGTCTCATGGACTGGAGGATTTAGGTTACATCGGCGGTCTTTTTACTTGAAGATGTGAAATTTGAGAGCGCCTTGATCGGGCAGTGTGCAATGTAGGGTGGGCACAAAAAAATCCTCGTGCGGCCGTGATTAATGAACAACATGTTCATTCTAACCATCCCGCATTGGTACTAGACATGGATTATCTGGATAATAATATTTCTAGTCGACCTAAGGGGCGTGCAAAACAATTTGAAGGTAGGTGGCTAAAGGAAGAGACTGTCACTAAAATTGTTAAGGCATCTTGGGAAAAAGCTAAGTTAGCTGGTATTGGTCCTTCACTTGCTGATTGAACGAGAGTCGTGCACGCCGATTTGCACAGTTGGGATCCTGAAACTCTAAAGGGCCCGAAGCGCAGAATTAATCAATTTTAAAAAGAATTAGAGATTCTGAGGCGTGGGAATGAATACAGAGTCCTGTTGCCGACACAAGGAGATAATTGTGGCAATTGAGAACCTTTTGGACCAAGAGAAAATTTTCTGGCTACAAAGAGGCCGTACAAACTGGTTGATGCATGGGGATCATAATACGTCGTTCTTCCATAACACAGCCACGGTCAGGAAAAAGAGAAATAATATAAAGAAGCTCTTAGATGACTCGGGGATCTGGAGAGAACATAAGGAGGATCATATCACTGGTTATTTTTCAAAACTCTTCACATCAGAAGTTCGACATCTAACTCAAGAGTTTTGTCCCTTGTTCGTAGGAGAGATTCTACTGAAATGGACAATGCTCTTCTCGCCCCTTATAATGCTGAAGATGTCCGTACGACGTTGTTCGATATCGGGGACCTAAAAGCTCCGGGGCCAGACGGACTCCATGCTATCTTCTATAAAAGATTTTCGCCCATGTTAGGGGATGACCTAATTGAGGATGTTCTTCAAGCAATCAATACATGCATTATCCCAGCTGGTTGGAATGACACTGTGATCGTGATGGTTCCAAATGTTAATACAGCAGAAAAGGTAACCCAATTTAGGCCGATCAGCTTATGTAATGTGGTATATAAAATAATTGAAAAAATGGTGGCTTCTGGTTTGAAGGTTTTCCTACCAGATATTATTAGCCCAACTCAAAGTGCCTTCGTGCCTGACAGACTTATAACGGATAATATTTTAGTAGCTTATGAATCAAGAATAAAAAAGAAGGTAGAAAGGGCTTGTGCGCTATAAAATGATATGCACAAATCTTATGACAGAGTTGAGTGGCCTTTCTTGAAGGAAATTATTTTGAGAATGGTTTCCGTCAAGATTGGGTAAATTTTATTATGCAATGCATCTCAACGGTCGAATACAGAGTAAGGATTAATGCGGAGGAAAGTGAGAGCTTCAAGCCTACAAGGGGTTTGAGATAGGGGGCCCATCGTCACCATACCTTTTCTTGTTATGCACTAAGGGTTTGCATGCCCTACTTTGCGGAGGAAAGTGGAAAAATTTCAGGAGTAAGAGTCTGTAGAGACGCTCCACCTATCATAAATCTTCTTTTTGCGTATGATTCATTGATTCTTATGAAAGCAAACCAAGACAATGTGAAAGCTCTGAAAGCAGCACTAGATCTATATTGTGACGCTTCGGGACAATTGGTAAGTGTTTGAAAATCCTGAATTTTCTTCAGCCCTATCACGAAGGTGGAAATAAGAAAACAGTTGTGTACAACACTGAATATAATGACGGAGGCTCTCAGTGATAAATATTTGTGTTTGCCAGCAAATGTGGGAATAGATAAATCAGACTGTTACCAATTTCTGATTGAACGTATTGTTAAGAAAATTAGTTGCTGGAAGAAGAAATTACTATCTGTCGGTGGAAAGGAGAACCTGTTCAAGGCTGTGATCCAAGCCATACCCACCTATGCAATGTGGGTCTTTAAAATTCCTGAGAAAATTTGTAAAGAATCATTGACGTGATAGCGCATTTTTGGGGAGACGACAAGAATCAGAACAGGATGCATTGTATGTCCTGGTGAAAATGTGCGTACCTAAAAATCAAGGAGGAATGGAATTCTGTAATATTCACTCTTTCAACTTGGCCTTGCTAGCTAAACAGGCGTGGTGTCTTCTGGATAAGCCCGATTCCCTGTGTGCTTCCCGATTCCTTGTGTGCTTCTATCCTAAGGGCTAAGTACTACTCCGGTGGTGATTTGTTGAACTCAAGCTAAGGAAAGGATCTTCTTTTACCTGGGAAAGCATTATGGCAGGCACAAATTCCTTGAAACGCGGTTATATTTGGCGACTGCGAAACGTACAAAATATCAATATTTGGGAAGATGCCTGGATCCCAAATTGTGCCACCAGGAAAGTTGTAACACCTAAGAGGGGACAAATGATAACTAAGGTAGGTGACCTCAGTGATCGTGCTTCCAATAACCAGGATGAAGACCTGATTAGACAAACTATGTGGCCCATCAATATACAATGGATTCTTTCAATTCCACTCTGCAACATGATATGCCTGATTTAATTGCTTGGATTTATACGAAAAATGGTATGTTCCCGGTTTGGTCAGCTTACTCTGTCGAGTGGGATCACCGGTATGGCACCAAATTAAGACACTCTAATGGGATGGGGCGAACCACAGTTAACCCTGTTTGGAGTAAGATATGGAAGTTAGCATGTCCGGCAAAAGTTATAAAATTTATATGGCATACGCTACATGGAACACTGCTAAGTCGGCTTACACTCGCTAATGAACTTACGAAGGTCTCGCCCATTTGCTCTACTTGCTCTGAGGGTTTAGAAGACACAAAGAATATGCGCTCTTCCGGTGCAGTAAAGCCAAGGAGGTTTGGAAAAGGCTGGGGTTGGATGACATTATTGATAAAGCTTGCGAAGTCGACCACGCTGGAGAGGCGGTGTTGGAGTACCTACTACTTCTTCCAGACCAAGAATTGTGGTTAATGGGTTACAATAATGTGCGTGAGATGATTGTTGTCTCAGCATGGTATCTATGGTGGGAAAGATGGAAACCGGTGCACAAGGAGAAAATGCAAAATGCAATTCAGATTTCAATTGGGGGGGGGGGGGGGGTGGGGGGTTAGCACTTACCACAAACTTCGTAAATTCTTTATCCCCCAAGGCTTCTATGAAAAATGTGGGTGGTCGTGTCCCCCCAAAGACTGTGAAACTTAACGTTGACGCTTCTTTTGACCATGACCTGCTTAGGGGTCCATGCCAACAGAGCCTCATCTTCGCCAACAAACAACTGGAGGACGACAACCGCAGCTTAACTGACCACAACATCTGGAAGGAATCCACCCTCCTCATTCTCCGCCCGTGTAGGCCATGAGAAAGTAGGATGACGCACATCTTTGTCAAAATTCTATACGGGAAGACCCTCACCCTTGAGGTTGAGAGCTATGATACCATCGAGAATGTCAAGGTGAAGTTCTACGAGCAGGAAGGTACTCCCCCTGTGCAGCAGTGAATCATCTTTGATGGCAAGTAGCTGCAGGAAGACCGCACCCTGGCGGACTACAACATTAAGAGAGAACCTACCGTTCTTATGTTGAAACGCCTTTGTGGTTGCTGAGCTACATGGCGTGCCATTCAACAACCAGTTTTATTTTGCTGGAGCCTTCTTTCCAGTAGTGGTGTGTTAACAGTAAAGTAGTATGAAGTATCATTCTAGTATTGTACGTTAGCATATAAATATATGCTCAGGTATTGTTCCTTCACAGTTGAAGTGTGGTGTGTTTTCAGTAAAACTACTTACTATCATTGCTCCGGTATTGTTCCTTCGTAGTAAAGTGTGGGGTGTTTCTAGTAAAACTACATACTCCTACTATCATTTAGTAGCATGTTAATGTGTTGAGTGGTTCTTTTCAGGCCAATACTTTTTGGCATCCTAAAAAATAAGTTGCCCTCCCGAACTTAAGAAATAAGCCACCCTCAAATTATGTTGACGCTTCGAAATTAGTTATCGCATAACTAGTTTAGAAGCTCCAAATAATGAGAGAGATGGCTTACGAGAGAAGATGAGGACCGGGCAGCTTAGTTTTTTAAGCCTTCAAAAGAATTGGCCCTATCCTTCTATCAAGTGGAACTACTATTAAGTACATGTGTTTGATTAAGAGGCCAGAAGCTATTAGACGTAGACTTCTTTTGATGAATCGCACAGCCCTCTAGGGGTGGCGTGAGTTGTATATATATTGGTGTTACATAGGTACAAAGTACAAATCCTAACCATACACGGTTAGGTATATAGAAGCTATACGTAATACAATTACATAGTCTAACACCCTCCCTCAATCTTAACTGTAGCTTGAAGTACAAAGCAAGTTAAGATTGCGCCTACAACTTTCAAACTGAGGTTGTGGAAGTGGCTTCGTGAAGATGTCAGCAAGTTGATCTTTGGAGGAGATGAACTTGATATGAAGAAGCTTCTGTGCAACACGTTCCCTCACAAAATGATAATCAACTTCGATGTGCTTGGTACGAGCATGAAATACAGGGTTAGATGAAAGGTACGTCGCACCAATATTATCACACCAAAGAACTGGTGGCTGCCCTTGAGAGACTCCCAACTCTCTCAACAGAGACTGTACCCAAATGAGCTCAGCCGTGGCATTGGCAACCGCCTTGTACTCTGCTTCAGTGCTACTCCGAGATACTGTGGCCTGCTTGCGCGCACTCCAGGCGATCAAGTTGCGACCAAAGAAGACATCATAGCCCCCCGTTGATCGACGGTCATCCAGGCTCCCAGCCCAATCTGCATCAGAGAACGCAGAGAGAGCACTCGAGGAGGTAGACCGAAGATGCAAGCCATAGGTGACAGTATGAGAGAGATAACGCAGTATACGCTTCACAGCTGACCAGTGTGATGTCCGAGGAGCATGAAGATACTGGCACACACGGTTAACCGCATAGGAGATATCCGGGCGTGTGATAGTCAAGTACTGCAGACCACCAACCACACTGCGGTACTCTGTAGCATCATCTGAAGAAAGCAAGGCACCATCCAAGGTTGATAACCGATCTGTCGCAGACATAGGGGTAGTAGCATGCTTGCAATGCAACATACCAGCACGTCGCAGCAGGTCCAAGGAGTACTTATGCTGAGTGAGAGTCAAACCAGCAGGAGACCGTGAAACCTCCAGACCAAGAAAGTAATGGAGGGCACCCAGATCCTTGACAGCAAAATGACCACCCAGAGCAGACAACAGACGATCAGCGGCGGCCTCTGAGGAGCTGATAAGAATAATGTCATCAACATAGACCAGCAGATACATAGTAACCTCGGGACGATGTAGCAGAAACAGAGACGTGTCAGCAGTGGATGGAACAAAGCCAAGACATCGAAGCACTGAGCCAAGTCGTGCATGCCATGCACGTGGAGCCTGTTTAAGTCCATAGAGTGCCTTAACGAGACGGCACAGATGATGTGGACGAGCAGGATCAACAAAACCTGGAGGTTGCCGCATATACACCTCTTCCTCCAAGACCCCATGAAGAAAAGCGTTCTGAACATCAAGCTGACGCAGAGACCACCCTTTGGTAACAGCCAAGGACAGAAGCAGACGGATAGTGGTAGGTTTGACAACTGGACTGAACGTATCCTCATAATCAAGACCGTACCTTTGCTTAAAGCCTTTCGCCACAAGCCGCGCCTTGTAGCGCTCGATAGACCCATCCGCATGCTTCTTGACCTTGAACACCCACTTGGAGTCAATAATGTTGACACCAGACATGGGAGGAACAAGGCGCCAAGTATCATTCCACTGAAGAGCCTGAAGCTCCTGTTCCATGGCAGTACGCCAGTGAGGAATCCGAAGAGCCGCCTGAAAATGTCGAGGCTCAGCACTGGGGTCAGCCTCCGTCTGCGCCACACACGCCGCAATCCACGCAACCGTGCCATCTCTGCGCTCTTTTGGGCGAAAAATACCACTCTGACTGCGTGTATGAGCACGTCGAGTAGCGGTAGGTGGCAAAGGTGGTGGCGGAGGTGGTGTCGGAGATGCAGTTGAAGAAGATGGTGACAACAACACAGACGAATCACCAGTCTCAGGCGCGTCATGTGGAGCAGAGGACCACGCAGGGGTCGATGGAGAGGCGGCCGAACCAGGCGAGCGAGGCAACACCTGGCCAGGCATGCGGTCTGGCGGGGCCGACCTGCCTGGGGTCGAAGCAGCAGCAGCCGGCTCAGCTAGCTCGAGCGGACTAGGACGCGCCCCGCGCGGAGCCAAAGCAGTCAGCCAACTCAGCCGGCTCGGGTGGCAGGCCAGGGCGCGGCCCGCACGAAGCAGCGACACTGGCTCAGCCGTCTCGGGTGCCAGCCTAGGTCGCGGCCCGCACGAAGCAGCGGCAGCTGGCTGGGCCTGCGCCAGCAAGCCAGCGGACGAGGGGCCAAAGGGAGGCAAAGGGGTGCAGATGCATGTGCCATGCACAGGAGAAACATCCCCTGAACACGCACCATCGAGTTCCCGAGCGACCACATGCGACGAATCATCCAGGAGCTCAAGTCGCGCTCCTCGCCCAATACCTGCACCATGGTTAGGTAGCAACGAGGGAGTATATGCAGCATCTACAAATTGAACAGGCAAAGGTAAAGTAGAGTTCTCAGGTGTAGTGGGAGTGGTGGAGGTGTCCGGAAAGTGCAGAAAAAGGAAAAACATTCTCATCAAACACCACATCACGAGAGATGTAGACGCGGTTAGAGGGAACATGAAGACACTTGTACCCTTTATGAAGAGAACTATAACCAAGAAACACGCACTGTTTAGACCGAAACTCCAACTTGCGTTGGTTATATGGACGAAGATGAGGCCAACACGCACACCCAAAGACCTTGAGAAAAGTATAATCAGGAGTTTCATTCAGCAAGAGTTCAAGTGGTGTTTTCATCTGACGGAGTCGTGTAGGAAGTCTATTAATAAGAAAGCATGCAGTGGAAAACGCATCACTCCAAAACCGGAAAGGAACGGAGGCATGGGCAAGCAAAGCAAGACCAGTCTCAACTATATGGCGATGCTTACGCTCGGCTACACCATTTTGCTGATGTGTATAAGGACAAGACACACGATGTGTGATTCCAAGCTTATTAAAGAATGCGTTGAGGTTGTGATACTCACCCCCCCCAATCTGATTGCACGTGAATGATTTTGTGATTGAGCAGACGCTCAACATGCGCTTGGAATTGCAAGAAAACATTAAACACATCAGATTTGCGTTTAAGAAGATAAAGCCAAGTGAACCGACTGTAAGCATCAATAAAACTAACATAGTAATTATGGCCACTAACAGAGGTTTGAGCATGGCCCCATACATCTGAAAACACAAGTTCAAGCGGTTTATGGACTACACGACTCGACTCAGAAAACGGAAGCTGATGACTCTTGCCTTGCTGACAGGCATCACAAACTGCATCAACATGTTTAATGGACACAACTGGAAGCTCATGACGATGAAGTACATGGCGAACGATGGGAGTGGCAGGATGACCAAGGCGTGCATGCCAATGTGATGGAGACACACGAACACCACTGAAGGCACTGGGAGCTGGTGGCACATCAAGCGCATAAAGACCATTATTGCGTAGTCGACCTCTAAGAAGTACGTCCCTCGTGTCCCGATCCTTAACAAAAAAATGAAAAGGATGAAATTCAGCAAGAACATTATTATCACGAGTAAGTTTAGGAACTGAAAGCAAACTACGTGAAACAGAGGGAACACGAAGGACATTAAGAAGACGTAATTGTTTGGATCGATGTGTAAGAAGTGATGCCTGACCAATATGTGAGATGTGCATACCTTCCCCATTAGCGGTGCGAACCTGATCGTGTCCACGGTACGGCTCCTGTGTAGAGAGCTTGCCCATCTCACTCGTCAGGTGATTGGTAGCCCCCGTATCCATGTACCAAGATGCATCAACTGGGTAAGAAGGAGTATGCCCCTGCTCATGAGTCGCGAGGGCAGCCTGCTTCTCATTGCCCTTGCCATTGTTCCCAAGCCCCAAGAAATCCTGCTTGAAGCGACGATGGCAACGAGAAGCAAGGTGACCATCAAGCCCACATAGCTGGCAGGGAATCTGAGCACCACATGAAGGGCAACAGGCACGGACTCGACCTCCTGTCGAGGTAGTGGTGTTCCGCGAATTAGTCGCGGTCGGCGGAGGCTTACCACCCGTTGGTGGCTTGGAGGGCTTGCCCTTCCCACGTGTTGCAGCGTTGGCGGAAGGAAAACTCGACGTAGACCGGCGAGCCTGGATGCGCTGCTCGGTAGCAAGGAGACGTGCGTACAACTCTCGTGGCTGGATGGGAGTGTCACGACCATTGATATTCTCCACCAAATTATCATAGTCGTCGCTCAGTCCGTTGAGTACATAGGAAGTGAACTCCTCCGGACCAAGCTCCTTGCCAATGGAGGCAAGTGTGTCAGCCATACCCCTCACCTTGTTGAAGTAGTCAGTGACGGTGAGATCATGAAGCTTCACCTCCCCAAGCGCAGTGCGAATGGCATGAGCCCGCGCCTGAGACTGCGAAGCAAAACTGGTGTGAAGAGCCGTCCACGCGTCCCGAGATGTAGAGGCGAAGATGACCAGTGACGAGACCCCCTCCGTAAGAGAGGACTGGATGGCGGAGAGGATGGCCTGATCCTGAGCCACCCACGCATGATGCCCTGGATGGTATGGCGGCGGGCACGGCAGAGTGCCATCAACAAACCCCTCCAAGTAACGACTGCGGAGAAGTGGTAAGACCTGAGCACGCCATGACAGATAGTTATCCATCGTCAACTTCACCGGGATGAGATGCGCAAAGTAGAACGGTGCATGAGATACACCATAATCCAAAGGCGGCGGCGGCGCATAAAAAACCGGGGGTGAAGGACCACTCGGCACGGCGGACGAAGCCACCAGCTCCGTCGATGCACCGCCGTAGGGCGCTCCGTATGAAGCGGGCGCACCATAAGGAGACGCAGGCACCGAGGTTGGCGGGTAGGCGCAGGCCAATGGGGCGGCGTGGCCATAGGACTGCTGCAGCGGAGAGGGAGCCGACCACAGACTAGCCGGCGCGACGCCGTAGGAGCCGGCCACCGGCGGCTGTTGCAGGGACGAAGCATCCTGATGTGGATGTGCTGCTCCGTAGGGCACATACGAGACGCCCTGGTGATGCACGTCCGAGTGCAGAGGCGGGACGCCACCCGAGCCGGATTGCTGATGAAGATACGGGGCAGCGCCCTGGTAATGTGTATACGGAGCGGCGCCGTAGGAGCCTGCTGGCGGGACTCCATACGGATGCAGGACAGCGCCCTGGTGACTGGCGGCTGGAGCGGCACCGTACGGCGCAGACGGGACGGCGGCGCCATAGGAGCCCGCCGGCGGCTGAGCGGCGGAGTCGCCGACGACTGGCAACGGTGGCACGGCGGAGCCCTGGGCAGTGGCAGCCATGGAGGCGCCAGCCAGGGAAAGCAGCGGCGGAGAAGCCAAAAACGGAGAGGCCGGGACGGCCGGAGCGGCGGCTGGAACGGCGGCCGATGCGGGAGGAATCGCAGCTGCGGCGGCCGGCACCGAGGCCATAGATGCGATCGTGGCGGCAGCGGAAACAACGATCGTAACTAAGCTGATACCATATTAGATGTTGACTTCTTTTGATGAATCGCATAGCCCTCTAGGGGTGGCGTGAGTTGTATATATATTGGTGTTACATAGGTACAAAGTACAAATCCTAACCATACACGGTTAGGTATACAGAAGCTATACGTAATACAATTACATAGTCTAACAGAAGCTAACCAAAGGGGTAAATTTGCGCAATAGTTTTTGAGAACCTTTTTACGTAGAGCAAACCGTGCGTCTTTTCCTCCTCCTTGTCTTGAGCGTCTGAAAAATTATCATCCTCACAAAAAAAGGCAACAACCAACCTCCCTCCGTAAGAAAAAAAACATAAAGGGCTCCCTCACTACTTGCTCTCCCATGAGTAAAAGGAAAACCAGGACACGAGCGATTGGCCGGCCATCTGTGGCCGTGCTACCTGTCGCCGCTGCTCTCCCCGTCCGCCCAGCCACCCCCAATGCTGCCAAGCTGTCGGCCCCTGTGCAATGCATCGAGCCCCCCCGCAGGGGTACTCCACTCATCCCTTCTCTCCGTCCTTCATCCCTCCTCCACAACTCTCAGCTCCCATCCATCCTTTATATCCCATCTCACTTCTCTGTTCATGTACTTATTTTTATTTGTTTTTTGCGATACGATGATTATGAGCCATAGATTTGATATAGTGAATACACATCCCTTAGTACTTGTTGCATATTCGGAAGCTTGATGTGTTCTTTTTGTGGTTGACAGTATGCATAAGCAAAATCTACATCGCTATCTTGCAAAAGGACCAACCTAATTGAACCACATATGTATAGTCACTAGTGCAGAATCGTGCTTTAGCACCGGTTCGTAAGGGCCTTTAGTGCCGGTTCTACAACCGGCATTAAAGACTGGAGACTAAATGCCCCCCTTTAGTACAGGTTCGGCACGAACCGGCGCTAAAGTGCCACCACGTGGCACGAGCCAGGCCCGGGTGCGGGTAGACCATTAGTACCGGTTGGTAACACCAACCGGTACTAAATGTTTTGGGGGGGGGGGTTGGTTTTATTTTTTATTTTTCCTTTAATTTTGTGTTTTCCATTTAATTCTTTTTTGTTTGCTGGTATTTTACGATACTACATATTGTACACGTTATGCATATATATAAATAGATTTCTCCTACATGTCTCACAACCACCATTAATTATTCACACATACACATGTATATATATACCATTTCTCCTACATGTTACCTTGGTGCCTTCGGAGCACGATGACAAGTGGTTCATGGGGCCGGTAGCGAGTAATAGTATTCTCCTTTGGGATCTATGACCTGGTCGAGCAAAAATCCCGCTATTTCCTCTTGAAGTGCTGGTATGCGCTCCGTTGGTAGGAGCTGCTCCCGCACGTCTCTGAACTGTTAAGAAGGAGATCAATATGCATGTGTATTAGTTGTGTGACTAGATATTAATAATGGTGTAAAAATTGTGAATAGTGTTCTGACAAACGTACCCAGTCCTGTCTTTGAGATCTGCTCCTTTCGGACGCCATTATGCGAATGTTCTCGCAAACATAGTATGCACACAGATCAGTCCCCAGCGCCTGCTTCAGGGCCTTTACGAGAATGTAATTTAATCAGATAATGATTAATCAAGCATGCTAATTAATTAATGGTATTGAAACAAGAATTAAAGAGATGGTAGCTAGCTAGCTAGTACTACTTAATTACTTACCTTGGGTCGTCACCAATACAGCTTTTTTCCAGTTGCCTGGCGTCACCTTGATGAACTTTGCCCAAGCCCTGCCCGCCAGCAAAGAAAATGAATAAAGGGGTTATTAAATAGTTGACATCAGGAAATGACCAACTAATTAAATAGGCCGAGATATAGTTAATAATGATTGAAATTACCTGTCGACTATCCCCTTCACGTTGGCGAAGTCAGTTTCTTTCTTAAGTAGTGAGTCCAGTACTTCAACTGTTCCTTTATCAACTTATTGGTAACTGCATGCGCACACGTTTGCATGTCTTAAGTAAGCGGGTATGTGCATAACACTAATCAACTACCCTAAACCCTATAAACTTAATTATTAACATCTAGCTAGCTAGTATGCAAAAACAGAATTTGTAGTACAAGACAGTGTGACTCACAGGATGTTGTAGGAAAGTAGTATATCTTCATTGGTATTGAGGTGCTTGAAGAACTCTAGCATGCTTTCCTCTAAACTTGCTCGACAACTTGGAATTTTCCATGTGTGTTCATTAACGGTATTTGGGTCAATGAACCCAATGCCATAGCGTCCAGATTTTTTCATTTCATACATCTTCATCCTGCATAATACCACAGAAAAGAATATAGTGAGGATAATTACAGGTAATGATTGATCAAAATGATCACTACAGCTAGCTTGACACTGAAATTACAGAAAGAAATCACTTACAGACAATAGCAACTGATGAGAGATTTGTCGAGTGCGTCTTGATTGAATAATTGAAAAAGTTCTGTATACTCAACGGACAGAGCTTTCTCATGGAAGTAATGCTCCTCCTTGACATTCACCATGAGGGACTCTCGATTGGAAATCTTGGTAATTGATACGTCTCCAACGTATCTATAATTTTTGATTGCTTCATGCTATATTATATACTGTTTAGAATGATTATTGGGCTTTATTATACACTTTTATATTATTTTTGGGACTAACCTATTAACCGGAGGCCCAGCCCAAATTGCTTTTTTTTTGCCTATTTCAGGGTTTCGAAGAAAAATGATATCAAACGGAATCCAAACGGAATAAAACCTTCGGGAACGTGATTTGTGGAACAAATGCAATCCAGGAAGCTTGGATTCCAGGCCAGGGCATCAACGAGGAGGCCACGAGGTAGGGGGCGCGCCTACCCCCCTAGGCGCGCCCTCCAACCTCGTGGGCCCCCTGTTGCTCCACCGACGTACTTCTTCCTCCTATATATACCTACGTACCCCCAAACAACCAGATACGGAGCCAAAACCCTAATTCCACCGCCGCAACCTTCTGTACTCGTGAGATCCCATCTTGGGGCCTTTTCCGGCGCTCTGCCGGAGGGGGCATTGATCACGGAGGGCTTCTACATCAACACCATATCCCCTCCGACACTAGTAGAAAAAGGGGCTTTCGTTCGGGCCTGGCCAGCCCATTAGTCCCGGTTCTTATACGAACCGGGACCAATGGGTGCATTCGTCCCGGTTCGTGAGCCCAGGTGGCCGGCCGGGGCCTCGTGGGCATTGGTCCCGGTTCGTCTGGACCCATTTGTCCCGGTTCTAGGCACGAACCGGGACCAATGGGCCTCGTTCCAGGCCCACATCCATTGGTCCCGGTTCGTGGCACGAACCGGGACAAATGAGTTGCCTATATATATAGCCCATCGCCGGCGAGCAGAGCACTCCATTGTGCTCTGTTTTTTGCTGGCCGGCCAGGTGAGGGCATTTTGGTGCTCTAGCTCACCTCCTATGCACATGAGGTGTTTGATGAAATGTCCGAGCCACAATAGTTAATATTTCTTCTCTCGAAACTCGACCTCCGAGCTCCATTTTCCCCGAGATTTTTCTAGGTTTAGCGGTCCGTCACGTCCTGTCCCTGTCTTCACCGCCGTCGATCGCCCACGCGGATCTCGTCGCCGGCACCACCGTGGTGAGCCTCTTATTCTTATCTTCTTTCTGAAAGAAAAAAAATTCTTACTTCAGATAGATACTTGTCTAATTTTCTTACTTTTATTATTCCTTGTTATTATATAGTGCGATGGTTCTGGTATCCGCCCCCGTCGGCCCTCGTCCTGTCTATGATTCGGATGTGGTATATATTATCTTTTTCTAACTATTTGGTTCATTTATTGTTTATGACAATTATGCCGACCAACGTGACATATATTTTATTTATGTAGGAGGTGGTTGAACCGGAAATTCCAACCGACCCTATTGTCGAGAGCTTAAATTTAGTTGAAGAAGAAAACAATTACTGGAAGGAAAAAATTAAAAAAATTGAAGAGGAGAAGATGATATTGGAGTTGCACGTTGCGGATTTCGTCGATGATCACAAGATCAAGATGGATGCAATGCGGTTGAAGATTAGAAAGATTAGAAAATATGCCATTCATACCGAGGCTTGGTATCATTATGCCGTTGGATCAATTGTTACGTTAGTTGTGACTCTGATCGCATTTGTTGTAGCATTGAAATGTTTTACATAGTTTCAATGTATGGTTTAACTAGATGCTCTGGAGAGCTATATGTTGTTCAATTTGAACTATGTATGTACTTTGGTTTTAATGTGATGATGAACTACTAGTAATTTTGGTCACTTATCTATCCGAGTTCATTTGTAATGCTCAAAATAATCAGTAAATGCATGAAAAATAACAAATGAAGTCAGAAAGGGTTGAAAATTGATGATGTGGCTTTGAATGGTGCATTTTGAACACAGAAAAACTATGGAGTTCAAATAAGTTAAAGAAAAAATGAAATCCCTTTGTAGCAGACGAGTTTTCGTATGAAACCCTGATACTTCGAAAGAGATTGTCCGTTTTGTACACGAAGTGCATCCAGTTTTTGCCGTAAGCCTCTCTACTTTCTTGCACATGCTATGTGGGTGAAATGATGACACCATGCCAAGTTTCAACCTTTTCAGAGTTCATTTGTAGTGGTTTCCATTTCAGGGTCTTATAGCTCAAAATAATCAGTAAATGCATGAAAAATAACAAATGAAGTCAGAAAGGGTTGAAAATTGATGATGTGGCTTTGAATGGTGCATTTTGAACCTAGAAAAACTATGGAGTTCAAATAAGTTAAAGAAAAAATGAAATCCCTTTGTAGCAGACGAGTTTTCGTATGAAACCCTGATACTTCGAAAGAGATTGTCCGTTTTGTACACGAAGTGCATCCAGTTTTTGCCGTAAGCTTCTCTACTTTCTTGCACATGCTATGTGGGTGAAATGACGACACCATGCCAACTTTCAACCTTTTCAGAGTTCATCTGTAGTGGTTTTCAATTTCAGGGTCTTATAGCTCAAAATAATCAGTAAATGCATGAAAAATAACAAATGAAGTCGGAAAGGGTTGAAAATTGATGATGTGGCTTTGAATGGTGCATTTTGAACACAGAAAAACTATGGAGTTCAAATAAGTTCAAGAAAATGAAATCCCTTTGTAGCAGACGAGTTTCCGTATGAAACCCTGATACTTCAAAAGAGATTGTCCGTTCTGTACACGAAGTGCATCCAGTTTTTGCCGTAAGCCTCTCTACTTTCTTGGACATGCTATGTGGGTGAAATGATGACACGATGCCAACTTTCAACCTTTTCAGAGTTCATTTGTAGTGGTTTTCAATTTCAGGGTCTTATAGCTCAAAATAATCAGTAAATGCATGAAAAATAACAAATGAAGTCAGAAAGGGTTGAAAATTGATGATGTGGCTTTGAATGGTGCATTTTGAACACAGAAAAACTATGGAGTTCAAATAAGTTCAAGAAAATGAAATCCCTTTGTAGCAGACGAGTTTCCGTATGAAACCCTAATACCTCGAAAGAGATTGTCCCTTTTGTACACGAAGTGCATCCAGTTTGCCGTAAGCCTATCTACTTTCTTTCACATGCTATGTGGGTGAAATGATGACACCATGCCAACTTTCAACCTTTTCAGAGTTCATTTGTAGTGGTTTTCAATTTCAGGGTCTTATAGCTCAAAATAATCAGTAAATGCATGAAAAATAACAAATGAAGTCAGAAAGGGTTGAAAATTGATGATGTGGCTTTGAATGGTGCATTTTGAACACAAAAAAACTATGGAGTTCAAATAAGTTCAAGAAAATGAAATCCCTTTGTAGCAGACGAGTTTCCGTATGAAACCCTGATACTTCGAAAGAGATTGTCCGTTTTGTACACGAAGTGCATCAAGTTTTTGCCGTAAGCCTCTCTACTTTCTTGCACATGCTATGTGGGTGAAATGATGACACAATGCCAACTTTCAACCTGTCCAGAGTCCATTTGTAGTGGTTTTCAATTTCAGGGTCTTATAGCTCAAAATAATCAGTAAATGCATGAAAAATAACAAATGAAGTAAGAAAGGGTTGAAATTTGATGATGTGGCTTTGAATGGTGCATTTTGAACACAGAAAAACTATGGATTTCAAATAAGTTCAAGAAAATGAAATCCCTTTGTAATAGACGAGTTTCCGTATAAAACCCTTTGTTAAGTAATTAGAAACAAAATAAAATAAAATAAATAAGTATTTTGTTCTAAGTAGAAACAAAACAAAATAAATAATGCAAAAAGGAAAACATAAAAAACTGGGAAATAATAAAAAAATCTTATAGCTTTTTCATAAACAAAACAGAATAAATAAAGCAAAAAAGAAAACAAACTAGTGATTCACACAAATTTCAAAGAATTAAAATTTAAACTATTCAAATTTGGAAACTAATGGCAGTAACAGAAAGTTTATAATTATTCTAACCTAAAAGCAAAAATTGTAAAAAAATAAAAGCAAGAATCAAAAGAAAATATATAATTCAAAAAATAAAACAAATACTGGAAAAATAAAAAATGCCACCTATTGGGCCACACGGCCTGCATACGACTAGAAACCCGTCTGTACATGGGCCAGGATGCAGGCCCGCAGGCCCAATAGGCCCAACAAGGCAGTGACAAGGGTAGGCAAGTACTGCTTGCATATTAGAGAGGAGCTCAGCACCTGAGCCGCAACGCAGCTTATAAACAGGTGCTGAGCTCTCTCAGCTAGCGAGGTGGGACTAAACTTCCCACCGCACCGCGCCAGCGCAAGGCCTTTGGTCCCGGTTGGTGGAACCAACCGAGACTAAAGGGGGCATTGGTACCGGTTCGTGGCACCAATCGGGACCAATGCCCCCCTTTAGTTCCGGTTGGTGCCACCAACCGGGACCAATGCTCTGAGTATATAAGAAACACTTGTGAAAAATTCTCAGTTTTCATCGCCAGTTGCCCCCATCCCTCGACAACGCCGAGCTCATCGACGCCGTCAGGCTGCTCCACCTCGCTGTCGTCGCCGCCGCCGCCAAGGCCGTCGCCTCCCCGAGCCCGCGCCATCCTCGTCGCCGGCCTCCCCGAGCCCGCCGTCCTCGTCCCCGTCGTCGCGTGCCTGCCCGAGCCCACCCTCCTCGTCCTTGTCGCCGCGTGCCGCCCGAGACCGCCCCCCGTCACCGCGTGCCGCCCCGAGCCCACCGTCCTCGTCACCGGACTCCTGCCATCGTCGCCCCCCTCGAAGTGGGCACCCGCCCCCCTCCCCTTTCCCATGGTCCCGAGCGCCCCTTGCTTTGCCCCTGCTCCATGGTCGCCGCCGGCCCCGACGCATTGAAGAGCAGAAGGAGAGGAGAAGAAGAGAAGGAGGGGAGCAGCAGCAGCCCCTTGCTCTGTCCAATTTTCTGAATTTTCTGAATTTTTTTACAGATATGAACAGTGCATATAGAGGGTGTTTGATGAAATGCTAGATGGCTTTGGACATTTTTTGAATTTATGAATTTTCTTGTAATTTTTCCGGTTGTAAAAGAGTTATGAAAATTTAGAATATGCTAAATATATATGTCAAAAATGTTTTTTATTCATAGAAAGGTTTTTGTTCATATATAGAAAGTTTATATATATATATATATATATATATATATATATATATATATATATATATATATATATATATATATATATATATATCCATCCTACCACCCGGTGGTTGTTACCCCATATGTCTCATATACTACCATGTTGTACTATATATACTACTTAATCATTTTAAATATATTCATATATTATATCTAAGATATTCAAAGCAAGTTACCTGAAAAAATTGCATATGAGCCCATAGTTTTTGTTATATTTGTGAAATACGTAAATATTTGTACGTAAAAACGTGCATACTCAAAATATGGTATATACTACCTAAAAATTAGTATATATATACTACCTAATCATTATTATATACTACATACTACACGTACATACTCTCGATTTTAACAGATAATACATACAACATATACAACACAAGTGGTGGTAACTACCACTGAGTTTTTGTTATATTTGTGAAATACGTAAATATTTGTACGTAAAAACGTGCATACTCAAAATATGGTATATACTACCTAAAAATTAGTATATATATACTACCTAATCATTATTATATACTACATACTACACGTACATACTCTCGATTTTAACAGATAATACATACAACATATGCTTGTAGGAAACATTTGTCCTATATATATATATATATATATATATATATATATATATATATATATATATATATGAGAAATGATGTTCATAGAATATTTACCAAGTATATATGTATTTTTGTTCATATATGTATTTTTTTCATAGCATTTGTTTCCATTTATATATGTATGTGGCTATAGATGGATATATATGAGAAATGATGATCCACGGAAGAAGAAGTTTTTAGAGAAGTTTTATATATCTAGCTAGGAAGAAGGAAGAAGAAGAAAAAGAAGGATAGGAAAAAGAAAATAAGAAGAGGGAGAAAGGAGAAGAAGAGGAGAGGAAGAAGAGGAGAAATAAATAAGAAGAGGAAAAAAGAAGAAAAAAAAGTTCTATTTTTTCTTCTTCTCCTCTATTCCTTTCTTCTTCTCCTCTTTTTTCTTCTTTTTCTTCTTCGATCTTCTCATCTATTCCTTTCTTTTTCTCCTCTTTTTATTTCTTCTTCGTCTTCTTATTTTTTATCGTGTATGTCGTTGTCGATATACCCCCTCCCGATAACTTCCACATGAGGGGGGGGGGTCGATATACCCACTCCTCGATAACATTATTTGTAGGAGATATGCCCTAGAGGCAATAATAAATGTTATTGATTATCTCCCTGTTCATAATTATGTTTATGTTCCATGCTATAACTGTTGTGGTTCCCGAGCCCGTATATCCATAAAGGCTCTGGGGAGAACCCATATGCACGTGTGGAATAATAAACGATAAAATGTATTCCTAGTCATGCCTCTAAGACTAGCTCAAGTGTTGCATGATGATTATGTTTTCCCAATCATGGGCATGTCTATGCCAAGCAACTTTGAGGGCACAATGTCAGGAAGGACATTTGTGTTGAATCGACCCGAATTGATGTTATGCTATGAGATACATTCGTCACAAGTTTATTGGTACATAACACAGAGATGGTTAACGTTTGCATGATTCCTTAGACCATGACAGTATCGAGTTTCTTCATGCTTGCTTCATGAACTTTGGGGTTTGTTAAACGTCATCCGTAAATGGGTGGCTATTACGGCGGCTTACGGGTTCATGGAAAAGTGTGTCAAGTAACTTGATAGCTCAAGATTGGGATTTGCTCCTCCGACGATGGAGATATATCTCTGGGCCCTCTCGGTGTTACGGTATCCATCATCGTCTGGCCAGACACTTTGTGATTTGATCACGGGGATGCCGGAACACGATAACGAGAAAAGAGAACAATACCGGTAACGAGGTAACTAGCATAGTGGACAAGTTGTTGATCCACGGGAATGCCAACATGTCTCACCTCCGGTATTTGTAACATATCGCGAAGCAACAGGAATAGCACACGGCAACTGGAGGTTCACTCGAATATTTATTCGTGTGGGTATAGGGGTCAATATGGGTATCCACGGCTCCGATGTTGATCATTGATCGGAAGGGGTTCCGGGTCATGTCTATACTTCACCGAACCTATAGGGTCACACGCTTAAGGGTCATCTATCTGCTGAATACTAGACAGGGAGTCTGAGAGAAAATCATCGGAAAAGTTTCGGACACCGAAAAGTTTCGGACAGCGGAATCGTACCGCAGAGAGAGGTCATCGGATAAGTTTCGATGATACCGAAAAGTTGTTTCGGAATACACCATTAAGTCAAATTGGTTTCGGCACATGCCTGATAATTCTTGGAGGATGCCAGAATCATTCTGGAAGCTTTTTGGAATTTTCTGAGATAAAAACCGGAAATGTTCCGGAGCTGCCGGAGCCACTTCAGATGCGTTTCGCAGATGAAAATCACTAAAACCGGAATTGTTTCGGAACGCGTTGAAAATCATTTTAGTGGGTATTGGAAATGTTCTTAGCCCACATAAATATTTTCAGTTCGATCAGACGCTGAAAAATGTCGTCGTGAATAGTGAAAATCAGCTTTATGGTTACTTTATGGAAAGCCACCTTTTGGGGCTTTGCTCCAAAAGATCTTGGGGATGACATGGATGGATAGGAGCCATTTTTGGGGCCCCTCATGGGGGTGTGGCCGGCCACATGGGGTATCCCCCCTTGGGGACCCTCTAGTTCCTTGGTTTCACTCCTAGGTCCTTGTGGAAGGACTTCATTCATGTGCATTTTGGGTTTTTTTGTGAAACTACCCTACCCCCTTGGGATTTCCTATAAATAGAGGTGGAGGGGCAGCCCTCCACACTCATCCCTTGCTCTCATACACATGCCATGCATTATCTGGCTTCTTCTCTCCCTCCCACGAAAAGAGTTTCGTAGGGCCGTAAGGCTGTCTGGGTTCCGGCAGGAACTAGTTCTGGACGGCGAAGCCCTGCCGGATAGATGACACCGTATGTGTGCAACTCTGTAGAGAGATCGTAGTTTCGGTCTTAGTTCGTGAGTGCCTCCCGAAGGGCTGTCCGCGTGACCGTCCGAGTTTCGAAGGTCCTCCCGAAGGGCTGTCCGAGTGACCGTTCGAGTTTCAAAGGTCCTCCCGAAGGGCTGTCCGCGACACCGTCCGGGGGGCTGTTCGACCGCCTCCTGGAGGGCTGTCTGAGGAGCAGATGAGGGTATACATCCTCGCGGTTGGGAGGTTGTAAATCCTAGCTGCGGGGATCTGCACCGCCGATCGTCATCGACTCTACTTCCCGCTGCGCTACGAGTCGGTAACGAAAAAGATCAAACCATGTATGCAGTCTCCATAGTGGTCCTGGGCTGGTGCGTAGGTCGGAAAATTTTTGTTTTCTGCTGCGTTCCCCTACAGTGGCATCAAGAGCCGTGCTATGCGTAGATGCAGGTTTCGATGTAGAATACATGGAGATGTATGGGTATTGCATAATATAATTAGGTAGTAGATGAGATCTATTGCTGAAAATTATTTATGCGGGTGACAGATGAAATCTGTTACCCGAGGTTCTTGTTGCTTCCCTAGAATTTGCGTTTGCTCAATCTCGAGACAGCATGGTGGAATTTGACAAAGTTCTGGCAATCCGTGATCCTGATTGATCATGGAAGTGCTATCAGTTCTTTGGGTTCTGCCGTAGTCAAAAGAAAGATGAAATTCGCAGATGAAAGGGCATTGCAGATATGATCTGCACGGGGGTCATGCGTATGACGAAGTTTAGTATGGGGCTCGAGATTTAATTATCCCGTGTTTCATACACCCCGAGATGTTAATCTAGCAACCTGAATAATCATACTTGATGATAAAACGTTGGTAGCTGCGGTTTAAGTCAAAACCTTAGAAGCCACGTAAAATAAAATTTTGCATAAACCTAATAGAGGCGTCTAACTTGGTTTTGCAGGATGTGCATGTGATGTGGTATAGCAGTGCTCATACTAATTCGATTATGTATGAGATGACTATATGATGTAATTTGATTAACATGACCTGCGTGTCATGATTCGGCATGATGGCTGGAGCCATATGATTGCACTTTAATGACCTGCGTGTCAACCTTGTTGTAATGCATTATTTTGTTAGCTATAAAGATAGCAATATTATCTGGTGCATCGACAAGGTGGTGGCAATCTTCGTGAAGGTGACCACCAACGCGAATGCCGAAGACGAAGAAATGAAATACTTCTCCGTCAGAAAGGGCTATACCATATCATGCTATTATGAATTGCCTGAGATGTTTATCCCTTATGATGCACCCTTCTTGATTGCGCGGTAGTCGCTTTTATTAGGGTGATCTCTCACTTAAAATATCAAGTAGTTAGTGTTCTCCCAAGTGTAGCACCGTCACGGCACCTATCTTTTCGGGGTGCGCCATGGATGCATGGGTACGAACGATTAGAGAAGTGTGAGGCGGGTGAGGTCAGACCTCGCAGCAAGATCACTTGGTTGTCTTGACGTTCATGGCAGGATCGTCCTGAGCTCGGAACACACGCATCGAAAGATGAGCAAGAGTCACATAGAGATGTGATCGGCAAGTTGGCCTACCGATTAAAATTCCCGTTATGAGATGATGATTCTATGGCGATGAATTGAAGTCTGGATCTTGTATCACTCAAAATTAATTGTGAGAGATATTGATTTGAGTGGGAGCGCACTGTTGAATTAACATGTTTAATTCTCAGTGCAATTAATTATGAACACTGTCTAAGTGTTTCTTGCAAAATAGTTGTAGAATAATGGCTCGCGTTTCCACCTTCCCTATTAAAATTGAATAACTGTTAAATATCTGGTTAAAACTTTACGATTGGTAACGTAATATGAGGATTGTCCTCAAAAGTGCCGAGAAGGACTTTGTCCTATCGCATGCTTTCCGTATCCTCCCGCTAAAGCTATGGATCATGTGACTCTCGTCCTTCGATCCAAAAGCTATAATTCCGTTTCAGTCAAGTGCAATATGTTTGCTTCCATGAAACCCAAACTTCGAAAGTTGGGATAGTTATATGATATTCATGGAACTGAAAATTATTTTCAGATACAAACAAAGCAATGTTTGTTTGCAAGTATTAGTAAAAGTGTTTACTATGCATTTGACTGTTGGGAAAGGGATCCAGAAGAACGCCTGTCATATAATGAAAGGTGAATAAAACAACAACTTAAAGAGAAAGGAAGTGTCCAAAGGGTGTTAGTATGACTTACACGCCTAGGAAGTCCGGGGCTAACGCCACTCTTAAGTTGGGTGCTTCTTTTGCGAGTAGGAGAAATACTAAAAGTTAAACTGTTAGAAGTATAAAGGCAGAAAGAAAGATGACTGGAATATCCAGCTCATGTATGAATGTCATACAAGTTTTTGATGTATAGTAGGCTGGTCAAAGATATAGTTCTTGGGAATTATGGTTAAACATGTTAATCACTAATTCTTGGGTATTGTGAGTTAATCACAAAGATACCCGCTCGATTGCATTCAATTGCGAATCACTGTAAGAGCTACTATGGCCTAAAAAGACTAGCCAGAAATGAGGTTAAGGTATACACAGGGAACATAGTAAATGTTACTATACCTTCCATCGGTGTATTACCGTCTGTATTTATTTTCATAATTCATTTAGAGTTTTACAAACTCTCGCCCATTGCATAAGGTATCTTGCAAGAAGGTTGTTCATAAGAGAACCTTTTATGTTCGATGTTATGAATAACACAAGGGCCATACTTTCATTATGAATGAGATGTATGTTATGAATATTGATAATAATACAATACCTCTGGGTTTACTTTCATAATTCATTTTAGAGTTTCATACACTCTAGCCCATTGCACAATGTTTGTTGCAAAAGAGTTGTTCATAAAAACAACAATTGTTGTTAAGTATTATGAATAACATGAAGGGCCATGCTTCCATCCAAGATGGGACGTATGTTATGAATATTGAGGGTAATATGATACATCCATAACACTGACGCTAAATGTCGCAAGACTAAAAGAATACCACACAAGTGTGGCACTACATTTGGTCACATTGGAGAAACCCGCATGGAAAATTCCATTATGATGGATTTTGAAGTCTTTTTGATTTTGAATCATCTGACACTTGCAACTTTCCTCCGAAAAGTGAAGTGACTAAAATACCGTTCACAGGCCATAAGGAACGAACAACAAACTTATTAGTGATCATACATTTGATGTGTGTAGTCCGATAAGTGTTGTTAGTGGTGGATTTATTTATCTTCAGAAATGACTCAAGTAGATATATGGATATTTACTTGATGAGACGTAAGTCTGGATCTTTTGAAATCATTCGAAAGGTTTTCAAAAATGAAGTAGAAGTTATTGTAACAAGAAAATTATCTTTCTGCAATTTGATTGCACAAAGGAATATTTGAGTTACATGT
Organism: Triticum aestivum; assembly: GCF_018294505.1. Lineage (NCBI taxonomy): Eukaryota > Viridiplantae > Streptophyta > Magnoliopsida > Poales > Poaceae > Triticum > Triticum aestivum. The sequence goes on from NC_057802.1 coordinate 598,875,016, forward strand.
TTAGCGAATGTCTGATGAGTTGTGAAAGGGGTTTCATAACTTGCACCTCCCGGAACACCACTGCAAGTGAAAAGTCCGTGGAGATGTCATCTAACCATTTATGACATGGTAAGGTCAAAGATGACATAAATAAATTTGCCATTATCCTTTTTAAAGTGATGCTTTAGAGACTGCGGCTTTTACACTGAAAAGAGCTACATCGGGTCTGTTGAAATGAAGCCATGGTATGGTACGCCCAACCATGTTGTATCTTTTCTTAACATTTGGAATATGGGGCTTGTGTAAAAGGTTACAAACCTAGTCCAAATCAGACAAGTGCTACTTTGTAGGTTATCCCAAGTCATTGGGTATTCCTCCCTCACTATACCGAGGCAAATAGGTTTGCCACAAAGAACGGTATGCTTTTAAAGAGAATGGTTCTTTCTAAAAGGTGAGTGGGAGAATAGTGCAACTCGACGAGATAAACAGTATCTTCATCAGATCAAAGGAAAGAGACCTTGGAAGTAATTCCAGAGTTTCCTACTGCGACTGATACGGAAGTCTCTACAATAAAATGTATGAACTTCGGTCGAACTTGCAGCTGAACCACGTAGGCAAGGCTCGTGCAAACCTCTCAGGTGCGCAAACGAGATATTGTTGTTAGACAACATTATACCTACGATACACAAGGAAGCGTTGATGGGCCCTGACTCCGGAATTGGCTAAATGCCAATACAACCCGAGTTAGTTTCCATATAAGTGATTCAAGATTAAAACCTTGATACACCTTTCGGAAGACTTAGAGTCTAAAGAATATTTATGGAACTTAAAACTGATACGGATAAAATGTTTTATCCATAAAGCTCGACTTGTTGGAATAACAATTTCAAGAGTTGACTACGATGAGGTTGTTTTCATCGTAGCGATGCTTAAAGTCGGTTCGGGTTGAACTAGCAATTAATACATATTTCAATCATGAGATATGAAACATGGATGATAAAAGGATTTCCATCTGATGGAAATGAAAGCTAGGACTTGTATATGATACATTCCAAAGTAATTTGTCGATCCAGAGGATGCTAGTAGGTATGCAAACTTCAGAGTTCCAGCAATGGACAGAAGAGAGCAAAATGGAGTTGGAATCTTCGGGTTTTGATGAAATGGTCAAAGGGGTTTTGACTTCATCAATGGGTAACGAAGATGCTTGTAATTCAAGAAAGTAAGTGGGAGCGTAATAATATTTCTAAACCTTATGTGCTTGGCACATTGGTAATTGGAAATAAATTTCTTGACACGAATTAGGACTTCATTTGAAAATAGTTTTTCGATGAAGTGCTTAGGCTAAATAGCCTCAATATTAGGCATGATGATCTATGGAGATAGATTTACCTAATGGGGCTAAGCAATGAATACATATTGACAAGATGCTAAAACCTTTTAGCATTTAAAACGCCAAGGAGTGATTCTTGCCAAAGTCACATGGAAGGAGTTTTTGCAAGACTCGGTGTCCCAAAACACTGATGAGTAAAATACATGATGCAGATTCCACACACTTTTGTGTTTGGATTAATCATGTATTCCATGGTATGTAAAACAACCAGATATGTCCGATACTCCCAAGGTGTTGCGAGTATGGATACTAAAGTGATCAAAGTACTGATCGTGGGACAACAGTGAAAGATGTCATTGAGTACTAGAGTAAGTACTGATGATATGTTTTCTTGCAAGCGGAGATCATGAAGAGTTCGTTGTAAAATGTTACATCGATAGTCTTCATCTTTTCACCGTGCGATTTTCGATTTAAGTTAAGGGTTTTGTGTAACACACAATGTGGTGGCACAGTTAGTTGGAATTTGTTCAAACTAGTTACTGTGGCGAATTCTATAACAAGGGCTAAGTATGTTGACGCTTTAGAAGCGACAGAGAAGATGTTGAATCATATAGTTCATTCATGAACTTAGTATAGTTCCAAGATGGCTTTTGACAATGGGACACTACTGCAGGTAGTTGCTCCAAAACTCAGTCTGAGGAATCCAGGTTCGACCTGTGATTCACATACATACAAAGCCAAGTCCACACAAAATATGAATTTTGTGAAAACGTGAAAACGCGAGGACATGCAAAGATACACACGGAACTGAAGTCGTCAGATCCATTGGACATCAGGCTATACCACAAGCGAAGCATATTTACACCGGTGTGCCACAGGTGTGAAGTGCATTAGCATAAGCTAGATTATTGTCTCTAGTACAAGTGGGAGTCTGTAGGAGATATGCCCTAGAGGCAATAATAAATGTTATTGATTATCTCCCTGTTCATAATTATGTTTATGTTCCATGCTATAACTGTTGTGGTTCCCGAGCCCGTATATCCATAAAGGCTCTGGGGAGAACCCATATGCACGTGTGGAATAATAAACGATAAAATGTATTCCTAGTCATGCCTCTAAGACTAGCTCAAGTGTTGCATGATGATTATGTTTTCCCAATCATGGGCATGTCTATGCCAAGCAACTTTGAGGGCACAATGTCAGGAAGGACATTTGTGTTGAATCGACCCGAATTGATGTTATGCTATGAGATACATTCGTCACAAGTTTATTGGTACATAACACAGAGATGGTTAACGTTTGCATGATTCCTTAGACCATGACAGTATCGAGTTTCTTCATGCTTGCTTCATGAACTTTGGGGTTTGTTAAACGTCATCCGTAAATGGGTGGCTATTACGGCGGCTTACGGGTTCATGGAAAAGTGTGTCAAGTAACTTGATAGCTCAAGATTGGGATTTGCTCCTCCGACGATGGAGATATATCTCTGGGCCCTCTCGGTGTTACGGTATCCATCATCGTCTGGCCAGACACTTTGTGATTTGATCACGGGGATGCCGGAACACGATAACGAGAAAAGAGAACAATACCGGTAACGAGGTAACTAGCATAGTGGACAAGTTGTTGATCCACGGGAATGCCAACATGTCTCACCTCGGGTATTTGTAACATATCGCGAAGCAACAGGAATAGCACACGACAACTGGAGGTTCACTCGAATATTTATTCGTATGGGTATAGGGGTCAATATGGGTGTCCACGGCTCCGATGTTGATCATTGATCGGAAGGGGTTCCGGGTCATGTCTATACTTCACCGAACCTATAGGGTCACACGCTTAAGGGTCATCTATCTGCTGAATACTAGACAGGGAGTCTGAGAGAAAATCACCGGAAAAGTTTCGGACACCGAAAAGTTTCGGACAGCGGAATCGTACCGCAGAGAGAGGTCATCGGATAAGTTTCGATGATACCGAAAAGTTGTTTCGGAATACACCATTAAGTCAAATTGGTTTCGGCACATGCCTGATAATTCTTGGAGGATGCCAGAATCATTCTGGAAGCTTTTTGGAATTTTCTGAGATAAAAACCGGAAATGTTCCGGAGCTGCCGGAGCCACTTCAGATGCGTTTCGCAGATGAAAATCACTAAAACCGGAATTGTTTCGGAACGCGTTGAAAATCATTTTAGTGGGTATTGGAAATGTTCTTAGCCCACATAAATATTTTCAGTTCGATCAGACGCTGAAAAATGTCGTCGTGAATAGTGAAAATCAGCTTTATGGTTACTTTATGGAAAGCCACCTTTTGGGGCTTTGCTCCAAAAGATCTTGGGGATGACATGGATGGATAGGAGCCATTTTTGGGGCCCCTCATGGGGGTGTGGCCGGCCACATGGGGTATCCCCCCTTGGGGACCCTCTAGTTCCTTGGTTTCACTCCTAGGTCCTTGTGGAAGGACTTCATTCATGTGCATTTTGGGTTTTTTTGTGAAACTACCCTACCCCCTTGGGATTTCCTATAAATAGAGGTGGAGGGGCAGCCCTCCACACTCATCCCTTGCTCTCATACACATGCCATGCATTATCTGGCTTCTTCTCTCCCTCCCACGAAAAGAGTTTCGTAGGGCCGTAAGGCTGTCTGGGTTCCGGCAGGAACTAGTTCTGGACGGCGAAGCCCTGCCGGATAGATGACACCGTATGTGTGCAACTCTGTAGAGAGATCGTAGTTTCGGTCTTAGTTCGTGAGTGCCTCCCGAAGGGCTGTCCGCGTGACCGTCCGAGTTTCGAAGGTCCTCCCGAAGGGCTGTCCGAGTGACCGTTCGAGTTTCAAAGGTCCTCCCGAAGGGCTGTCCGCGACACCGTCCGGGGGGCTGTTCGACCGCCTCCTGGAGGGCTGTCTGAGGAGTAGATGAGGGTATACATCCTCGCGGTTGGGAGGTTGTAAATCCTAGCTGCGGGGATCTGCACCGCCGATCGTCATCGACTCTACTTCCCGCTGCGCTAAGAGTCGGTAACGAAAAAGATCAAACCATGTATGCAGTCTCCATAGTGGTCCTGGGCTGGTGCGTAGGTCGGAAAATTTTTGTTTTCTGCTGCGTTCCCCTACATTATTTTCCCATGTGTGTATGTCGTCGTTGTTGATATACCCCCTCCCGATAACTTCAACATGAGGGGAGGGGGGTCGATATGCCCACTCCCCGATAACATTATTTTCCCATGTGTGTATGTCGTCGTTGTCGATATAACCCCCTCTCGACCGCGATAACTTATACCACGGGAGCACCCCCCGGCCCTCTCACTCGACCAAAACTCTCGAGGACACCCAAACCCTAGAAAAACACGATGTCTGTCTCCTACCCCCTCCCGCCGCGCCCCTACCCAACAAACTCTCTCGAGGCCACCCAAATTTACCAAGTTCAAAGAGCGTTGTCGTCGAGGCCACCCCAAACCCTTGAAGCGTTCGGCGAGATTACCTGCCTGACAGTGTACATTATGATTTCTTGGAGGTGGAGGAACACAAATACCATTACGGGAAGCCTCTCGTCAAATACCAATACGGGAAGCCTCTCGTCAAAGATGGAAGTCCTCCTCTAACAACGATGATGCGAAGATTCCATGATTGGTATATGAAAACCTGCAGAGAGTCTGATGGGCTAAATATTTTGACGCTGAGAGTTAGACTGGAGCATGACCTCGTTGGAATTGATCTGTTGAATGTTCCATTTGAGGAGTTCTTCAAGTTTTTCAATCAAAAGGCCATCGATAAATTAACGGTCACTTGCTACTGTCTGTAAGTACTACTTCTGTCATTAAGTCTCTATATATAGGTCAGCTCTTTCATTGCATGTATATATAATTATCCTCACTATATTATGCAGGTTGAAGATCGCCGAATTGAAGAAAAGACAAATCGGTGATATTGGGTTCATTAACACAAATCTCATAGATGCTTATGAGATTGAAAAACATGCCAACGAAGTCGAGGCCACCTTGCGACGATCGTTGGTATTAAATCAAAACAAAGCTATAATACTCTTTCCTTACAACTTCAAGTGAGTGTTACTGTCTTTTGTATATTCGGTTTCCCTTATTACTCGAGGTTATAGTAATGTAATTGATGAGTTATGCATGCGTGCGCAGGTTCCACTATATTCTCCTGCAGATTAAGCTCGAGCAGGGACTACTAACCGTCTTTGACTCGAGACAAAAAGATCCTCAGGAGTATGCGGACATGACTGAAATGCTCGAGAGGTAAGTTAAATCGATCATTATCGCACCATATCGGCAACTTTGTTCATTTCCTGATATCAAGTAATTGTTTTCTTTGTCTGGTAGGGTTTGGAAAAAATTCACCTCAAAAGCTCCGGGACTGCCGAAGAAGCTGCAATGGAAACACCCGAAAGTAATTACTACTAGCTAGTTCCTCTCGAAGTTGCTTATCAGTTTGACTGGCCTCTATTTCTTGTAAAGTGGTTGTGGCAGGAATCCAGGAATAATTACTGTGGATACTACGTTTGCGAGTGCATCCGCCACACGACCTGTGAGCGGTAATACACTGCCAAACAATATGAAGTGCGTAAGCAATAATATTCACAATTTTATTTTATTACCATCATTTGTGTTGAGTTTCATTCATTCATATATATGTATTGACCCCTTCTTCAAATTTAGATGTTTCGGATGCGGGATGAACTCCTAGCACCAGATCGCATGCGAGGAATTCAAGAGGAATTGGCGGCATTCTTTCTTGACCACGTGATCGATAAAAACGGAGAATACTATGTGGACCCTAAGTTCGTATATAATTAGGGGATTATATTGTAAGAGATACAAAAACTTGTTGTTCGACCAATCTCTCGGAGAAGGAGAGGTCGATATCACTTCTCTCTTTATATGTTCTTCTGTACTTAATGGTTTCCTTCATTTGCTTACTAGCTAGCATGTCGAGTCCTCTCTATACGTATAGTACGCAGCGTCGACCAACAAAGGAGATAAGAGAGGACACGTACTTCTCTCTATTAATTAGCTAGCTAACACAATATACGAAACACCTAAATTAACCCCACAAAACACCCTACCCCCCCCCTTTCAAAAAAAAACATAGCCAATGAAATGCTGACGCGTGGACGCTTATTGGTCCCGGTTGGTGCTACCAACCGGGACCAAAGGCCCTCCTGTCTGGGCTCGCCGCAGCGGCCACGTGGAGGCCCATCTGTCCCGGTTCATATAAGAACCGGTACTAAAGGTACAGGGCTTTAACGACCCTTTAGTCCCGGTTCCGCAACCGGGACAAATGGCCCTTACGAACTGGGACAAATGACCTTTTTTCTACTAGTGCGATGATGTGTGAGTAGTTTACTTCAGACCTTCGGGTCTATAGTTATTAGCTAGATGGCTTCTTCTCTCTTTTTGGATCTCAATACAAAGTTCTCCCCCTCTCTTGTGGACATCTATTCAATGTAATCTTCTTTTGCGATGCGTTTGTTGAGACCGATGAATTGTGGGTTTATGATCAAGTTTATCTATGAACAATATTTGAATCTTCTCTGAATTCTTTTATGTATGATTGGTTATCTTTGCAAATCTCTTCGAATTATCGGTTTAGTTTGGCCTACTAGATTGATCTTTCTTGCAATGGGAGAAGTGCTTAGCTTTGGGTTCAATATTGCGGTGTCCTTTCCCAGTGACAGTAGGGGCAGCAAGGCATGTATAGTATTGTTGCCATCGAGGATAACAAGATGGGGTTTATTTAATATTGCATGAGTTTATCCCTCTACACCATGTCATCTTGCTTAAGGCGTTACTCCGTTCTTATGAACTTAATACTCTAGATGCATGCTGGATAGCGGTCGATGTGTGGAGTAATAGTAGTAGATGCAGGCAGGAGTCGATCTACTTGTCTCGGACGTGATGCCTATATACATGATCATACCTAGATATTCTCATAACTATGCTCAATTCTGTCAATTGCTCAACAGTAATTTGTTCACCCACCGTAAATACTTATGCTCTCGAGAGAAACCACTAGTGAAACCTATGGCCCCGGGGTCTATTTTCCATCATATTAATCTTCCAACACTTTGTTATTCTCATTGCCTTTTATTTTACTTTGCATCTTTATTATAAAATACCAAAAATATTATCTTATCATATCTATTAGATTTAATCTTTGCAAGTGGCCGTGAAGGGATTGACAACCCCTTTATCGCGTTGGTTGCGAGGAGTTTTTTTACTTGTGTAGGTACGAGGGACTCGCGCGTGGTCTCCTACTAGATTGATACCTTGGTTCTCAAAAACTGAGGGAAATACTTACGCTACTTTGCTGCATCACCCTTTCCTCTTCAAGGAAATCCAACGCAGTGCTCAAGAGGTAGAAGTAATGTTCATGTACCATTGATGCAATTCATACATTCTCGTTGGGAGGTTCTTGACCTCATCGGGCTCGACCAAAGGTTGGCCCCGGACATATTTCAGTTTTATTTCCTCCTCTCTAAGCGGAGACATGGGCTCGATCTCGAGGAGTTGTCCAACACTGATACCGAGCATTTTAGCCTGGCTTATATGCTCCTCGGTTATTACCAGATTGCCCAGCTGGGGAACGTTAACGGTTTGCCCACAATAATGTAGGGCGCGGGTACTCTCATGTGTTGTTGGCACAACAAGCAGGGAGATCGATTGCGCCGCCTGTTCTCCCAGCTGGGGAACGGTTTTCCCGCATTTTTTGCCAGCCGCTTGTTGGCTCGAGCTCGAGCTCGCTTCCTTCTTTAGTTGTGCTTGATGTAGCTTCCTGAGTTGGCGCTCATAGTCTGAGTCAATAGGCTTGGGAGCTGGTGGTCTAGCCATACGAATGAAGTGGTCAATCTTTTCCTCAGACACTTTCTCCCTTGGCGGCGGTGCCGGTTTCGGTCAAAAATCGGCGTCCACTTGGGTCCGCACTATGGCTGCATTTTTCTCCTCGGTCATGTCGTAAGGCCTCTGAGGAAGAGGAGTGAGGCTTGGACCATATTTATATCGCTTGCCTCCGCCGGTACCTCTTGTACTACCTCGACTCGTACCGCTACGCACCATAGCTGCGGCGGCTCTCTTCTGCGATTGCTGAGGCGGCGGAGACGGCTGACATGGCTCAGTTGGATCAGGAGTCTACTCACGCATTGGTGGACTTGGAGGAGCGGGAGTCTGCTGACACGGTGGCGGACTTCGAGGAGGAGTCGGCTAACGCGTTCGTGGACTTGGAGGAGCGAGAGTCTGCTGACACGGTGGCGGACTTCGAGGAGGAGTCGGCTCACGCGTTCGTGGACTTGGAGGAGCAGGAGTCTGCTGACTCAGTGGCAGACTTCGAGGAGGAGTCGGCTGACTCGGTGTCGGTAGCCTTCGAAAGATGATGCAATCCTTTCTCCATAGGATGATACGATGTATGGCCTCTCCCAGTGTGTGCTCGTCGTCACCTCCAGCAATGTCAAGCTCTAGCCCCAAATATTGGTCCACCACCTCACAACCAAGACACGATCATAGCCCGCTAGAATCGGGTTGCAATGGAAGGTTGCTTCGGGGGGATTTGTAAAAGCAACGGCGTCCGCCACCTCCATGGATATGTTCTTCATTTTGAAGTGTAGCTCACAGTTAGTGTTCTCTATGATGTCATCCACAGGGTATCTATCCAGCAGTGTGTCGCCCGGGGCGGAACCAACGCTGCTTCTCGGCATGGATGGGACGGTGCTATCCAATGCTGGATCATCCGCTAGCTGCTGCCGCTGCTGAGACCCCCTTTCCTGGCTAAGTGAGTCGATCTGCTGCTGCTGCCGCTGGAATTTGAGTGCCAAGTCCGCGTGCCTTGCTTCTAGGCCTTGAAGGCGTTCTACTTCCTGCTTCCTCTGCTCCTCCTCCAGCTTCCTCTTCTTCTCCTCCTCCATCTTCCTTCTTGCACGGCTCCTGTAGTCATCGTTCCAGTCCGAAAAGCCCTCATACCAGGGAATAACGCCCTTGCCTCGTGTTCTTCCCGGGTGTTCAGGATTTCCTAGGGCGCGCGTAAGCTCGTCGTTCTCTCTGTTGGGCGTGAACACCCCTTTCGAGCATCTTCTATTTCCTCAAGTAACTTTTGTTCGGCTCCTTTTAGACTTGCCTTCTTTGAAACCTCGCCTGTCTTCGGGTCCAACGCCCCCCATGCGCATAGAACCAAGTTCTGCACCTGGGGGCCAGCTCCTAGTAACTGGAGTGACCCCTGCATCCACCATCTCTTGCTCAAACTTATCCCACTTAGGCAATGCCACCGCGTAGCCACCTGGCCCCAGCCTATGGAACTGCGTCTTTTTTGCGGCATTGGCCTTGTTTTTTCTCGACCGTTCCTTAGATAATTCTGATTCCTTGAATTTCAAGAAAGCGGGCCAGTGTTCTCTTTGCTTCTCCAGTGTTCCCTTGAATTCTGGAGTCATCCTTTCTGCAGCGACGTAGTTGGCCCATACAGTTTTCTTGTGGGTGTTGAATGCAATTGCCATCTTCTTAAGAGCAGCGTCCTTGACTTTCTGCACATCTGCATCAGTGAAATGATCTGGTAGGGTGAAATGTTCCATCAGAGATTCCCAAAGCTTTTGTTTTGCTCTGTCGTCGACCCAAGTAACATCTGGACGTTTAGTTTTTGGCTCTTTCCATTCTCGGGAGTTGGTCCTTCACAAGAACTCCGCACTAACGAACGAACTTGTTCGCAATGTTCTTAGGCATGAGGGGTTCGCCATTAGCTTTGATGGAATCGATGTTGTACTTTACACCCTCCTTCAACTTTTTGCCTGGGCCTCGCTTTGTCCTGCTGTCTGTAGAAGCAGATTTGCTCGATCCGGAGGGCAGAAAGAAGAAAGATCAATTCGTTAATATATCTTCAAATCAAAAAAAACATGTGATGATCACCAGATGCCTGCTTATATAAATATACCTCGCTGGTAGTCCTTGTTATTTCAAGATCAACATTGTATGCGTCATCATAAACATTGTCTGCATCATCATAATCATAATCATAGTTCATGACTTCATCAGCTTGGTCGTCGAGATCGAATATCTTATCATCACCCTCCCCGGTATTGTTCAGATATTGGGATCCGTCATCTGCTTCATTCAGATCATCTGCCATGTGAGGGCTGCGTATGATCTCGAACAGGGCCTCTTCTCCCTCTCTGCCGGTATTGTCCGCCATAGCTTTTATTTAACTAATCCAGAAGAAATATAAAACAATTTAGTATTCAAATTACAATGCATGGATGCAATCAATAAGGAAAAATTGAATCATATAGTACATAATATGCATCGTCTCGAATAATATATAATCTCGAATACATCGTCTCGAATAATATATAATCTCGAGTACATCATCTCTAATAATATATATAATCTCGAATACATCATCTCTAATAATATATATATATATATAATCTCGAATACATCGTCTCGAATAGTATATATCGAATACATCACTGGCTAGGTAGCTAATAAAGATCGAATACTACAGAAGAATCTAGGCCACTCGCGGTTCCTGGGGCGCGGGCGGTGGACACCCAAAGAGAAGGAACCATCACAGGATCATATCTCCGGTCATCTGCCCAAAGAACCTGCCAGGTATTGGAGAACCTGACGTCCATAACACCCATGTAGCGATCGACGTGCTCGTCCTCCTCCCTGACACGGCGACGCACCACCTCTGGCAGGGCCGGCTCCCTTTGCACCGAATGTGGCCCACGCGAACGCCACCAAAGCAGATCAGGGTCGACGACGGGACCCGAGGCCGGGTTCCTCACCAAGCGGCGCGCCCCTGCAGGTAGCACCTCCCAGTGCCAGCCTGGCGGAGCCTAGCCCGGACATGGGTCAGCCGGACGTCGTCGCGAACAGGTCGACGGCGAGGATGTGAGCCGGGCATCGTCGAGAAAAAATACTATATGCCCGCAAAAAGTAACATTTATTAAATGATTGATTGTGATAACTAAAATTCTATATGCAAATTCTAAATTCTTCTATAACTAAAATTATAAGAAACTAAAAAAACATCGATCATCGTCTAACAATTTGACATTAATCTAATTCATCTAGCTAAAACTAATTCTAAAATTTCTAACAGTTCTATATAACTAACATTTCTAATATTTCTATAACTGAAAAACAGAAAAATTTATAACATTTCTTTATAACTAACATTTCTAATATTTCTATAAGTAAAAACAAAAAAATTTCTAACATTTCTACAGATATTTCTATAACTAAAAAACAGAAAAACAATTATAACTAAAAAACTAAAAGACAATGTGTGTGTGTGAACATGTCGGCCGGGGCAGGAGCTCACCGGCGAGGCGAGGCGACGGGGTGCGGCGACGGGCGGTGACGACGGGGATGGGGACAGGGCGGCGGCGACGGGGACTGGGACGGGCCGGGTAGGGACGACGCGCGGGACGACGGGGGTGGGGCGCAGCGACGGGGACGGGGACGGCCGGGGCGGCGACGGCAACGGACTGCGACAGGGACGGCGACGGACGGCGACGGGGGCGGCGACGAGGGGCGGCGGCGATGGGGCAGAGGAGAAGAAGCAGAGGGAGAGACGAGAAACTGAATTTTTTTGAAGTGTTTTCTTATATAGAACCCCCCCCCCCTTTAGTACCGGTTGGTGGCTCCAACCGGTACTAAAGGTCTGTTTTGGCCAGCCCAAGCGGCGGGAAGCGCCCCCTTTAGTACTGGTTGGAGCCACGACCCGGTATTAAAGGCGGTGCGCTGGCGCAGGTGCGGTGCGGCAAGTTTAGTCCCACCTCGCTAGCCTAGGGGCGTCCGCACTAGTTTATAAGCCCCAATGCGGTAGCTCTCTCGAGCTCCTCTCCAAAGCAGGCCTACTGGGCCTACCTGTTCTGTGCTGCCCTATGGGCCTACTGGGCCTTTGCGGGCCTGCATCCTGGCCCAACAACACATTGGGTTTCTAGTCGTATGCAGGCCGCTCTGGCCCAGTAGGCGGGCTTTTTTATTTTCTTACTTTTTTTGCTTTATTTATTTTTGTTTTATTTATTTTTGAGTTTTTTTTTGCTGTATTTAGAGTTTCTTTGTGAATATTTTTGCTTTAGGTACAAAAAATTACAAACTTTCTGTTAGTGTCGGTAGTATTCAAATTCGAATATTTAAATTTTGAATTATTTGAAATTTGTGTGAATCACTAGTTTGTGAATAACTTAACTTTGAAAATAGATTTTTCAGTGATTCTTTTTTCTTATGTTTAATATTAGTGTGTTTATCATTATATTCAATTTGGTAATACTTAGGTTATTTAAAAAATGAAATGCCTTTGTAACAGATGAGTTTTCGTCCGAAACCCTGATACTTCGAAAGAGATTGTCCATTTTGTACACGAAGTGCATCCAGTTTTTGTGGTAACCCTCTCTACTTTTTTGCACATGCTATGTGGGTGAAATTATGATACCATGCCAACTTTCAACCTTTTCTGAGTTCATTTGAAGTGCTTTTCAATTTCAGGGTCATTTAGCTGGAAAAAATCAGTAAATGCATGAAAGAATTTGCTTGCACATAAAATTTCTTCGCGTTTCAAATGCCAAAACACATAACTACCCTAACTATTACAGAGATTCCCTCCTGGGTGTGAAACACAGAAGAAAGTGATGATAGTGAAGCCGATCACCTCCCAGATCTTTGGGTGTGAAACTTTTTCTTCGCGTGTGTCCCTTTGCGCCGTAGCCATGGAAAATCTTCATCCTTTAACTGGATGCTCGGGTCAATATTCACTGTGAATGGAGCAATTTCATCAAACTTTTCATAATCTTCTGACATGTCTGTCTTGTCATCCACTCCCACGATGTTTCTCTTCCCAGAAAGAACTATGTTGCGCTTTGGCTCATCGTATGATGCATTTGCTTCCTTATCTTTTCTTTTTCCCGGCTTGGTAGACATGTCCTTCAGATAGGAAACCTGTGCCACATCATTGGCTAGGACGAATGGTTCGTCTGCATACGCAAGATTGTTGAGTTCCACTGTTGTCGTTCCTTACTGCGGGTCTTCCGCTACCCCGCCTCGTGTCATATTGACCCATTTGCACCGAAATAAAGGGACCTTCAAACCACGTCCATAGTCAAGTTCCCATATGTCCTCTATGTAACCATAATATGTTTCCTTTCCCGTCTTGGTTGCTGCATCAAAGCGGACACCACTGTTTTGGTTAGTGCTCTTCTTATCTTGGGCGATCGTGTAAAATGTATTACCATTTATCTCGTAACCTTTGAAAGTCATTATATTTGAAGATGGTAACTGGGACAGCGAGTACAACTCATCTTCAATAGAGGCGTTATGCATGATACGTGTCTGCAACAAACCGGCGAAACCCCTGGTTTGTTCACGTGTAATCCAGTAATCAGACCGCTCCGGGTGTTTGGAGCATAGAAAATTCTTGTGTTCGTCCATATACGGAGCCACCAAGGCAGAATTCTGTAGAACTATGTAGTGTGCTTCAGTGAAAGAATGTCCGTCCATACATACTACTTGATTCCCTCCTAGCGTGCCTTTTCCATCCAATCTGCCCTTATGCCGCGATCCAGGAACACCAACCGGCTTAATGTCAGGAATAAAGTCAATACAAAACTCAATGATCTCCTCATTTTCATTGCCCTTGGAGATGCTTCCTTCTGGCCTAGCACGGTTATGAACATATTTCTTTAAGACTCCCATGAACCTCTCAAAGGGGAACATATTGTGTAGAAATACAGGACCCAAAACGTTAATCTCTTCGCACAGGTGAACTAGGACGTGCGTCATGATGTTGAAGAACGATGGTGGGAACACCAACTCGAAACTGACAAGACATTGAACCAAATCATTCTCTAACCTTGGTATGATTTCTGGATCGATTACCTTCTGAGAGATTGCATTGAGGAATGCACATAGCTTCACAATGGCTAATCGAACGTTATCTGGTGGAAGCCCCCTCAATGCAACCGGAAGCAGTTGCATCATAATCATGTGGCAGTCATGAGACTTTAGGTTTTGGAACTTTTTCTCTGCCATGTTTATTATTCCCTTTATATTTGACGAGAAGCCAGACGGTACCTTAATACTGAGCAGGCATTCAAAGAAGATTTCCTTCTCTTCTTTGGTAAGAGCATAGCTGGCATGACCCTGATGCCGTCTTTTCCGTGCATATGTTGCTGGTCCTCCCGTGCCTCGGGTGTATCTTTTGTCTTCCCATACACGCCCAAGAAGCCAAGCAGGGTCACGCAAAGATTCTTCGTCACGTGCATCACGTCGATTGCGGAGCGGACCCCTAGGTCTTTCCAATAGGGCAGTTCCCAAAATATAGATTTCTTCTTCCACATGGGCGCGCGTCCGTCGGTGTCATTCACAACAGGTTGTCCGCCAGGACCCTTTCCAAAGACTACCTTCAAATCCTTGACCATATCATGTACATCAGCACCAGTACGGTGGCGAGGCTTCGTCCGGTGATCCGCCTCACCTTGGAAAGGCTTGCCTTTCTTTCTTACGGGATGCCTGCTCGGAAGAAATCGACGATGTCCCAGGTACACATTATTCCTACGATTGTCCAAATATATACTGTCGGTATCATCCAAACAGTGCGTGCATGCGCGGTATCCCTTGTTTGTCTGTCCTGAAAGGTTACTGAGAGTAGGCCAATCATTGATGGTCACGAATAGCAACACCTTTAGGTCAAATTCTTCCTGTCCATGCTCATCCCATGCACGTACACCTGTTCCATTCCACAGCTGTAAGAGTTCTTCAACTAATGGCCATAGGTACATGTCAATGTCGTTGTCGGGGTGCTTAGGGCCTTGGATGAGCACTGGCATCATAATGAACTTCTGCTTCATGCACAACCAAGGAGGAAGGTTATACAAACATAGAGTCACAGGCCAGGTGCTATGGTTGCTGCTCTGCTCCCCAAAAGGATTAATGCCATCTGCGCTTAGACCAAACCATACGTTCCTTGCGTCACCTGCAAACTCCTTCCCGTACTTTCTCTCGATTTTTCTCCACTACGACCCGTCAGCGGGTACTCTCAACTTTCCGTCTTTCATACGGTCTTCTCTGTGCCATCGCATCGCCTTGGCATGCTCTTTGTTTTGGAACAAACGTTTCAACCATGGTATTATAGGAGCATACCACATCACCTTGGTAGGAATATTCTTCCTGGGGCGCTCGCCCTCGATATCACCAGGGTCATCGCGGCTGATCTTATAGCGCAATGCACTACATACCGGGCAAGCGTTCAAATCCTCGTACTCACCGCAGTAGAGGATGCAGTCATTAGGGCATGCATGTATCTTCTGCACCTCTAACCCTAGAGGGTAAACATCCTTCTTTGCTTCGTACATACCCTCGGGCAATTCGTTGTCCTTTGGAAGCATATTCTTTATCATTACCAGCAACTTTCCAAATCCCTTGTCAGATACACCATTCTCTGCCTTCCATTGCAGCAATTCCAGTGTGGTGCCCAACTTTTTCTTGTCAGCTTGGCAATTCGGGTACAACAATTTCTTGTGATCCTCTAACATGCGCTGCAACTTCTTCTTCTCGAAATCACTTGCGTAGTTTCTCTTTGCATCGGCAATGGCCCAACCTAGATCATCAGCAGGCTCATCTGATGACTCTTCTTCAGCTTCTTCCCACATTGCCGGCTCAGCTTCTTCCCCCATTGTTGTATCATCGTATTCAGGGAACCCATGGCCAGGATAGCTGTCGTCGTCCTCTTCTTCTTCATTATCTTCCATCATAACCCCTCTTTCTCCGTGCTTGGTCCAAACATTATAGTGGGGCATGAAACCGGACTCAAACAGGTGGACGTGAATGGTTCTTGACGTAGAGTAATTGTGATCATTCTTACAGCCAGCACATGGACAAGGCATAAAACCATCCGCCCGCTTGTTTGCCTCAGCCGTAAGCAGAAAAGTATGCACGCCATTAATGAAGTCGGGAGAGCATCGGTCATCATACATCCATTGTCGGATCATCTTCATTACACAACACCGAAAAGACCAAATTAATACAAGTTCACACATAAATTTCATACATATATATAGTTCATACAACACTTAAATGCAACAAACAAATAACTCTCTAGCTAAAGCATTTAAATGCAACAACAAATGCGATCAAGATCGCAACTAAGGTAACAATTGATCCAACAGCATAATGATACCAAGCCTCACTATCAATGGCATATTTTCTAATCTTTCTAATCTTCAAGCGCATTTTCTCCATCTTGATATTGTGATCATCGATGACATCGACAACATGCAACTCCAATTCCATCTTCTCCCCGTCAATTCTTTTCAATTTTTCTTTCAAATACTCGTTTTCTCTTTCAACTAAATTTAACCTCTTGACAATAGGGTCGGCTGGAATTTCCGGTTCACATACCTCCTAGATAAAAATATCTATGTCAGCTTGATGGGCATAATTTGTCATAAACACGAAATGCAACAACTAGTTTTAAAAGAGAATATACCACATCCGAATCATAACAAGGACGAGGGCCGACGGGGACGGATATCAAAACCATGGCACTATGTATAACAAACAACGTACAGGTAAGATAATTATACGAGTAACTATATATGCAAATCACACAAACATCAATTTGGTAATGTAAAACATTCATGAACAAGAGGCTTACCACAAGGTGGTGCCGGAGACGGGACGGTGCGGGCGATCGATGGTGGTTACGATGGAGATTTAGAAGGCACTAAGTAAACCACACCTACATATGCAAACTAAGTGTTATTTTTGACCTCAAATTGCATATAAATCAAATACTAGCACATATAATTCCTCCCAAATTACTAAACTCACAAATTAATCACTATACAAAGCATTGCAAGAGCTAATCTAGCAATGAGAGATGAAAGGACAAAGTTGCTAACCTTTGTGATCATTTGAATGGATGGGGGCCTTCAAATCTTGACAAATTTTGGACAAAATGTGTGATGAGCTCGAGAGGAAGAGGGGAGGAACAGAGAGAAGAGCGGAAAGGGGAAGAACAGAGCGAGCTCAGGTGGACGAAGGGTTTATGTAGGACGACCTTTAGTACCGGTTCGTGACACAAACCGGTACTAAAGGTGCTGGAGGGACCCCAAACTGACAACATCCTGCCACCACTCACTTTAGTACCGGTTCGTGGCACGAACCGGTGCTAAAGGTTCGCCACGAACCGGTACTAATGAGAGCGGCCGGCTAGCCGTTGGAACCGGCACTAATGGACACATTTGTGTCGGCTCAAAATCAAACCGGCACTGATGTGCTTCACATTTGACCCTTTTTCTACTAGTGAGTGTAGATTCTATGGTTTCCTTCTGGTTTCGATTCTTAAAAAGTTCCACTCTAGTTTATGTATGTTATATATTATGGATTTGACCTGGACTTGCATTACACATGTTTTGATGCAATCATATAGCTGCTTATTTGATCAAACAATTTGCTCATGTTATCGTTACCCGCCGCACATGACACAAGGGTCTTGAATCACCCATAAGCAGACTTCTCTTCATTTCCCGTGCGTCTGATAGGTATATCATAATAAAAATTGTCATCATTCATCATATTCTTATGTGGGACGCTAACTTGGTGTTTATTTTCAGGGAAATACAATGGATATCGAAACCGAACGAGATTTTTTGCTCTTTTTAAGGGGAGTACAAGCCATCTACTAGAATTCCTCCTTCGTCATCACTGTCCACCTCAAGGGAAGTATGAGATTAAGCATGCTTTTGGGGTGCTCAAGCAAAAATGGCGCATATTCCAATTTTCTCACCTTGTATGTAGAAGCGTATCATCATTGCTTGCATGGCATTTCACAATTTCATTGATCATAGGATGTTCAGTGACAATTTTTTTGATAAATGTGATGTTGATGATGAGTACGTACCTCCAGTGCTACAATGGGGAGAGTTACCAACACAAACATATACCGTTGATAAGGAGGAGAACACTAAAACTATTCATAACAGGATAGCTAATGCTTGTCTTGAGATGGCTGTTGTGGAACATGCAATTTCAAAAATATTCCTACGCCCACGCAAGATCTATCTAGGAGATGCATAGCAACGAGAGGGGAGAGTGTGTCCACGTACCCTCATAGACCGAAAGCGGAAGCGTTTAGTAACACGGTTGATGTAGTCGAACGTCTTCGCGATCCAACCGATCCAAGCACCGAACATATGACACCTCGTTCAGCACACGTTCAGCTTGATGACGTCCCTCGAGCTCTTGATCCAGTTGAGGCCTAGGGAGGGTTCCATCAGCACGACGGCGTGGTGATGGTGATGATGAAGTTACCGGCGCAGGGCTTCGCCTAACCACTACGACGATATGACCGAGGTGTGTAACTGTGGAGGGGGGCACCGTACATGGCTAGGAACAATTGATGTGTGTTCTAGGGGAGCCCTCCCCATGTATATAAAAAGGAGGGAGAGGGAGGGAGGTAGCCTAGGGCGCGCCCAAGTAGGAGGAATCCTACTTGGGCCCCTAGTCCAATTCGGCCCCCCTTACCATATTTGGACAAGGGGGAAAGGAAGGAGGGGGGAGGGGAAGGAAGTAGGAGTCCTACTTCATACTTTCATTTAACTCCTCTCCTTTCCCTTTCTCCCCACTTGGCTGGCCCTATAGGGGGCGCACCAGCCCCTTGTGGGCTGGTGTGTTCCCTTACTTGGCCCATTAAGCCCGTATCTTTGCCGGGGGTTGCCCGAAACCACTTCCGGTGACCCGGTATCACCTGGAACACTTCCGGTGTCCAAATACTATCGTCCTATATATGAATCTTTACCTCTCGACCATTTCGAGACTCCTCGTCATGTCCGTGATCTCATCCGGGACTCCGAAGAAACTTCGGTCATCAAATCACATAACTCATAATACAAATTGTCATCAAACGTTAAGCGTGCGGACCCTACGGGTTCGAGAACTATGTAGACATGACCGAGACATATCTCCGGTCAATAACCAATAGTGGAACCTGGATGCTCATATTGGCTCCTACATATTCTACGAAGATCTTTATCGGTTAAACCGCATAACAACATTCATTGTTCCCTTTGTCATTGGTATCTTAGTTGCCTAAGATTCGATCGTTGGTATCATCATACCTAGTTCAATCTCGTTACCGACAAGTCTCTTTACTTGTTTCGTAATGCATCATCCCGCAACTAACTCATTAGTCACATCGCTTGCAAGGCTTATAGTGATGTGCATTACCTAGAGGGCCCAGAGATACCTCTCTGATACATGGAGTGACAAATCCTAATCTCGATCTATGCCAACTCAACAAACACCATCGGAGACACCTGTAGAGCATCTTTATAATCACCCAGTTACGTTGTGACGTTTGATAGCACACAAGGTGTTCCTCCGGTATTCGGGAGTTGCATAATCTCATAGTTAGAGTTACATGTATAAGTCATGAAGAAAGCAATAGCAATAAAACTAAACGATCATTATGCTAAGCTAACGGATGGGTCTTGTCCATCACATCATTCCCTAATGATGTGATCCCGTTCATCAAGTGACAACACATGTCTATGGTTAGGAAACTTAACCACCTTTGATTAACGAGCTAGTCAAGTAGAGGAATAATAGGGACACTATGTTTTGTCTATCTATTCACACATGTACTAAGTTTCCGGTTAATACAATTCTAGCATGAATAACAGATTTGTATCATGATATAAGGAAATATAAAATAACAACTTTATTATTGCCTCTAGGGCATATTTCCTTCAATAGCAATATAGGTTACCTATATTGATGAAGATCATCATCACTTGAACCATATGTCTTTCCTATGCCTTTTGTATTATTATTATGGGGTCATATCTATTTATACGTAATATGCAACATCAAAGTACAGTCGTTGAATTGCGTATGTGTTAGCTATGAATCATCCACATTGTCATAGTTTTTCTTTGCAAAACGGTAGCTCGATTTGCCTACCAATGTACAAATCATTAATTTTATTATGGGAAATTATCATATAAACATATTCACTAATGGCCCAGGGGAATTATAGAAAATTCACAGCAAAATCTACAATTTCACAGTCGTTTCGACCAAACAGCTTCCAGCTACAACTGAAAGTTCACATCAACTTTCTCTAGTTCACATCAGCTTTTTCAGATCTGCAGCTTAACTAGAGATGCTACAACTGAAAGTTCACACCAGCTTTCTCAAAGTTCACAACAGCTTTTTTCATAATCTGTAGCTCAACCAAACACACCATAAGAGTCCTTGTCTGTATTGTCCGCAGTTGATTGAGAATAGAGTATGTAGGTAGTTTGACCGACAAATAGCCTCATTTCCACACTTTACAGGCTGTATGCAGTGTGAATACATTTTAAACTCTAAAGAATATATTTAAGATCCTGAATCAGAAGCCATTCCACACTTTCCCCAGGCATGTTAAGCTTGTTCTTGCATGTTGCATCTTCAATAACTGGATCCTACAATGGGGTTGTGATATGCTTGTGCCAGAGGAGGAAGATGTGACGGTTGATGATGTTGAAACCTCCGGCCATGGTGTGGAGGCATTTGACAGTGAATCTTGGAAGAGAAAAAGGTCAAAGTGGGCTGAGGCAATGTAGGCAAATAGAGGTAACACAAGGATCTGAAGAAGAAGCACCACATGAAGCAGCAACAATAGAGGAACAAGCAACAACATGAAGAAGACGAGAATGAACTTTTGTCTTGTTCGGCAATGATGAACTTTCCCCTATTGAGACATATGACTATAAATTTGTATGGCAATTTGTTTGTAAATAGGATGAACTGACATTTATTTAATAGCTAGGACTGAAACTATGTTTCGAACTGCATATGCTAGTGTCTTTCATGGTAAGGTCACCACTATTAAAAGGGGGTCATCACAACATATGACGTGAACAACCAAACACCGTGTAGTGCATCAACCAATCCCAATGCGGGTAACCAAACGCCTAGGAAAAATTTGTCCTTGATGCAGGCTTACATTTAGGATGCCAAAGTACATGCATAACATGGGTTGTTGGCTTGTATTTACTTGGTCAGGCCTAACTAAGTCACAAATACCAAGGCCTATAAACAATGCAACCTACCAAACATGTCCATAGTGTATCCACACTCGCCTGCTTCTCTCATAATTGCATGAGATATGTGACTATGTACTATATATGATAAGCAATAGAATGACATTAAAATACCTTCTCGAAAGTAGTATGAACAATGCCTCTATGTGGAGAACCTCTTACCGCAGCTGCCACCCTTACACGCACAATACCTACCTGAAAATTCCATATTTTGTTTTCTGAACACCACACATGTCTTCTTTTATGAAAACTTGCATGCACTTTCATGTTTTTTGTCAAAATTCAACATGAGTTTGTATGGGCATCTTCAACGCGAACCCTCAAGTTGTCCGAACATAGTATGTCATCCAGTGCGGATAAATACTCATATTTGTCCGTGGACACGTCGGCACGCCCAAATTCCTTCAAACCAACGCAAACGAGGGGAGATTTGTGGGTGTTAGGAACGCCACCATGTACACGTCCAACAATATGCGGCCCCACCCAAAACAATCTCATGTGCCTGCGCACTCTCCCGCATGACGATACCTCTGCTCCCCGCGCTGCATTCATGCCATCTTAGAGCGGATGCGACCGGTTACTAGACCGGCATTGAAGCGGTGCACCAGCCGAGAGCGTCGCACGTGCCATGTTCGCTTGGTATCCACGCCTCTTCAATGTCGGAGTGACGGGACAACTTTCTAACACATTGAGCCTTGTTGCATGTTCATCTGCCGCTGACATTAAACAGCCGCGGTGGCCAAGAAACCGACTCCGAGGCCCCACATTGAAATAACCCGTCGCTTGGCCTGGCCGGGGCTTGCCATTTAAACATCGACATGCACGACACAGATCCAGACCACACCACCTTCGGCCCCACTCCTCCTTCATGCACCTATTATGGAACGGCGGCGGGATGTACCTCGTTGTTTAGATCCCCTCGATGTAGCAGAAAGCTCGAGTTGGTCGGCTTTGCGGCCGGCTAGCCTATCGTGCTTGACGGATAGAGGCGACGTCCGACGAGAACCACCGCCTGCGCCTGTGCATGTTGGCTTCACCATGGAGCAGGCACACTTTAACGCCATCGTGGCGGTGGAGCAACTAAAACTGTTGGTGTCAGCGTTTCGGTGTCGCAGGAAGACGAATGCTACAACATCGACCTTCTCGCACATCACCGGTTGGTAGAGGGGCAATTCTATTGCGAGCAGGCGAGCGACGAGGCCGTGGCAGCCTAGGTCGCGGAGGACCTGAACTTCATCAACCAGCAGCGGCCACTCTTCGGGTCCGCACGCAGCGCTTGCGCCGACCGACACGCGCGGTGGCTCCATGCCGACTATGACGCAATCGCGATGTAGGCGTATGCGGAGGGGGCATAGCACTAGTGCAGAACTGGGCTATAGCACTGGTTCGTGAGGACCTTTAGTGTCGGTTCTGTAACCGGCACTAAAGGGTGGGGACTAAAGGTCCCCCCCTTAGTACCGGTTATACACGAACCGCCACTAAAGGGCCACCACGTGGCACGAGCCAGCGCCGGGGGCGGGGAGACCTTTAGTACCGGTTGGTAACACCAACTGGTACTAAAAGTTTGGGGGGTTTGGGGTTCATGATTTATTTTTCATTTATTTTGTGTTTTCCATTTAATTCTTTTTCTTTTGCTGGTATTTTACGATACAACATAATGTACACATTGTGCATATATATAAATAAAATTTCTCGTAGAACTGATCATATATATATATCATCGAATGTCTCACAACCACCATTCACACACACACATGTATATATATAGAATTAGCTAGGTATATACAATTTCTCCTACATGTTGCTTCGGAGCCAGTGGCATTAGCCTTGGTGCCTTCGGAGCACGATGACAATTGGGAGTGGTTCATGGGGGCGGTAGCGGGTAATAGTATTCTTCTTTGGGATCTATGACCTGATCGAGAAAAAATCCCGCTATTTCCTCTTGAAGTGCTCGTATGCGCTCCGTTGGTAGGAGCTAATCCCGCACCTGATTGAACTGTTAAGAAGGAGATCAATATGCATGTGTATTAGTTGTGTGACTAGATATCGATAATGATGTAAAAATTGTGAATAGTGTTCTGGCAAACGTACCCATAGCTGTCTATCAGATTTGGTCCTTTCGGACGCCATCATGCGAATGTTCTCGCAAACGT
Organism: Triticum aestivum; assembly: GCF_018294505.1. Lineage (NCBI taxonomy): Eukaryota > Viridiplantae > Streptophyta > Magnoliopsida > Poales > Poaceae > Triticum > Triticum aestivum. The sequence continues at coordinate 598,898,560 of NC_057802.1, forward strand.
AGTATGCACACATATCAGTCCCCGGCGCCTGCTTCAGGGCCTTTACGAGAATGGAATTTAATCAGATAATAATTAATCAAGCATGATAATTAATGGTATTGAAATAAGAATTAAAGAGATGGTATAGCTAGCTAGTACTACTTAATTACTTACCTTGGGTCGAAACGAATACAGCTTTTTTCGCCATTTGCCTGGAGTCACGTTGATGAACTTTGCCCAAGCCCTGCCCGCCAGCAAAGAAAATGAATAAAGGGGTTATTAAATAGTTGATATCCGGAAATGACGAACTAAATAGGCCAAGATATAGTTAATAATGATTGAAATTACCTGTCGACTATCCCCTTCAAGATGGTGAAGTCACTTTCTTTTCTAAGTAGTGAGTCCAGTACTTCAACTGTTTCTTCTTCAACCTTAATGACTATCAAGATCCAGTGGTAACTGCATGCGCACACGTTTGCATGTCTTAATTAAGCGGGCATGTGCATAACACTAATCAACTACCCTAAACCCTATACACTTAATTATTAACATCTAGATAGCTAGCTAGTAAGCAAAAACAGAATTTGTAGTACAAGACAGTGTGACTCACAGGAAGTTGTAAGGAAGTAGTATATCTTCATTGGTATTGAGGCGCTTCAAAAACTCTAGCATGTTTTTCTCTACATCAGCTCTATACCATTCGTATTGCCATGTGTCTTCATTAATGGAATTTGGGTCAATGAACCCAATGCCATAGCGTCCAGCTTATTTCATTTCATACATCGTCATCCTGCATAATAGCACAGAAAAGAATATAGTGAGGATAATTACAGGTAATGATCAATCAATGAGCACTACAGCTAGCTTGAGACTTAAATTACAGAAATAAATCACTTACAAACAATAGCAACTAACGATAGATTTGTCGAGTGCATCTTGATTGAATAACTGAAATAGTTCTGAATACTCAACGGAGACAGCTAGCACATGGAAGTAATGCTCCTCCTTGACTTTCACCATGAGGGACTCTCGATTGGAACTCTTGGTAATTTTCATGTACCAATCCTGCAATTCATACATTCTCGTTGGGAGGTTCTTGACCTCCTCAGGCTCGACCAAAAGGTTCGCCGCGGACATATTTTCGTTCTATTTCCTCCTCTCTAAGCGGAGACATGGGCTCAATCTCGAGGAGTTGTCCAACAGTGATACCGAGCATTTCAGCATGTCTTCTATGCTCGTCGGTTATTACCAGCTGATCTGTGCCGGTACTCGCATGTGTTGGTACAATGAGCGGGGGGATCGATTGCACCGCCTGTTCTCCCAGCTGGGGAACGGTTTTCCCGCTTTTTTGGCAGCTGCTTGGCTCGAGCTCGAGCTCAACTCCTTCTTTTGCTTTATTGCTCGAGCTCGAGCCTTCTTGACTTCGCGCTCATAGTCTGAGTCAACAGGTTTGGGAGCTGGTGGTTTAGCCATATGAATAAAGTGGTCAATCTTATCCTCAGGCACTTTCTCCATTGGCGGCGGTGGCGGTTTCGGTCCAAAATGGGCGTCCACATGGGCCTTCACTATGGCTGCGTTTTGCTCCTCGGTCATGTCGTAAGGCCTCTGGGAAGAGGCGCGAGGCTTGGACCATATTGAAATCACTTGCCTCCGCCTGTACCTCCTGTACTACCTCGAATTGTACCGCTACGCACCATAGCTGCGGCGGCTCTCTTCCGCGATTGCTGAGGCGACGGAGACAGCTGACGTGGCTGAGTTGGAGCAGGAGGAGTGGCCTGACGCGGTGTCGGACTTGGAGGAGTGGCCTGACGTTGTGCCGGACTTGGAGGAGGAGGAGTGGCCTAACGCGTTGGCGGACTTGGAGGAGAAGGAGTGGCCTGACGCTGTGCCGGACTTGGAGGAGGAGGAGTGCCCTAACGCGTTCGTGCACTTGAAGGAGCTGGACTCTGCTCAGGCGGTGGCTGATGACTTGGAGGAGCGGGAGTCTGCTGACATGTTGGCGGACTTCGAGGAGGAGTCAGCTGACGCGGTGTCGGTGGCCTTCGAAAGATGATGCAATCCTTTCTCCATAGGATGATATGATGTCTGGCCTCTCCCAGTGTGTGCTCCTCGTCACCTCCAGGAGTGTCAAGCTCTAGCCGCGAATATTGGTCCACCACCTCATCAACCACGACACGAGCATAACCGACTGGAATCGGGTTGCAATGGAAGGTTGCTTCGGGGGCATTTGTATAAGCAACAGCGTCCGCCACCTTCATGGATATGTTCTTCATTTTGAAGTGTAGCTCATAGTTAGTGTTCTCCATGATCATCCACGGGGTATCTATCTAGCAGTGCGTCGCCCGGGGCGGAACCCACGCTGCTTCTCGGCATGGATGGGACGGTGCTATCCAATGCTGGATCATCCGCTATCTGCTGCCGCTGCGGAGACCCCCTTTCTTGGCTAAGTGAGTCGATTTGCTGCTTCTGCCGCTGGAATTGGAGTGCCAACTCCGCGCGCCTTGCTTCTAGGCCTTGAAGGCGTTCTGCTTCATGCTTCCTTTGCTCCTCCTCTAGCTTCCTCTTCTTCTCCTCCTCCATCTTCCTTGTCGCTCGGCTTCTGTAGTCGGCGTTCCAGTCCTCAAACCCCTCATACCACGGAATAACGCCCTTGCCTCGTGTTCTTCCCGGCTGTTCATGATTTCCCATGGCGCGCGTAAGCTCGTCGTTCTCTCTGTTGGGCATGAACACCCCCGTTCGAGCCTCTTCTATTGCAACAAGTATCTTATCTTTGGCTCCTTTAAGACATGCCTTCTTTGAAACATGGCATGTCTTTGGGTCCAACGCCCCCCCAGGCGCATATAACCAAGTCCTGCACCTCGTGGCAGCTCAATGTAACTGGAGTGACATCTGCAGCCTGCATCTCTTGCTCAGACTTATCCCTTGGCATTGCCACCGCGTAGCCACCTGGCCCTAGCCTATGGAACTGCTCCTTTTTTGCGGCATTGGCTTTGTTTATTCTCGACCATTCCTTAGGTAATTACGATTCCTTAAATTTCACGAAATCGTCCGAATGAGCTCTTTGCTTCTCCAGTGTTCCCTTGAATTCTGGAGTCTTCTTTCCTCCTTCGACGAACTTGTTCCATATACTTTTCTTGTCGTTGTTGAATGCAATTGCCATCTTCCTAAGAGCAGCATCCTTGAATTTCTGCACATCTGCATATGTGAAATGCTCTGGTAGGGTGAAATGTTCCATGAGAGTTTCCCAAAGCCGATGTTTTGCTCTGTCGTCGACAAAAGTAAGATCTGGACGTTTCTTTGCTAGCTCTTTCCATTCTTGAAGGGAGATCGGGAGTTGGTCCTTCACAAGAACTCCGCACTGACGAATGAACTTGTTCGCAATGTTCTTAGACGCGCTTGGTTCGCCATTAGGTTTCATGGCATTGATGTTTTACTTTACGCCCTCCTTCAACTTTTTGGCCGGGCCTCATACCGTCCTACTGCTTGTGGAAGATTTGCTCGATCCGGAGGGCTGAAAGAAGAAAGATCGATTCGTTAATATATCTTCAAATCATTTAAAACATGTGATGATCACCAGATGCCTGCTTATATAAATATACCTCATCGGTCTCTGTTGTTTCAAGATCAACATTTTCTTCGTCATCATAATCATAGTTCGTGACTTCATCAATTCGGTCGTCGCGATCGAATATCATATCACCCTCCCCGGTGTTGTTTACATATTGGGAGCCGTCATCTTCTTCATTCTGATCATCTGGCCCGCGAGGGGAGCGTATGAGCTCGAACAGGGCCTCTTCTCCTTCTCTGCCGGTATTGTGTGCCATAGCTTTTATTTCACTAATCCAGAAGAAATATAAAACAAGTTAGTATTAAAATTACAATGCATGCATGCAATCAATAAGGAAAAACTGAATCAATCATAGTACATAATAAGCATCATCGAATATAATCTCGAATACATCGTCTCGAGTATTATCGAATAATATATATAATCTCGAATACATCGTCTCGAATAATATATATAAGCTCGCATTCATCGTCTCGAATATTATATATCGAATACATCACTAGCTAGCTAGCTAATAAAGATTGAATACTACAGAGTAATCTAGGCCACTCGCGGTTCCTGAGGCACGGGTGGTGGACACCCAAAGTGAAGAAACCATCACAACATCATAGCTCGGGTCATCTCCCCAAAGAACCTGCCAGGTATTGGAGAACCTGACGTCCATAGCAGCCATGTAGTGATGGACGTGCTCGTCCTCCTCCCTGACACGGCGACGTACCACCTCCGGCGGGGCCGGCTACCTCCGCACTGAAAGTGGCCCACACGAACGCCACCAAAGGAGCTCCGGGTCGACAACGGGACCCAGGGCCGGGTTCCTCACCAAGCGGCGCCCCCCTGAAGGTAGCACCTCCCAGTGCCAGCCCGGCGGAGCCCAGTCCCGGACATGGTTCCTCTGAAGCAGGACGTCGTCGCGAATGGGTCGACGGCGAGGATGCTGGCCGGGCATCGTCGACAACAAATACTATATGCCGCAAAAGTAACATTTTTAAATGATTGGATTGTGATTTCTTATATGCAAATTCTAAATTTCTATAACTAAAATTATAAGAAACTAAAAAAACATCGATCGTCTAGCTAAAACTAACATTTCTAACATTTCTATAACTAAAATTGTATAACTAATTTTTCTTTAACATTTCTATAACATTAATACAGAAAAAACTAACATTCCTATATAACTAACATTTCTAACACATTTCTATATAACTAACATTTCTATAACATTAATACAGAAAAAACAGAAAAAAACTAAAAACTAAAAACTAAAAACAGAAAAACTAAAAACTAAAAACAGAAAAACTAAAAACTGAAAACAGAACAAAAATTGTGTGTGTGTATGTGTGTGTCTATGTGTATGTGTGTGTAGGCGACGGCGCCGGCGGCGCGGCGGCTTTGATTGGAGGCAGGAGAGGGGGGACAGGGGCTCACAGCATGGGCGAGGTTGAGGCGACGGCGACGGCGTGGTCCAGGCGACGGCGACGGCGAGGCGAGGTCGATCCAAGGCGATGGCGACGGTGATGGGCCGGTGCGGGACGGGGACGGGCCGGCGACGGGGGCGGCGCAGACTCGACGGGGACTATGCGATGAGGACGGGGCGGCGCGGAGTCGACGGGGACGGCGCGACGGGGGCGGCGACGGCGCGGGATGGGGCGGCGGCGATGAAGCAGAGAGAAGTGGGAGATGAGAAACTGAAATTTTATGAAGTGTTTCTAGGAGGGACCTTTAGTACCGGTTGGAGGCTCCAACCGGTACTAAAGGCCTGTTTTGGCCAAGCCAAGCGGCGGGAAGGCGCCCCCCTTTAGTACCGGTTGGTGCCACGACCCGGTACTAAAGGTTGTGCGCTGCCAGGCGAGGGGCGCAGAAGTTTAGTCCCATCTCGCTAGTTGAGGAGCGCAGGACCAGTTTATAAGCCCAGCGCGGGCAATCCATTGAGCTCCTCTCAAATGCAGGCCTTCAGGGCCTACCTCTGCTACTCTGCCCTGTGGGTCCTACTCGGCTTGCAGGCCTGCATCCTGGCCCAACTACAGGTTGGGTTTCTAGTCTTATGCAGGCCGCTGTGGCCCAGTAGGTGGGCTTTTTTTTATTTAGTGTTTTTTCTTCTCTGCTATATTTAATTTCTTTTAATTATTTATAGAGTTTCTTTGTGAATATTTTTTCTTTAGGTACAAAAAATTACAAACTTTATGTTATTGCCAGTAGTTTAGAAATTTGAATAGTTTAAATTTGAATTATTTGAAATTTGTGTGAATCACTAGTTTGTAAATAACCGAACTTTAAACATATATTTTTCAGTGATATCATTATATTCAATTTGGTAATACTTAGGTTATTTAAAAAAATGAAATGCCTTTGTAACAGATGAGTTTTCGTCCGAAACCCAGGTACTTCGAATGAGATTGTCCATTTTGTACACGAAGTGCATCCAGTTTTTGCCATAACCCTCTCTACTTTTTTGCACATGCTATGTGGGTGAAATTATGATGCCATGCCAACTTTTAACCTTTCTAGAGTTCATTTGAAGTGTTTTTCAATTTCAGGGTCATTTAGCTGAAAAAAATCAGGAAATGCATGAAAGAATTTGTTTGCACATAAAATTTCTTCGCGTTTCAAATGCCAAAACACATAAGTACCCTAACTATTACAAAGATCCCATCTGGTTTGCTCGATGCGGCACTTTCCAGATATATAAGTCCGGAAACTCACTAGAGAAAAAAGTGATGACAGTGAAGCCGATCACATCCTAGAGTGAGATCTTTGGGTGTGAAACTTTTTCTTCGCGTGTGTCCCTTTGCGCCGAAACCATGGACAATCTTCATCATTTAACTGGATGCTCGGGTCAAAATTCGCTGCGAAGGGAGCAATTTCATAAAACTGTTCATAATCTTCTGACATGTCTGTCTTGTCATCCACTCCCACGATGTTTCTTTTCCCTGAAAGAACTATGTGGCGCTTTGGCTCATCGTATGATGCATTCGCTTCCTTATCTTTTTTTTCTCGGCTTGGTCGACATGTCCTTCACATAGAAAACCTGCGCCACATCATTGGCAAGGACGAATGGTTCGTATGCATACGCAAGATTGTTGAGATCCACTGTTGTCATTCCGTACTGCGGGTCTACCGTTACCCCTCCCCGTATCATATTGACCAATTTGCACCGAAACAAAGGGACCTTCAAACCATGTCCACAGTCAAGTTCTCATATGTCCCCTATGTAACCATAATATGTGTCCTTTCCTGTCTTGGTTGCTGCATCAAAGCGGACACCACTGTTTTGGTTGGTGCTCTTCTTATCTTGGGCGATCGTGTAAAATGTATTCCCATTTATCTCGTACCCTTTGAAAGTCATTACATTCGAAGATGGTAACTGGGACAGCAAGTACAGGTCATCTTCAATAGCCGCGTCATGCATGGCACGTGTCTGTAACCAACCGGCGAAACTACCCATTTATTCACATGTAATCCAGTCGTCAGACTGCTCCGGGTGTTTGGAGCGTAGAAAATTCTTGTGTTCCTCCATATACGGAGCTACCAAGGCGGAATTCAATAGAACTGTGTAGTGTGCTTCAATGAGAGAATGCCCATCCATACATATTATTTGATCCCCTCCTAGCATGCCTTTTCCATCTAGTCTGCCCTTATTTCGCGATTCAGGAACACCAATCGGCTTAAGGTCAGGAATAAAGTCAATACAAAACTCCATGACCTCCTCATTTTCATGGCCCTTGGAGATGCATCCTTCTGGCCTAGCACGGTTATGAACGTATTTCTTTAATACTCCCATGAACCTCTCAAAGGGGAACATATTGTGTAGAAATACAGGACCCAAAACGTTAATCTCTTCGCATAGGTGAACTAGGACGTGCATCATGATATTGAAGAAGGATGGTGGGAACACCAAAACGAAACTGACAAGACATTGCACCAAATCATTCTCTAACCTTGGTACGATTTCTGGATCGATTACCTTCTAAGAGATTGCATTGAGGAATGCACATAGCTTCACAATGGCTAATTGCACGTTTTCCGGTAGAAGCCCCCTCAATGCAACCGGAAGCAATTGTGTCATAATCACGTGGCAGTCATGAGACTTCAGGTTCTGGAACTTTTTCTCTGCCATATTTATTATTCCCTTTATATTTGATGAGAAGCCAGACGGTACCTTCATACTGAGCAGACATTCAAAGAAGATTTCCTTCTCTTCTTTGGTAAGAGCGTAGCTGGCATGACCCTGATGTGTGTCGTCTTTTCCGTGCATATGTTGCTGGTCCTCCCGTGCCTCCGGTGTATATTTGGTCTTCCCGTATACGCCCAAGAAGCCAAGCAGGGTCACGCAAAGATTCTTCGTCACGTGCATCACGTCGAATGCGGAGCGGACCTCTGGGTCTTTCCAATAGGGCAGGTCCCAAAATATAGATTTCTTCTTCCACATGAGTGCGCGTCCGTCAGCGTCATTCGGAATAGGTTGTCCGCCAGGACCCTTTCCAAAGTTTACCTTCAAATCCTTGACCATATCATGTACATCAGCACCAGTACGGTGGCGAGGCTTCGTCCGGTGATCTCTGCCTCACCTTTTAAATGCTTGCCTTTCTTTCTTACGAGATGCCTGCTAGGAAGAAATCGACGATGTCCCAGGTACACATTCTTCCTACAATTATCCAAATACATACTGTCGGTATCATCCAAACAGTGCATGCATGCGCGGTATCCCTTGTTTGTCTGTCCTGAAAGGTTAATGAGAGCAGGCCAATCAGTGATGGTCACGAGCAGCAACGCCTTTAGGTCAAATTCTTCCTGTCCGTGCTCATCCCACACACGTACACCTTTTCCATTCCACAGATGTAAGAGTTCTTCAACTAATGGCCTTAGGTACACATCAATGTCGTTGCCGGGTTGCTCTGGGCCTTGGATGAGCACTGGCATCATAATGAACTTCCGCTTCATGCACAACCAAGGAGGAAAGTTATACATACATAGAGTCACAGGCCAGGTGCTATGGTTGCTGCTCTACTCTCCAAAAGGATTAATGCCATCTGCGCGTAGACCAAACCATACGCTCCTTGCGTCACCTGCAAACTCCTCCTTGTACTTTCTCTCGATTTTTCTCCACTGCGACCCGTCAGTGGATACACTCAACTTCCCGTCTTTCTTACGGTCTTCTGTGTGGCATCGCATCGCCTTGGCATGCTCTTTGTTTTGGAACAAACGTTTCAACTATGATATTATAGGAGCATACCACATCACCTTGGCAGGAATCACTAGTAGAAAAAGGGCCATTTGTCCCGGTTGATAAGGGCCTTTAGTCCCGGTTCCGCAACCGGGACTAAAGGGTCGTTACTAAAGGCCCCCCTTTAGTCCCGGTTCTTATACGAACCGGGACTAATGGCCATCCACGTGGCCGCTGCCTGGAGCTCCACCTTTGGTCCCGGTTGGTAACACCAACTGGGACTAAAGGAATTTTTTTGAAATTTATTTTTTTAAATTTTTTTTGTTTTTTTATTTTTGAATTATTTTACAATTTAATCTCTAATCACTCCTCGTCACTGCTCAATTAACCTCTAATCTCTAATCACCCCTCATCATTCCAAATCATCTAACTTCTCGGCCGGTCACCCATCCTCTCACTACCCTAGCCTGAGCACGCTTAACTTCCGGGTTCTACTCCCCCTCGGTTCCAAGTCTGCGCTTGTTGTTTTCCTGACAATAGTAAGATGTCAATCATATTAACCCTCAGGAGTTTAGCTTGAGCATGAAGTCACACGTTTCACTGTTTGAGTTTGAAACTATTATTCTAAAAAACAATAATTATTTAGTAACACTAATATTTCTTGAATAAGTAGTTTGACCATAGTTTGACCACGGTTTGACCATATTTGAACAAAATTCAAAAAAACTGGTATAATTATTTAGTAACACTAATATTCTTGAATAATTATTTAGTACCACTAATACTTCTTGAATAAGTAGTTTGACCGGATTTAACCAAAATTCAAAAAAACTGAAATTTGAGCATAACTTTTTTTCCTTTTAGAATTTGAGGATTCTAAAATTTTGCGAACAGGCCTACGGCGGTTCACATCAAATGTGGATTTTCGTGCTGAACATTTTGATATATTATATTGGTTTTTTCGACATCGTATGCAAAAGTTATAGCCGTTTTACTTTTTCATAACATTTTTTTGCAAAACATGTCTAAATTTATGTTTTTTAATTTTCCTAGCTAGTAGATGTAGTAACATAACTACATCTCAAAGAATTTTAATTTATAAATTTTTATCATTTTCTTTTTTTTTCAAAACTGAAATGGCGATAAGGGGGGTAGAATTTGAAAATTGAGGCATTAGTACCGGTTCGTGGCACCAACCGGTACTAAAGGTTAGTGGCACCAACCGGTACTAAAGGTTAGACCTTTAGTCCCGGTTGGTGCCATGAACCGGTACTAATGCCTCAACCCCATTAGTACCGGTTCGTGGCTCGAACCGGGACTAAAGGTCTAACCTTTAGTACCGGTTGGTGCCACGAACCGGTACTAATGGGCATCGCACCCTTTAGTCCCGGTTTGTGGCACCAACCGGGACTAAAGGTCCCATTTGAACCGGGACTAATGCCTGTGAGCATTAGTCCCGGTTCGTAATGCAACCGGGATTAATGCGGATTTCTGGCCGAACCAAAGCCCTATTTTCTACTAGTGAATCTTCTTCCTGGGGCGCTCGCCCTCGACATCACCAGGGTCATCGCGACTGATCTTATAGCGCAATGCACCGCATACCGGGCACGCGTTCAAATCCTCGTACTCACCGCGGTAGAGGATGCAGTCATTAGGGCATGCATGTATCTTCTGCACCTCGAACCCAGAGGGCAGACAACCTTCTTTGCTTCGTACGTACTCTCGGGCAATTCATTGTCCTTTGGAAGCATCTTCTTTAACATTACCAGCAACTTTCTAAATCCCTTATCAGATACACCATTCTCTGCCTTCCATTGCAGCAATTCCAGTGTGGTGCCAAGCTTTTTCTTATCAGCTTCGCAATTCGACTACAACAATTTCTTGTGATCCTCTAACATGCGCTGCAACTTCTTCTTCTCCTTTTCACTTGCGCGGTTTCTCTCTGCATCGGCAATGGCCCGACCTAGATCATCAGCGGGCTCATCTGATGCCTTTTCTTCAGCTTCTTCCCGCATTGCCGGCTCAGCTTCTTCCCGCCTTGTTGTATCATCGTATTCAGGGAACCCATGGCTAGGATAGCTATCGTCGTCCTCTTCTTCTTCATTGTCTTCCATCATAACCCCTCTTTCTCCGTGTTTGGTCCAAACATTATAGTGGGGCATGAAACCAGACTCAATCAGGTGGACGTGAATGGTTTTTAACTTAGAGTAATTCCGATCATTCTTACAGCCACCACATGGACAAGGCATAAAACCATCCGCCCGCTTGTTTGCCTCAGCCGCATGCAGAAAAGTATGCACGCCATCAACGAACTGGGGAGAGCATCGGTCACGTACATCCATTGCCGGCTCATCTTCATTACATAGCACCGAAAACACCAAATTAATACAAGTTCATACAACACTTAAATGCAACATATATACAATTAACTCTCTAGCTAAAGCATTTAAATGCAACAACAAATGCGATCAAGATCGCAACTAAGGTAACAATTGATCCAACAACATAATGATACCAAGCCTCACTATCAATGGCATATTTTCTAATCTTTCTAATCTTCAAGCACATTTTCTCCATCTTGATCTTGTGATCATCGACGACATCGGCAACATGCAACTCCAATTCCATCTTCTCCCCCTGTCGTGGAATTGTCACGGTAGATGTCCTAGCAGAAGGACTTAGTCGCAGGGCCATCGCAACTAGGAAGCAATAAGGGGTTAATCGGGACAAAGGACACGAGGGTTTATACTGGTTCGGCTCCTTACGGTGAAGGTAAAAGCCTAGTCCAGTTGAGGTGTTACTAAGGTTTTTGATGACTAGGGAGCGAATCCGCTTGACCTAGCCCTCGATTTGATGTTACTTGCCCTAAGCCGCCGCTGGGCTGCCCCCTTATATACTCGGGCCAACACCAGGCAGCTCACAGAGTCCCGGCCGGCTCATAAACAGTGTCCGGCTCGGTGACTAGGCAATCTTTCCTTACAATACAAGTCATGCCTTCACGGCGGGTTATCACTATGGGCCTTAAGTCGCCATTGGGCCTTGGCCCTTGCTTGAACCGCCATCTCTAGAGTATAACCTGGGCTTCGTGTGACGATTCGTCGGGTGTGACCCGGCCCCTCCTGGGCGGGTTACAGCACTAGTTATATCCCAAACATTAGGCCCCAGATTGATTTGAACCAGTTCATGTCAATCATCAATGCTTCAGAAAATCTTCCGCCTTATCTGCACAAAGAAAATTATAACCCGCCATGACATCATCTTCTGAATCCACGATAACCCGCCATGATGTCATCTTCTTATTTAACTAATATCTCGCTTCGCTGTATCTCAACAGATCCTTATCTTTAATGACTATTCCGAAAATCGAGGCGTCCGGCTAGTTGGATAATCATTTTGTAACCTCCTCGTTTCTCGCGCTCTCTTTAACTCCTTCCTTATAAATAGGCACGACCAGGTCTCATTCTTTCCTCCTCGTCTTCTTCTTTCTCTCGCACCTCCTGCCGCTCCAGCTTCGCCGCCACCGCCGCGCACCCTGTCTTCCTCAACTCCGGCCGCTGCCTCGACCTGAACCTGACCAGAGAAACGGCGGCGGCTCTTCGCAAACACCTCAACGTTGTAAGTTCTCGCCTTCTCTCACCTCGGATCCGCATTAGGGTTTCTCGAGTTCGTCGGCGTTCATCCTGTTCGTCACGAACCCCTCCCAGTTTCTTCACTGCAGCCTCTTTTGATCCGTAGAGAGCACCAAAAACCACGCGGCAGCAGTTTCGCATCCATTTTGAACGCTTATAGATCTCTTTCTTTGTATAAAGTCACTTTTATAACTGTCGAGCCTCTCTGTTCTTCATAGTTAGGTCTCAGATATTTTCTTTTCAGCCCTCTGTTTGATTCAAAATACCAGCTACAACTTGTGAAACTTGTTTATACAACACTTAGACAAAATTTGTTAGACCCACTTTGCCATGGCGGCTCATGCCACCAGATTTTAACCTGTAAATCTCGAATAGATATCCCTGACCGCTCGTGGCGGCTCTTAATAACCTTCACTGCTTACGGCGGTTTAATCAATCTGCCATGATTACCTGTATACCATTAGCCCTCTTTAAACCGCCGTTTCCAATATATGTCTTATGTCTTGTTCCAGCTTAAGTTTGACCCGGACTTTATTTTCTGTCATAGGCTATCATCATGCCGCCCAAAGCAGCCAAAGCTTCTGTCACTTGCAACTGGGTCCGGTCCATCGTTACGGACACCATTCTTGATAATTTCGTTAAGCATGGCTATCTGCCAAAGAAGGATTTGATGTCTTATCGTGCTCCTGACCCATCCGAAGAGAAACCTCAACCTAAGGAGGGAGAGGTTGTAGTTTTCAGTGATCACATGACCCGGGGCTTTGCACCGCCCGGCTCAAAGTTCTTCAGAGATGTGTTACACTTCTTCGACCTCCGACCTCAAGATATTGGGCCCAATTCTGTGTCAAATATCTGCAATTTCCAAGTATTTTTGCGAAGTTTACTTAGGAGAAGAGCCCAACTTGTTACTCTTCCGAGAATTGTTTTATTTAAACCGCCAGAACGAGCGCGCCAATGGGCCCAGCCTGGAACTTGGTGGTATCTCAATTCAACGGCGCAGGGATTGCCTTTTCCCCTATGCTGAACCGCCAAGCCACCCCAAGGACTGGAATCAGACGTGGTTCTACTGTCAAGATACCTCTCCGGCTGATGAGCATCCTTTACCTGGCTTTCGCGCTTTGCGTCTTGAGTCCAACCATCCTTTGCCAGACAAGTTATCCACCGCTGAACGTCAGCAGCTTGTTCCGACTTTGAAGAAGATCAGAGCCCTTTGAGCCGCCGCCCCAAGTTGATGTGTGAATATACCGGTCAGAATGATGATCCTCTGAGGCATAGCTCTGACGATTTACCTGATGACATGGTGGATGAAATAACGAAGTCCCTTCTGAACGAAAGCTTGACAGACTGCGGCACTGTTGGTTTAGCTCCATTCTGCGAGACTAACCCGGCCCCTCCTGTAAGCCGCCTTTCTTAAATTTCCTTACTTTTAACTTTGATAATCTTTGTCGTTTACTCAAAATCTGTTATTTCCATTCACAGGCTACTGATGCCTTTTGGAAAGCTAAGTATGATCATGAAGCCGCCAAGAAGGCCAGGAAGGCCAAGAAAACCGTCCGGAAAACCACCGCCCGGAAGAAAGGAAGCAAGACCAGCACCTCGGACTTGTTTCAACTAGATGATTCCTCTGAGTCGGAGGTAGTCCTTGACTCTCTTGGCTCGTTTTTTAACCATCTTATTGACACTGACTGTCAGCAGGAGGACACCGGAAACAGCCAAGGCAGAACTAAAGAGGTAACTATTGTTTCTTCCGACTCCGAGACCTTGCCAAGACAGAAAATCCGAAGTGTAACCCGGAAAGTAAGCCTCTCACATCCTTTAGCTTACCTCGATCCTCAATTTCTTTTGAAGCAACAGATATACGAAAGCCGGAGGCAGACCCGGACCAGTAAAGACGCAGAAATCTCCTCCGGCTTACCTGATGTAACAAGGAAGCGCCGGAATGAGGTTTCCTCCGACTTACATTTATCTTATCCTCTGGCGGGTCAATTTCGTCAACCGCTCAACTCTTCCGACTCCAATTACCAGGAAACTTCTCCTTCCTCTGGCGAGTCAATGCAGTCCAGCCTTCCGGCCTTCAAGCTGCTCCGGGGTACCAATAACTTAATCTTGTATTTATTTCACTTTATACTTATACTAACATGTATTTTACTTGAAGCGGACAAGCCAAACTCAGCAAGAGGGCCAAGAAGAACCCGCCTGCCGAAGAACCGGACAGGACTGAGCCGGAGGCTGAGATATCCATACCTGAATCCTCCGCTCCTGAACCGCCGCCCCAACAAACTCCAGCTTCACCAACACCAACCGCTGACCCGTCGGCCCAGCAAACCACCACCAGCTCCAGAGACCCAGACGCTCCAAACCCAGCAAGTACAACTGCTCCTCAAGATGTCGATGTAGAGATCATCAAGACCAGCTAAGTTGAGCCGGGGAGGCCGATTGTACTGGCCAAGTGTTCAGCCAAAGAAGAGCTGCTGGAACGCCGAAAGGCCGAGCTGAGTGTTACTGATTACACTCAGCTGAGCATTAATGAAGCCTTCTCCGGCTTAATGAGACAAATACACAGCAGCCGGGACACAGAGATTGATATTGTGAAGCATATCTGTCAAAGATCTGAGGTATGAATTTCATTCACATTCGTTCTCTCTTACCATACTAGCCCCCAAGTCTATTGCTTATGATCAATATGCTGTAGACTTTCAGAAATATTTTCGTAAGGTTCGTAATATAATTTTAAAAATAACGATAAGAACTCCGGCTTACTGCCTAGTCCCCAAGTGGCAGGTTAATCAATGTGATTAAGCCGGCTCTTCATCTGGTTTACCGAAAAGACTTAAAACACTTTAAACAGCAATATGCATTAGCCCCCAAGTGCCAAGCTGCTTTGCTTTGCAAAATACTTGGGACTTAGAATGATAAGCTGCCACTATAAATAATAAATTTCTTTAGCATACATTAGCCCCCAAGTGCTAAGTATCTTTGCTTGTAAAGTACTTGGGACTTAATTCATACCTTAAAATGATCCTAATCTTAACCCAGTTTTCGTACAGGCCATCACGAGTCAACTTGAGTCGGAGATAGCTGACTTGAGAAGCTGCCTGGAAGCACAAGAACTAGAAACCCAGAAAGCCAACTCTAAGTTCGAGTTTAGCATCGCTGAACAAGGAAAATTAACAAAGGGCTTTGCTGCGGAAAAGAAAACTTGGGCAGACGAGAAGGCCGCTTTAACCACGCGGGCCGAAGCAGCTGAAACGGCTCTTGCAGAGACGACAGTTGAAATTACCGGTTTAAAAGGCCACATCTTGCAGATGGTCTCAGCGATCTTTGGTAAGCCGCCGTGACGATGCTAAATTGCATAAATTTTCCTGATAAACATAGTATTATCGTCAACTAACCTGAGTTTATGATGCAGGCCCAAGAAGCTCCAACTTAAATCAGAGCATGCTGATTAAGCTCAAGGCGGTTTACACCCTGACGGAGCAATTGTATGCCGGCTCGCAGCGTGCCTTGGCCGCCATGTCTCTCTCCAATCAAGTCCCCACATACTTAGCAGACGTGTTGAAGCAGCTTGCTGTGCTACCTGAGCGGGTGAATGAGCTGAGAAGAGCGTCTGCCAGAACCGGAGCAGTGACTGCCTTGAGCCGGGCCAAAGCGTGGCTACCAGAATTAGACCCGGCCGATATTGCTAAGGGCTATCCCAGCTTTAAAGAAGACGGCACAGCTTTTGAGCAATCAGATTTTGCAGCCTGCGTGAAGGAGGTGCGCCCTGTGGCCACGGTGCTAGGCAACGATGCTGATCTTACCAAGTACCAGCCGGGTTACGACGCCAATAACCAGCGCATTCCAACCCCTTATTATGAAGAGCGCAGTTTGATCCCTCCGACGCGTAAGCATACCTTGGCCCCTGAAGTTAACCCGGCTGGGTTAATTGATGATGAGGCCACATTTCAAGCTTTGAGTGGCATTGACTGGTCGTCATCAACCTTCCAGGAGAAGGAACCAGACGCCGAAGTGGAGAGGGATAACCCGGAGGCGGCAGGTCAACCTACCGACTGATCCAGCCGGCGGCTTATAATTTTTGCTAGAAAACGATGTTAAATTATTTGACTTGAAAAGTCATGTAATAGGATAGATGCACTTAACTCTTTTGTGGTCTGATGGCAATTTTGCTAAGTCGCCATCTAATATATATATTATGCCTTGTTTTATCATCTTTGCTCTGGATGCTTCAAAGAAGGTTTTTTTGACTTGCCTGCATATAGTGAAAAAATAGTACAAATACCTCGGCGGCTTACTACAAGCCGGGTCATGAACATGACATACCTTAGTATTGCTCCTGCGGCTGCTTGGAACAGTCCTGGGTTAACTATGAACCAAATCGGGTTAGATGTAAACCGAACCGGGTCAACTGTAAACCGGTTGCATAGTTTTGATAATAAACCCTTGAAGTAAATACGACAAGTAATACTTATGAAAGCAAACTTTAAACAAAAGATGAACATTTAAAGGTTTCCTGATTCGAATACGATCAGTGAACCGCTCCAAAGGGGTTGAGCTAAGATTCGAATACGATCATATAGCCCCCAGTGGCTTTGGCGTTGCGCCAATCAAGTGGGTACCGACAGCTATGCTCTCTTTGGTTCGAATATGACCTATGTTTGAGCAGGAAGCCCCCAAATGACCTTGAGAGGTTTTTAACGACCCTGATTCGAATACGATCCAAGTCGGACCCAAAAGAGGTTAAGCTATGATTCGGATACGATCAGGAAGCCCTCTAATGAGTTTGGCAGTGTGCCGATCAATAGGGTTTCGACAGCTATGTT
Source organism: Triticum aestivum (assembly GCF_018294505.1). Classification (NCBI taxonomy): domain Eukaryota; kingdom Viridiplantae; phylum Streptophyta; class Magnoliopsida; order Poales; family Poaceae; genus Triticum; species Triticum aestivum. The sequence continues at coordinate 598,915,720 of NC_057802.1, forward strand.
CTCTTTGGTTCGAATACGACCTATGTTTGAACAGGAAGCCCCCAAGTGACCATAATTTTAACGGCTAGATTCGAATACGATCATAAGCCAGATCAAAGAGGAGAAGATTCAAATATGACCCGTCCCTCCTTTGATCATCTGCACAAAAGGGTAACATAATAGACTCATGATTTGTTGATAAGGACAGAGGTCCTGCCTTATTATTTATATACATTGATAAAGTATGTACATCACGAGAGCCGGTGGCTCATGTATAGTAGGGCCGGAGATGAGCGATGTTCCACGGCCGGCGGGTCTCCTCCTCCGACTTACGTGAGTCTTTATGCTCTCGAACGTCAATGAGGTAATATGACCCGTTGTGCAAGTTCTTGCTGACCACAAAGGGCCCATCCCAAGGCGGGGACAGCTTCTGTGCATCTGTTTGATCCTGGATGAGCCAGAGTACCAAGTCACCTTCTTGAAAGGTCTTCGATCTAACCCGACGGCTGTGATAGCGGCGCAGGTCTTGTTGATAAATCGCCGAACGAGCTGCTGCCAAGTCACGATTCTCATCCAACAGGTCAAGTGCATCCTGACGAGCCTGCTCATTATTAGCTTCCACGTAAGCCGCCACACGGGGTGAGTCATGACGGATGTCACTTGGAAGCACTGCCTCAGCACCATAAACCATGAAGAAAGGCGTGTAACCCGTCGACCTGTTGAGTGTGGTATTGATGCTCCATACCATAGAGGGCAACTCTTCTACCCAGCAACCCGGCGTCCTCTTCAAAGGAGCCATGAGCCGGGGTTTGATGCCTTTCAAGATTTCCTGATTGGCTCTTTCAGCTTGCCCATTGGATTGAGGATGAGCTACAGAAGAGACGTCAAGTCGGATATGCTCACGTTGACAAAACTCCTCCATGGCACCCTTGGATAGATTTGTACCATTGTCAGTAATAATGCTATGTGGAAAACCAAAGCGAAAAATCAACTTTTTCATAAACTGAACCGCCGTGGCTGCATCACACTTGCTGACCGGCTCTACCTCAACCCACTTGGTGAATTTATCAACTGCCACCAAGATGTGGGTCTTTTTATCCGCCGACCTTTTGAAAGGTCGGACCATATCAAGCCCCCAGACTGCAAACGGCCAAGTTATTGGAATCATCCTCAACTCTTGAGCCGCCACGTGAGCCCTTCGTGAGAACCTTTGACAACCATCACACTTACTAACCAGATCTTCTGCGTCAGCATGAGCCGTCAACCAGTAAAAACCATGACGGAAAGCCTTGGCCACAAGAGATTTTGAGCCGGCATGGTGACCACAATCCCCTTCATGAATCTCACGGAATATCGTCTGCCCCTCCTCAGGGGAGACACAACATTGAAACACCCCTGTGGTACTGCGATGATGGAGCTCTCCATTAGCAATCGTCATAGACTTAGACCGCCGGGTTATCTGTCTGGCCAAAGTTTCATCTTCTGGTAACTCTCCCTGGGTCATATAAGCCAAATATGGTACTGTCCAATCTGGAATAGCATGGAGAGCCGCCACTAACTGCGCCTCCGGGTCTGGGACTGCCAAGTCTTCCTCCGTAGGCAACTTAACAGAAGGGTTGTGCAAAATATCCAAGAAAGTATTAGGTGGCACCGGCTTACGCTGAGAGCCCAGCCGGCTTAAGGCGTCAGCTGCCTCGTTCTTTCTGCGATCAATGTGCTCCACCATGTAACCCTTGAAGTGTCAAGCAATGGTATCAACCTCACGTCGATAAGCCGCCATGAGCGGATCTTTGGAATCCCACTTGCCTGATACTTGCTGAGCCACCAAATCTGAATCGCCGAAGCACCTTACCCGGATCAGGTTCATCTCCTTGGCCATCCGGAGACCATGAAGCAAGGCCTCGTATTCAGCTGCATTGTTAGTACAGGGAAACATTAACCGTAGCACATAACAAAACTTGTCACCTCGAGGGGAAGTTAATACAACTCCAGCCCCCGAGCCCTCCAGTTGCTTGGATCCATCAAAATGAACCGTCCAGTATGTGTTATCCGGCTTCTCCTCAGGCACTTGAAGCTCTGTCCAATCATTGATAAAATCTACCAACGCCTGAGATTTGATAGCCGTGCGTGGCACGTATTTTAGACCATGAGGCCCAAGCTCAATTGCCCACTCGGCGACTCGTCCTGTGGCTTCCCTGTTTTGAATGATATCTCCCAAAGGGGCAGAACTTACCACAGTAATGGGATGACCTTGAAAATATTGCTTGAGCTTCCGGCTTGCCATGAACACCCCATACACAAGCTTCTGCCAATGTGGATAACGCTGCTTAGATTCAATCAGTACCTCACTGACGTAATAAACCGGCCGTTGAACCAGATACTCCTTGCCAGCCTCCTTGCGCTCTACCACAATGGCCACACTGACGGCTCGTGCATTAGCCGCCACATATAGTAACAAAGGCTCCTTATCAACTGGAGCAGCAAGGACTAGCGGCTCAGCGAGTTGCCTCTTCAAATCCTCAAAAGCAGCATTAGCAGCGTCACTCCAAACGAAATCGTCTGTCTTCTTCATCATCTGATACAGCGGTATGGCCTTCTCACCCAGCCGGATTATGAACCGGCTTAAAGCAGCGATGCGACCCGCCAAGCGCTGAACATCATTGATACACTTTGGTTTGGCCAAAGAAGTGATTGCCTTGATCTTCTTCGGGTTAGCCTCAATACCTCTGTTAGAAACCAGAAAACCCAAAAGCTTGCCAGCTAGTACTCCAAAAACACACTTCTCTGGGTTAAGCATCATCTTGTAAACCCGGAGATTGTCAAAGGTTTCCCTTAGATCATCTATTAAGGTCTCCTTCTCTCTGGATTTTACCACAATGTCATCCACATAAGCGTGCACGTTGCGCCCAATCTGCTTGTGAAGGCAATTCTGTACACATCGCTGATAAGTCGCCTGGGCACTCTTAAGCCCGAAAGGCATAGATACATAGTAGAAGGCTCCAAAAGGAGTGATGAACACTATCTTCTCCTGGTCCTTAACTGCCATTTTGATCTGATGATAACCAGAATAAGCATCCAAAAAACTTAGGCGCTCACAACCCGCCGTAGCATCAATAATTTGATCAATACGAGGGAGAGCAAAAGGATCAGCCGGACAGGCTTTGTTTAAGTCCGTGTAGTCCACACACATGCGCCAGGTGCCGTTCTTTTTTAGCACGAGCACCGGGTTAGCCAACCACTCCGGGTGAAAAACCTCAACAATAAACCCGGCAGCCAAGAGCCGGGCCACTTCCTGACCAATAGCCTCACGCCTTTCTTCATTAAACCGCCGAAGGAACTGCCTGACCGGCTTAAACTTCGGATCAATATTAAGAGAGTGCTCAGCAAGTTCTCTCGGTACACCGGCATGTCAGAAGGTTTCCATGCAAAGATGTCCCGGTTCTCACGGATGAACTTGATGAGCTCGCCTTCCTTTTTAGGATCCAGGGTCGCACTGATAGTAAACTGCTTGGATGAATCGCCAGGGACGAAATCGACAAGCTTGGTATCGTTAGCCAACTTAAACTTCATCACCGGCTCATGCTCCGTAGTTGGCTTTTTCAGAGAAGTCATGTCCGCCGGGTCAACATTGTCCTTATAAAATTTCAACTCCTCTGCCGCACAAACAGACTCGGCATACGCCACATCCCCTTCTTCGCATTCTAGGGCTACCTTCCGGCTTCCATGCACTGTGATGGTTCCCTTATGACCCGGCATCTTGAGCTGCAGATAAACATAACAAGGCCTGGCCATGAACTTAGCATAAGCCGGCCGTCCAAACAAAGCATGATACGGGCTCCGGATCTTAACCACTTCAAAAGTCAGCTTCTCAGCCCGAGAGTCATACTCATCTCCAAAGGCCACTTCCAGCTCAATCTTGCCTACTGGATACGCCGACTTACCAGGCACCACTCCATGGAAAACCGTGTTGGATGTTCTCAAATCCTGATCAGTCAACCCCATGCGATGAAAGGTATCATAGTAGAGGATGTTGATACTGCTACCTCCATCCATCAAGACTTTGGTGAATTTGTACCCTCCAACTTGAGGTGCCACCACCAAGGCTAAGTGACCCGGATTATCCACTCTTGGGGGATGATCTTCTCTGCTCCACACAATCGGCTGCTCTGACCACCTTAGATAACATGGAACTGCCGGCTCAACAGCATTGACCGCCCTTTTATGAAGCTTCTGATCCCTTTTGCATAAGCTAGTGGTGAATACATGATACTGCCCACTATTCAATTGCTTGGGGTTACTCTGATACCTGGACTGCTGCTGCTGATTTCCTTGGCCAGAATGCTGATTATAACCGCCTTGGCCACCCGGGGGGCCTTGATAATTCGGATGTGAACCGCCCCCCGGACCATGAAAGCCGCCTCCCCCTGAGCTGCCAGCCGGCCCAGGACCACCATCGTATATGTTGGAATTCTTAAAAGCCTTCATGATCGTGCAATCCTTCCATAGATGCGTGGCCGGCTTCTCCCGAGTGTCGTGTCTTGGGCAAGGCTCGTTCAACAACTGCTCAAGAGTGGGAACTAACCCGCCGGACCGAGGAGGGGGCCTCCCCTTACGTCATTGATTGTTACCATGTGTGTTGGCCACGAACTCCGAATTACCATCCGCCTTCCGCTTGTTACCTCCTTGGGTTGCCGGGTTAGGCTGATTACCCTTGCCATTGCCGCTCTTCTTTCCCTTCCCTGTCCTTTCCTCATCAGACACAAGGTCTTTGGTACTATCAGAGTCGGCATACTTTACTAGAGCCGCCATCAGCTGCCCCATATCATTACAATCACGCTTGAGCCGCCCCAGCTTCTGCTTTAAAGGCTCAAAACGGCAATTCTTTTTCAACATTAGGACCGCAGAGCCGGCATCCATCTTATCAGATGAATGTATTATCTCCTTAACCCGGCGCACCCAATGAGTTGTGGACTCGCCTTCCTCTTGCTTGCAATTGGTTAAATCCACAATTGACATGGGCTGCTTACATGTGTCCTTGAAGTTCTGGATGAACCGGGCTTTTAACTCGGCCCAGGACCGAATGGAATTGGGTGGCGGTCCCTTTAACCAGGTTCGGGCCGTTCCATCTAACATCATGGTAAAGTATTTAGCCATGACCGCATCACTGACCTCCAACAGCTCCATTGCCATCTCATAGCTCTCAATCCAGGCCCCAAGCTGTAAGTCGGCCGTGTAGTTTGGCACCTTTCGGGTCCCTTTGAAATCCTTGGGCAGACGCTCATTACGAAGAGCTGGCACTAAACATGGGACTTCGCCGGTCCTTGTTGCCACACCTGTCTCGATTGAAGCCGCGGGGTAAACCGGAACAGACTGGTAAGCCGCCTGCTCAACCGCCTGATGATTCAAATCGTGCGCCGGGTTATGTCCACGACGCTGAGCATTACTTGACATGGCTGCGGACTCCATCCGCCTGCTATAACTCGGGCTCCGGCTTGGGCGAGGCGTCGAATGAATCCTGTCTTGACTGTACGAGTAAGCCTCCTGCTGTGCCAAAGCTGTCTGAAGGAGCTCTCTGACTCTTCGCGTTTCGATCGCCGTCGGAGAGTCGCCCTCCGCTGGAAGAGCCGCCAAGCGTGCTGTTGCAGCGATCATGTTCTCCAACGGGTTAGAGTAATGACCCGGTGGTGTCGATACATACTTAGGTGGTGTAAGGTTCACACGAGGGGGCTCCACCACGCGTGACTGACCCGGTGCTCCCGCCCCGGATATCGCAACCAGGTTCGCATCTGGCGGGTTACTGGGACCCTCGCCGGGTGTGCGGAAGAGATTCCTAGGATCATATACAGGTGGTAGGCGAGACTGAAACTTCTGGTGCCTCCTCCTCATCACCTCATTAGATGCGTTTAAGTCCATCGTGAGCCGGAACGCCTCTGACTGCAGCTGCTGAGCCCGAGCGTCCAAGGCCGCCCGCTCTGCAGCCAATCTGGTGTCCTCGGCTGCTAAGTCTCCCTTGGCTTGTGCTATCTCCTCTCGTACCCGGGCTACCGCCGCATCGTGTTCCACCTGGTCCACCGGGTTAACTGTAGTGGTTAACAAGGCCATCAGCTTGTCCGTGAGATCTATCAGAACCTGAGCCGGTGGGCGCGCAGGGCCCCCTGCCCCGGCTGCCGTTGACTCGGGGATTATTGTTGCTGCAGCTGTAGAGTTTTGACCGGGTTGTGTACCAGCCATGAAGATCCCTACCCTGCTAGGCGGCTCAAAGGAGTCCGGAATGCTGGTGCCACCGGAATAGCCCCCAAGCCCGCCGTCCTGCACTTGATATAATGAATCCGTCTCACCTGTAGATGACGCATCATCAGAGTAGATAGCCGTTTCACCACCATCCACAGATGCCTCAGAAAATTCCTCTCCCTGGACACAACCCACAAAGGCACGCTTCATGGCGGGCTGAGCCCGGGCGGGTCTCGCACGCTGAGCCGTCTCGATGGTGTCGGTGCAGATGTCCGGCTCAGGGCCCGGCTCGCCGATCCGACCGATGAAGACGTGGATGCCACCAAAGGGGACCCGGTACCCGTACTCAATTGAGCCGGCGTCGGGGCCCCAGCCTTCGTCATCGATGTAGAGCTTGCTGCGACGACTCTTGGTCATCCGGCCCACAACGTATCCCTTGAGCCCTTCGAAGTTGCCCTTCAAGAACTCAAATCCACCATGCGCTGGCCCCACGGTGGGCGCCAACTGTCGTGGAATTGTCACGGCAGATGTACTAGCAGAAGGACTTAGTCGCAGGGCCATCGCAACTAGGAAGCAATAAGGGGTTAATCGGGACAAAGGACACGAGGGTTTATACTGGTTCGGCCCCTTACGGTGAAGGTAAAAGCCTAGTCCAGTTGAGGTGTTACTAAGGTTTTTGATGACTAGGGAGCGAATCCACTTGACCTAGCCCTCGATTTGATGTTACTTGCCCTAAGCCGCCGCTGGGCTGCCCCCTTATATACTCAGGTCAACACCAGGCGGCTCACAGAGTCCTGGCCGGCTCATAAACAGTGTCCGGCTCGGTGACTAGTTAATCTTTCCTTACAATACAAGTCATGCCTTCACGGCGGGTTATCACTACGGGCCTTAAGTCGCCATTGGGCCTTGGCCCTTGCTTGAACCGCCATCTCTAGAGTATAACCCGGGCTTCGTGTGACGATTCGTCCGGTGTGACCCGGCCCCTCCTGGGCGGGTTACACCACTAGTTATATCCCCAACACCCCCTCAATTCTTTTCAATTTTTCTTTCAAATACTCGTTTTCTCTTTCAACTAAATTTAACCTCTCGACAATAGGGTCGGTTGGAATTTCTGGTTCACATACCTCCTAGATAAAAATATCTATGTCAACTTGATGGGCTTAATTTGCCATAAACACGAAATGCAACAAGTAGTTATATAAAAGAGAATATACCACATCCGAATCATAAACCGGACGAGGGCCGACGGGGATGGATATCAATACCATGGCACTATGTATAACCAACAACGTACGGATAAGATAATTATACGAGTAACTATATATCTAAATCACACAAACATGAATTCTTTTTTGATAAAAAAGATAAGAACAAGAGGCTCACCACAAGGTGGTGCCGGCAACGGGACGGTGCAGGCGATCGACGGTGGTTACGACGGAGATTTAGAACGCACTAAGTAAACCACACCTACATATGCAAACTAAGTGTTATTTTGACCTCAAATTGCATATAAATCAAATACTAGCACATATAATTCCTCCCAAATTACTAAACTCACAAATTAATCACTATATAGAGCATTGCAAGAGCTAATCTAGCAATGAGAGATGAAAGGACAAAGTTGCTAACCTTTGTGATCATTCGAATGGATAGGGGCCTTCAAATCTTGACAAAATTTGGGTAAAATGTGTGATGAGCTCAAGAGGAAGAGGGGAAGAACAGAGAGGAGAGGGGAAAGGGGAAGAACAGAGCGAGCTCAGGTGGACGAAGGGTTTATGTAGGACGACCTTTAGTACCGGTTCGTGGCACGAACCGGTACTAAAGGTGTTGGAGGGGCCCCAGACTGACAACATCCTGCCACCAGTCTCTTTAATACCGGTTCGTGGCACGAACCGGTGCTAAAGGTTCGCCATGAACCGGTACTAATGAGTTCTGCCCGCCTAGCCGTTGGAACCGGCGCTAATGGTCACATTAGTGTCGGTTCTGTTACAAACCAGGACTAATGTGTCTCACATTAGGCCCTTTTTCTATTAGTGTAGGCAAATACGGACATGAACATGACCGCGTACGTCAGCAGCTTCGCGTCGTTCATGCCGCCCGCAAAGAAAACGAGGCTGGCTCGTCCACGTCGTTGTGGACCTCACCCGACCGGCGACATCAAGAGCCAGGCGGCTGACTCCGGCGAGGAAGAGATGGACATAGTAGACGGATGTGGGCATGTCCATGTCCCATGTCTTGCCCTTCCTTGCCGGATGTGGGGAAGACCAGTTCGTGGAACATGGAAGTCTCTACGGCCGGCGAGAAAGTTTTGCTATGTTAAAAAAAATGTCACGTCCGCTTTTGTTTAATGAAACATGTCAAACTTTTCATGATTTTGATCCAGTTTAAATGAAAATCATTCAATCCACATGAAATTTGTCTGTTTGTTTAAGTCACGTTCAAAAATGCGTGCGGACTGTGTTGGATGGCTGGCTCATGTAGCAGCGGCAATGCTAGACACACGATCTTTACTTAAGGATTTTACGGACCAACTAAAATGGACAAATAAAATTGGAGATTAGGGGAGGCAGGGGTCCACCCCAACTGAAAATCAGGGGGGGGGGGGGGGAAGGGGGGGGATATTAGTTAGTTGAAGGATCGTGTAAAACTCCGTAACAGGTCCGTGCGTCTAGGATTATTGCACGTAGCAGTGTCTGGGGCCGGATACTAGTATATCTGTGTCAAGGTCAAAAGTCGTGGACCATGGCCATGGGGCCGCGTCGTCAGTGTCTCTGCAGTTGGCTTCCTTCCTCCATACACCTCTCCTCTCTTTTTTGCTATATAAAAGATGACAACCCTCTCCTCTCGTTTCTCTATCTCTCGCTTCGACCGCTCTCCTCGTCCGCCACCGCCGCCGCAGCGCCGCCCGATCTTCCTCCTCTCGGTAAGCTCTAATCTGTCCCCTCTGCTTCTCCTCCTTCGTCCTCTCCTCATCCTTCCCCGACGCCAAAAGCCCAAAACCCAACCCGCCTGACCTAGCTCCAACTACGATGACGAGAGAGACGGTGTTCTTGAGAGCCCTGCTGCTCTTGTGTAGGCTACCGAGATGCATCCGCCCCCCCCCCCCCCCCCCCCCCTCCCGCTCTTGCAAGCCCGTACGTGGTTCCATAAAAACAGCCCTGCTGATTTGGTTGTGATGCTTGTCAGCTTGTGTTCCTCACGGTAGTTGTTTTTTGGTGCTATATATTAATTGTACTTGGTGTCTTGGTGCACCACTGCTTGATTTTTGATATTGAACGTAACCGAGTTTCACCTCTCGTATCTACCGCCGTGCAATCGTTTCTATATGGATTAGGTGAATTCTAGCCTGTATAGATCCTACTGTCAGTGTCAGGTACGATCCTCATGGACCTTTACTGTCGGTATCAGGTAGGTTCCTCACTGAATTTGTTGCTAATCTCATACCATCATTGCTTCTCGTGGAAGAAACTCTGCATATAGTGATCGATGGAGATACATCGGCATTATTGTTATATGTGTCCTCATACCATAGAATCTACAAGTTAGACACTCCATATTTCTGAAATTTTGTTTTGTTTATGTGCATAAACAGCGAAGATAGTCGAAAATTGTTATATGTACTGGTCAGCCTTCGTGACTAGATTTCTCTTGTTGCTTGTAAGACCTTGTTCCAAGTGTTGACGTTTTTGTGTAACTTTGTTTTGACCTGAAACAGTTGGGGAGTCCCCTATGCTATTTTTCTAATTTATAGTATAAGTGAAACAAAGTTACATAACTACAAAGGTCATGAGACCATGCTGTAGAGGGGAGGTTACAAGCCCAAAGTGTTCAAACTAATGCAAAGTAGTCAACCAAGCAGAAAGTAGAGCTTGAACGTCGGGCTTAACCCTATGACCAATAAGACCAATATCTCTCCGATTTCTGATGAAGATCGATGCATTGTAAGGTAGCAACTTGTCCTCTAGCTTGCTAGCTTCTGTAACGGTGAGTCTTGCTGGCTGATTTTGCATTTGTCTGCTCGCTGTTGGTTCCATAATTCTATTCCAGCAGAAAGTGCTAGTTAGTTAATTGAGAACTTTACGTTTACTTACAAGTTCCAACTTGCCGCACCTGCATCATGATAAGAAATCAAATCTTCCATTAGCAATTAATTGGCATATCAATTACTGACTGTCACAGAGATGCCTGCGCAAAATCCTTTATACTAACATGAAAATCAAATCCTTGACAGCCAGCCTGCCAGAATGCCCCCGAAGAAGCACCTGCACTTGTCGTCAGCTGGTCCCAACCAGGAAGACCACGTGGAGGAAGCTGCTCCAGGTGTCTCTACCTCTGGCACGGAAGGCATGCTTGGTGAGTTTTGCCGACTCCTTCTGCTCGCAATGTGTATGATGCGTACGTGTGGGGTCGTTGAGTGGCTTGCGTATTTGATGGGCTTGTCAGATTCCGAGGAGGAGGTTGGCGACAGCAGCAGCAGTGGCGAGGACAACAAAGACGACGGTCGCAGCCATTTGTCGCAGATTGACGGTGCCGACATGGACGAGTAAGTGCTCGGAGTTCTTTTTCTAGACAGTTTTTCTATTTTGTTTGCGTGTCTCCTGCAGTTAATACTAGCTGCTAGGTGTATATCAGCCCCTCGGTTGCTGTTAGGATCAGTGCGATATCCTGTTAGGAAAGCATTTTGTTCACTGGAGTATAATATTCTGGAACACATACTTTGTCAGCTTAGATCCCTCAGCTGGTGATTGAATCAAATGGACTCTTCTTGGGCCTGCCAAATATGAGTTCACAAAGTTCTTTCATAGCTCGAGCTCCCCGGTGCCTTCTATCTGAAGCGTTAATTCGGTTCGGGATTTGTGCAGTTAGGGGAGCAACACACCAGTTGGACGCAGTGTAATTAGCAGGAGCTGTCCTGTCTAGGTAAATAGTAAAAATAGGTACAGGTCTGCATGCTAGTCCTGTTTCTGGCGTCATATGGAGGTGTGCGCGTCGTGGCACTCGCTGGCGGTCAGCGGCCACCTCCTACGCCACGCACTAACCTCCATCACGTCCTTTCAGCCGCCCATCCTCTCCTATCGATAGCACACAGCACACCATGGCCTCTTCCACCTCCTTGCAGATCCACAGCTCGCCGGACATCCTTGCCGGTACTGCTCCTCATAGAACGGCTCCAGGCTGTGAGAGAAATACTGCTCCTCATAGAACGGCTCCAGGCTGTGAGAGAAAGAGAAGAAGAAGAAGAAGAAGAGAGAGAGAGAGAGAGAACATGAGCAGAGAGAATGAGGGTGATGTGAGAAGAGGAGAGAAGTGTTGTGCGTTAGAGAAAAAAGAGAAGAGAGAGAGGTGCTGTTGAGGGAGGGATCTCTCTCCAAGAATGCACACGTGAGAGATAAAGGAAGAGGAATAAGAAAGAGAGTGGTTGTGAGATGCTTGAGAGAGAAAGGAAGAGGAAGAGAGGTGGGTGTGAGAGGCTTGAGAGAGAAAGGAGGAGGAAGGAGAGAGCTTTTTTGCTGAGATCACTGTACGCATGCCTTGAAGTTGCAATGCCGTGGGCTGGCAGTATCTCTATCAATATTTAAATCTTGCAGGCGGCTGAGAGAGAGGGGTGTGCTGGAAAGTAGGACAAGTCGTTGCCACGGTCTGCATGCGACAGATGCCAACATTTGTGTAACAAATTACTCAGCCCTGTAAAACAGGTCAGCCTTTGCGCGTATCTCTAGAAACAAAACAGTTCAGTGAATGGTGTAGATAGGAGGTACCACAGAGCTCGGCCTACAAAAAACCACACTCATATGAGTTTACAGTGTTCAAGTACTCCTCAGGTGCTAATAGTCCCATTATGAACACCTGAAAGTTATATTGTAGCTGCATATTTCTTTGAAAAGGGAACTAAAATATCACCCGGGCGTCCTGCCAGACCTTTTCCTGCATGCTACTTCCTGCTCCAGCTTAAAAAAGCCTGCCTAATTATTCTGGTACTGCAAAGGCTAGACAGTGGTTAGCACGAATTTTATTGCCCCTATACGGACAAGACTGGAGGGTGCTGGGACACCTGGGTGTCATCACACCTTTTTACACTTTTAACCGTTCTACAAAGTTTAAATCAGTAATTGACATGCCAATCGGTAATGGAAGATTTGATTTTCATGTTAGTCAATGCTTATAAATTGTTTATTAATCCTGAACCTTGCAATCAATGCAAGTTGTTATATCCACGGGAACAAGCTTATGTCTATTAGTTGGTAAGTTTTTTGGCCAGAAGATTTGCTTCGTTATACTGAACTGTAGTTTCATTTCTTTTCACAATGAAAAGCATTTGTCATAGCAACAAGCAATAGTTGGTCGATTGGATTAAAACCAATAGTTTCTACATGTGTGCTTTCTGCTTCTTACCCTGTTTCTATTTATTTTATCTGTTCATTTCTTAGAAATAGAACATATGAACAACCCCTTCCATCAAATAGTGCATATTATTAATGTGTTAATATTGAAAAGCTTCCATATCTGCACTAGCCGGTGTATTCGCCATGAATGTTCTTCTCCAGCTATATTGGCTATGCATATTCGTTGAAGTGTGGGATTACCGGATTAGTGAGTTGTCATTGTTTGTAGTTCTACGTTTTGTTTTTCTATATGGAGGATGATCAACAAAATAGCTTTTCTCCTTTGATTTGGTTAGTCGTAATTAAATTCACCTCATGCACATCTGACGATATGCACCATCATATTTTGAATACATTTGTGATTAGAGGGAATAGAGGTGTAGGTGTGTGCGATGATTGACAAGGAGGGAAGTGGGAGAAACTTGCTGTTTGTCCCGACACGATAGGTAGCAGAGTTTGCTAAAGGTGAGGCGTCATACTTGGAGAAGAATCTTGTTTGCAACTGCGGCAAGAATCGAATGGTGCACCTTCGTTACCACACAGTAGGACATGTGTTGAAGTTGCCCCATGTCCTATATGATTGTTCATACTAAGATGCCACCATTCATCGCTGGTGGTGATTGAGAACATGGTAGAGATTTGCTGGGCATTATGGTGAATTGGTGATTGGGAACATGACATCGGAGTGGGACGAAATGGTGGAGGAAAGGACCATTAGCATAACGGAACTGCAGGACTGATGGGGAATGATGGGGGGTCAGAGGGTGATGATGCAGCTGTATTGGGGTGAGTTTTGGGCTGAGAGAGGTGAGGAGAGAGATTGTGTTCTCCCTTGAGGAAGGTGAAGATGGAGATGCCTACGGGGAGCAAGACAACACCCCGCATGGTGGTGGCTGTATAGGTGGGAGTAGAGAAAGATGCCGATGTTTGCTGCTACACGGTTAAGAAAATGTGTCTCACTTGACATGCGTGTTACCCGAATAGAAGTATCACTTGATGAATACTTATAACTAGTCTCTTCAATATAAAGAACTGAGTGATACCATGTATATTTTTATGGTTGCTCAAGTCTTGAACTTTGCATGCTAGGCTCAGTGCGATACCATGTTTTGTATAAACCAGGTATTTACGGAGTAGATTTCTCTGCTTGCTTGTATTGTTTTTTATTGAGGTACTTGCTTCTCTACCTGCTGGAATTGTTAATGTTTTTGTTTATTGTTCTACAGCCTAAATATTGTCTAACAATTGGTGGTTTTTGGTTTGCTAGCCCATCCAAAGTGCACATCTTTGTCAAGAATCCCGCCGGCAGGAAAATCTGTCTCAGGGGGGTCCACTTGTCAGACACCCTTTACACCATCAAGGCAAAGATCCAGGAGCGGTACCGCCTCATCTTCGACGGGGTGCAGCTGGAAGACAACCGTACATTGGCGGATTACGGCATCCAGCATGATTCCACGCTTGACCTCCAAGAAAAGATGCAAATCTTTGTGACAGAGACACTAGAAGGCAGGACCATCACTCTCGAGGTCGACAGCCTAGACACCATTGACAATGTGAAGGCTAAGATCGAAGACATTGAGGGCTTTCCCAAGGTCCAGCAGTGCCTCATCTTTGCTAACAAACAGCTGGAGGACGGCAAACTCACCTTGGCTGACCACAACATTTGTAAAGGGTCCACTCTTCTCCTCACACTCCTCCCATGCAGTCCAACTGTTGAGATGAAAATATATGTGAAGATACTGCCAGGAAACACCATCACCCTTGAGGTTGGGCGCTCGGACACTGTTGGCAGTGTGAAGGTGAAGCTCTACGAGCTGGACGGTATGCCCCCTAGACAGCAACGCCTCATCTTTGCTCGCAAGCAGCTTGAGGACCACCGCACCCTGGCGGACTACAACGTTCAGAAAGAAGCTACCTTTCATCTGGTGGGACGTCTTTGTGGCTGTTGAGATGCGTGGCCTGCCATCGAACAACAAGTTCATGTTTGCTGCAGTCGGTTTTCCAGTGGTGGTGTATTATCATCATTGTAGTTCCTTAGTAGTGGTGTTTTATCAGTAGAACTGTCATTCTAGTACGCGAGTGGTTTTTATCTATCGAGGAAAGAACATACTATTAAGAGTCCTTGTGTCTGTCTTGGCATAAGTAGGACGTGAGACCCAACCCGATTGACGCCACGTGGCGACGCAAATCTTAAAGCGCGTAGACTCACTTTGCCGGCCCATTCCCGATTCCAGTTTTCAATCCAAACACGTACGTATCCAATGCCTGTAGATACTATACGTACTCGTGCCGCATGAGCTAGGGTTCGTTGTTTCTCCCGCTGCTCTCTCCATGGCGGCGCCAAATAACCTCGCCGCCGCCGGCCGCGAGCAAGACCCGTTGTCCATGGCAGCGCCGAACGATCTCGTCGCTGGAGGCCGCGCCGCTTCAAACTGCCACGACTCCTCAACCATGGCTGCACAGCACCATCTAGTCACCGGTGGCCGTGTGGCACCGTGCCACCACGTCCTCTCGTCCATGCCCACGGGGAACGACCTCGTCGGCAGACATGCAATGTCGACCGTGCAACAAGATGCATCCAGCAGCTATGCATGTGGTGCCACACTCGTCCATGGCGGTGTACTCCCGGCCGGTGGTTCCAATGTTAGCTAAGGCGCCACATCCGTCTAGAACTCTTCCTGTCCGGGTGAGTGATCCATGCGGCCAAGCCAGGATGGCTGAGTGATTGCACTAGTCCACTGCTTTGGCAACTTTCTGATTGCTTACACTGAAACTCTTGAACTATGAAGCTTATGCAACTCCCAAGGCAAGAAGAACAGATGGTGGCCGCGCCTCAAGACATTGTTCTGGGCGGCCGGACAAACTCGTCAACCGTGGACTGACGCGTCCAACAGCTCCGTCATGCATTCAGTCAGGCCGGAGCCAGCGACGGCGATCTGTCGGTCTAGGACTCCTACTAACACGGTGCGTGTGAGTTGCATGGGTACATAAGTATTCAGAATTAGTTTCCCTATCCTTCTTATGCCAGCCGGTTGTGACTTTATGGCTACTTTTTTATTGGCTCTCTGTGAGCTCTTCTTTACTTTTTTCAGACTGTAAGACCTTTGTTGAACCTATTTGCTTTTTTATAAAGGTGGCCGTATGCATCGTTCTGATGCAGAGGCCGGGATCCCCTTTTTTGAAAAAAGTAAGTATTTAGAATATACATGTGCATAATTCAGTGCTAGCTTGGTTCATACGTTCGATGCTACCACTGTTTATATAAAGCAGTAGTTGTAGAAGTGAACTTGAAAGCACGTAAATTAATAATGTTGAATTATGTCGTTCAAATGCCAGGAGCAAAATATGGTATTCTGTAAATCGACAAACATGGCGATGGGTGAGTCGAGCTGTGAGCCTATGACGCAGAGAAATATGTTTACCGATGATACCGACTTGGAGTTTGTCGACGTTGATAAAGGAGAAGAAAATTGTGTAACTAAGGTAAATAATACAATATAAAACTATCTTTTAATATAAAAATGTATCGATTAACTTTAAAATAACTATACTAG
Source organism: Triticum aestivum (assembly GCF_018294505.1). Lineage (NCBI taxonomy): Eukaryota > Viridiplantae > Streptophyta > Magnoliopsida > Poales > Poaceae > Triticum > Triticum aestivum. The sequence continues at coordinate 598,931,867 of NC_057802.1, forward strand.
TATGCTGATGGTGTTGGTGTATTTCATGTTTGTAACAGGATAATTCGGATGCATCTTCAAATCAGATTGTGCCAAAGGAGGGAATGTGTTTTCATTCTGAAGAAGAGGCATACAAGTTCTATAATGGGTATGCCAAAAGCAAAGGATTTAGTGTCAGATGGACACACAAAAAAACGAGAGCAGATGATACCTTATCTGCTAGGTATTTGCTTTGCAGTAAGGAAGGAGTTAAGGCAAAACACAGCACACATGCGACAAGGAAGGAACAAGCTTCTACGAGGACATCTTGCAAAGCTCGTGTTCAGTTCCATATTACTCCGGCGGGTGTTTGGACGATTCAGAAGGCTGTCATTGAGCACAATCATCTCATATGGTATCTCCGGACAAGGCACACATGTTAAGATCACAACGATAGCTACTAGATGTTGAAAAACACATGATCAGCCACAACGGTCAACAGGAATACGACCATCAACAATATATAATTATTTCGAAGAGTGGTGTGCAGGAGCAGAAAATGTGCCTTTCTTGGAGATGGATTCCAATAACTACATAACAACAGAGCGTAGGAAGTATTTGGAAACCAAAGATGCCCAAACTCTCATGGAATATTTAAAGAACAAACAAGCGGAAGATCCAACATTTTTCTATGCTGTGCAACTTAATAAAGAGGATGGTACACTAGCAACTTAATAAAGAGGGTGACATGTGTTCAAGTCATCACAAAAACCACAAGAACAGGAGGCAACTGCATTAGCAACTAGCTCATGTGTCCTTTTCATTTTTAATGTATGAATTTTTCTTAGAGATGTGTAAACAAATATAATAATTTTATTGGATGTTCCATGGACCATCAGGCGAACAAAACACATCGATATGAACGTATGTGTGTCTTCTCATGCTTGTGAAATCATTCTATGCAATTTACTTGCAGCAACGAGCTCATGTGTGTGTTTCTTTTATATTGTGTAGATTTTTCCTTATAGACATAAACAGAAATACTAAATTTTTGGTGAATGTTAGATGGACCATCATGCCAGCAAAACCCATAGACAAAAAATATATGTGTCTTCTCATGCATGCTTCTCAAACCATGGCAACCAGATGTGAATGGAGCAGTATATATATGTCCAGCCAGAATCTTTGCTGTAAAACAGTGAACACTGATTTCATTACAAGCAGTAAATGAATATATTCATGGTAGTTCAGAAAACAAAAATCATCATGTCGCAGTAAATGTAGTTCATATCCAAAATCATCATTAAGTGTGGGTATGTACAGTATGATTTCATGAGAAGCAGCACATCCAATAAGCAAGTGAGCAACGAAATCCAACAAGCAACAGTTGCATGCAGCAGGGACAGGAACACATTGGTGAGCGACATGGAGCAGCTTGATGCGTTTGGGCGCTGCCGTCCACGAGCAGTCAGGCCAACAAAACACACAACGTCTTGGCGTGCGGGCGGCACGACCTTGGACTCCGGCCAGACCCAATCGTGCCGTCCGGCCGCCAGGACGATCATTCCGTCTCGCCGCGATGACAGCGACGAGCTCCGGCGCGAGCGAGTGCAGTGCCAAGGAGCAGTAAGGCGGCCGTCTTGGCACGCAGACGCCGTCGACGGGGAGTTGTTCCGGCCGTCTGCGACAACGCCTTGGCGCACGGCGCCATGACCATGCTGTCCGCTGGGCCAACAACGTGGCGTGTATCCGCCATGGATGAGCCGTCCAACAGGCTGCCGGGGACGAGCTTTTTCGGCGAGGTCATGGACGACGCTGCTGCGTCGTGCCGTTTGGCCGGCACTGTCGAGGCCGCGTGGCTGTCATACACACGAGGAAAATAGGAAAACCTAATTCCACGTACATGTTATGATCAAGTATGTAGGTACGTGCGAATCAATATGTGGTTGGATGATTAGAGGCACTGTGGTATCCCCAGCCCACCAGGGTTCAAGTCCTGGTGCTCGCATTTATTCCTAGATTTATTTTAGGATTTTCGACGACGCGCATTCAGTGAGAGGAGACGTTCCCGTCGACGACGAGGTGACTACAGTGACTTCGTAAATTTCAAGATGATATGCCGGCTCAGTCTTTTGAAGGTGTGCGTGTGTGCGTTCATAGGGATGAGTGTATGCGCATGTATATGAGTGCTTGCGTCTGTACTGTGTTAAAAAAAAGGTATGTACGTACGTGGGGTTTTGGAATCGGCTGTTGGGATTGAGATCAGACGTGAAATGGGATTAGGGTGCTTTAAGATTGTCGATGCCACGTATTGCTTATCCTGTAGGGTCTCACAAGCTAACCTATGAGACCTGGTCTCAAAGGATTTTTTTCCGCATAAGTAAGTTGATTGAGAAATACAAATCTGCATGCAGTTTCGCCGACTCATTTCTTTCCTTTCCGCATAGTCATATACTCTGTGCTGCGCAGTTCATTTATGTATTTATCCATGTTTTTATCTACAGTCAAAAGTTGAAGCAACAGGAATCCTAACAAGTACAGGCATATACATGATTTACTATTGCATCTTGTGAAGGTGATATATATGAAACCATGTCTTCTTCGGTATCTCTTGTAAAAAATATACGACCCGGCCGACGGTAAATCATTAAAATTGAGCCGTGCTGGTCGAGGACCTTATCCCCTCCCGCGTCGCTCCCGCGGGCGACGGGGAGGGCGACCGCATCTCCGCCACCAGCGCACCCCTCCTCCCTCGCCGTCGCCAGAGGGCGGGGCCTGGCGAAGCCCGGTCGCCGCCGGCGGCGGGGCCCCTCTCGTCTCTTCGTGCGGGGTGGCCGGCGCGGGCCGAGGGCCCCGGACCTGGTGGTGGTGCTCCCGTGGGGCTCCACCGCGTGGCGTCGCATCAACGCTGGTGGTGGCGTGCGGGTGCGGTGGCGGCGTGACGGGCCACGCCCTGGTGGTGCACGGCCGGTGTGGTGAAAGCGGGCTGCCAGATCCAGACGCGATGGGTGCGGGCTGCGGGCGGCGCGGGCTGCGGGCGGTCGTCTTCGCGGTGGTGGTCTGTTGGCGGAGGTGGAGGCGCAACGGTGTGGGTCTCGGCCTTTCTCTCCTCTGGTTCCGGTCGGGGGATGGAGGCAGGCGGTTGTGTGCCGGCCGGATCTGGCGCTTTTTTTCGGCGGGCGGCGCGGGTTGGGGCAGCGGCCCGGTGTGGCGGCTGCTCCGGCCGTGGGCGGCGGCGGCGGCGAGGTGGCTCGTTTCTCTTGGCGTGGCGGCTTCCTTCGCTGCGTCAGCATCACGGCAGTTCGGCAGGTCGGCTGCGGCGACGGCTCGTTTCCTGTGTCGGCTCGTTTGTAGGCGGACCGTTTCGACTTTCGGTCCCTCTCCTTGTCTTCGGGTCGCTACCGTCGTTGAAAGTTCGGCCCTCCCCCGGTTACGGACTATCGCTCGTCTCGCGCTCGGCAGCAGGACCGAGCTCGTCTCGCGCTCGGCAGCAGGACCAAGCTCGTCTCGCGTCTGGCAGCAGAACCGACCTCGTCTCGCGCCCGGTAGCAGGACGACTCGATGGAGACTTTGGGGGCAGCCCAGGGGTGCGAAAGGCGGGTCCCTTCCGCCCACATCTTTGGTTGGGCTAGCGGTGGGTCTCGAGTGAGGTGGTGTCCGGGTCTTGGATGTCGGGGCGGCGGCCCTGGTGGTGGTTCCGCGGTGCTCATGGGCAGAGCCCGTGGCTAGGTGCTGCCCGGTGGCCATGGTCGTGTGGGCGGCGTGGTCGCCGGGGTGTAGCGTTCGGTGGTGGTGATTGTTGGCTGGGGTGAAATCCTGTTCTATCTTCGGACGGACCGACGGCAGCGAAACTCGTTCCCTTCTTGAAGGCGTCGTCGCGGCTCTCATTGCCCGTCGTGTTGCTCCAGGGGAAACTCTGATCCTCGGGTCGGGCGGTGGCGGCTTCCTTCCTGAAGGCGCCGCCTTGGAGCCCACAGTTCGTCGTATGTGGCTTCATCTCTTCGCGGTGGCGTGTTCACGGTTGAGAACCCCGGTTGCTCTTGTAGCGCTAGGGTTGTTGTTGCACTCAGCGCCTATGTATCCTGCTTTGGGTGTGTGCGTGTATAGTGTTGGTGGGTGTTTGTATCGGGTTGTCGAGAATCATTGCTTTATATATAAAGCGGGGCGAAAGCTTTTTTCGATAAAAAATATGCGACCCAAATTCCGGGGCATTTATATTATAAGAATGAGACGTGGCGGGCGTCGTTTTGTAAAAAAATACAAACACATATAATTATATAGGGTCGAGTGCCAATTGAAGTCGGAGTTCCTCGATTTCGATTCGATTGACATATCGAAGGTGTTCGATACGGTGGACTGGGCCTTTTTGTTTCAGACCTTGTAGCCTACTATCCACGGCGACCACACGGGTCATGGTGAATGGTGTCCCGGGCCGCAAGGGGGAACTCTGGCAAGCTTGACACGCGGGTATGTTCAAGTTCGCAGCTTCCAGTGGCTTGCTGTCACTTCTCGTGTCTCATGACCTATCCCACCAGTTGCCATTCTTCGCCGACGACATGATGGTATTCCTGAAACCGGTGCCCGGTGAGTTTGACATGTGCACGGCAATCCCACATGATTTTGGTGTGGCATTAGGTCTTCAGATAAATCCTGCCAAATGCAGCGCCATCCCCATTAGATGCGATGAGAATCAGGTGGCCAATTTAGGGATCGGTTGGACTACAAGTTGGAATCCTCCTCACTCAAGTATCTGGGAATGGGATTGCCCCTCTCCCTCAGGAAGCCCTCGGCAGTTCAGTTTAAAGACCTGGTGGATGGCATCGCATGCAAATTGCCCACCTGGACAAGGTAGGCCCGCTCCGTTTGGTGCGGCCTGTTCTCTGCAGCATGACCGTTCACGCAATGTTGGCGTTGGATATCCCCCCAAGGTGCTGTCAAAGATCATCAAGATTTGTGGGGACTTTTTGTGGGCTCGGGGGGCGGATGCTAGGGGGCGGGCAGTGCGCCATAGCCTGGGATATCATCTGTTAGCCTAAGTGGGCTGGTGGAATAGGCCTTCCAAACCAGCGCTGGCTAAACGTGGCTATGCGGGCTCGCTGGCTATAGTTACAGAGGACTGACATCACGCGACCCTGGGCAGAATTCAAGATTGACACGACGGCAGAGTCACTCCAGATATACCAAGCGGTAGTTTCTGTGGACCTAGGGGATGGTTCTGATTGTCTCTTTTAGGAGGACCGGTGGCTCGAAGGGTGGAGGGTGCAAGAGATCGCTCCTCTAGTATACGCGAAGATCAAGCCCTGGTTCAAAGCCTCGAGATCGGTAGAGGAGGCAGTAGGGGGTCCCTAGGCGAGGGATCTAGGCCCGGATCTTCCCAGCCCGAGCTCGAGTAGTTCCTCAGTTTGTGGAACAACATTGCGGAGGTGCAGCTGCGGAAGGGGATTGCGTACAAGGTCCGTTGGGCATGGGAGACCTTAGACGCTTTCTTAGTAAGATCGGCGTACGCCAGCAAATTCATCGGCCGCCAGCATGATCTAGGGGCAAGCTTCACATGGCACTCGCGCGCTCCGCTGGGTTGCAAGTTCTTCAGCTGACTGGTTCTTAAAGACCTGGTTTGGACGTCGGACAGGCTGGCGCGACGATGTTTGCCTCATAGGACGCATGCCCCTGTGTAATCAGAAACAAGAGTCGATCGACCATCTGCTTATCACTTGCGTTTTCGCCCGCTCGGTGTGGTTTGAGGCGCTCACGGCATGGGGCAAGGAAGGTTGGGCTCCGGGGCCCAATGACCGCCTACTACCCTGGTGTGCGGCTCTTGCCTCGGGCCAACGGAACATCAAGGATCTCATCACCTTCGCGATGCTGGTCCTTTGGGAGACGTGGGAACAGCGGAACATAGTCGTGTTCGATAACGCCTCCCCGTCACTGCAGGCCGTACTCCAGCAGATTATACAAGTGGCGAGGGAGTGGGTCTTGGCAGGGTTCTTCCATGTTGACATTAACGGTTGTTTAGCTAGGTTGGCGATGCGGGCTAGCGGGGAGATTTAGCGTCATGTAGTTTGTTCTTTGCCCCTAGGGCAACCTGTAACTTTGTGGATGTACGGGTGTTCTTTTACCATCTTCTTCTATCAATAGATGATATGCATACTCATGCGTATTCTATAAAAAAATAACACTAAAACAGACAAAATTCATCTCGAACTTCCAAAATGATGAAAGAACAAGTTTTGGTTATATGTACCTATTGCACGCAATGGAATGATGAGTAGCATTCAACCCAGCACACCCACAGCCAGAGATACCTCAGTAATGTGACATCAACACAGTAATGCGACATGTTGCTGGCAGTTTCAGGCCATCTGCTTCACCTTTTTGCAGCCTGCAAGCAGCAAACGAACCATATGTATGCATGTATTACATGTTTCTATGGAAAAAATTTAAAATTGCATACTTTCTATATCATACAATACAGCATACACGTGTTTGAATAATCGTGTCACTGAATGTGCTACATGCCTACATGTTCAAATTAAAACAAGATCCCTCGTAAGATGGTACAAAACAGAAGTAACAGCGGCACATCTTTTTCTTTCAACAAAAAGAAATCTTCCTATATTCATGATAATTACCAAGATTGCTTGAAAAAAGATGCACAGTGTGAAGATAAAAGTTTTTAGAAAAAAATGCATCATCATGTGAAATGTTCATCTATTTCAATGAAAAAGTCTGCCCAGATTGTGAAAAAGGTAATTTGGTGCTAACAAAAAAAAACAACCTTTCAATAAAATGGTAAAAAAAAGTTACATAATTCCGTGAAATGCTATTTCATTTAAATTAATATTGCGCGAGATTAACAAGATATTTAGGGATTCAAGAAAAGAGGAAAACCATACTCCATGAAGATAAAGTGGAACGTCTACCTCGTTTCTTACCCCCCCACCCCCCTTCCCCCCGGCGCCCGCTCCCCGTTCCATAAAGTAGTGCATATTTGGTTTTTAGAAAGTCAAACCTATCTATGTTTGACCAAGACTATTGAAAAATGTATATAACATCCACAATCTGAAATTAGTATCATTAGATTCTTCACAAAGTAACTTGTCCGTACGCACACGCAAGCCAGCCGCCACCACCTCCTCCAAAAAAGTTAGGTTTCCATTGTCTCCCGCCGGCGCAACCGCCGAGCTGCCTCGTCTCGGGTGGCCCTATAGCCATTGGAACACGGTGGATCCTGGCACTTGCCGGCGGGAGGACTCCATTTTTAGATGTTTCTTTTGGTTTTGTTAGGGTTTGTGTCCTCATCAGGAAGACAAGACGGTGGCAACTCCCTGAAGATGGAATAAGTTTCTCCCCTCCTTGCCCCTGTTCTGGTGGTGCGTCTAGTATCGTCGGAAGGCGTGTGGAGCTGTGTCCTGATGGATCCCGCAGCATTTGGCCGGTGGTTGTCTTTGGTGGATCTACTCGGATCCGGTCTTCATTCGTCGATGCCCATGTGTTTTCAGTTTTGATCCATCGATTTACGCGTCTCTTCATCAGTGGCGGTTGCTGTTTTGATGGACTGATCCTATATATGGGACCTTACCACGACAACTTCCCTGATTGTCTACTACAACAAGTTTTGACTGGCTCCGGCATGGGAAGGGCAATGACGGAGGCGTACCTTTGGCTTGCCTCAGTGCAAGGTGGTCTAAGGATCTGGATGTAATTTTTATTATTTTTTATGTTCATTATAGTATCATGATTGAAAATGAATAGATCAGGAGTTTTCTCACAAGAAATAGATTCTTTCATAGAGTATTTTTTATTATACTTATTTAATATTTAAGATGCTGGTAGTTTGTTCTATAAATTTGGTCAAATGTTGAAGATTGCTTAGCTTCACTTTTAATGTTCTTTACTCGCCTAACTACATCGTCTCCTAGTATCAAAATTATGTTCGAATGTTGTTTCATGCTGGAACAAACTAATGCTCGAACGGTAGATGTTGCGTTCCCGACACATACAACAATTCTGCATGTTTTTCCTGGCCAGTAGGTTTTTGTCATTTTGTTGTTTCTCCAGATTGCCCTTGCATCCATTTCCGTTTGACAACATGGAGCAACTGCAGGAAAGAAAAAATTGAGCTATTAAAACTGTCCAAGTTTTTTCTTGCTCACCAGCATGTTCTTCTTCTCTTCCCTTGGAGCAAAAAGAACAATAGGTGTACATAAACATAAGCAGAAGCATGCATGTTGCTAACTGTTTCTCACTTCACAGGATTACTGCGATAGGTACATCTTTCTCCATGTTAAAGTTGACAAAAATAATATGTGATATATTTTGAGTTTTTGACATAGACGTAGTATTCAATATGTCAGCAAGAATATTAAAAATTTGTCTATTTTTTCCTTATTACAGAAAACATAGTTCACTTTTATTTCCGAAGCACTCACGAAAATTATGACTGTCGTCACCACAAAACATAAACAGACACTAAACCACCGCATGGGACATGTAGGTAGCAAACTCAGAACTCACATAAACAGACACTAAACCACCGCATCGGACATGTGGGTAGCGAACTCAGAACTCAGGTAAACAGACACTAAACCACAAGACGCCTAAATAGCAAAGTTTTTTTTTTAAAAAAGGAGGAGGATCCCCGACCCAAATAGCAAAGTAGTACTACGTAGACGCATAAAGCCATTGGGCCGCTGATGATGTGGGACCCTCGGCGTCTCACCCAGGGCGCTCGCGTGCTGCCCTCGGCCCGCCCCTGGCTTTGAGGCGCGTCACCCATCTCCGGCTGCCTTGATGCCGTCTTTCGGCTCAGCGCCCCCTTCGACCGCGGCTCCGGCGCCTCCTTCGCCCTCGGCGCCCACTTTGACCGCGGCTCCGGTGCCCGCGGCCCGGCGCCCTCGGCGCCCCCTTCGCCCGCAGCCCTGGTGCCCTCGACGCCCTCTTCAACCGTGGCCTCGTCAGCCAACAGGTCGCTCCCGCCTGCGGACCGAGCTCTCGCGGCCCCGTCTTCAGCCGTGGCTTCATCGGCCTCTTCACCGGTGGCTGCGGACTCACCACCCGCGGTTGGTCCGGTCACTCGCGCCCGTACGTGCTTTTTTCGTCCGAGCTCACGCTATGCTTCGAACGAGTACGTCCACACGACATTCACCTCTACGCCGTCGTCGTCGCCGTCCTCTGTTGGAGCCGCTCGTTGTGACCCGCTCTGGATGGCTACGATGCAAGAGGGGTTTGATGCCTTGCTGCGCAACCGGATGTGGCATCTTGTTCCCCGTCCCCGGCACGCTAATGTGATTACCGGGAAGTGGGTCTTCAAACACAAGCTCTGACCTGATGGTACCCTTGACCGCTATAAAGCGCTCTGGGTTGTTCGTGGTTTCTGACAATGTGCTGGCATCGACTTCACTAACACCTTCGCTCTGGTTGTTATGCCCGGGACGATTCGCACGGTTCTCCACCTTGCGGTCTCCCGTGCCTGGCCGGTGCATCACATGGACGTCTCCAACGCCTTCCTTCACGGTCACCTCGAGGAGCAGGTCTTTTGCCTGCAGCCCACGGGGTTTGTTGATCCGGCACATCCCGACCATGTGTGTCTCCTCTCGCGGTACTTGTACAGACTCAAGCAGGCTCCTCGCGCTTGGTACCAGTGCATCGCGGCATTTCTGCACCAGCTCGGGTTTCGCTCTACCCGCTCGGACGTATTGCTCTTCGTCTATCACGAGGGCTCCAACACTGCATACTTGCTCCTTTATGTCGACGGCATCATCCTGACGGCATGCACGGCTGGTCTTCTAAGTCAGCTCACTGCCCGTCTTCGCGCTGAGTTTGCCATAAAGGACTTGGGTCCTTCGCACTACTTCCTCGGTGTTGAGGTGGTGTGTCGTCCGGATGGCTTCTTCCTTCACCAGTGGAAGTACACTCATGAGCTCTTGGATCGCCCTGGCATGCTTAATTGCAAGCCCGCTGCCACGCCTGTTGATACGAAGGCCAAACTCTCTGCCACGGATGGTTCCCCTGCTTCGGATGCTGCCTTTTACCGATCCATATTTGGGGCTCTTCAGTACCTCACTCTGACTCGACCCCGGAGATCCAGTATGCAGTCCAGCAGGTGTGTCTTCACATGCATGCTCCTCGGGACGTTCATTGGGACGCTGTTAGGCGGATTCTCCGCTATGTTTGTGGCATTATGGACCTCGGCGTCACGCTTCATGCCTCCACCGACACTGTCCTCACCGCCTACTCCGACGCCGACTGGGCTGGCCGCCCCGACACTCGTTGCTCCACCTCGGGCTACTGTGTCTTCCTTGTACCCTCGCTTATCTCGTGGTCGTCCAAGCAGCAGCCTACGGTCTCTCGTTCCAGTGCTGAGGTTGAGTATCGCGTTGTGGCCAATGTCGTCGCCGAGTGTTCGTGGCTTCGTCAGCTGCTCCAGGAGCTCTCCTATCCTGTCGACCGAGCCACGATGGTCTACTGCGACAACGTCTCGGTGGTCTACCTCTCCGCCAACCCGGTTCATCATCGTCATACCAAGCATATTGAGTTAGATATTTATTTTGTTCGGGAACAGGTGGCTCTTGGCCATATTTGTGTTCTACATGTTCCTAGTTCCCAACAACTTGCATATATCATGACCAAGGGCTTGCCTACGGTGTCATTCGAGGAGTTCCGGTCCAGTATTTGCGTCAGCAATGGCGCCGCTTCGACTGCGGGGGGTGTTGAGTATATGTGTTGTGCGTACTGTGTATTGGGCCCACCCCCTAGTTTTTCTTGTATAATTGAGGTCGTGGTCCACTGTTGTACATCATATATATGTGCGATTGCACCTGAGTAATACATCGTGCAATTCTCATAACATACACAACTCATTTACAGTCTTCTATCATTTAGGTTGCTAATTGCATGCATAACTGCAAACAGTACAAGGGCGCTCATGTAAACGTAGCGGCCTATTGCACGTGGAACTTCACTTGGAACAAGCTAGGCCTAAGAGCATCTCTAGTTGATGCCTACAAATTTAGGCACTTATATGACCCTTAGGGCATTTCTAAGTATCGATCCCTTGTAACCGGTTAGAGAAGTAAAAGTCCGGTTTTACTGTTTTAACCGGGACCTAACCGAACCCCAATAGCCGCTAGAGCAGTAAAATTTATATTCCGAGTCGTATTCCTAGCCTATATTTACTCCATCGTTTGGCAGCCGCACAGAAAGTACCTCGGTGTCCGCCAGCAGGAGTGGGCCGGGGGACATGGGTGGCGCAGATCATGGACCACGACACCCATCAACGCCATTGGCTAGGATCCTTTCACACGGCCGAACTCGCCGCCCTCAAGTACGACCGGTGGCAGGACCGGCAACACGGCTGCACGGCGCACCTCAACTTCCCGTGGGGGATGGCGCCCGTCGAGCTCCAGCCGCCGCCGCAGGTGAGTGCATCGGTGGCCAGTGAGGACCGGGAGGCAAGGGAGCGCCTCGCGGCGGAGGCTGCCGACGAGGAGTACCTGGCGGACCTCCGCCGCCAGTACCCTGAGCTAGTGGAGGCAGAGCGGAAGCTTTCCCAGAGCGCGCGGTCTATGGGGAGGCCATCGTCCTCTCTGACAACGAGGAGGACATCAACATTGAAGAATTTGGGGGGGGGGGGGCATCTTCCCCGAGTGCAGCGACGATGGCACAGGGTCGAACCTCGTGGCTGGTGGGATGTCACTGCCGGTTGAGTTTATGTTTAGGTTGAGTTTAAGATGAAGCTTAATTTAAGTTGATGCTTATGTATACATTATGTCAAATTTCGGTTGTTTAAATCGAAGTATGTTGAACTTTATGCAAATTTGGTTTTTACTCCGTTATATATATTGGATCGGCTAGGTTCGGGCAAAACTTAAGAAAGTAAAAACACTACACTAATGATTTACTCTGCCGGATCCTACGTTATATATAGGGGATCGGTTAGAAATCCCCTTATATCTTAACTCCTTCATATCTGAGCCGCTAAATAAAAACAGTTCCTAGCTGAACCCCTAAACTTAACAGTTTGTCTAATTCACATCTAAATATATTTTAAGGATGTCACATCTAAGCTCCCGCAAATATATATTGCAGTAACAAAAACAAAAAGAATTCAGTTTGTCTAATTCACATCTAGATGTTTTCTAAGGATGTCACATCTAAACTTCTACAAATAACACAGCAACAAAGGACAAAAAAACTGAGACAAAAAAATAAACCAAAAACATAGTGGACATCAGGTTAGATGTGACATAGACAGACCCAAAAAAATTAGAAAAAAATAAAACACAAACAGAATGGACATTAGCTTAGATGTGACATAGTTATGTCGTATCTTGATGTGTCCTAGACAGACCCGAACTCCGTATAGCTTACATTTGGCTCATGCATTTTTATCAAGACCTTGCAACCCAGCACACACACCACACATAGAAGCTACAACATGGTGGCCGGGCGACCGCATCGGCGCCGGAACTATCGGTTGCGACGAAAGCAACAGAAACATAAAGCCCATCAAAACCGAATTTAATTGATGTACCACTGTACCAGTTGTGACTGTAAAACAAACTAAAAATAGCATTGGCGCAAAATACAGAACACTAGGTGCAGCATAAAGCACGTGATTTGGAGAAAGCTTTCTGCGTGAATCCCAAATCATGGAGCTACGGCTGATGCAAATAAAAGGTGCACATCTTCACCGTGCTCACCTTCTTCCTCAAACCGTAGGAGGCAGGGGAGCCTCGCCGGGGAGGCAGAGGGCGGCGCTCGAGCCCGCGGCGGCATCACTGGGTAGGCAGAGAGGCGGCGACGCGTCAGGCCGTGGCTGGTGACAACCGTCAGAGGTGGTGTGGCCATGCACGGAGTGGTCGCACAAGTGGCAGGTGGATGCTAAGACTAGACCCCCGCAACCCCGCAGTCAGAGAGAGAAGCCGGAACCCAAAGTGAAACAAGCCCGAGCCTCACCTAGCTAATGAAGAACAATAAACCGTGCGACCAAGCCAGCGACACCGAATCATTTGTCACACTCGAAGCCGGCAACACTCCTACGAGAAAAATCAGAGTTGGGAACGGCAAACGTGCCTAGTTTCCAAAATTGTGCCTGTGAGGAGGTCAACAAGATGCAAGAATTTGACTTAATATAATTCGATTGTAGACATTAATACAATTTTTTTATATACTTGGTCAAACATAAAGAAATTTGACTTAGAACAAACTAAACCTTCAACGAACTTGGAACCAAAGTACTTGATAGTGTTATACGAAGCATCATCACTTGCATGAAATGTATCTATTAGTTTCTTTTCAAAAAGACATTACATTTGGATGGCAAATAAAAAAATTCCTGCTATTTGCAAGAAGATCATGCGATGCTTCAGCGAAGAAGAAAGTCCTGAAATTCCTGTTAGAGTAGTCATTATGATATACGACTTTTAGTCCAAGTCAGTTTTATATCCCTACCCCAAGTCAGTTTGTACCCTCTTATATACTCTTGTATGCCGCACCAAATCATCAATAAGCAACAGTTTTATTCAGTTTTCATGGTATCAGATACCGGTCCCAGGGTTTAGGGTATGGCTCCGCCAACGCCACCGCCGCCGCCGCCCGGCTACTTCGAGCGCCGGGCCGCACTCATCGTCAAGGCTGCCAATGCCGCGGCCGCTTCTCTCTCGGCCCTCACCATAGCTCCACAAAACTACCCTGCACCCATCCTCGCCGCACCAATATCTCTTGCTAACACAATCTCCGACGTCAGCCCCTACATCCCCATAGTTCTTGATCTCGCCGCCCACAACTACTACCATTGGAGACATCTCTTCGATCTCCACCTCGGCCGCTGCAACCTGCGCTCGCATGTCGCCGCCAACTGTCTTCCCCGCCCCGACGATCCGCAATGGTTGAAAGACGATCTCGCGATCGTCCAGTGGTTCTACACCCGCATCACCACCGAGATCTTCAACATGCTCGATCACGACGGCGCCACCGCTGCCAACATCTGGCACTCCCTCCGTCAGCTCTTCCAAAGCAACACCGACGCTCGGAAAAACGCTCTCCACACCGAGCTTCGCAATATGGTGCAAGGAGACGCCCCGGTGAACCTGTTCTGCCAGCGCGTTAAGACCATTGGTGATGAGCTCCGCGAACTCGGCGATACAGTTAGCGACTCACAGCTAATCAATATCGTCGTCGTCGGCCTCAGCGAAGACTTTGAGAAGCAAGCCTCGTTCATACCGATGATACGGCCCCCTCCTACCTTCGCTGAAGTTCGTTCCTTGCTACAACTCGCGGTGGAAACACAAGCTCGCAAGGACTCTCGCCCCAAGGTCTTTCATGCTGCGGCTCGTCCTCCTCTGTCGTCTACACCAGCGCCGCCTTCCATGCCGGCTCCTGCCGCCGGGCCGTCCGCATCGTCATCTGTTCAACCGCCCCCAGGCTGGCGTCCTAGTCCGAACTACCGCGGCAAAAACCCTATCTACAGGCCGCCGTCGACTCGTTCGGTTCCGCCTACGACACCAGCACCACCCACCAGTGCTCCATCTGCGGTTGCATGGCGGCCTCCTCATGATCCTTGGACGGGGCTTGTTCAAGCATGGCCCATGCCCTGGTCCGCTCCGTCCACCCTCGGTGCTCCGCCGGCATACTCAGGTGCCTGGCAACCCGGCCTTCGGCCGCCTACTGGTGCTCCCGGGGTTCTCAACCCCCGACAGCCGGCCAATGCCTATCATGCCGCCCCGACGTATGCTCCTTATGGTCATTACACCACCGACGGCGGCGCCTACTACACACCTCAGCCGGCCCTGCTCCCGACGCCACCCCCACCACAGCCGGCCAATGCCTACTACACTCCCCAGCCGGCCCTACTGCCTTCACCATCGTATCCGCCGGCACTGCTTCCGACGCCACCCTCACCTGCGACGCCGAGTTGGGATCAAACTGCCTTTCTCCAGGCCATGAATAACTTTGCTGCACAAGGAAACTCAGGTACGGATTGGATCTTTGATTCAGGGGCCTCTAGTCATATGTCTGCATCTAGTAATTGGTTATCTTCTTGCACTAAATCTCCTTTCCCTTCCATTATCCTTGGAGATGGATCATCTATTCCTATATATTGTGTTGGTCAGGCTCAACTTCCCTCTTCCACCAAACCTCTTTTACTTCGCGATGTTCTAGTTGCATCCGCCCTCATTAAAAATCTTATCTCTATTCGCCAATTTACTTGCGACAATCTAGTTTCGGCTGAATTTGACCCTTTTGGTTTATCTGTGAAGGATTACCTGACGAAGGCCGAGATCGCTCGCTTCAATAGCTCCGGTGATCTTTATTCTCTTAATGGAGTTCCTGCCGCCACCCCTCCAACATCCATGCTGGCCTCCGTCGATCTCTGGCATCGCCGCTTGGGCCATCCCAACCCCGTCGTCTTAGCTTCTATGCTTAGTGAATTTACCATACCATGTAATAGGGACTCTCATAATTCTGTGTTTTGTGAGTCTTGTCAATTAGGCAAACATGTGCGTCTTCCCTTTAGTTCCTCTAGTTCTTGTAGCACTTATCCCTTTGAATTAATACATTGTGATTTATGGACCTCTCCCATTGCAAGTGTTTCGGGTTTTAAATACTACCTTGTTATCCTAGATGATTTCACCCACTTTGTCTGGACTTTTCCTCTACGCAACAAATCCGAGGTCCATTCTCTTTTCCTTAATTTTCAACGCTATGTGTCTGTTCACTTCTTCCTCCCAATTCGCTTTATCCAATGTGACAATGGTCGCGAGTTTGATAACATTAAAAATCGTACTTTCTTCTTACAACATGGCATCCTGCTTAGGTTCTCATGTCCCTACACATCCCCTCAAAATGGTAAAGCAGAACGCTCTCTTCGCACCCTCAATGATATAGTTCGCACTCTCCTCATTCAATCATCTATGCCTCCCAAGTTTTGGGCGTAAGCCCTACACATGGCCACCTTCCTTCTAAATATTCGACCTTCTAAAACTAAACCCAACACTACTCCCTATTATTCCCTCTTTCTTTCCCACCCCGACTACTCCGCGGTTCGTGTTTTCGGATGTCTCTGTTTTCCCAATGCCTACGCCACTTCTGCAAATAAATTGTCACCACGCTCTATCCCATGTGCTTTTCTCGGCTTCTCTGACGAGCACAAAGGCTATCGCTGTCTCGACCTTCACACCGGACACGTTCATGTCTCTCGTCATGTCACGTTTGCTGAGCACATTTTTCCTTTCTCACAACGCACTACTACACCATCCAACACCCCTAGCTCCGCAAACACCCCCTCTCCCCATCCTTTCCAACTATATACTCCCCTACCTGCCGAACACAACTTATCACCACCACCATTAACACCCACCATAGCCAATCCCAACCATACACTCACCCCACCCGAGACGTCCCCAACACCCCCGGCCCCTGCTCCCTCTCCACCACCCAGCCCTGCTCCCACTCCACCACCCAGCCCTACTCCTTCGTCTGACTCTTCCGCTGCGCCGGACTCACCAGTACCCACCTTACCCCCTCGTGCAATTCCTACAGCAGCCCCGATTAATGATCATCGCATGCGTACTAGGGCCAAATCAGGATTTCATCAACCCCAAGACCGCCTAAACCTTCATACCTCCGTATCTCTCACTTCTCTTCCAAAGAATTACAAAACTGCTCTACTTGATCCCAATTGGGTCGCTGCCATGCAAGAAGAATATAATGCTTTACTTCAAAACAACACCTGGCAACTTGTTCCTCGTCCTCCCAATACAAATATTGTTTCTGGCAAATGGATTTTTCGCCAAAAGTTCCACTCCGATGGGAGCCTCTCACGATATAAAGCCAGGTGGGTTTGTCGTGGCTTTTCTCAGCAACAAGGAATTGATTACGAAGAAACCTTCTCTCCTGTTGTTAAACCTAGCACCATTCGCACCGTTCTTAGTGTTGCTGTCTCCTCTTCATGGCCCATTCACCAACTTGATGTTAAAAATGCTTTCCTCCATGGTTCCCTTCAAGAAACTGTCTACTGCCAGCAACCTCTGGGTTTTGAAAATCCATCCTTTCCAACTCATGTATGCCTTCTTCAGAAATCTCTCTACGGTCTTAAACAGGCCCCACGAGCTTGGTTTCAACGCTTCTCCTCCTTCATTCAAACAATAGGCTTCACTCCATCTCTCTCCGACATCTCTCTTTTTGTGTATCATCAAACTTCTGACACTGCCTATTTACTTCTCTATGTAGATGATATCATTCTTACCGCCTCCTCTCAAAAGTTCTTAGATCATATTGTCTCTCTTCTTAGATCTGAATTTTCTATGACTGACCTAGGACTCCTTCATCATTTCTTAGGCATTGCTGTTGTTCGAGATTCCTCCAGCCTTTTTCTTTCCCAACGTCAGTATATTCTTGATCTTCTTAATCGTGCTGGTATGCTTGACTGTCAATCATCTCGCACTCCTGTCGATACTAGTTTTAAACTTTCGGCTACCGGTGAACCCTTTTCCGATCCTACTCTCTATCGTAGCCTAACAGGTGCTCTCCAATATCTCACCATTACTCGTCCTGAAATCTCTTTTGCTGTTCAACAAGCATGTCTCTATATGCATGATCCCCGGGTTCCTCACTATAATCATGTTAAACGCATTCTTCGGTATTTAAAAGGAACTCTCAATCATGGTCTCCACCTCAATAATTCTTCTCCAAACTCGCTTACCGCATACTCTGATGCAGACTGGGCTGGTTGTCCTGACACTCGAAGGTCCACTTCCGGTTTTTGTGTTTTTCTTGGTAACAATTTGATTTCTTGGTCTTCGAAAAGACAGGTTACAGTCTCACGTTCGTCGGCCGAGGCTGAGTATCGCGCTGTTGCACATGCCGTTGCAGATACAATCTGGATTCGGCAGTTACTCTCCGAGCTACACAGGCCTATTGAGCAGGCCACTATTGTCTACTGTGACAACATATCAGCAGTCTACATGACCAGCAATCCAGTTCAACACCGACGCACAAATCATATTGAGATTGATATTCATTTTGTTCGTGAAAAGGTTGCTCTTGGTCAGGTTCGGGTGCTTCATGTTCCCTCTACGGCTCAGTTTGCTGACATTTTCACCAAGGCACTGCCTACTAAGCCGTTTCAAGATATCTGTTTCAGTCTCAACGTCGTTGAGCCTGCCGTTGATACTGCGGGGGGATGTTAGAGTAGTCATTATGGTATACGACTTCTAGTCCAAGTCAGTTTTGTACCCCTACCCCAAGTCGGTTTGTACCCTCTTATATACTCTTGTATGCCGCACCAAATCATCAATAAGCAACAGTTTTATTCAGCTTTCAATTCCATCCAACCTGTGGAGTAGGGTGGGGTGTCGTCTGTCAAGTTGGCTCGGCCCACCTATGTCGGGTCCATGGAAGTTGGGCCCGTGTCTCAATGTCTCTTTAGTCATCTTCCCTCCCGGCACCAATTAGAAAATTTTGTGAACTTTTTCTTTTGCAGGACAAAATATATATAAAACATTGTTACTATAAATGGTCATATTTTTTTTACAAACTTGATCAAAATTTATAAAGTTTAACTTCAATAAAAAACATTGTATGCACTATATTTTGGACAAGATGGAGTAGGAACTAAGAAGCATCACCGTGCTTTTGAATTGTTTATATACGTTAAAAAAATGTCTAAAACGACATATGGATGGCAACTGTTGGTGAGAAATTCATGCTGGAGCAGGGGTGGATCGAGGTGCGGCCTTCAGTACTTATTTATATTTAAAAAATTAATATATCATAAAATAATAGGTTTAGTTGTCAATCATTGTACACTATGTGAGTACTCAATCTCATGATATTATTAATAAATTTATTTTTCATATTGAGTCTTTTATTTTGTTGTTGAAATATGGAAAATGCATGTATTTTTAGTGCAACATGATGATTTAATAAGTAGCAATACAATGCATTCACTTATTGGAAGGTGTTCATTCAGTATACCAGGTTTGGCTTGAATACAATATGATTTAGTGGGCATTAAGTGTACATATCAAGCAATAATCCACAAATAAATTGTACGTCCATAAATAACAAGGAATAATCGGCAATAATTCTTTCTTCATAAAAAAATATGTCCATATCAATCAATAATCAACAATAATTCTTTTTTAAAAGATGCACTTTTATAGTCTTTTTCTAGTATATTAGTTTTTATATGCCACGTAGTTCCATATCCTTATGATATTATATATTGTCCCTTTGCTTTGGTTGGAGTGTATCATGCCAGCATGGACGGAAGGTCTGCCACTGCTTGTTTACTGGTGATGCTTGTGTTGTTCGGAAGCACTGCATCCGGAGGTATGTTCTTTGATTTGTTGTTTATGTAGAGTTCCTAGGGCATATGTTATTCCAAGCAAGAACATTGAAAAATATAAGTAAGATTTCAAGATCGTATTACCAAGAGTTTTCTCAAATAGTACGTTGATGCACATTTTGCGTACGTCCTTTACGATTTGGACATATTACTACTTTTATGCAGCGTTGTAAGAATCATGTCATTACAATCAATGTCTCACCTTTATGGTATACTTTTTCTTATGTTTGTGGTACACAGAGAAATGTGCGGTGGTTCAATTTCCGCTCGTGATCTGCAACAATCTAGCATGCAAGCATGAATGTTTGTTTTGGGGCCAGGGCAAGAAGGTTCACGGATTCTGGTGCAATCGGATGCTCCGTGGCACCTGCAACTGCAGGATTTGCTGGGATGAATGAACTTAATTGATATGCTATGCACAATTTATGTTATCAATAAAGGATTCATAACTTTGTGTCCCTAAATCACCCATTTATGCATGGGATTGTATTATTGGGAGAGCACCATGGGATGCAGAATCTTTAATCTATATTGTGGCGTAGACAAACATCTTAAAGACGAATATCATATAGCTAGTTATGAACAAATATAGTGAACCAAACTAATATAGTACATTAGTCTGGGGAGGGGCGTCGTTTTGGCTCTCGGGTCCAGATGATCCCGAAATGTGGACCCTGGGTTTGCGCTGTGGGATCTGTGCCAGGCATTATCCAGTTTGATATACTAATCCAGAATAAGAGGGAATACACACGCTTTGTGGGGTCATGTACGTAGAGCATCAGCGAACGGCAGGGGCTCCGCGCGCGTCGCGCCGTTAACTGCGGGTAAGCGACCAGCCATTTCTCAAGCAGGTCACGCCGTATGCATCTGGTTAGTACTGTACGTTCCTGGACCCACAAGTCGGCCCATGCGAGAATGAATGCATCCCCGTCCACCAGTTTGCGTCCTCTGTTTTGGGGACAAAAAGGGGATCGGGATCAAGGGAGCAAGTGGAGTTGGGTGGGCGGCGGCGGCGGAGAGCTTCTCCGATTTGCGACGGCGCGACCATGGCTATGGAGTTTCCCGTCTCTCCGGTAGACAAGTAAGATAACCCTGCATCCAGAAGAAATTTTGTTCTTTCTATTTACTAGCTAGTGTCAAGGCTGACAGAGGGTGGACGAACACCCGCAGGCTGCCAATCTTCCCCGACGAGGCGGCAAGCGATGCGGCCCTAATGGAGTTGATTGGTGCCGCCTGCGGCGGAGACGATGAATCGGCCAATGGATCCCGCGGGGGTTTGGTCGGCGGAGTTGGCCATGGGTCATATGAGCAGATCCTGAACGGAGGGATGCGCAGTGAGGAGAGAACTGTAGCTGGTGGTGGCGCCGCCGTGCCTGGGTTCAGCGAGAGCGAGGGTGACAATGAAGAAGCTCTTGACCAGGCGGAGCTAGGAGCATACTTTGATGAAGACCAGGAAGCTGTAATTCAGGATCGAACTCACAGTGCTGATGGAGGTTCTGCTCAATCCACAGGCAAGGTCGATCCGCAAGCACCTGGCTGAGCAAAGAGGTAATGTGGATCTGCCTACAGTAGGTTGTTTGGATGCAGTTGATAATCTGAAAAATTCCAAAATGGCGAGCAGTTTACTCTAGCTTAATGTAATTGCAGTGGTTCAGTACAGCTATGCTAATCTGATGAATATGTGGGAAATGTAGCGATCCATTTTGATATCAGGCTTCTAGTCGTTTTGCCCTGTATTATAGTCTGTCATTTTTTCATGATTTAGTGTATCCTATGAGGCAATGGAAGTACCAGCACTTGCTTATTTAATTGTTGTGGGAAATCACAAGGAATAAATTTTGGTCTGTTTGCAGAATAAGAGTTGGCAATCAACCACCGGGCAGAGCTCCATGCCCGGAAAGGGTAGGCGTGCTTGAGCAGACTATCAGGGGCTATGCTGATAAATTAGGCGACCATGTAGTTGAGCCTGCCATTGGATTAACTTTCGATTCTTTGTGCGAATCATATGATTTTTATAACCTATATTCCTGGGAGCATGGTTTCGGAATGCGGTACGGCAAAAGCCGCCTGAATGCAGAGAAGACAAAGTGTATGCAGGAAGTGGTTTGCGGCTGTTCGGTTAGTTTCCTGTCATCATTGAGATATGCAAAAACACTCGTGCCAAAAACATACCGAGTAGCCAGAACTAATCTGATTGTGCTTGGTGTTCTTGTTTCGGACAGGGCAAACCGACAAAGGAGAACAGCAGGTCCTGTCGCTGTGAGTGTCCGGCCATGATTAGTCTGCTTAGAACATCAGATAATGGCTGGTACATTACAGAACACAGAGCAAACCGCAAACCATGCTTTGACGCAGACATGTGGGGAGAAGGTAAATTGGCCACATGGTGAAGGTACGAGAAACAACCATTTTGTATAAGTTTTTCGTGTGTGTTGGATTGAGCTGCCGGTTTGTTCTGTGATCTAGGTTACGGGTGTTCTAGGCTATACCGAGATATCAGAAACTCTGATACCCAAGAGGTGGACACAGGATGCAAGGGATGTTTTGCCGCCACACCTGAGGGTGTACCAGCGGGATCATGCTGGGGCCAGGATGATGACAAATCGGCACACAACACTTTATGTGCACGCGATGGAATTGGTACAACTAGGGGATGCATCAGTGGAAGCATATGAGAAAGGAATGAAGGTGATCAGAGATGGCATTGCTGCTCTAGCTGAGTACGAGGAACAGAGGGATGGACTGGGTCTTGAAGACAGGCCTGTAGAACAACGATATGCAGCTGAGCAGACAAATGAACAAATACGAGATGAAGAGCGTGCTGCGGGTGTCGTGTAGGTGGACACTCTGGTTGGTCTTAGGGCACCAGAAAAGAAAAGAAAACAAAGGCGACCGACAAACAGCCGCGAGAAAGCGCCATATGAAGAGCTTAGCAAGCGTACTCGGTTTTGTAGCATCTGCAAGAGGCAAAGGACACAAGAAGACAACCTGTCAGGAGAGAGGCGACTTGCCTTAAGAAGCTGCGGAAAGAGGCGAGGTGTAGTAATTGTGGTGTGGCCGGGCACAGGAAGAATACTTGCACCGATGCAGCAGCTGTGAAGCTTCAGACTGCACCTAGTTAGCTCTGATAGATTTAAAAATAAAAATTGTTTCTTGATCAGTGTTTCCGATGTATTATAACCTTATTTGTGGAGTAGGTAGGGGCGGGGTGGATCTTTGTTCTAGACAATTATAATTAATTTTGGGTTTTCCAATATGTGCTACACATGAAGATAAATCTGTTTTTTAGGGAAAACTTTCAATCTATTCATCTTCAAGCATGGTTGTACAACGAACGCTAGAAATAATGAAAATTACATCCAGATTCATAAACCATCTAGCGACGACTACAAGCACTGAAGCGAGCAGAAGGCGCGCTGCTGTCATCGCCCCTCCCTCGCCGGAGTCGGGCAAACTTTGTTGTAGTAGACAGTCGGAAGTCGTTTTGCTAAGGCTCCATAAAACCAACGCACCAGAACAACAACCGCCACTGACGAAGAGTGTAGATCAGAAGGATCTAACCCGAAGACACGAGAACATAGACGAACGACGAACAGATCCGAGCAAATCCATCAAAGACAGATCCACCGGAGACACACCTCCACACGCCCACCGACGATGCTAGACGCATCACCGAAAAAGGGGCTAGGCGGGGAGACCTTTATTCCATCTTCAGGGAGTCGCCGCCGTCTCGCCTTCCTGAGTAGAACACAAACCCTAACAAAACTCGAAAAAAAAAATCTAAAAAGGGAGCCCTTCCACCGGAAAGGGCCGAGATCCACTCCGCCTCCATGGCCCTAAGGCCACCGGAGACGGAGCGGACCGGCGACGCCGGCGGCGGGAGGCAAGAGACCAAGATTTTTAGAGCCGGCGGCTGACAAGGTCTTCTGTTAAATGAGACCAACCCAAAGGCTAACCCTTATTGGCATTTTTTTTATAGGAGAAACTCCGTGAGCACCACGCGTCCAAGTCAGGACTTGAACTCGGATGGGCTGGCAGCAACCTCAGCTGCCTAGCCAACGGGTCGACGCCCCGTCCTCAGGTCTTCTGTTAAGATAAATATATTTGTGAAGGCACCCGATAGCCCAGTTGCCATTCTGCACATGTAGCCTCTGGCTTTGTATGTATGTAATCAGTGCAATGCTGTGTGAGAAGTGGGGGTGGTGTCGGTGCTGTTTGAAATTCAAATTTTGAAACGCGTGAATGGATGTGGCTTCTTGTTTTTTGATGCAGATGATCGCTGCTCCAGCGGTTGTTGCTAACGATGTGGATGAGCTGGCCGGCGAGCAGGAGATCCCCGCCGTCGTCACCGTCGACCTTGCAGCTGAAGTGGTGGCCGAGAACGAGCCTGATGGAGAGCCCACTGCTGCTGTGGGCGAGCCTAGGTTGCTGGAGGAGTACGAGCTCCGGCGAGCTGTCGGATGGGGAGGACGAGGAAAGCCTCGCGTCAGTACTGTGGGTTCGGTTTACTGTGGTTAGTGTGTGATCACTAGTAGAAAAAGGGTCATTAGTCCTGATTTATAAGGGCCTTTAGTCCCGGTTCTGCATTTTTCCGATTTTTTAATTTTTGAATTATTTTACAATTTAATCTCTAATCGCTCCTTATCACTGCTTAATTTGACCTTTAATCTCTAATCACCCCTCATCATTTCAAATCACCTAACTTCCCGTCCGGTCACCCATTCTCTCACTACCTCAGCCTGAGCACGCTTAACTTTCGGGTTCTATTCCTCCTCGTTTTCAAGTCTGCATTTGTTGTTTTCCTGACAATAGTAAGATGTCAATCCAATTAACCCTCAGGAGTTTAGCTTGAGCATGAATTCACACCTTTCACTGTTTGAGTTTTAAACTATTATTATAGAAAAACAATAATTATTTAGTAACACTAATATTTCTTGAATAAGTAGTTTGACCATGATTTGACCACAATTTGCCAGTTTTGATCAAAATTAAAAAAATGAAATAATTATTTAGTAACACTAATATTTTTGGATAATTATTAGTACCACTAATACTTCTTGAATAAGTAGTTTGACCATAGTTTGATCAGATTTAATCAAAATTTAAAAAAACTGAAATTTGAGCATAACTCTTTTTCCTTTTAGAATTTGAGGATTCTAAAAATTTGCAAACAGGCCTACGGCGGTTCACATCGGATGCGGATTTTCGTGCTGAACATTTTGATATATTATACAGTTTTTCCAACATCGTATGCAAAATATATGGTCGTTTTACTTTTTCATCACACTTTTTTGCAAAACATGTCCAAATTTAAGTTTTTTAATTTTCCTAACTAGTAGATGTAGTAACATAACTACATATCGAAGAATTTTATTTTTGAAGTTTTTTTGTTTTTTCAAAACTGAAATGGCGATACACGGGGGGTGGGGGGGATAGAATTTGAAAATTGCACCATTAGTCCCGGTTGGAGCCATGAACCGGAACTAATGGGACCTTTAGTCCCGGTTGGAGCCACGAACCGGGACTAAAGGGTGCGATGCCCTTTAGTCCCGGTTGGTGGACCGGGACTGAAGGCATCACACCCTTTAGTCCCGGTTCGTGGCTCCAACCGGGACTAAAGATCCCATTTGAACCAGGACTAATGCCTGCACGGCGTCCTAGCCGCTCGAACCGGGACTAATGGTCAGATTAGTCCCGGTTCGTAATGCAACTGGGATTAATGCTTTTTTCTGGCCGAACCAAAGCCCTGTTTTCTACTAGTGGATGGTGTTTAGTAGGTAATTATGCCACGTGGATGGATATGTTGGCTTGAGCGTAGATGTTTTCAATGTACTCCGTCCGGTTGAACTTATTATTAAGCTAAAAATGGAAAGAGATTAGGCAACAGGTTGAGCTGCGACATGACCGCTGCAGCTCGACCTCGGACAACAGTCAACAGGTTGAGCTCGAGCTCGGACGCAACAGGTTTGAGGCGTGTCGAGGACGACAGCTCTGGGCTCTATTTTTTTAGCATCAGTACAGATACAAGCGCTCATATACACGTGCATACACTCATCTATATGAACGCACACACCCACACTCTACCCCTATGAACACCTCCGAGAGACTGAGCTGGCATATCATCTTGAGATTTACGAAGTCACCGTAGGCGCCTCGTCGTTGACGGGAACGTCTCCTCCCACTGAAAGTGCATCGCCGGAAATCCTGAAATAAATCCAGGAATAATGCGTGCACCAGAATTTGAACCCTGGTGAGTTGGGGATACCACTGTCCACCTAACCAACTCTCTATTATTGCCAGGTGCGTTTGTCGTGGGGTCCTGTAACGGGCAGATACGTTTTCCAACCCGTTGGAGCGCTCCGACGGCCCATCTGTACAATGCGGGGATACGTGTGGACCGGCCTGACCGCTGCATGGACGTTACTAGCGAGAAATTCTGCACTGCGGGCCCACCTGAATATCTCTCGATGGAATACATGACGAAATACGTGGACCGGTCCAGATCTCAACGCAACTGAGTGGTCCAGATACCAGGTGCATCTGGACCCGGGAGCCAAACACTAGCAGAAAAACTTGCGATGCCGACGGCCAAACCTATACCGACGGCCCCCGTCGGCATAGATGGACATATCCTGATGGCCCAGCTAAAGCCGTCGGCGTAGAAAGGCCGTCGGCGTATATCCATCTATGCCGACAGCACCCGTCGGCATAGATCAGCCGTCGGCGTCGCCATCAATATGCCTACGGTGGCCGTCGGCATAGGGTAGGCCGTCGGCATATCACGTGGGACCGTCTACCCGGGCGGTGACGGCCGTTTGACGACATCAGGCTACGCCGACGGGCTAACGGTGGCCGTCGGCATATCTATGCCGACGTCGTCGATCCGCGGCTCCCGCTACGTCATCGATCCGCGTCGCTCGCCGGTCCCGTGGGGTGGCATATCTATGCCGACGGCCTAGCCGTCGGCATATGCCTGGCCCATGGATCTTGCGACGTCATCGATCCCTGACCTACGCCATGTCATCGATCCAGGGCTGTACCGTTCCGTGGCCGTAGCTATGCCGACGGCTTTGCCATAGGCATAGATTTCTAATAATATTTTAATATTTTATTTATTTTCTCTTTTTATTTTTTATTTTTTCCAAAACTAATTTCATTAACTTAAATGTGCCTTAAATGTACAGAAAACATATATCGATTGCCCCCCCACACGGGCCTTGCTTCCGTCGTGTCACTGAGAGGTTAGACGGGACGGGGTACCTGTGGGGGGGTAGCAATGCAGCCAGGTGTTGCGGTGGGCCCTCCTACGGTTGTGGAAACGTGGTGGCAGGCGCAGGCACCCGGCACGCGACTCCGGGGTGTGCCTTCCCCTCACGGCATCGCTGCCGCCGTGTCCCGGAGGGGGGAAACGGCCACGTCGGGCCGACGCGGAGGGAATCTTGGGGTGGGTTGTGCTGGGACTGTGTTGGGGGGTGTAGCTATGGCTGGGCTATGACAACTAGGTGAAAAGGTCCACCGGTCAAACTCCGTCCGGCGAAAGTCAAAGGGCTAGACCCGGCGGTCGTCTGTGTCAGGGTTAGACAGGACGGGGTACCTGGGGGTAGCAATGCCACCAGGTGTTGCGGTGGGACCTCCTACGGTTGTGGAAGCATGGTGGCAGGCGCAGGCACCCGGCACGCGGCTCTGGGGTGTGCCCCCCCCCCTCACGGGCGTCGCTGCCGCTGTGTCCCGTAGGGGGGAAATGACCACGTAGGGCCGAGACGGGGAATATTGGGGTGGGTTGGGCCGGGACGGTGTTGGGGGTGTAGCTATGGGATGGGCTATGACAACCAGGTGAAAAGGTCCACCGGTCAAACCCCGTCCAGTGAAAGTCAAAGGGCTAGACCCGACGGTCGTCCATGTCAGGGTTAGACGGGACAGGGTACCTGGGGGGGGGTATCAATGCCGCCAGGTGTTGCGGTGGGCCCTCCTATGGTTGTGGAGGCATGGTGGCAGGCGCAGGCACCCGACACGCGGCTCCGGGGAGTGCGCCCCCTCACGGGCGTCGCTGCCGCCGTGTCCCGGAGGGGGGAAATGGCCACGCCAGGCCGACACAGATGGAATCTTGGTGTGAGTTGGGCCGGGACAGTGTTGGGGGTGTAGCTATGAGCTGGGCTATGACAACCAGGTGAAAAGGTCCACCGGTCAAACCCCGTCTGGCTAAAGTCAAAGGGCTAGACCCGGCGGTCATCTGTGTCACGGTTAGACACGCGAAGAGCAATTCGCGTAGAGGGAAGTGTTCAGATACTTCTCCATCACCAAAAATTATGAAAAATTACCATCAGTCCTATAGCACATGTGCCCACGTCGTGTAAAAACTCATGATTTTATCGCGCTCCGAGTATTTAATAATATTCATGCCGCATCGTTACCGCAGAACATCTACTACTGTGTCATCGCCGTCCGTGATGGGGGCCACGCCCCGGAGACGCGTGCCGCCTCTTCGGACATGCCACCACAACGTACGGCATGTATGAGGGCCCAGTGCGGCGCTTCGGTGGCATTGCTACCCCCCAGGGTCCCCGTCCCGCCTAACCCTGTAGCGTTTGACCACGGGATCTAGCCCTTTGACTTTGCACATACGGGCTTTGACCAGTGGAACTCTCCACCCGGTTGTGTTAGGTCAGCCCATAGGAACAGTTTGGAGCAACATCCGGGCCAAACCCACAGCAAGATCCCTTCCGTGTAGACCCGACGCGTCCGTCCCCCCCTCCAAGTGCCGGCGGCGGCGCCGTCCGTGAGGGGGGGCACCCCCCGGAGACGCGTGCCGGCTCTTCGGACATGCCACCACACCGTACGACATGTATGAGGTCCCGGTGCGACGCTCCGGTGGCATTGATACCCTCCTAGGGCCCCCGTCTCGCCTAACCCTGTAGCATTTGACCACGGGATATAGCCCTTTGACTTTGCACGGACGGGCTTTGACCAGTGGAACTCTCCACCCGGTTATGTTAGGTCAGCCCATAGGAACACTTTGGAGCAACATTCGGGCCATACCCACAGCAAGATCCCCTCCGTGTAGACCTGACGCGTCCGTTTTCCCTCTCCAGGTGCCGGCGGCGGCACCGTCCGTGAGGGGGGCACCCCCCGGAGACGTTTGTCGCCTATTCGGACATGACACCACACCGTACGACATGTATGAGGTCCCAGTGCGACGCTCTGGTGGCATTGCTACCCTCCTAGGGCCCCCGTCCTGCCTAACCCTGTAGCGTTTGACCACGGGATCTAGCCCTTTGACTTTGCACGGACGGGCTTTGACCAGTGGACCATCCACCCAGTTGTGTTAGCTCAACCCATAGGAACACTTTGGAGCAACATCCGGGCCAAAGCCACAGCAAGATCCCCTCCGTGTAGACCCGACGCGTCCGTTTCCCCCCTCCAGGTGCCGGCGGCGACGCCGTCCGTGAGGGGGGCCACACCCCGGAGACACGTGTCGGGCGTTTGCAACTGCCACAACACTTCCAGACTTCTGAGAGGCCGCCTACGCAAGATTTGGCGGCATGCTAGCCCCCGGAGGCCGCCGGCCACAGACGTAGACACGCGAAGAGCAATCCGCGTAGAGGGAAGTGTTCAGATACTTCTCCATCACCAAAAATTATGAAAAATTACCATCAATCCTATAGCACATGTGCCCACGTCGTGTAAAAAACTCATGATTTTATCGCGCTCCGAGTATTTAATAAAATTCACGCCGCATCATTACCGCAGAATGTCTAATACCGTGTCATCGCCGTCCGTGAGGGGGGGGGCACACCCCGGAGACGCGTGCCACCTCTTCGGACATGCCACCACACCACCCCGCATGTATGAGGGCCCGGTGCGACGCTCCGGTGGCATTGCTACCCCCCTAGGGCCCCCGTCCCGCCTAACCCTGTAGCGTTTGACCACGGGATCTAGCCCTTTGACTATGCACGGACGGGTTTTGACCAGTGGACCTCTCCACCCGGCTGTGTTAGGTCAGCCCATAGGAACATTTGGAGCAACATCCGGGCCAGACCCACCGCAAGATCCCCTCCGTGTAGACCCGACGCGTCCGTTTCCCCCTCCAGGTGCCGGCGGCGGCGCCGTCCGTGAGGGGGCACACCCCGGAGACGTGTGCCGCCTCTTCGGACATGCCACCACACCGTACGGCATGTAGTAGGTCCCGGTGCGACGCTCCGGTGGCATTGCTACCCCACAGGGCCCCCGTCCCGCCGTGTAGACCTCACGGGCGTGGCTCCCACCGTGTCCCGGAGGGAGGAAACGGCCACATCGGGCCGACACAGAGGGTATCTTTGGGTGGGTTGGGCCATGATGGCGCTGGGGGTGCAGCTATGGGCTTGGCTATGACAACCAGGTGAAAAGGTCCACCGGTCAGACCCAGTCCGGCAGAAGTCAAAGAGCTAGATCCGGCGGTCG
Organism: Triticum aestivum; assembly: GCF_018294505.1. NCBI lineage: Eukaryota > Viridiplantae > Streptophyta > Magnoliopsida > Poales > Poaceae > Triticum > Triticum aestivum. The sequence continues at coordinate 598,961,613 of NC_057802.1, forward strand.
TCTGTGTCAGGGTTAGACGGGACGGGGTATTGAGGGGGGGGGGTAGGATTGCCGCCAGGTGTTGCGGTGGGCCCTCCTACGCTTGTGGAAGCATGGTGGCACGCTCAGGCACCCAATACGCGGCTCCGGGGTGTGCCCCCCTCACGGGCGTCGGTGCCGCCATGTCTCGGAGGGGGAACGGCCACCACAGCTTACACACGACAAGCTGAAAAATAGTAATAATTGAATTTATAAAAAACACCGGCATCCATCATGGAAAATGGACTATCACGGTGAAACCTTCAGACCCGGGCACCGGGCCGGTAACTGAACGTTTCACCGTAATTGTCCATTTTCTTAACAGAAGTCTAACGAATACCGGAGCTCACGTCGTATGGATTAGCCAACTATTTAAACAGGTCATGTTGCTTGTCTTTGGGCGAGGTGGGACTATTTTTTACAGTGTGCTGAGAGTCACACATATGCCGTAATAAAAAAATAAAAAAATGCAAAGTATCTATGCCGACGGCTTAGCCGTTGGCATAGATTGACATGTGGCACGTGGGACCTAGCCTATGCCGACGGCATGCCGTCGGCATAGCGCCCCCCCCTTATCCACTCCCCGGCCCTCCTCCTCCACTCGTTTCTCTCCTCGCACCCCGATCCAACTCCCTCTCCTCGACACCCAACCGCCGCCGCCACCCTCTCCGCACCGTCGACGCCACCCTAGACGCTCGCCACCGCCACCGGCCGCCGACATCTCCACCCACCCGCGTCGCGCCGCCGTCATCGCCGCCCCACCCGCCCCGTCTCCACCCACCCACCCACCACCGCCGCTGTCACCACCCACCCACGCCGCGCTGCCATCGCCCCCCCCCCGCGGGAGTCCCCGGCCTGATCTCCGGCTGCTGCTCCGCCCCCTCCCCCGACACCCTCCCTAAGGGGGCCCCTGCCCCGACGCCCCCTTCTCCTGGCCCGGCTCCGACCGGCCTCCTCCGCCGCTGCGCCGACAACCGTCCGCCCGGCCCCGACCACCGTCTACCAGGCCCCACCCTTGCCTCGTCCCGGCCCCCTCCGACATCGCCACCTCCCCCGCCCCTGCTGTCCTCCAGCCACTCCGGTCCTGCCTCCCCTCCGTGAGCTCCCCCGCCCCCGGTCACTCGCCGGAGTTGTAGCCGATGCTGCTGTTGTGTTAGCTAGATAGACAAAATTAGTGTAGTGCAATTATTTTGTATGTTTAGTGCAATTTTAGTAGATAGATAGAAAAATGTTAAATTTTGGATAGTTGAATGAAATGGATAGATAAGTAGATAAATTTCTAGGTACATCAATGTATGGATAGGTAGGTACATTTTAGTTTTGACCAAAAATAATAATCAATGCGGTAAAAATTTAATTTGAAGTATCATGATCATCTAAGTTTTTTACTTTATGTTTTGAATAATGTAGAATATATGCATTCTATCCTACAATTTGAGATGTTGTTGAAATGCTATATGAGATGCGAAGTTCCAAAATTTTTACTCGATGGAATTTATAGGGTTTGTGGCGTCGCATCTCTCGATATGATATGTAGATAGATGTTTTGTGAAGTAGATAGATAGACAGATGTTAAAATTCGGATCATGGTTAGTGGTTAGTTCATCATGATGATATTGCAAAAAAAATTGAAGACAAAATTTTGATTAACTGAGATGTGATGATCTAAGTTGTTCTTTCGGTGGATTTTGCAGGCTTTGTGGTGTCGCATTTCATCGGAGTGACCGTTGTCTGACGCGTTGGTCCCCCTGATCATCCCTCTGCTGTTCGACTACTTCCTCTACAGCCGAGGGTGAGCTACAAGTCCATCTCCTCCATTTTTTCATATCACTAGATTTCATTCTCAAGTCAACTGGCGTAACCTAGGCGTCTCCCGTCCGAAAGGGTTGCATCGATAAATATGCATTCAATTGCATATTTATCACCGCAACTCTTTTGGATTGTCCAGCGTTTTCCACGGACAGCCCGAGGATGTGTAGGTTGGGTATGTTCTCCATGTTCTACCCCGTTCCGAGACAGGATTTCGACGGGGCCTCCCCATTGTTCTCCGGAGCACATTCTCTCGGCTATTTGCCGAGACGTGTATCTGGAGAACAGCAGGGAGGTGCTGCTGAAATTTTGTCTCGGAACGGGGTAGAATAGAGAACGTACTCAATCTACACATCCTCGGGTGGGATTAGGACCCATTTTTACCTATTAGAGATGTAGGTGGATTCAACGCGGTAGAAACTGAAATTTTGATGTGATTAATTTAAGTGAATCCTTAATTATGTTGTGTGGCTTGCAAAAAAGCAAAGGATGGCAGATAATCAGTGGATGTACAGTGGTTTTATCCGTCGGAATCGAGTAACATCAGAGTGGATCGTGAAAACCGATGTGTATTTGAAGGAGATATTCCGTCGTCCAATGAGAATTATCCCACCATGGCCCTGTGCGAGATGTGCCAGATGTCACCGTAGAAATCAGACGGACATGAGTGAGCACCTTCACATGCACAGATATATGCCAAACTTTGACATGCCGCCGATAAACATAGCCGAGCAGGACCGTGGTAGAGAGGAGGTGATGCGACAATGCATCGATGGATATGAGGACGACGGGGTCAGGGGCATGCTAGATGTTGTCATTGTTGCAGAAACGGCAAATGCGACACCTTCAGAGAATGAACCGGAGGAGCCGGAGGCAACCGCAAAGGCCTTCTTGGAGGTCTTGGCCTCGTCGAAGAAACCTCTTTATGCGGGTGCGAAAATATCTCAGCTGGATGCCATCTCGCAACTGATTGCAGTCAAGGCTGAGTACGGTTGTAGCCAGAAATGCTTCGAAGCATTCCTGGGAGTATGGGCTAACATCCTCCCTGAGGGTCATGAGCTGCCGAAAAGCATGTACGATACAAAGAAAATCATGAAGGCACTCTCTATGGATTATGAGAAAATAGATGCTTGCCCGAAGAATTGCCTTTTGTTTAGGCACGAGTATGCGGATGACAAGTACTGTAGGAAGTGCGGTTCGTCTCGGTACATTGGGGTGGTCGGTGAGGATGATGAGAAAAAGCAGCTAACCATCCCCGTTAAGGTTCTTCGGTATCTTGATTTTATAAGAAGACTGCAGCGCCTTTTCATCACGAAGGAGTCTGCGAAAATGATGAAGTGGCACAAGGAAGGTATAAGGTACAATCCAAAAGAATCGTACATCCATCGGAAGGGGAAGCATGGAAGTTGTTGAGGATATAGACCTTAGAGTCACCCGCCAGGAGGGGCCGGGTTACTCGTATGGTCAATGCCAGAAGCCCGGTGTCAAGCTTAGCGGTGGGCCAAAGATGGGCTTAAGATCCGGATATGGCTTAAGGCCCGTAGTTACAATCGTTATTATGGTAGAACTTGTAGTGTAAGGCAAGAATAGTTGAGAGTCCGAGCCGAACACTCTTATGAGCCGGCCGGGACTCTGAGAGCTGCTGGGCGTCAGCCTCCCTATATAAAGGGAGGACCCGGCAGCGGTTTAGGGAGAAGAACAATCTCATCGAGAACCGGGCATAGCAGTTTAGCTCCCTGGTCATCGAAACCCTAATCAATACCACCTCAAACTGGACGTAGGCTTTTACCTTCACCGTAAGGGGCCGAACCAGTATAAACCCTCGTGTTCCTTGTCCCACTTAACCCCTTCAAGCTTCCTAGTTGCGATGGCTCCACGACTAAGTCCTAGCTCGAGGACATCTGCCATGACAATTCCACGACAGTTGGCGCCCACCGTGGGGCCAGCGCACGGTGGATTTGAGTTCTTGAAGGGCAGCTTCGAAGGGCTCAAGGGATACGCTGTGGGCCGGATGACCAAGATTCGTCGCGGCAAGCTTTACATCGACGATGCAGACTGGGGCCCCGACGCCGGCTCAATTGAGTATGGATACCGGGTCCCCTTCGGCGGAATTCATGTTTTCATTGGCAAGATTGGTGAGCCGGGCCCTGAGCCGGATCTCTGCGCCGATCTCATCGAGACGACCCAGCGTGCACGACCCGCCCGGGCCCGGCCTGCCTTAAGGCATGCTTTTGTGGGTTGTATCCATGGAGGACTCTCTGATCGATCTGGATCTGGTGATGAGACGGCCGCCGGCTCTGACGGCGAGTCGGCCACCGATGAGTCAAACTCGTTGTATCAACTTCAAGATGGCAGGCTCATGGGTTGTTCCGATGGGGACAGTATCCCGGACCTATTCGAGCCACCAAGCCGGGTTGGAATCTTTATGGCTGGTGTGCAGCCTGTTCAGAACCCCGCTGCTGGAGCGGGAAACCCGGTGCCTTCTCCGGCTCAGGTACTGATGGATCTCACGGACAAGATGACGGCCCTATTAACCGCCACGGTTGACCCGGCAGATCAAGCTCAGCATGATGCGGAGGTGGCACAGTTAAAATTGGATCTAGTGAAAGCTAAGGAGGATCTTGCAGCAGAAGGGATCAGGATGGCTGCGGAGAGGGCGGCTCTCGATGCCCAAACTCAGCTGATCCAGGCGCAGTCCTTCCAACTCACGATGGATCAGAACGCGTCCAATGAGGTCATGAGAAGGAGGCATCAAAAGACCCAATCTCGACTCCCTCCGGTTTACGATCCATGCAACCTCTTCAGCACACCAGGTGCAGGGTCTAGTAACCCGCCAGGGGTCATAGCGCCCGGGTCTGGGCCCCCTATTCAGCCACGAGTGATGGGGCCTCCTCAGGTGCCCCCTGCCCCACCTCAGTATGTGCCAACACCCTCGGGTCATTATAATAACCCGCTGGAGAACATGGTTGCTGCGGCAGCACGGCTGGCGGCTCTCCCAGTTGACGGCGACTCTCCGACGGCTATTGAAACCCGGCGGGTCAGGGAACTCCTTCAGACGGCACTGGCGCAGCAAGAGGCGTACTCCTACAGTCGGGATAGGATCCACTCGACCCCCCGTCCGGGCCGGAGCCCGAGTTACAGCAGGCACATGGTCTCAGCGACCGGCTCAAGCAACGTCAGACGCCATGACCCACCCCCTGGCCATGGCCCGGTTTATAACGGAGCCTATCACGCAGTGGACCAAGACAGAGCGCGGCAAGAGGCGGAGCAGGTGCCTCAATTGACGGCTTACGAGACTCCCCCGGCTTATCCGACGGCTTCCGTCGACGTGGGTATTCCTACCAGGACTGGGGGTGTCCCTTGTTTAGTACCAGCTATCCGCAATGAACGTCTACCCAAGGACTTCAAAGGCCCTAGGAAGGTGCCTAATTACACGGCTGACTTACAACCCGCAGCCTGGATCGAGAGTTACGAGATGGCCATGGAACTGCTGGAGGTCAGTGAGGCGGCAATGGCCAAGTACTTCACCATGATGTTGGATGGAACTTCCCGCACTTGGTTGAAAGGGCTACCACCGAACTCCATCGGGTCTTGGGCTGAGTTGAAAGCCCGGTTCATCCAAAACTTTAAGGATACCTGCAGGCAGTCTATGTCAATTGTGGATTTGACTGACTGTAAGCAGCAGGAGGGTGAATCCACGACGCATTGGGTTCGCCGGGTCAAGGAGATCACACATTCGTCAGATAAGATGGATGCCGGCTCTGCAGTCTTAACGTTGGAACAGAATTGTCGTTTCGTACCCCTGAAGATGAAACTCGGGCGGCTTAAGCGCGACTGCAGTGATATGGGTACACTAATGGCGGCTCTTGTCAAGTACGCTGATTCTGATGGTACCAAGGATCCCCCTTCAGATGATGAAAGGACAGGGAAGGGAAAGAAGAACGGTAATGGCAAGGGTCATCAGCCTAACCCGGGGAACCAAGGTGGTGGCAAGCGTAAGGCGGATGGCAGCCTAGAGTTCGTAGCCAACACCAGCTCGCAGGGGAACAATCAGCGACGCAAAGGGAGGCCACCTCCCCGAGGCGGCGGGTCAGGCCCAACGCTGGAGCAGCTGTTGAATGAGCCTTGTCCAAGGCATGGCTCTAGGGAGAAGCCAGCAACTCATCTATGGAAGGACTGTGCAATCATGAAAGCCTTTAAGAATTCCAACACCTTCAACGGCAACAATGGCCCGGGCGGCGGCTCAGGAGCGGGCGGCTTTTATGGCCCAGGCGGCGGCTCAAGTTCTAATACTCAGAACGGTCAAGGGGGCTTTAATCAGCAGTCTAACCAGGGCCATCAACAGCAGCAAGGGGGTTATCAGACCAATCCAAAGCAGCTTAGCGGTGGACAGTATCATGTGTTTACCACCAGTCTCTGTAAGCGAGATCAGAAGCTTCATAAGAGGGCGGTGAATGCTGTTGAGCCGGCAGTTCCACGTTACTTGCGGTGGTCTGAGCAGCCTGTAGTGTGGAGTAGGGAGGATCACCCTCCCCGGGTGGATAATCCGGGTCACTTGGCATTGGTGGTGGCTCCTTAGGTAGGAGGATATAAGTTCACTAAGGTGCTTATGGATGGAGGCAGCAGTATTAACATCCTCTATTATGAGACTTTCCGCCGTATGGGGTTAGTTGATAAGGACCTCTGCCAGTCAAACACTGTTTTCCACGGTGTGGTACCTGGTAAGTCGGCTTATCCAGTCGGCAAGATCGAGTTGGAAGTGGCCTTTGGAGATGAGCACAACTACAGGGTGGAAAAATTGACCTTTGAGGTGGTCAGGATAAGAAATCCATACCATGCTATATTTGGGCGGCCGGCTTATGCCAAGTTCATGGCACGGCCGTGTTACGTATATTTACAGCTCAAGATGCCGGGTCATAATGGGACCATTACCGTTCACAGCAGCCGGAAGGTCGCCTTGGAATGTGAGGAAGGCGATGCAGCTTATGCAGAGTCTGTTTGCGCAACGGAGGAGTTGAAGTTTTACAAGGATAATGTTGACCCAACAGATATGACCTCTCTGAAAAAGCCGACTATGGAGCATGAGCCGGCGATGAAATTTAAGTCGGCTGATGAGACTAAACTTGTTGATTTCGTTCCAGGAGATTCATCTCAGCAGTTCAGCATCAGTGCCAATCTGGATCCGAAATAGGAAAGCGCGCTCATCGAGTTCATCCGTGAGAATAGGGACATCTTCGCATGGAAACCTTCTGACATGCCAGGTGTACCTAGAGAACTCGCTGAGCACACTCTCAATGTGGATCCGAAATTTAAGCCGGTCAGGCAGTTCCTTCGGCGGTTTAATGAAGAGAGGCGGAAAGCTATTGGTGAAGAAGTGGCCCGGCTCTTGGCGGCCGGGTTTATCGTTGAAGTCTTTCACCCAGAGTGGTTAGCTAACCCGGTGCTCGTACTCAAGAAGAACGGCACTTGGCGGATGTGTGTGGACTACACGGACTTAAACAAGGCGTGTCCGGCTGATCCTTTTGCCCTTCCCCGTATTGATCAAATTATTGATGCTACGGCAGGTTGTGCGCGCTTAAGTTTCTTGGACGCCTGTTCCGGATATCATCAGATTAAAATGGCAGTTAAGGACCAGGAGAAGACAACATTCATCACTCCTTTTGGAGCCTTCTGCTATGTCTCCATGCCCTTTGGACTCAAGTGTGCACAGGCGACTTATCAGCGTTGCGTGCAGAACTGTCTTCATAAACAGATTGGGCGCAATGTTCATACTTATGTGGACGACATTGTGGTTAAATCCATAAAGGAGGAAACCTTGATAGATGATTTGAGAGAAACCTTTGATAATCTTCGGGTCTACAAGATGATGCTTAACCCGGCCAAGTGTGTCTTTGGTGTTCCTGCAGGCAAGCTCTTGGGTTTTTTGGTTTCTGACAGAGGCATTGAAGCTAACCCGGAAAAGATCAAGGCCATCACCTCCCTGGCTAAGCCGGCATGTATAATGACGTTCAGCGCTTGGCGGGTCACATTGCTGCTTTGAGCCGGTTTATAAGCCGTTTGGGTGAGAAGGCCATGCCATTATATCAGTTGATGAAGAAAACTGATAACTTTGTCTAGAATGATGCAGCTAATACTGCCTTTGAGGATTTGAAGAAGCAGCTGGCAGAGCCTCCAGTACTTGCTGCTCCGGTTGATAAGGAGCCCTTATTATTATATGTGGCGGCGAATGCACGAGCCGTCAGTGTGGCTATGGTGGTGGAGCGCAAGGAGGAGGGTAAGGAGCATCCGGTTCAGCGGCCGGTTTATTATGTCAGCGAAGTGCTCATTGAGTCCAAGCAGCGGTATCCGCATTGGCAGAAGCTTGTTTATGGTGTGTTCATGGCGAGCCGAAAACTTAAAGCATTATTTTCAGGGTCATCCCATCACTGTGGTCAGTTCTGCCCCTCTTGGTGATATCATTCAAAACAGAGAGGCCACAGGGAGAGTAGCTAAATGGGCTATAGAGCTTGGACCTCATGGTCTCAAGTACGTGCCACGCACTGCTGTTAAATCTCAGGCCTTGGTGGATTTCATCAATGATTGGACAAAGTCACAAGTGCCCGAGCAAAAGCCGGATAACACATACTGGACTATTCACTTTGATGGGTCCAGGCAGTTGGAGGGCTCGGGGGCTGGAGTGGTATTGGCTTCCCCCAAAGGTGACAAGTTCCATTATGTGATACAATTGATGTTTCCTTGTACTAACAATGCGGCTGAGTATGAGGCCTTGCTCCATGGTCTTCGGATGGCTAAGGAGATGAATTTGAGCCGAGTAAGGTGCTTTGGCGACTCAGATTTGGTGGCTCAACAAGTATCAGGAAGGTGGGATTCCAAAGACCCTCTCATGGCGGCTTATCGCCGTGAGGTTGATGCCATTGCTGGGCACTTTCAGGGTTTCCATGTAGAGCACATCGATCGCAGGAAGAACGAGGCGGCTGATGCTCTAAGCCGGCTAGGCTCTCAGCGAAAGCCGGTGCCGCCTAATACTTTCCTGGATGTCCTGTATAACCCTTCTGTTAAGTTGCCTACGGAGGAAGACTTGGCTGTCCCTGACCCGGAGGCACGACTGGTGGCGGCACTCCATATCATACCAGACTGGACGATGCCATATCTGGCTTACATGACCCGGGGCGAGTTGCCTGAGGATGAAACTTTGGCCAGGCAAATAACCCGGCGGGCTAAGTCAATGATTGTTATCAATGGAGAGTTGCATCACCGCAGTGTTACAGGGGCGTTCCAGCGTTGTGTCTCCCCTGAGGAAGGTCAAGAGATCTTGCGTGAGATTCATGAAGGGGATTGTGATCATCACGCCGGCTCAAAATCTCTTGTGGCCAAGGCTTTTCGTCATGGTTTCTATTGGCTGACGGCTCATGCTGATGCGGAGGACTTGGTCAGTAAATGTGATGGTTGCCAAAGGTTCTCGCGACGGGCTCATGTGCCGGCTCAGGAGCTGAGGATGATCCCAATTACTTGGCCCTTTGCGGTCTGGGGGCTTGATATGGTTGGGCCTTTTAAAAGGTCTAAGGATAAGAAGACCCACCTCTTGGTGGCAGTTGACAAGTTTACCAAGTGGGTTGAGGCAGAGCCAGTTAGCAAGTGTGATGCAGCCACGGCAGTTCAGTTTATGAAAAAGGTGATCTTTCGCTTTGGTTTTCCGCACAGCATTATCACTGACAATGGCACCAATCTCTCCAAAGGCGCCATGGAAGAGTTTTGTCAACAAGAGCATATCCGACTTGATGTTTCCTCAGTGGCTCATCCTCAATCCAATGGTCAAGCTGAGAGAGCTAATCAGGAGATTCTGAAGGGCATCAAGCCCCGGCTTTTGGTCCCTTTGCAACGGACGCCGGGTTGTTGGGTGGAGGAGTTGCCCTCCGTGTTATGGAGCATCAACACTACTCCTAACAGGTCTACGGGTTTTACGCCTTTCTTCATGGTTTATGGGGCAGAAGCAGTCCTCCCCAGTGACATCCGTCATGACTCACCTCGAGTGGCAGCTTACGTTGAGGCGGATAATGAACAGGCGCGCCAAGATGCTCTTGACTTGTTGGACGAACAGCGTGATGTGGCAGCAGCCCGTTCAGCGATTTACCAACAAGACCTGCGCCGTTATCATAGCCGCCGGGTTAAATCCCGGGTTTTCCAGGAAGGCGATCTCGTGCTCCGGCTCATCCAGGATCAAACAGATGCACACAAGCTATCCCCGCCTTGGGAAGGGCCCTTTGTGGTCAGCAAGAACTTGCACAACGGGTCATACTACCTTATCGACATTCGGGAGCATAAAGATTCACGTAAGTCGGAGGAGGAGACCCGTCGGCCGTGGAACATAGCTCAGCTTCGGCCTTACTACACTTGAGCCACCAGCTCTCGTGATGTACATATTTCTCTCAGCCATGTATATATTATGATAAGCAATAAAGCAGGACCTCTGTCCTTTTTTCTCCTCCAAATGTGCACGTGTTGTTTTCATCCGGCTTATGATCGTATTCGAATCTAGCCGTAGGCAATAAGGTCACTTGGGGGCTTCCTGTTCAAACATAGGTCGTATTCGAACCAAAGAGAACATAGCTGTCGATACCCATTTGATTGGCAAAGTGCCGAGCTCATTGGGGAGTTTTCTTTGATCATATTTGAATCTTAGTTTAACCCCCTTGGGAACCGACGTGGATCGTATTCGAATCAGCGTCGTTAAACAATTCTTAAAATCACTTGGGGCCTTCCTGTTCAAACATGGGTCGTATTCGAACCAAAGAGAACATAGCTGTCGATACCCTCTTGATTGGCATCGCTACACCCACTAGGGGCTATATGATCGTATTCGAATCTTAGCATAACCCCTTTGGGCCGGGTCTCTGGTCGTATTCGAACCGGAAGCCCCTAAGTTCTTCTACTTTGTAGTCAGTCTTTGTCTGATTATTTCAACGTGTGTACGGCCGGGTCTCGCTTTGCCGGCTTTGGCTTACAGTATTAGCTGAACACAATGGGTGTTATTAAGACAAGTAAACCGGACTTGCGGTACCCACCTTACCACCTGGGTTATTTGAGCCGGACGTATGCTTACAGGCCGCTAAGTATGTTCTTACGGCTGTATTAAGGATATAATTGAAAACCCGTCTTTTTGATTCATATTCCGGGTTATATATCTAAAACTTATGATTCTCAGGGCAGTAAGCCGCCTCGAGACTTGTGATTTGCCCTTCTATGCAGGATAGTTAACGGCAACTATGTTGAGATTAAGGAAAAACAAAGGATTGATTATGACCCGGAGAAACATAAAGGAGACAACTTCATCAGACTTTAACATTCAAGGCGTGCACGATGGCACGGCAAAGATAAGTGTTGGTCCTACTCTATTACAAAGATTCATTGAGTCCAAATGGGTGGAACATTGTTTGGTACACCGGCGGCAGAAGCTAAGACACTTGCTGGGTGGAAGTCTCCAGCTCATTCCTTTCTTCTCCTCCGGCTGTCCCCAAGGTCTGGAAAGTCGACGACTTCCAGTCGATGCCGCTCAGCGCCTCGAATTGGGCTTCCTCGTCAATTAACCCGGCCGGGTCAATCTCTGGGGCAAAGGTGTGCTGACGAGCCGGCGGAATTAAACTCAGAGCTTCATAGTGAGGGGTTGGAATCCTCTGATTTTCTACGTTATAACCCGGCTGGTACTTGGTCAGATCCGTGTCGTCACCAATAAGAGTCGCCACCGGGCGCACGATCTTCACGCAGGCGGCGAAGTCTTTTTGGTCGAAAGCCGTGCCATCTTCCTTCAGACTTGGATAGCCCAGAGCGATGTCCGCCGGGTCTAGCTCCGGCAGGAAGCCTTGGCCCGGCTTAAGCGCTGATATGGCTCCGGATCTCGCAGAGGCCCGTCGCAGCTCTTGGATACGTTGAGGCAGCGCGGCGAGCCGGCGAAGGACTTCTGCCAGGTGAGTCGGCACCTCATTGGATAGGGCTACCACAGCCAAGGCGCGCTGTGACCCGGTGTAGAGTTGCTCCACCAGGGTGTACACGGCCTTCAGTTTGGTTACCACGCTTTGATTGAGGTTGGCACTTCTGGGACCTGTTTAAACAAAGTCAGATAAGCCGCCGACAAGGATGACATTATGAGATATAAACATTCTAAACTTGATGAAAGTCGGTGAGACGACTTACCGAAGATTGCGGCCACCGTCTGGGACACTTGGCGCTTTAGGCCGGAGAGCTCGGCGGTCTTCTCGGAGAGAGCCTTCTCCGCCTGTTCAGCCCGGTTCACCAATGCGGCCTTTTCTTCGGCCCACGCCTTCCGCTCAGCATCGAACTCCGTCTTCATCTTCTCTTGCGCGGCAATGCTGGACACGAATTTGGCATTGGCCTTCCGGGTCTCCACTTCTTGTGTCTTCAGCCGGGTCTTCAGGTCGGAGATGTCAGCTTCAAACTTCTTGCTAGCAGCCTGTTTCAATTTCCGGATTATGGCATGAACAATTACTCCACAAATGTAAAGTCCCAAGCGTTTTCCAAGCAAAGACACTTGGCACTTGGGGGCTAATGCATATTGAACGTTTCTATCTATAAATTGCCGGTTCAATTGAGTAAGCCGGAACCTAAGTCTACAACATACTTAATCATAAGTCGTCGACTTGGGGGCTAGCCTGGTACAAGTAACTATGCGGTAAGTAAAGAGGACAGACGAATAATACCTCAGATTTCTGCTGGATCTGGTTCACCACGGCGATTTCTGCGTCCCGGCTCTTGTGCACTTGGCTGACGTAGCCAGAGACGAGCTCTCCGATGCTCAGGTTGGCGTAGTTGGTGAGCTCCCGATCAACCCGCCGGGGCTGTAGCAACTCTCCCTTGGCAGAACACTTAGCCAGCGGAGTAGGTCTCCCCGGCTCAACGAATTCCGTCCGGGTGATTACCACCTCCGGGTCATCTACTGGCTCAGCCGAGCCGGAGGCCTCCGGGTTAGCAGAAGTTTCTGCAGGTGCCTTGTCGGCTGGAATGGTGGCTACGGGGGCGGAGGCAGCTGGCGGATCTTGAGCTGTCACCGCCGGTTCAGGCAAATCCGGCACTCCGGCTGAGTTGGTCTTCTTCGCTCTTTTGGTGAGCTTTGCCTGGGCACTGAAAGGACAACAAAGGTTAAGCACAAAAAGGGTAAGTAAAGAAAAGTATAATATGAGATGGTTGTCATTACCCGGGCACGGTCTTGAAAGCCGGAAGACTCGATTGCATAGAGTCGCCCGAAGAGGGGGAGGTCTCCTGATAATTTGAGTCAGAAGAATTAAGTGGCTGACGGATAACACCCGCCAACGGATGAAAAGGGTACAAGTGGGAAATAACCTCAGTTCGGCGCTTCCTCGATGCGTCAGGTAGCCCGGAGGAGAGGTCGGTATCCTTGTTGGCCCGGGTGTGACGCCGGCTCTCATGAACCTGTCGCTTCAAAATAAATTGAGGATCTTGATAAGCTAAAGGATGTGAAAAGCTTACTTTCCGGGTTACCCTTCGGACTTTCAGCCTTGGCAAGGGCTCCGAGTCGGAGGAAAGTGACATTACCTCTTCAACCACCGGGTTACTGGCTCCGGTGTCATCCTGTTGATAAACAAATGTTGGTAAGGCAGACAAGAAATAAACAGTAAGCACAACAAAGAGCTTACAGGTTCAGGGGTTACCTCTGACTCAGAGCTGTCGCTTAATTGCATCAGCTCCGAAGCAGTTGGCCTACTCCCCTTGTTATGAGGAGCGGCTTTCTTGGCGGCTTTCTTCGCTTTTCTGGCCTTCTTGGCCGCCTCATGGTCATATTTGACCCGCCAGAACTTATCGTCAGCCTGAAAAATACAATGATGATTTCTTAAAACGATTCAGATGACAGTTATATACAGATAAGAGGTTTAGATCAGCGGCTTACCGCTGGGGCTGGGTTGGTCTTGCAGAAGGGGGCTAATCCGGTCCTTCCGCAGTCTGCCAGGCTCTCATTCAAGAGAGCCTTGGTCATCTCTTCTGCAACATCTTCAGGAAGATCGTTGCGGCTGTGTCTCTGGGGGTCATCCTTTCGGCCCGTATACTCACACATTAAGCCGGGGCGGCGGCTCAATGGGATCACCCGCCACGAGATCCAGACCCGGACCAGATTGATTCCGTTCAGACCATTGCCCAGGAGAGCCTTGATCTTGTTGATGGTGGGGAGCAGAGGTTGGCGCTCCGCTTGAGTCAGCTTGTTTGACAGTGGGTGAGTCGGCTCCAAACGTGAGGGGCGAAAGCCGGGCAACGGACTCTCGTCAGCCGGCGACGTGTCTTGGCAGTAAAACCACGTCAGATTCCAGTCCTTGGGGTGGCTGGGCGGCTCTGCGGAAGGGAAAAGGCAGTCCCTACGCCGCTGGATGGAGATGCCACCTAACTCCAGACTTGGCCCATTGGCGCACTCATTCTGATGGTTCAAGTAAAAAAGCTCTCTGAAGAGCAGCAGACTAGGTTTTTCTCCAAGGTAATCTTCGCAGAATACTTGGAAGTTGCAGATGTTGGACACTGAGTTGGGTCCTATGTCCTAAGGCCGCAAGTCGAAGAAGTTTAGAACGTCTCTAAAAAACTTTGAGCCGGGCGGTGCGAAGCCCCGGCTCATGTGATCCGCAAAAATCACTACCTCCCCGTCCTTTGGCTGTGGTCTCTCTTCTGACGGGTCGGGGGCACGGTAGGACATGACGTCCTTCTTGGGCAGGTATCCGGACTTAACAAAATCTGCTAGTGTCTCACTGGTGACATTGGACCTCATCCAGTTGCAAGTGATGGGGGCTTTGGGAGCTTTGGGAGGCATGGTGAAAGTCGGCAGTCTATGACAAAAAAGAAAAACGTCCGGATTAATTATAAGCCGGAGGAAATCTACAGCTCAAAGTCAAGGTGGCGGCTTATAAAGGGGACTAATGGTATATACCTAAGTACAGCGGGTTATTTAAGCCGGAGGGGCATTCAGAATAAATTGATTATCTACAGCCTTATCACAGCTAAGCCGGAGGATTCTACGAAGCATGATTTTCTTTAACCCGGAACGTTCTATGGCGTGTGGTTTCTTTAAACCAGAAATGTGAACTGCCGTGATTCAATGGTTGCCGTTTTTTACTAAGTGTGGTAAAACAGGTTTCACATATTGCAGTAGCTATTTTGTATCAAAATGGTCGGGCAAAAGAAAAGTTTCTAGACCTAGAAATAGAAGCGAAGGAGTTCTTGGGCTTGAACAAAGTTCTTATGCAGTAAAAAGAGAGCTGCTTGCATGTAAAATGGGTGCTAAACAGTCACCGCAATAGTTCTATGCAGGTCTAAGATCAAAAGGAGGCAGTAAAAATCAAATCTACTGAGGCCCGCGAAGAACTACGAAGAATAGAGGGATAACGATGAAACCCTAGTGCGGATCTGCCCCATGGAGTAGCAAGGACTCACTGATGCTGAAGAGGAGCGGAGGTTGCCGCCGTTTGTCTGGACCAAGTCAGGGTGATGCAGCGGCCGAGGTTGACGAAGACCGGGGGCGAGGCGACGGCGGCAGAGTTCGAGCTCGGGTAGAGGAGCAGTGGCGCGAGGAGGAAGAAGGGTGGCAGAGAAGCCCGTCGGGCCGGCCCATTTATAAGGGCGAGCTTATAAGTGGGCGCGAGGATCAAGGAGTCCACGGCGTGGTTATCTCCTCACGAAACGCCTCAATTTTCAGGATGACAGTAAATGTAAAGATCCGTTGCGGATATGGCGGAGTAAAGAACGGGATTAATGGAAGATGACGTCACGGCGGATTATCCAGAGTCTAGAGGATGACGTCACGCCGGGTTACAGTCTTCACACAATTGTAAGCCGGCGATTTTCTGTCGAAGGAATTGAAGATTGACATGAGCCCAAATCAATCTGGGGCCTAATGTTGAGGATATAGACCTTAGAGTCACCCGCCAGGAGGGGCCGGGTTACTCGTATGGTCAATGCCAGAAGCCCGGTGTCAAGCTTAGCGGTGGGCCAAAGATGGGCTTAAGACCCGGATATGGCTTAAGGCCCGTAGTTACAATCGTTATTATAGTAGAACTTGTAGTGTAAGGCAAGAATAGTTGAGAGTCCGAGCCGGACACTCTTATGAGCCGGCCGGGACTCTGAGAGCTGCTGGGCGTCAGCCTCCCTATATAAAGGGAGGACCCGGCAGCGGTTTAGGGAGAAGAACAATCTCATCGAGAACCGGGCATAGTAGTTTAGCTCCCTGGTCATCGAAACCCTAATCAATACCACCTCAAACTGGATGTAGGATTTTACCTTCACCGTAAGGGGCCGAACCAGTATAAACCCTCGTGTTCCTTGTCCCACTTAACCCCTTCAAGCTTCCTAGTTGCGATGGCTCCACGACTAAGTCCTAGCTCGAGGACATCTGCCGTGACAATTCCACGACAGAAGTCGTTCGATGAAGAATACCCCGAGGAAGCAGCCGAGGCTGGGAATGTCAGAATAGCCATATCAGGTGATGGGTTGAATCCATATGGTATGTCGTCCAATCCATACAGCTGCTGGCCCGTGTTTGTAATTCCGCTCAATCTTCCTCCCGGTGCCCTAATGCAACGGAAGACCATGTTCTTGTCGCTCATCATTCCGGGGCCTGAATACCCGGGGAAGCAATTGGGTGTGTTTATGCAGCCGCTGGTGGATGCTTTGCACCATTCTTGGTACTTTCCGAGGTTGACATACGACCGGGATGTGCAGAGATATTTCTTGATGAAAGTTTGGTTGCAATATTGCATGCATGACTTTCCCGGCTATGCTCTATTCTGCGGATGGTGTACAAGTGGGAAGATGCCATGCCCAGTGTGCATGCAGGCTCTGCTAATGATTTCGCTGAGTAAGGGTGGCAAGTATGTAGCCTTTGACCTGGATCGACAGTTCCTCCCTCCAGACCATCCAGACAGGGAAGACAAGAAGAACTTCACGAAAGGCCGGGTTGTTCATGAAGTAACCGAGATTCCAACATTTTCGGGGGCAGATGTTCTTGCTCAGCTAAAAGCTCTCAAGGCTAAAGTCAAAGGCAAAGCCAAAGCCAAAGGCTTCGAGGGATATGGTGAGACGCACAACTGGACTCACATTACCCCCTTCTCGCAGCTTCCCTATTTCAAGGACCTCAAACTTCCTTACAATATTGATGTGATGCACACCGAAAAGAATGTGGCAGAGTCCCTTTTCCGCACGATCCTCAACATTCCTGATAAGACGAAGCATAACGTTAAAGCTAGAGCCGATCAACAGAGAATTTGTGATAGACCACGCCTGAACATGAAGCCTCCCACAGGCGGTCGAAAAAACTGGTTCAAGCCAGATGCTGACTTTGTCCTTAAACCGCCAGAAAAAAAGGAAGTACTTATCTGGCTGAAACAAATTTTGAAGTTCACCGATGGTTATGCATCGAATATAAGTAATGCAACATTAAATACCTAGTTCAACATTTATTAGTTAACCGAACTAATGCACGCAGGAATTTCAATTATACTTGTAGGGAAAAGATCCGAACATATCTATGGATGATGAATTGAGATGGGTTTCCATGGGTTTTGACCCTGCCGTCATGACATGTAAAAAGTATGATGTGAATGGGTATCGCTTCCATACAGAGGAGCACCAGAACAGCCGGCCCGATCCCAAAACTATAAATACCGGAGTGTACACCCTCGGTCAAAATTCAGTAGACTACTACGGAAGGGTACAAAATATATACGAGATTAAATTCCGCCAGGGGCGCGAGACCCTAAGTCTGCCTGTGTTCAAATGCCGATGGTTCGATCCGCGGGAGGGGGTAAAACATACGCCTTCCATTGGTTTGGTCGAAATTAAAACATCAACCGTCTATGCCGGAGCCGATCTCTTCATTGCGGCTACCCAAGCTACACAAGTATATTATCTGCCCTACCCATGCCAGAAAGAGTACCTAAAGGGTTGGGAAGTTGTGTTCAAGGTGTCGCCACATGGTAAGCTACCGGACCCGAATGAAGACGATTACTACAACATTAACCCGATGACATACGAGGGAGTGTTCTATCAAGAGCAACCTGATGATGATGATGTGGTTAGAAACGATGACGCTAGACCATTGGGTGATGACGATGTGGTTAGAAACGATGACGCTAGACCATTGGGTGATGATGATGTGGATCCAAACGACGACGATGCACGGAATGATGGTGAGACCATTGTCAATGAAAATGACATACTTATGCTAGAAAAGTTAAATGAAGACGCTGACGACGAGGAAGAGCCTCCACCTCCGTCAGAGGCTACGAAGATGATTTGATTGATAGTGATGATGAGACGGACCGAGAAAGAGGTTACAACAGTGATGATTCATATGGGTTCTAGCAGATGTACGTTTCAAGTCTTTTTTTCTATAGTTTAGGAATATGCCTTTTTACGCATTTTTTTAATGTGTTCATTCTTCCTTATTATCATGACTTTTCCTTCATTTCATTAATTTACTAATTGCTTATTCTCTTTTCAATGCAGGTTCGTGGAACATGGGCAAGGGGAAGGCCGACGGCGTGGGTTTCCTACGCAAGGTCATCGGCCTGCCTAGTCGGAGTGGTCGAGCACGTAATCCTCCCCCCCCGGCTACTTGACGATGACTCCTCACAGGGAGGTCGAGGGAGAGGTGCCCCTAGAGGAGGAGGGGGCGGGGGAGAGCCGCTAGAGGGCGAGGTGGTGGGGGGAGAGCCACTACAGGGGGTCGCGGCCAGAAAGAGCGCACCCTCACCGACTTAGGGGTGTTGTCTTCGAGGCCCTCCTCTAGTGAGGGACCCTCTGGCGAGGAGGAGGAGGAGGACGAGGTTCGGGATGGGGCCGAGGAGGAGGTGGAGGAGGAGGCAGGCGAGGAGGAGGAGGACGAGGAGGAGGAGGTTGGGGAGGGGGGTGCAGGCGAGGAGGAGGGTGGTGGCGGGGATGATGGTGGTGGCGGGAATGGGGTTGACAACAAGGGGTGGCTGCGTGGTAACGCAAAGCTACCAAAGCAGGTTCCTGCTACTCAGGAGCAGAAGTGGCTCATTGAGCCCACGGGGAAAGAGTAAGTGCCACTTTATAATAATTTCATTATTTTGCTTGTCACATGCTCATTCCGGTTGTTATTTATTTTGCTTGTCACATGCTAATAGTTCATTCTTTTGCAGCAACTGGATATATTCTAAAGGGGTCCGTATTCCCAATGGCATCATCACCGTCTTGCTGAAGTTATACTGGCCGGGGTTGTACTGTCCGGATCCAGTTAGGCACCCGGACCGTCGGGTTTTGGCCACGAGCTGGGACCACTGGGAAGCGGCCCTCCACGCGGAGCATGAGACCCATGCCAAGGCCGTGATCACTACTTTCTGGGTGAGTTCTCTTCAGAAGCACAAGTCCATTCTAGTTTCATGAATGATTTAACTCATGGCTTCTTCCATTCTTGTTTCATGCATGATTGTAGAAATTCTATCGAGTTCTTCCGGAGCACAGGGCCAGAGCGGACCAGATCGTGCTGCGCCAATGCAAGAAGAAGGCCCGCCAGATGCAGTACGAGGTGCACTATGTGGCCATCTCGACATACTATCACGACTATCTTAGTGTGAAGATGACCAAGGAAGAAGCGCGGAGGATGGGCATTACCTTGGATAGGGACGAGTTCTTGGCGGTAAGTATAAACGATTTTTCATTATGCTTTCATTACCTTGTGGTACATTTCGCCGTTTCGTGTTGACATGCCATTATGCTTTCATT
This sequence comes from Triticum aestivum, assembly GCF_018294505.1. Classification (NCBI taxonomy): domain Eukaryota; kingdom Viridiplantae; phylum Streptophyta; class Magnoliopsida; order Poales; family Poaceae; genus Triticum; species Triticum aestivum. The sequence goes on from NC_057802.1 coordinate 598,981,188, forward strand.
ATGTAGGTGTGTCCAAATTGGTGTTATGAAAAAGACGAGTCCTGGTCGGCATTGGAGGATCTTTGGTGTGATGAGGCTGGAGCCTGGGCGGCTATGAGAATAAAAAAACAAGTCTAACCGAGGGAAGGAGGGAGTACATGCTTAGGGAAACCGAAACCACTATCTCCACAAGGCAGTTAATGTATGACTAACCCCATTGAACATTCTTCTTCTTCTATTTACCATCACTTTCTTATGTATGACTAACCTCTGTTTGGTGGTGCAGGAGGAGAAACTGAAGCGGCCGCTCTCACACATGCAAGCGTGGGAGATCGCCCATACGCGGAAGGACTCCAAGCCTGGCGAGCCCAAGTACTACGGCAAGAAGACCGCGGGGAGGAAGAAGGCCTACTCCGAAGCGTTTCTGAAGTTACATCCTGACACACCTGACCCCATTGCGGCGGATCTGGACGACAGGGCGGTGGTGAGCATGGGGCCCAAGGAGCACGGTCGGGAGGCGGTTCTCGATGCTGTGATCACTCCTACTATCTCCTACACACAGCTCCGTCGGATCGACCCGAGCCTGAGCCAGCGCACGAGCCAGCCAGTGACCAGTGCACAGTCACAGTCCCTCTTTTAGGAGCAACAATCTGTAAGTATTTTCCCTCTTATCTTCATTGCTCACTTTATTTTCCGCATTTAGTAGTTTTATGAGTTCCATCATGTCTTACCGTAGGCCTACCTGGAGTACACACGCCAGGAGACCATGGCGTGGCATCAGAGGCTTTATGAACACCAAGTGGAGAGGGATCGCCAGATGCAGCAGGCTTTTCAGGAAATGGCGGCCGGCAGGTGTCCTCAGTTGCAGCCAGCACAATGTCCTATAGCACAACCAGTGCTGCTGCCCTTTGAGGAGTTTGTGGGACAGAACGCTGGCCCTTCGCCGGTTAGTTCATCCCCAATCTATTCACCCAAAGCATGTCATGCCTTTCAACACAGTCATATATCCCGTTAATATGTCTTTTCAACATCCAGGGAACAGGTGGATCTACCGTTGTCGGTGGTCTTCGCCGCACTCCCGAGACACGAAGCCCGACCACTCCGATCCACGGAGGCGGAGGCGGAGGCGGAGGTGATGACCTGGGCTTCGGCGGTCTTGGCGGTGACGACCTCCGTGGTGCTCGACGTCATGGCGCTTAAGCCTTTGGGTCACATTGTGGCGGTCTTGGTGGTGATGATACTTATATGCTAGTGATGTTTCTTATTGTTGTTTGTGAGATTCTTATATGCTTTGATGGTGATGATACTTATATGTTTATGCTTTGCGATGCTTCTTATGATGTGTGATGATGAATTTGTTGCGTGATGCTGCTCCTTATTGTTAATAGATGCATATATTGCTGTATGATCCTTATATATGCTGTATATATTCAAATGAATTGAGCTAAAATTATGCCGACGGCCTAACCGTCGGCATAGAGCTGTCGTGAGCTCCCAGTGGCTGACACGTGGCAGTCCTATGCCGACGGCCAGGCCGTCGGCTTAGTTTCAAACTAAGCCGACGACCAGGCCGTCGGCATAGGTCTGCCCCAGGAGAGCCCAGTTGCTGCCACGTGGCAGGCCTATGCCGACGGCCGGTCTGCCCCAGGAGAGCCCAGTTGCTGCCACGTGGCGAGCAGGCGTTGGTCAGCACTTGACGGCGGCCGCCGTTAGGAGGTAACGTTGCCGACGGCCAGGGCCGTCGGCATAGATGTACGGACACCGTCGGGATATGTCCTATGCCGACGGCCTTTCTATGCCGACGGCCACCCGGGCTACGCCGACGGATATGTTGCCGACGGCCCTATGCCGACGGGGGCCGTCGGCATAGGCCTGTCCCGACGGCCAATCATGTGTATGCCGACGGCCCCGGCCCTGGCCGTCGGCATAGGGTGCGATTCCGGTAGTGAAAATGGTTTTCCGATTAGTTTTATCTTTTATTTAGCAAGCAGACTTCTGTATTGAAAAAAAAAATCAAAAAATTCACCCATGTTTGGGAAGAGGAATCGTCATATAGTGTGTCGCCTGCAAATGTGGCATAAACCAAGCCATGCCATTCATTCAAGGTTCCATTGCCAACGCTTCCATCTAACCAGTTAGTGACACATATCGAGTACAAAGATACAAACACCTACCCTTTTTTTTCAGAATACGAGGACCTATCTTTGATCAACACATTGTGCTTGTACCAAGTTTACCTGTATACAATAGGTATGTGTATCATTTCAAAGTAAACACTCATCACACAGGCTAGTGATAATCAAAGATGTTTCAACACGCAAAAAAAAGCAGAGATGAAGAAGCAAGAAAGCAGACCACAGTTGACCTGAAATGGTTAATGTCTATTAGGGAACATGGTTGTGGAGACTAAAAAGTCATGGAACAATCTATTCATCGTTCCATAGACACAACCACCGTCAAGTCAATAACTCATTTGATGATATATAGTATTTTCTTCCTTCCTTTTAATTTATTGCATCTGGAAATATGACAGTCAGCAGATTTGATGTATGGGCAACATATAATTTGTTAAAACTACTTCTTTCTCACTAAGTTTAAGCAAGGCTTTCAGTTGCACAAACTCAATAGTTATGGATCCCTTAAAACCACAATAGAGTTCTATAATAGTGAAAAAAGTCTGGACCAGCCCAACAAGGTTAAAAGAAAGCAGGAAGTGAGACTGCGGGCCTAGGCCAATCAAATCATCAGCCCGGTTTCGAGCATGGAAAGAATCGGTTTCCGACTCTGAACCGATTCGAGCACAGGAGAGGAGAGGGGATATATACATCGCGAGCCGAGCCAAGCCGCCGGCACCACCAAGAAGAACTCGCTCGACAGCAAACCGAGCGATGGCTGGCGAAAAGAAGAAGTTTTCAATGGATTCGCGTGCCACCAACTGGCTTCAGCGGCTGTGCAACAACAATGGAGATCGTACGTGTTGAGCGCCCTATGTACATGTACATATACATGTACTCTAATCTCCGTCCATCTTGTTAGGGCTTAGTCATGGACGTGATGATCTCCATGTACATATATATATAGTGGCACTGGACGCACGTGAATAAAATTGTGTTGCATCCTATTGTATCTCTATATGGTATCAGCCTAACTATGCCAGTTGTGATTGCAAAATGAACTAAAAATAGCATTGGCGCGAAATACAGAACACCAGGTGTAGTACAAAGCAAGTGATTTGGAGCAAGATTTCTGCATGAATCCCGAATCATAGAGCTACTGCTGATGCAAATAAAATGTACATACCTTCGCCGCGCTCACATTCTTCCTCAACCCGTAGGAGGTGGGGGAGCCTCGTCGAGGAGGCAGAGGGCAGTGTCCGAGCCCTACCAGCGGCATCACCGGGTAGGCAGAGAGGTGGTGACGCATCATGTCGTGGGTGGTGGTGGTGGTGGCAGTCGTCAGCGGTGGTGTGGTCATGCACGGAGTGGTCTGCGGTTGGCCTGCTTCGTTGAGCTTCCACCTTGCCTAACTGCATTTGGCGGAGGACCTATCTAGGTTATACTTGGACGGAGCGGGACGGGAGGTGAGCGAGAGGTAGTTGCCCTGCTCCGACGAGCTCCATGGAGCGACATGACGGGGGAGGAGCCCGGGAGGATGTGCAGACGGCAAGAGGAGGTCCGGGTGCGCCTTTGAAGCGATCATTTTTTTTCTCAAAACAAGGCACAAGCAAGTACTCCCTCCGTCCTGAAATAAGTGACTCAAGTTTATACTAACTTTGTACTAAAATTAGTATAGAGTTGAGTCACTTATTTTGAGACGGAGGGAGTATATGATAAGGGATCTGGTTTAGCCTTTCAAACCGAATTTTTAATTCTCTAACAAGTTTTGAGGGATCAGAGCACCCCACGGTTTATCTTTGATGGCTTGGCAAAGATAAAGAAATGACATCCTAGTCTGGTTCTGCACAGAAAAGATGGCTTGGCATGCCTTTTGTTTTTGTTTTTTGAGATAGTCATGCTTTATATCTGATAAATTTAGTTTAGTTTGTATGCAATAACCTTTCCCCAAAATATCACTGTTCACAAATTACTTAATCAGGATTACAGATTATTACTTTTTTCACGAAACCTTGTTAGAGGGCGGGCAGCGAGCTCCCGCCATGCATAGGGAAAAGTGTACACGAAAACCACAAGGTTTATTATCAAACCGATGAAAACTCAAACTCCATGGTCCTACTACCTAGATAGACTAGGTCTAGGGTGGCGCCAAGCAAATCAGACAAGCAAAGCTAAGAACTAGACCCCCACAACCCCGCCGTCAGAGAGAGAAGCCGGAACCCAAAGGGAAACGAGCCCGAGCCTCACCTAGCGCATGAAGAACAATAAGACCAAGCCAACGACACTCGATCATTGGTCACACTCGAGGCCGGAGACACCCCTACAAAAAAACCAGAGTTGGGAAAGGCAAACGTGCCTAGTTTCCAAAATTGTGCCTCTGAGGAGGTCAATAAGATGCAAGAATTTGGCAGAATATAATTTGATTTAATACATTTTTTTCATAAACTTGGTCAAACATAAAGAAATTTGACTTAGAACAAAAACTAAACCTTGAACGATTTAGAACCAAAGTACTTGATAGTGTTATACGAAGCATCATCACTTGCATGAAATGTATCCATTAATTTCTTTTCAAAAAGACATTGCATTTGGATGGCAAATAATATAAAAAATTAATGCTATTTGCAAGAAGCTCATGTGGAGCTTCCCGGCGAAGAAGAAAGTCCTGAAATTCCATGTAGGGTGGGGTGTCGTCTGTCAAGTTGGCTCTACCCACCTATGCCTGTTCCATGGAACACGGGTCCGTGTCTCGGTGTCTCTTTACTCATCTTCCCTCCCGTCACCAATTAGAAACAATTGTGAACTTTTCTTTGCGGAAATATATATATAAATAATACTTATTCGTTACTAAAAATGGTCATATTTTGTTTATAAACTTGATCAGAATCTATAAAGTTTAACTTGAATAAAAATAAATAATTTGCACTATGATTTGGTCAAGATGAAATATGAACTAAGCAGCATCACCATGTTTTTGAATTGTATCTATCCGTTCATAAAGTGTCCAAAAAGACATATGGATAGCAAGTGTTGGTGAGAAATTCATGCCGAAGCAGGGGTGGGTCGGGGTGCGGCCTGTCGGTTGGCTTGACCCGCCTGCGCCTGGTCCGTGGACCGTGGGCGCGCATCGTCAGTGGGTCAGAAGTGGATCTCATTTCCTACACGGCCACACACATCTCCTCATTCTCTTCTACTCCCTCCGTTCCATAATGTAGTGCCTATAGATTTTTACAAAAGTCAAACATTACAAATTTTAACCATGTTTATAGAGAAAAGTAGATACATCTAGAATACCAAATGCACACCATTGAATACATCGTGAGTTATATTTTCAGAATGTACATGTTTGGTATTGTAAATGTAGACAGTTTTGTCTATACATTTGATGAAAGTTGGCAAAGTTTGAATTTCACAAAAATCTATAGGCACTACATTGTGAAATGGAGGGAGTACTATCCTCCTCCGCCACCGCCGCCGCCGCCGCCGCGCCGCCCGCATCATGCCATCCCTACTGGACTCCATAGGAACGGAGCGGAGATCTTCCTCTTCCTCTCGGTAGGTCCTGGCCAGTTCTGGGCAGGTGGTCCGGTGCCGTCTCTCTTTTGCGGCTGCCAGACCATATGCCGCTTACGCCAATGGCCCAAGCGCAGACGCGGGAGGCAGAATGCGGTGCTGTCGGCAGTGCCAGGAGAAGCCGCGGCCCCACTAGTTCTTATTCTTGTGCTCCTCAGGGCGCAGCGGTAAGGCGGTGTTCCTGTGCAGTTCATGGCCTCTGTCTCTGTGGTGTACATGAGGAAGTTTGAGACTTTGAGTAGAGGGGACTCATATTGCCAGATCCCTGTTCTTCTACTACCTGCCTCAGTGATACCAAGCGTGAACAAAGATTAACCAGTGTAGTATTGTGAGTGGATATCAGTGACATCGACATGCTTATCGCCTCGGGATATTCTCTGTTGTGGACAATCATTTTGACCTGTGCCGGCCAGATGGGTTTACAAATAGAGAGGTACCTGCAGATGCAAATTGCTGAACTTTTTGATAGCTAAACCAGAAACGCCCATGTCTAATGGTATGTACCAAGTAGGAATTCTTAATCCAGATGTACTTTTTCTTTCCCTTTTCTGCTTATTTCAAACAGACATGCGCACACATGCTCTGTTTTCTAGGGAGGGAGAAGATTGCGCTTGGAGTTGGGAGGATGTAACACCCCGAATGTAACTTCCCATATTTGTAACTTCAACTCTTGCCATTTTCGGCTATGTGCTATGAGATTCCCTTTGTGGTTGGGTTTTGTCTTCGTTTTGTATTTTGTTCATGTCATGCATTTTTATCATGTCATCATGTGCATCACATTTGCATACGTGTTCGTCTCATGCATCCAAGCATTTTCCCCGTTATCCGTTTTGCAATCCGGCACTCCTACGTCCTCCGGCATCCCCTTTTTTCTCTTTTCCGTGTGCGTGTGTTAAACATTCTCGGAATGGACCGAGATTTGCCAAGCGGCCTTGGTACACCACCGGTAGACCACCTGTCAAATTTCGTTCAATTTGGAGGTCGTTTGATACTCCAACGGTTAACCGGGTAACCGCAAAGGCCTCTTTGGTGTGCAGCCCAACACCCCTCCAAAGTGGCCCAATAACCCATCCAAACCTATCCCATGCTCTCGGTCGTTCGATCACGACCGTGTGGGCGAAAACCGCACCTCATTTGGACTCTCCTAGCTCCCTCTACCTATAAATATGTGTCTTTCCCCCGAAATTCCCGCAGTCCAAACCCTAGCCCCGCTCCCTCTCCGCCGCCGGACACGTCCGGGCAGAGCCGGACGCGTCCGCCGCCGCGCCCCGACGAATCCGCAGCCGCCACGTGTCCACCGCCGCCGCCCACCGCGGCGGCCCGCGGAGCCCATCGCTGGCCCGCGCGAGCCCGACCGCCGCCGCCGTCTTCGCCCCGCCGCCGGCCGCCTCCACCGCGCCCGCGCCGCCGCGCCTCCTCGCCGCCGGCCGCCGCTCCACCGCGCCCCTCGACGCCACCCAGTACTGGGGCGGGAGTTCGGGAGTATTGCCATAACTTGCATAACGGATGCTTTTCGAAGGTTAAGGTACACGATTTCCTGAGTTTTCTTGGTTATGTGTTGACGGATGGATACAGCTGGATGTTGGGATTGTTAGTTTGGGTGTGATATATATTGCTTCCCCTGTATCCCCAACACCAGATTGCATGACCAGAAAGTTTCGGGAGTTTATAGGTGGGAATTCAAGTAGCTCTTAGGATATCTTTCCTACAGATGCATGATATGAGATTGGGGTTCGACGTCTAGTGGTCCGCCCATTCACGGTTGGTTTTACAGTGGTCTCATTGTGTCTTATAGAGTCCTTGGCTATGCTGACTCGGGGACACTTCGTATGTCATGTGCACTGCCTTGTACATGATGGTGTTGTACGATCGAGCCCGTGTGGGCCCCACCACGAAAATTTCGGACGAAATCTCTATCATATGTTTGTTCCGGCTTATTCTGCAAGCCAACCCTTTGTTTTGTTTTGAGTTGTGGTATTCTAGTTGCTTCGAAGTCATATGTTGATTCCATATCTTTTCTAGTGGCTTCTCAATTTATGGAAGCGTGATGATATTTACTTTGGAATTCATTCGTTCATTCTTGTTCGAATGTTAAGGCTATATGTTGCAATTTCGATCCTTTGATTCAGCTTGAATATTTGCCTTTCAAGATGCTTTTGCAACTCTTGCAAGAACGCACCCAAGGTCAAGGCAACCAAGGGAATCAAGGTCAAGGGCAGTTCAACAATCAGCCTCAGTTTGCTACCCTCAACCAGTTCCTTGCTAATCAGCCGAAGTCTTTCAGCTACTGTGCCGAAGCCACAGACGCCGATGATTGGCTCGTGGACATCAACAAGCATTTTGAATGTAGCAATGTCAGGCCTGAGGATTTTGTCAAGTTCCCTTCGTTTCAACTCAAGGACCAAGCTGCGGATTGGTATCAACAATACAAAGATTCCAGAGGAGGTCGTGTGATTACGTGGAATGATTTCTGTCGGGACTTCAAAGCTCACCACATTCCTCAAAGTGTTGTTGAGAGCAAGCGTGAGGAGTTCCGCAATCTCAAGCAAGGCAACATGTCTGTGTATCAATACAACATCCAGTTTCAGAAACTTGCTCGCTTCGCTAAACAAGACGTTCCTGATGAGAAGAGCATGATCTATCAATTCAGAGGTGGCCTTAGAGAAGACCTGCAGTTAGCTCTCGTTCTTGTGGATCCTACTCAGTTTGATCAATTCTATAAAATGGCACTGAAGCAAGAAGCTGCCCAGCTCAAGTGTGAGGCTTCTAAGAAGAGAATCAGGGATGCAGTTCAGTCTTCTTCTTCCTCGCAAGTGGCAGCTAAGCAACATAAATTCTGGCTTCCTCCTCCTCCGTTTCGTCAGCCTTACCAGCAGAAGAACAAAGGTGGCCATGGATCTTCCCACCCACCCAACCCTGGCTATCAGAACAAGTCTCAGAATCAAGCTCCAAGGCCAAATGCTCCTTATCATCGTCCGCTCTCAGAGGTGACTTGCAACAAGTGTCAGCAGAAAGGTCACTATGCTAACGAGTGCTTCAACCAAAGGCGCCTTCCGCCTCCTCCTCCTGTGAGATCTTCAAGCAATGCAGTGGTCAAGCATAATCCCAAGTATGCAAAGGTGAACATGATGAATGCAGCTCAGGCAGAGGAGTCTTCAGAAGTGATCATGGGTAATCTTCCAGTTAATGATATTCCTGCAAAAGTCTTATTTGATACTGGTGCATCGCATTCTTTCATTTCAAGACCTTTTGCATCTAAGCATGAGTTGTTTTTCCAAGGGTTGCCTAGACCGTTAGCAATTGTCTCTCCGGGGAAATGCATGAATGCAAGCTATATGGTTCCGGATGTTTCCATCAAGATGGGCAACTATAAATTTCTGTCTTCTCCATTGGTTCTTGGCGACTCTGATATTGATCTAATTCTCGGGATGGACTGGCTTTCTAAGCACAAGGCTCATCTTGATTGTGCTGCCAGAGAGATTCAATTGACACACTCTTCTGAGGATATGATCATCTATGCCGCTCGTGATGAAACCATTCGGTTGTTTTCTCTCAATGAGAAGGGTGAGATAGACGCAATCTCTCAAATTCCAGTCGTTTGTGAGTACCAAGATGTCTTTCCAGAAGAGCTTCCGGGTATGCCTCCTCACCGGCCAGTTGAGTTCGTGATCGATCTTGAGCCTGGCACTGAACCCGTTTGCAAGCGTCCATACAAGCTTGGACCATTGGAGCTGAAGGAATTGAAGAAACAGCTCGATGAACAAGAGCGTCTGGGTCTGATCAGTCCGAGTTCTTCTCCATGTGGTTGTGGAGTTCTTTTTGTCCAGAAGAAGGATGGCACGGACCGACTTGTGGTCGATTACCGTCCATTGAATAAGAAGACAATCAAGAACAAGTACCCACTTCCCAACATCAATGAGCTATTCGAGCAACTTAAAGGTGCAAAGGTGTTCTCCAAGCTTGACCTTCATATGGGTTATCATCAGATTCGCATTCGTGAACAAGATATTCCCAAGACAACATTCACAACTAGCTTCGGTTCCTATGAATACACTGTCATGTCTTTCGGCCTTGTCAATGCTCCTCCAACGTTCTCTCGCATGATGAATTTCATCTTCAACCCCTACACAAATGAATTCGTCCTGGTGTATCTCGATGATATCTTGGTTTTCTCCAAGAATAAGAAGGACCATGCCAAACATTTGCGATTGGTGCTCGACAAGCTCAGAGAGTATCAATTCTATGCGAAGTTTTCCAAATGTGAGTTCTGGCTTGATGAAGTTCTTTACCTTTGTCATATCATCTCCGCCAAAGGCATTGCGGTTAATCCCGAGAAGGTGTCCGTAGTTGTGAATTGGGAACCTCCTCAGAATGTCAAGAAGCTCCGCAGTTTCCTTGGGCTTGCAAGCTATTGCCGAAGATTCATTGAGAATTTCTCTAAGATTGCAAAGCCTCTTTCCAACCTTCTCCAGAAGCATGTGAAGTATGTCTGGACTCCTGAGTGTGACGTTGCTTTCAACACTCTCAAAGAGAAACTAGTCACAGCTCCTGTCTTAACTCCTCCTGACGAATCCAAGCCATTCGAAGTTTTCTGTGATGCTTCTCTTCAAGGTCTCGGTGCTGTGTTAATGCAAGAGAAGAAAGTTGTGGCCTATACCTCTCGTCAGTTGTAGCCCAACGAAAAGAACTACCCCACTCACGATCTTGAGTTGGCGGCAGTTGTCCATGCATTAATAACATGGAGACATCTCTTGTTGGGAAGGAAAGTGGACATTTTCACCGATCACAAGAGTCTCAAGTATATCTTCACTCGACCCAACCTCAACCTTAGGCAAACTCGATGGGTCGAAATGATTCAAGAGTACAATCCAAGTATTGAATATACTCCTGGCAAGGCGAATGTGATTGCAGAAGCTTTGAGCAGAAAGGCTTATTGCAACAGCTTAATTCTCAAGCCCTTCCAACCGGATCTTTGTGAAGCTTTCCGCAAACTGAATCTCCAAGTTGTTCCTCAAGGTTTTCTTGCCAACCTTCAAGTCACTCCAACTTTGGAAGACCAAATTCGTGAGGTACAACTCCTGGATACCATGGTGAAGAAGGTGAAACGTGGTATTGACAAGGGTGTCTCCAAATACAAGTGCTATCGCATTGATGACAGAGACACTTTATTCTTTGAGGACCGGATTGTGGTTCCTAAAGGTGATCTAAGGAAGGTCATAATGAACGAAGCGCACAATTCTCTTCTATCCATTCATCCTGGAAGTACGAAGATGTACCATGACCTCAAGTAGTCGTATTGGTGGACTCGAATGAAGCGAGAAATTGCTAAATTCGTGAATGAATGTGACGTCTGCAGAAGGGTCAAAGCAGAACACCAACGACCAGCTGGTCTCCTCCAACCTCTTGCTATTACAGAATGGAAGTTTGATCATATCGAAATGGACTTCGTTACTGGATTTCCCAAGTCCAAGCGTGGGAATGATGCTATCTTCGTTGTCATCGACAAGCTTACAAAAGTGGCTCATTTCCTTCCAATCAAAGAATCTATCTCAGCAGCTCAGTTGGCAGAGCTATACACCTCCAAAATTGTCTCTTTGCACGGTATTCTGCAATTGATTTCTTCAGATCGTGGAAGCATTTTCACCTCTAAGTTCTGGGACTCTTTCCAGATGGCCATGGGCACCAACATTCGCTTCAGCACAGCTTTCCATCCTCAAACAAGTGGCCAAGTCGAGCGAGTCAATCAAATCCTTGAAGATATGCTCAGGGCTTGTGTCATCTCTTTCGGTATGAAGTGGGAATATTGTCTCCCATATGCCGAGTTCTCCTACAACAACAGCTTCCAAGCGAGTTCGGGCAAGGCCCCATTTGAAATTCTCTATGGCAGAAAGTGTCGTACTCCTCTCAATTGGTCTGAGACAGGTGAACGCCAACTTCTTGGCAATGACTTGATCACAGAAGCCGAAGAAATGTGCAAAGTCATTCGTGAGAATCTCAAAGCCGCGCAATCGCGCCAGAAGAGCTATTATGATGACAAGCACCGTGATGTGGCTTTTGAAATCGGAGACCATGTCTATCTCCGCGTCTCTCCAATGAAAGGCACTCGTCGCTTCGGTATCAAAGGGAAGCTTGCCCCTAGATATGTGGGTCCTTTCAAGATCATTGGCAAAAGAGGCGATCTCGCCTATCAACTTGACCTTCCGTCAAACTTTGCAACGTGCACGATGTGTTTCACGTGTCACAGCTTCACAAGTGCTTCAAGATGCCCGAGCGCACTATCAACTTCGAAGAGATTGACCTCCAAGAAGATTTGTCTTACCATGAGCATCCCGTTGCTATTCTTGAAGAAACTGAGCGCAAGACTCGCAACAAGTCAATCAAATTCCTGAAAGTGAAGTGGTCACACCATTCCGACCGAGAAGCTACCTGGAAACGCGAGGATCACCTCCGTTCCAAATATCCTGAGTTCTTTCAGTCCAAGATCTCGGGACGAGATCCTCTCGTAGTGGGGGAGTGTTGTAACACCCCGGATATAACTTCCCATATTTGTAACTCCAACTCTTGCCATTTTCGGCTATGTGCTATGAGATTTCCTTCGTGGTTGGGTTTTGTCTTCGTTTTGCATTTTGTTCATGTCATGCATTTTTATCATGTCATCATGTGCATCGCATTTGCATACGAGTTCGTCTCATGCATCTGAGCATTTTTCCCGTTGTCCGTTTTGCAATCCGGCACTCCTACGTCCTCCGGCGTCCCCTTTTGTCTCTTTTCCGTGTGCGTGTGTTAAACGTTCTCGTAATGGACCGAGATTTGCCAAGCGGCCTTGGTACACCACCGGTAGACCGCCTGTCAAATTTCGTTCCATTTGGAGGTCGTTTGATACTCCAACGGTTAACCGGGTAACCGCAAAGGCCTCTTTGGTTTGCAGCCCAACACCCCTCCAAAGTGGCCCAATTACCCATCCAAACCTATCCCATGCTCTCGGTCGTTCGATCACGATCGTGTGGGAGAAAACCGCACCTCATTTGGACTCTCCTAGCTCCCTCTACCTATAAATATGTGTCTCTTCCCCGAAATTCCCGCAGTCCAAACCCTAGCCCCGCTCCCTCTCCGCCGCCGGACACGTCCGGGCAGAGCCGGACGCGTCCGCCGCCGCGCCCCGATGAATCCGCAGCCGCCACGTGTCCGCCGCCGCCGCCCACCGCGCCGGCCCACAGAGCCCATCACGGTCCCGCGCGAGCCCGACCGCCGCCGGCCGCCACCGCCGTCTTTGCCCCGCCGCCGGCTGCTTCCACCGCGCCTCCTCGCCGCCGGCCGCCGCTCCACCGCGCCCTTCGCCGCCGGCCGCTGCAGCTCCGCCGCCCCGCGTCCGCCGCCCGCCGCCGCACTCCCCGCCGCCGGCGCCGCCCCGCGTCCGCCGTCGGCCACGCGCCGCGCTGCCGCCCGCCGGCCACCACATCCCCGGCCTCTCCTTCCTCCGCCGGCCCGCGCCGCTCCAGCGAGCTCGAGCCCGAGCCGGCCCAGATCTGGATCCGGTCTTTAATTTTCATATTATATTGCCATGTTCATCGCATCATATCTCATCATCCGTAGCTCCGTTTTATGCGTGTAATATGTCAAAATGTTCATCATAAGATGCTCTTTATTTTGTTCCATTGTGACATATTCGTTTGAGTCCATCTTGATGCCCAAATCATCATTGCAAGAGTGCTATATGATGTTAACTGCTGTCTGTTAACAGAACTTGGTGATTTGTCATTTTTATTACATTTTGTGTGTGCATCCTATGAGCATGCTGTCTACATGTGTTTTGTTCATCTCCATGTAATATTTACAGTGGTGCAAGCCTTGTATTTTTATATGTTCTGTAGTGAGTGCATCAAGCTTGCAAAGTGTGCTACATGATGTTGCTGATTACAGGGACTGTTCTGCTGTTATTTTTATGCCATGTAAACTTGTTGCTACCATCAGATCCATGCAAATTTAGAGGTAGTTCAGTAAGAGTGTTTTATAGATATGGTTATGATCCATCCATTCATGCTTCTGGTTGTAATTATAGAGTGCTCTATCATGTCTTAATCTTGCTCTACTTTTGCTATAAAATGTTCCTGGCAGTTTGTTTACATGTTATTCACTTTTGCCACGGTTGTTGCTAGTGATACATGCATGCTATGAACTTGATCTTGCTATGATTATCTACATAAACATGTCATGTTGCTGGTAGTATGCTTGTCTTGTCATGCAAGGCCTTGTGATGAGTGATTTGAGCTTGCAAAGTTGCCTTCATGTTGCTGTTTATGCCATGCTCTCTAATTCTGAATCTGTAACGAAACTTGCTATGTTTACATGAGTGCCATTATATCTTCTGTGCTTTTTTGGCTAATGATCATTAAAGGACTTTTGTTCTATGCATTTAGTAGATTCATGCCATGCCTTGTTTTGCTCTTATATGTTTCTGTAGCATGTTGTTTGCTTGCTCTAAACTTGGCATCGTGATGTTAATTTCTGGCATGTTAGTATTTTCATGAAATCTGTGAAGCTGATATCTTTTGCACTTTTGCCATGCTTGTTTGAACCTGTTCTGGTGTGATTTAGCCGTAGCTCAGTGTTCATGTTTTGTAAAGCATCTTGATTACATCACTTCCATATGCTTTGTTGTGATGTTGGAGTGCAGTAGCTTAGTTACTTGTTGCATTCTAAATGGCATCATGCTGTTAATCGCAGAATTGTGCCACTTGTTTTGCTTGCCATTTGCAAACCGTGCATCCGAATCCGGTGATCTTTATATCGATTTCAACCGAAATCATCTCATCTTTCCAGCGGCATACTTGGTTTGACAAGTTGATTCCTTGTTCATCATTTTTCCTTCCGGAGCACGCATATGCATTGCATATTACATCCCGCATATCATGCCATGTTTTGCATCATGTTGTTTGAGCCTTGCACCGATTTGATTGTTGTTTCATTGCTTGTGTTCTTGCTTTGGGTAGAGCCGGGAGACGAGAACGTGAACGAGGAACCTGTTGAGAACGCTTACGAGGATCAAGCTTTCAACAACGCTGAGAACTTTGCAGGCAAGATGGCCATACCCTCGAAATCACTTCTATCTTTGCTTGCTAGTTGTTCGCTCCATTGCTATGCCGCGCTACCTACCACTTGCTATATCATGCCTCCCAAATTGCCATGAACCTCTAACCTTTGTCACCCTTCCTAGCAAACCGTTGTTTGGCTATGTTACCGCTTTTGCTCAGCCCCTCTTATAGCGTTGCTAGTTGCAGGTGAGGTTGGAGCTGGTTCCATGTTGGAACATGGATATTTTGGGATATCACTTTTATCTCTTATTTAATTAATGCATCTATATACTTGGTAAAGGGTGGAAGGCTCAGCCTTATGCCTGGTGTTTTGTTCCACTCTTGCCGCCCTAGTTTCCGTCTTACCGGTGTTATGTTCCTTGATTTTGCGTCCCTTACACGGTTGGGTGATTTATGGGACCCCCTTGACAGTTCATCTTGAATAAAACTCCTCCGGCAAGGCCCAACCTTGGTTTTACATTTGCCTACCTAAGTCTTTTCCCTTGGGTTTTCGCGAGCCCGAGGGTCATCTTTATTACCCCCCCCCCCCCAGGCCAGTGCTCCTTTGAGTGTTGGTCCAACCTGTCAGCCGCCGGTGGCCACCAGGGGCAACTCTGGGCTGGCCTATCGGAAGTTTGGACAATCCGGTGTGCCCTGAGAACGAGATATGTGCAGCTCCTATCGGGATTTGTCGGCGCATCGGGCGGCTTTGCTGGTCTTGTTTTAACCTGTCGAAATGTCTTGTAACCGGGATTCCGAGACTGATCGGGTCTTTCCAGGAGAAGGAATATCCTTCGTTGACCGTGAGAGCTTGTGATGGGCTAAGTTGGGACACCCCTGCAGGGTATAAACTTTTGAAAGCCGTGCCCGCGGTTATGTGGCAGATGGAAATTTGTTAATGTCCGGTTGTAGAGAACTTGACACATGACTTAATTAAAATGAATCAACAGCGTGTGTAGCCGTGATGGTCTCTTTTCGGCGGAGTCCGGGAAGAGAACACAGCCTTGTGTTATGCTTGAACGTAAGGAGTTTCAGGATCACTTCTTGGTCTTTCTAGCTTTCGACCGTGTGTTGCCTCTCTTCTCGCTCTCATTTGCGTATGTTAGCCACCATATATGCTTAGAGCTTGCTGCAGCTCCACCTCATTACCCTATCCTACCCATAAGCTTAAATAGTCTTGATCTCGCGGGTGTGAGATTGCTGAGTCCCCGTGACTCACAGATTCTACCAAAACAGTTGCAGGTGCCGACGATGCCAGTGCAGGTGACGCAACCGAGCTCAAGTGGGAGTTTGATGAGGAACTTGGT
Source organism: Triticum aestivum (assembly GCF_018294505.1). Classification (NCBI taxonomy): domain Eukaryota; kingdom Viridiplantae; phylum Streptophyta; class Magnoliopsida; order Poales; family Poaceae; genus Triticum; species Triticum aestivum. The sequence goes on from NC_057802.1 coordinate 598,997,232, forward strand.
CGTTACTATGTTTCGTTTCCTGATGATCAGTAGTGGTGCCCAGTTGGGACGATCGGGGATCTAGCATTTGGGGTTTATCTTCTTTTCAATTGTACTTGTCTGTAGTCGGACTATGTGTGCACTCTGGATGATGTATGTTTAATTTATGTATTGTGTGAAGTGGCGATTGTAAGCCAACTCTTTATCCCATTCTTGTTCATTACATGGGATTGTGTGAAGATGACCCTTCTTGCGACAAAACCTACAATGCGGTTATGCCTCTAAGTCGTGCCTCGGCACGTGGGAGGTATATCCGCATCGTGGGTGTTATAGAGGATCTACAACTCATGAGAACATTCTAGTTTCGGCACCTTCTGTCATTGGTTTCTATAGGATGGTTCTCAACAGGCAAGAATCTTTTCACCTTCGCTCAACATTTATTTATATTCAACTTAGTTTATAACACATTACATAGATGGTACCTAAACCAGAAAGGTTACCTGTTAATCATGCATCTACGAAGGTTTGAGCGATCGCGTCTTGTATTCCGTATCCTGCTTAGCGGACATTATCTTTCTCACTTCTGTGTCAGGTTAGCTTAATTGTATATCGGGTATTGATGTACGTATTGTTTTGGTTCAGCTATACAAAATTGACCTCGCCGGACTGCATTATCCATTCAAACATGTGCTAGCATAAGTGCTTTGAAATGTGCAAGGATATAATATACTCCCTCTGTCTCATAATATAAGAGCATTTTTTACATTAGTCTACTGTCAAAAACGTTCTTATATTATGAGACGGAGGGAGTAGCTTTCAAATGTGCAATACAGTTGTATTGTATGTTTACGGTGTGGTTAGAGTTGGATGACACGTGAGTACTCTTGAACAATTAGCTGCCGTGACAAAATACATGTATCCCATGTGCTGATGCTAGGGTATCAGACTTTGTCCTTGGATACATAAAGGCATCAGCTCCTTTAAATGAGTTCACTGATGTCTCAGCTTCTGATTTTAAGAACCCATTCACTGTACTTTCTGTTGTGTTGAGCTCATCCTGGAGACAGTTTTTTTTTACTATACACAGTAAGGGAAAATCCCCGCTGCAAATATATTTATCTATTAAGAAAAGGGGAATCTTTGATATGGCCAGATACTTTCATGTATGTCTTGGCACAAAATATGGAAAGATTGGGCTGCATCATAGTACATATCGGTAGTACATATATCAATTCAACAACGTACAGTATTATCAATTAGGAACATAATCAGAATGTACAGTTGCGCAGACAGATATATGAAACTGCTAAACAGCAGACCCGCTAGTACATAAGGAGCAAATCCACCTGTAAATCTTAATCTACCAGCTTTACAAAATCAGCAGATCGTAACTAAATGTCCTGAACGTACAGGAGTTCCGTCTTATCGGACATCTGGATGCATGATCTCTGAGAATACAGCTTTCTGTCCTGAGATGCTCATTGCTGAACCTGAAGATGGTCGCACCCCGGGGGCCATGAGTGATTACGTGTTCAACAATGGCGTCTCCTCGGAGACATTGTAGTCATCCTCCTGCAGCTGTAGTGCGACCTGGAGGCTCCACAAAACATCACCCATAGATGGCATATCCACGCTATGTTCAGCAACACATTGCTCTGCAGTTTCTGCAAATTTTCTGAAGCACTGGGGGTGATTTTGTCTATAAGATAGGGGTCGATGATCTCATTGAGCACACCTCTCCTCTGGCAAGACAGCTCCCATTCACGCAAGCCCACTTGCTCCTCCGGAAGCTCAAGGTCTATTACTGGACATGCGCACATGGTTTCAACAAAGTTATATGTTCTATTCCGTATCTACACCCATTACAGTTTAGGTACTTCTACTGTTTGAAAATACTTGGCCCATTGGAAAATACGTGTGCATGCGTTCTTTTGCACAAAATAATGTTCTATTCGACGTACAAAGAAAAATAAATATTATACTTATAATATGAAATATCCTTAACTGACCTGATAACCATTGGAATATGATTGGAGTTTTTTTTTTTAAATGAGAAAGGCAACACCCTTAAAGCTGAAATAGAGACAGGAAACTAACGAAAGAGTGTGTATCGAGAGAATGGGAAATGTGAGAGGATTTTAAAGGAAACAAACAATACAAAGACCCGCACTCTCGTCAATGGCATGCCAGACAGAACAAATCAATAACTTTCATGACTGACCTACAAATTGCCCTGAATGGCATCTCCAGAATTGACACCTCCGTAGAAAGTGACTGCTTTTTCTTTTTCATATTTCAATTTGCAATTTCTAGCAAAGAAGTGAATATGATGGATGACCTTGACTCGTAAATTATACAGCTAGATATTTAGTACTTAGCTATTGAATCAGAATCGAGATAGACAAATATAATGTCCCCACAAAACGAAAATCTTACATTAATTACTAATTGGAGTTTCCTTTCATGCTACTGTAATGGTCCACATCAAGTTAGTTGAACAACAGGATATTTATTTTGTGGCTAGAATTAAATGAGGGATTTTGTTGCTCGGAGTCCATGGAAAATATCAGGCCTGCCATGCATGAGGTTTATCTATCTCAAATCTCGATGAAGCCTGTGTTTAATTACAAGGATTGTTTACAACCAGTAAGAAAAGGGGTTGCTTTCAAAGTAAATAGCCCAAACAGGTCATGTCAGTAAGCATACGCACACTGTTCTTATCTAGCTCGATGGAGGTATGTCGATAAGAAGGCGTCCAACTACATCCATTTTTTTTAGCTGTCCAGCCAGATCCTTGTGGGGACTGGAGTTGGGAGAATGGTCTGAACTGATGAGCATTTCTTGGGAGATTTGCCTTACTGTGCAGGATGATTCCGTTGTTTGGTTACATAACTAAGCATACGTATGGCGTGCTTATGTAGCTTGATGGTGGTACGTAGACAAGAAGCGTCCAGCTACTCCCTTGGGTGATCTGGAGTTGTTAGGAGAATGGTCTGAACTGATGAACATTTTATAGGAGGTTTACCTTACTGAGCAGTGTTAGCTAATCTAGTCGTTGTGCTTAGGCTAGTTTTTTTTTATTTCCGTTGAAATAATCTGGCTGCATGAGACGCGGGGTGTGCGTGCCATGCAAGTAGCTTGCACGGGCCGGCTGGACGTGGTCACCACGATCAGCCCGGTAGTCTCGCAGGTGGCTTAGGAGGCACGATCAGCGCTCTTGTTAGGAATCTAGACTCTCACAACTCACGATCACAGAGGAGACGAAGGTTTTGCGTTGCGTGCAAACTTGCAACTTTTCCGATTTTTTTTCACTGCTATTTATTCGTTACAAGGAAGGGGAGGCAGGTAGCGATCCTAACTATGCGCCACGATCCGCCGTGCTCGCGCCATCCCACGAGCGCTCATCGTGCCTCCTAAGCCACCTGCGAGACTACCGGCCGATCGTGGTGACCACGTCCAGCTGGCCCGTCCAAGCTACTTGCATGGCACGCACACCCCGCGGCTCATGCAGCAAGATTATTTCAACGGAAATAAAAAAAAACTAGCCTAAGCACAACGACTAGATTAGCTAACAAATCATCCCCCTAATCTTGGCGTTGGCGTATTATTTCAACCATGCCGATCCTCCTTCTCAGCCTGAAAGGCGAGACGCCCGAGTGCTTTCGTCAGAGCGTCGGCTAGTTGCTCGCTGGTTCTGACGTAGTCGATGAAGACGCGTCCCTGCTCCACGCACTCGCGAATGAAATGGTACCTGATCTCAATGTGTTTGCTGTGATCGTGGAAGGCAGGGTTCTTCGCCAGGGAGATCGCCGACTTGTTGTCGACGAGGAGCTTCGGCTGCGCGGCTTCCTTGTTCAGCATCTCGCCAAGCAGTCGCGACAGCCAGATGCCCTGACAGGCAGCGGCAGTGGCGGCCATGTACTCGGCCTCGCACGAGGAGAGCGCCACCACCCTCTGTTTCTGGGACTGCCAGCTCACCGGGCTCTTACCGAGGAAAAAGATCACCCCCGTTGTGCTCTTCCTGTCGTCCGTGTCCCCGCCGTGATCTGAGTCGCTATAACCGGTCAGCTGCAGTCCTCCGTCGCCGCGCTCATATGCGCAGCCGTGATCCAGTGTCCCCGCCACGTAGCGCAGGAGATGTTTCACCGCAGCGTAGTGGTCGGAGGCAGGCTTCTCCATGAACCTGCTCAAGTACCCAACTGCGAAGGATATGTCAGGCCTTGTATGAACTAGATACCGCAGTCCTCCGATGATGCTGCGGTACATCGTCTTGTCCTCCGGGGTGGCGGTGCTTTCCTTGCTCAGTTTGAGCCGAGCCTCCATCGGCGTGTTGCTGGGGTTGCAATCCTCCATGCCCGTGCGCTCCAGTAGCCGCTTGGCATAGGCTGCCTGCCCAAGCCCGATCCGATCGCGCTTCTGGCTCACCTCAATCCCGAGGTAGTAGATGAGCTTGCCCAGATCGCTCATGCGAAACAGCTTGGTCATCTGCTGCTTGAAGGCGTTGATCTCTGTCGTGGCCGCCCCCGTGATGATGAGGTCGTCCACATAGACCCCAACGATCAGGAGAGAGCCGCCCGTGCCGTGTCGGTACACCGCGTGCTCCGATGGGCAGCGCTCGAATCCCAGCGCACAGAGGCTCTCGTCCAGCTTTGCGTTCCAGGCCCTCGGCGCCTGACGAAGCCCGTAGAGCGCCTTGTGGAGGCGCAAGACTTTGCCCTCCTCTCCGACCACAGCGTACCCCGGCGGCTGCTGCACGTAGACTTCCTCCTGCAGGTCGCCGTTCAAGAACGCGGACTTGACGTCCATGTGATGAACCTGCCAGCCGTGGTGCGCCGCGAGCGCGACGAGGACGCGCACCGAGTCCATGCGTGCGACCGGCGCGAACACCTCTTCAAAATCCACGCCGCGCTTCTGGACATAGCCCTTCATCACCAAGCGCGCCTTGTGCTTAACAACGGCACCCTGGGGATTCTTCTTGAGTTTGTAAACCCACTTCAGGCCGATCGGTTCCCATGTGCGGTTGGTGGTGATGCTGCTCATTTCTTCGTCCATTGCAGCACGCCAACCTTGCTCCGTTTCGGCCTCAGCAAAGGAGGCCGGCTCTTCTCCCACGAGCATGCACATCTCGCTGTCGCTGTAGATGGCCTCCACCTCTTCGGTCGTGTCCCACAGGTTTTCCAGCGTGCGGTACCGGCGCGGCGCCTCCGCGCCAGGTACTGCTTCTGAAGCGCCAGTTGGTGGCGACGCATGTTCAACACATGTGGGTGTCGAGATTGGCGTTCCGTACGCCGGGGAGGTAGGAGTGGGCGCGGTGAGCGCGCTCTGCGGCGTGGACGGCTCGGCGTCGGGCGCGGGCACCGTGTGGCGCCCGATTGGGGAAGACGCTGGCTCCACCCGCACGCTCGTCGTGGCCACGGGCTCCAGCTCGACTGTGAAGGACTCAAGCCCCTCATCACGAACAGGTGAAGTGGCGCCCCAATCCCACGACGTGTTTTCGTCGAACACGACGTCGCGGGAGACGTGGGCGCGGCCTGACGGCGGATGGAAGACGCGGTACGCAACCGATCCGGGCTCGTACCCAAGAAACACCATAGGCACGCTGCGATCGTCGAGCTTCTTCGTGTTCGGGCGCGTCACCTTCACGTGAGCCACACACCCGAAGGTGCGGAGGTGCTGCACGTTGGGCCGACGGCCGCACCAAGCCTCATACGGTGTCATGTCGGAGACACTCTTCGTTGTTGCGCGGTTCAGCAGGTATACTGCCGTGGTCACGGCCTCTCCCCAGAAGCGTGCTGGGACGCCCTTCGCCTTGAGCAGACACCGCGCCATGCCGACGATCGTCTGATTGCGCCGCTCCACCACCCTGTTTTGTTGTGGCGTGTAGGGGGCGGTGAGCTGCCGGTGCACGCCTAGCTCTGCGAAGAATTCGCCGAGGCTCGAGGAATTGAACTCACCCCCGCGATCAGTGCGCAGGGTCTTCAGGTGGCGACCGGACTCGCGTTCTGCCGCCGCCTGGAACTGCCGGAGCGCCGTCTCTGCCTCGTCCTTGGTCGTGAGCAGGCGCAGCCACATGAACCGGCTCTTGTCGTCGACGAGCAGGAGGAAGTAACGTTTCCCTCCCGGCGTGGCCGGCGTGATCGGCCCGCACAGATCCGTGTGCACGAGCCCGAGTACGTCCTCGGCGCAGTTCAGGGCCTGACGAGGGAAGGGGGCTCGCCGGTGCTTGCCGGCAAGACACGCCTTGCAGAGCCGATCCACCTGATCGACGAGCGGCAGGCCGTGAACCATGTCCTCACGCGCGAGCGACCGAAGGGCTTGGAAGCCGATGTGGCCGTAGCGCGCGTGCCAGAGCCACACATCCTCGCCTCCATGTGCAGCGAGGCAGACCGGACGAGCCACGCTGAGGCTCAGCACGTACAGGCGCCCGTGGTTGCGCTGCACGCGCGCGAGCAGACGCCCGCCCGGGTCTCGTAGCTGAAGGACGCCCTGGCTGATGTGCGTGTCGTAGGCGTTCTCGTCCAATTGGCCCAAGCTCACGATATTGCTGCACAGACGGGGAATATAGTACACTTCAGAGAGTACCAAGTGCTCACCATTCAGACACTGGAACATGATCGTTCCCCTCCCTTCGATCTGCACCGCGGACCCGTCGCCAAGCCTGACGGAGCCGCGCACGCCAGTGTCCAGCTTGGAGAAGATCTCCCGCCGCCCAGACATGTGGTTGCTGGCACCGGAGTCCAGGAACCAGGAGGGGTCGCAACCTCCATCATCCGAGGCGGAGCGCGCCTGCGAGCGCTCCTCGTTCAGCATCACGTGCTACACGGCCGCCTCCGTGGTCGCGGTGAGCGCGCTCAGACTCGCCAGGAGGAGCGTGGTCTCCTCGGTCCCGCCCTCGGCGAGATTGACCTGCTCCTTGCGCTCGCGCCAGGGCTCGGTGCAGTCCCGCGAAAAGTGCCCCGGCTTGTTGCAGTTGTAGCACTTGACTTTCGTCATGTCACGGCCGTCGCTGCGACCGCTGGACCCGCCAGAACCGCCAGCATTCTGAGGCGGACGCGTTCCTCCGTCCCTGATTCTTTCCGCGGCGGTTGTTCTGCCCGCCGCCGCTGCCGCCGCCGCCGCCGCCGGAGCCTTGGCCGCTCTCGCGCGCCTGCTTGCGCGCCTCCCACTGCTGCTCAGTGAGGTATAGCTGCCCACCGCCTTGGCTCAGCGCGGGCGCGGCGCAGCGCTCCTCGGCGGTCCTGAGCCGCCCGATCAGCTCCTCAACCGAGATCGTACTCAGGTCCAGGAGAGTTTCGATCGCGACAGTGATCAGCGAGTATCGGGGGGGGGGGGGGGACAACACGCAAGAACTTCTGTACGACGCGTACCTCCTCGACGTTGTCGCCGAGCGTGCGCAGCTGGTTGACGAGGCTGGTGATGCGCATGCCGAAGGCGTCGAGGGTCTCGCCGTCGTGGAAGGCGATCTGCTCGAATTCCGCGCGGAGTCGTTGCGCGGTGGCCTCACGCACACGGTGCACCCCCATCCTCATGACCTTAATCGTGTCCCAAGCCGCCTTGGCCGTCTCCTTGACGACGAGAACGCCGAGCATCTCCGGCGGAACGGCCCGGAGAAGGACGCCGAGCGCCGACTTGTCGTCGCGCACGTGTTGCGCGTTGCCTTCGATCGCATCCCAGAGCCCCCAGGACTCCAGGTGAACCTTCATCACCAGCGACCACTCGATGTAGTTAGTCGAGGTGAGGGTTGGGAACGTGGTGCCGGCGCCCGGCACGAACGGCGCGCGCTCCGTGGCCGCCGCCTGGTGGATCACCACCTGCCGTTCCCGCCTCACGCGGCTTCGCCCGCGGCTGCGCTCCCGTGGTGGAGTCGCCGAGCGCGCCAGACCGCCTCCGCCTGCGTTGAGGGCCGCGGCGGCCGCCGCCGCAGCCGCGTCCGGCTGTTCTCCGTGATCGGACATGATCGCCGGGATCGCTAAATGAGGCTCTGAATACCACTTGTTAGGAATCTAGACTCTCACAACTCACGATCACATAGGAGACGAAGGTTTTGCGTTGCGTGCAAACTTGCAACTTTTCCGGTTTTTTTTCACTGCTATTTATTCGTTACAAGGAAGGGGAGGCAGGTAGCGATCCTAACTATGCGCCACGATCCGCCGTGCTCGCGCCATCCCACGAGCGCTGATTGTGCCTCCTAAGCCACCTGCGAGACTACCGGGCCGATCGTGGTGACCACGTCCAGCCGGCCCGTGCAAGCTACTTGCATGGCACGCACACCCCGCGGCTCATGCAGCAAGATTATTTCAAAACTGAGCAGGATGATTCTGTCTGTTGTTTGGGAGTTCACTTATAACAAGGTGTACACGGCTAAATATTTGTATCATGCTTTGACTTGCAGGGGATGGAGCGGCTGATACTCGTCTGCAAATGCTTTGGGGGCTTGGGATTCCTCTCAAGAACAGAGTTGTTTGCCTGACAAGTGATTCAGAGCAGAGTTCCTACAGAGAACAACTTCAGAAAAGAAATGGCCCAGGGAATGGTCTTTTCCCTTGTTTTGACCTTAATGAGAGTGTTGATAACCTTTTCTTTTCCTGTCTTGTTGCATCTTCTGTTCGGTTTACTGTGAAGGGTGTTTCCAGTTAGGCACCTGCTGAATCTGCAGCCAGGGTAGTTCTAGATTTGGATCAGACAGTTGCCTTTCTTTACGGGCAATAGCAGGAGCTCTGCATTTTCATTATAGCAGGGGAGACGAAAACAAGTTATAGGTTTGGTTTGTATGTTCAGGTACAAGAGTACTGAACAGCCCAGAGAAGCAACTCAGAAAGAGAATCAGGATTAATCAGTGCAGCATTGTGAGTCGATAGGAGTGACATTGCCATGGTTTATCGCCTCGAAATATCCTCTGCAGGCCATCATTTTGACATGTGCCAGATGAATTTATAAATACAGAGTTACTCTGCAGATGCAAATTACTGAATATTGGGACCTGCTCTTCGTATGAAATGCTTATATCTAATGGTATGTACCAAGAATTCTTTTTGCTGATGCATTATCCCTCCGTTTATGCTTATTTCTAACAGATGTACATGCATGCTCTGTTCTTCAGGGGGGGGGGGGGGGGGGGGGAATGCACTTGAGGATCAAAAACTTAAGAGGATATCCTAGGTTCTCCACCTTCTGTCATTTGTTTCTTTAGGATGGTTCCCAACAGGCAAGAGTCTTCACCTCCGCTCAATATTTATTTATATCCAAACAGGGGGGGGGGGGGGGGGGGGGAATGCACTTGAGGATCAAAAACTTAAGAGGATATCCTAGGTTCTCCACCTTCTGTCATTTGTTTCTTTAGGATGGTTCCCAACAGGCAAGAGTCTTCACCTCCGCTCAATATTTATTTATATTCAACCATGGTTCAATCATGCGTTAGAGAATTTAACAACTTGCAGGCATTCTTCTCCCTGGGCAACAGAGCATGTAGTATGCACCTAATTGGACAATCGTTGACTCTTTAGTGGTAAGCACACGATATCTGATCTTGCCACCACCTCAAGCCTGAGTTGGGACTACAAATGACAATTGACATTCAGTTGTCGACCAGTACGTACGTGGATATGTACACATGGCAAGCACAGCAATGACATCTACATGTAGTTGACACTTGACCTGGGCTGAACTGACATGCACAAGTGTTGCACTGATAGCACACAGCAGCAAAAGTGGAGGAAAACAAGTGAGCTCAGGGATCGACCGGCAAACAAGGGCAGTCACATTCAAGTGCTGAGTAAAGGTACGCTCGTACTAATGCATAGTTACTAGCTAGGCTCCTAAGAGGATACCAGCATTCAATTTACTTTTGCTCTGCACTTGGATGTTCCAGGCAGCAAGATTGGGCCCTCATCATAGTACATAATGGTAGCACATGTATCAATTCAACAACTTATGGTATCATCAGTTCAGAAGATAATCAGAATGTACAATACCCAGACAGATTTATGACATCGTCCAACAACACACTTGCTATACATAAGGAGCAAAACCACCTGTAAATCTGAATCTACCAGCTTCACAAAATCAGCAGATGATAACTGAAAGTCCTGAACGTACATGCGTTTTGTCTTATCGGCCATCTGGATGCATGAGCTCTGAGAATACAGCTTTCACTCCTGAGAGGCTCATCACTGAACCTGAAGATGGTCGCACCCTGGGGGCCATGAGTGATGACATGTTCAACAATGGTGGCTCCTCAGAGATATTGCAGTCCTCCTGCAGCTGTAGTGCGATCTGGAGGCTCCACAGAACATGACCCATAGATGGCCTATCAATGCTACGTTCAGCAACACATTGCTCTGCAGTCTCTGCAAATTTTCTGAAGCACTGGGGGGTGATCTTGCCCATAAGATAGGGGTCGATGATCTCAGTGAGCACACCTTTTCTCTGGCAAGACAGCGCCCACTCACGCAAGCCCACTTGCTCCTCGGGAAGGTCAGGATCTATTACTGGACGTGCACACAGAACCTCAAACAAAACAACCCCAAAGGAGTACACATCTGATTTGTTGGTGAGTCTCTGCCGCCGGAAGTACTCAGGATCTAGATATCCGAAGGTGCCTTTCATAACCGTGCTCACATGGGTATTGTCCACGTCTGCACTAGCCTTAGACAACCCAAAGTCGGAAACCTTTGCCACCCACTTGTCATCCAACAGAATGTTAGTACTCTTCACATCACGGTGGATGATGGCCCTCTTTGCACCGGTGTGCAGGTAGTGCAGCTCCAATGCATATCACAAGACGGTGCTCCCATGGTAATGGTGGTTTGTTAGTGTTGTACAGGTGCTCCTGAAGTGTCCCATTGGCCATGTAATCATACAACAAGATCATCTCGGACTCCTCATCGCAGTAACCAATCAGTGACACAAGGTGGCGATGCCGGAGATTGGTCAACATTTCGATTTCATTCCGGAATTCCTGAATGCCCTGCTGGGACAGAGGGTTACCACGCTTGATTGCCACCTTCTTCATACCAGCTATCTGACCATGGTATACATTCCCAAACCCACCTTTGCCTAGGAGGAAGGCCTCATCGAAGTTATTGGTGGCTTCCTGGATTTGCTTGAACGAGAAGTTGTGGCAGAGCTTCAAATCCTTCGAGTGCGAGGTGGCCAATAGCAATTCTCCATCTCCGTTGGGAGGATTCCCATTGGTCTTGCCATGAGTGTAGTTAGTTTTCTTCCGCCTGTACATAACATAAATGCAGAAACTGGAAATGAACAAAGCCAAGACACCAGAAGCAGCTCCACCTCCAATGATCGCTGGGATTCTAGCATTTGTTTTATCTTGACCATGAGATTCTGACCCATCACGATTTTGCTTGGGCGTAGGGTTGACACCAGCAAGATTATTATTGCTGTTATCCTGTAGTTTGAAGACCTCCAGACCATTCAGAATTGCATCATAATATTCTGTACCGACACTGAGATCAGGGTGGAGTGCTACCCAGAGATCTGTCTGACCATGACCAACTGTGACAATGACGTAGTTGGTGTAAACTGGTATACCAATTCCTCCGCTCCAATCAATGACATCCATCTGCTCCACTGCTGTCTGGTTGTTGATGTATATGACGAATTGCCTCTGGCCTATCTTGGTCATTGGATACTGGATCTCACAGAAATGGAACCTCAAAAGGTAATAGAACCCTGCATCGACAGGCAAAATCCATGTAAGATTGTACCTCATGTTGTTACGTGCATTCCACCCCATAGATCTTTCTGTCTCATAGATATCGATTGGTGCTATGTAATCCGGCATGCTAAGCGGGTAACTGATTGTGATGTTGTTGTCTTTGAAAAAATTCATGCCATCAGATCCATAAATATAGAGGGAGTCCTCTTCCCATGAACGGTAAAAGCCCGAATCATGTTTCCCAGAGATAGTCACGCCCCCAACATTAAGACGGTACATTGTTTCAAGGCCTATGCTAGAGGAAATCGGGAATAGATCTGGGTTCCCACCATTCGCGAATCTTGGCACTGGTATCGTGAAAATGTCAGGAGTGTGCACAATTTCAATGCCATTCACAAACGCGTAAGACCCAGTGTGGCGTGGTGATGGGGAAAATGTGACACTAAGTTGAGATGAAGTAACATTCAAGGAGTATTCACGGATGAGGTAACTATGACCCATGGCCTGAGCAGTCTGGGAAGGATTGAAGTCATTTAGAAGGCTATAGGTCCCTGCAGTGACACTAAACAAGGCATCTACGGCAGAATGTTCGCCATAAGCAGTTGGATAGAAGTAGAGCCGAAGGAACATGCGGCCAGGGTCAACCCCAAGACTATATGTGGAATTTGAAGTGAAGATGCGTGCAGTCATGTAAGGTACTCGGGATGGAAGTGAGGGGTCTAGGTATGACGCCTTGGCTGAAAGACCAGGAAGTGCTAGCCCAAAGTTAGCATCCCCTTCCCATGTTCGACCATCGGAATCACTGGCACTGCTCGTGGCACCACATCTCATGAGGAACTGGTCAGAGCCTTCGGACAGCACGGGAAACAACAAGAGAGCTATCAGTGTGAAGCATAAGTGGGCAAATAGCTGAACCGGGTAAGCCATTGTAGATCAAATGTCTGAGAGTTTCTCTTCGTTGATATATTATTCCAAGAGCAATTGTATCAAGCGAGAATATTGGACTGAGGCATTGTTGCATTGATTTTTAGAATTAGCAAACAAAGTTGATCTGTGTATTATCCTTGCTTATTGGCGTGGCAGTTGCACAACAGGACCACACCTGAACTTGCAGAAAAGAAGGACAAAAAGAATTAGTTGCAAACTGTGTGAGGACACCCATATAGTAGTCAATAAAAAAGTATTCCATTATAGCGTTCGAAGGTACTAGGACAGTTAGGAAGAACATTATGTCTAGCCATCAACTACAAATTTACAAACCCTACAAGAGCTAGCAGTAGAAAGCTAATAATTTGAAAACGAATCAGGACTACATGCTGCTGGGACATGGGAGTAGCAGATCTTTTCCCAGCCAAAGCCATATTATGTACTCCTCCGTTCCATAATGTAGTGCATATAGTTTTTTTGAAAAGTCAAACTTTGATCCAATTTATAGATAAAACTATTTATATCTACAATACCAAATATATAAAATATGAAACTACATATTATGATAATGATATATACTTGACATTCCAGATGTAAATGTTTTCTCGACAAACTTGGTCAAAGTTTGTGAGGTTTGACTTTTCAAAAAAATCTATATGCACTACATTATGGAACAAAGGGAGTACTAAAACGGCATATTATGGTTGCCATAAATGTCAAGCTTCCATTTAAAATGGTTTCTACTTTGTGTCCTACTGTTATGTATGTGTTGTACATGGCTAGATAGATATCCCCAAAAATCAGGGATATATATTATTAGTTGGTAGCTTTAGGTATTAGCTTTACATAAGGAGGTCCTCTTGCACTCATTCCAACTAAGCATGGAATAAACTGATCTAATCCCTGCTGGATGCTGTAAAGAAAACTGATATAATCCCAGAAGCGTGTCTGACATGAAGGTGCCGTCATACCTCTTGCCGTTCAAGTTAGTTATCCTACCATGCTCCATAATACCTCCCCGTAATAGTGATGAAGTTTAGCAACCATTATTTAGCTAACAAATCTCAAGGAGTGCACAAAAAGAGAGAAGTAATCAAAAAAGGGATTGGAGAAACCATAAGGTTATGTTTACCTGATAAGATAGCTGAAGTTGCAAATTGCCGGTGAAAGCAAGGTCGAAAATCTACAGGACAGATGATACATATCTGGTAGCTATGCCCTTGGTTGGTGAAGTGACTCAGGGACCAGGTGATGATGTTTGGTGGGGAAAGGGAAGATATGGAGTGGAGTTTGACAGACAAGTACCTCACTTTCCCCAAAATTGGATAAATAACTAATTATTTTTCTTTACATGAATAATTTCTGTTTTAATCTTGCTGACACTCTGATTTCAGCACATCAATTTTATGTTCTCTGAAACATTATCTTGTTATACATCATGTTTATAAATTATGTTTGCTTTTTCTTACCTGAGAATTCACACCTTGACAGAAGTAACATGGCCTTCTAAAAAAAGGATGGCATGTCTACACCCGTTACAGTTTAGGTACTTCCACATTTTTAATATTCTGGTACTAGAACATGGTAAAATACGTGTGCCTGCAATTTTTTTGTACAAAATCATGTTCTATTTAATGTAGAAAGGAATAAAATGTTATAATTATATTATAATAGTAATATGATAGCAGTTTCTTTTACAAAAAGTAAGAAAGGCAACGTCCTTACATCTGAAATAAGGAGAAGAAAGTAAGGAAAGAGGGTGTAATCGATAAAATGGACAATATAAGAGGATTTCCAAGAAAGAAAACAATACGAAGACCCACACTCTGGTCAATGGGCATGCCAGAATTGACAAAACAATTCAGTAGCTTTCATGACTGATTTACGAATGACCTGAATGGTACCTCAGAATTGACAGCTCCATAGAAAGTGATTGTTTTTCTTCCATGTTTGGATTTATAAATTATAATAAAGAAACGAGAATGATGGATGATCAAGCTATATCGCTGCATACAATTATTATTCAGCTACATATTTATTACTTAGCTATTGAAATCAGAATCCAGATAGACAAATATGATGTCCGGGAAAACCCAAAACATCTTGTATATTTAATAATTGGAGGCTTCTTTCATGCTACTGTAATGGTCCACATCAAGTTATTTGAAAAATTGGATCCTTATTATGTGGCTAAAATTAAATGAGGGATATGGTGGTACAGAGTCCATACGAAATACTAGGCCTACCAGGCATGAGATTTATCTACCTCAGGTCTTGATGAAGCCTGTGTTTAATTACAAGGACTGTTTTCAACCATATAAAAAGAGGGTTGTTTCCACAGTAAATAGTCCAGACAGATTACATAATTAAGCATACGTATGGCGTGCTTATCTAATTTGATGGAGGTATGTAGACAAGGGGATCTGGAGTTAGGGAAATGGTCTGAACTGATGAGCATTTTATGGGAGATTTGCCTTACTAGGCAGGATGAATCTTTTGCCAGGGAGCTCGCTCTTATAACAAGATAAGATAAAATATACACGGCTAAGTATATGCTTCTAGCTTTGACTTTCAGGGGATTGAGTGGATGATACTCGTGTGCAAATGCTTTGGGGGTTTGGGATTCCTCTAATGAACAGACTTGTTCACCTGCAAGTGATTCAGGACAGAGTTCCTTGAGCCTAGAATTGCCCCAGGGAATTATATATCTTTGTCCTTTTTGTGGGCTTAATTGATGAGAGTGTTTCACCTTCCCTTTTCCTATCCTGTCGTGTCTTTTGCTTGGTCTACGTACTGTCAGGGACGCTTTCAGCTGGGAGAGGGCACCTGAATCAATCTTCTGTGATTGTTTGATTTTTTGAAGGCAAACTCTTGTGACAACCTGCTGATGGAGTTCACAAACTGACCATCTTCTTGGTGCAGCATTGCCTGGCTCTTTCAGGAAGATCCACGCTGGCGGATGCTGACTTGATCATCAACAGGCTTCATTCAGGCAACGGTCAGTTGATTTAGGCTCATGAGTTGGTCCTGGGTTGTGGGTGGGCTGATTGGCCTTTCTGGCTGCCATTTTGGTTCTGTTGCATGCTCTTTTTTGGACAAAGAGGTAGCACAAGTTACATCTGTGACATAGCGATGCTTGATTCTAAGACTGCCTCTGCTGCATGTTGTGGTGTTATGTTCTCTATCCCTGAACCTGCTGGGTCGGGTCTGTATGAAAGCTTGGCATGCATTCGTACGTACGCCTGGTCTCTGTAGGAAGCGTTCAACTACGTACGTTGGTGTACCATGCATGAGATTTAATTAAAGTTTGTGCTTAGTTGCAAAGATTGTTTTCAATCAAGTAAAAAGAGAGGGTTGTTTTCAACCAATAAAGAGACGTTGTTTTGAAAGTAAATAGTCTGAACATGTTAGATAATTAAGCACACGCATAGCATGCTTATCTAGCATGATGGAGGTATATTTGTAGACAATAAGTGTCCAGCTACAAGGGAGTCAATTGCAAGAAACCACCACATTTGTGGCTAGGTTTGCAGGAAACTACCAAGTCGTTAATCTGTTGCAAAAAACACCGTAAAATCTCTTAACCCGTTGCAAAAAGCACTGAACAGCCGTTTAGCCTCGTTTGATCTCTTTTCCGACAGGTGGGCCGCGAAAACGCTGACGTGGCATGCGGACAGGAAAACGGCGCCGTTAGGAAGAAAACGGTCAAGACGCCGCGCCGGTCGGTCCGGTTCAGACAGTCCCCCCCCCCCCCCGCCCCTGTCCTGTCTCTCGCCCCGCTCCCCTCTCCTCTCTCGCCCCTGCTTGCCGCCGGTGATGGCCACCTGGCGTGGCAGTGATGATGGCGGTGGCGGTGGTGCTGGCGATGCATCTGGTGGCAGTGGTGCTCCTGCAGATCCAACAGAGGTTTGTGGCAGTTCAAACCCATCTCAGGCTCCGCCTCTTCCACAGCCGCCGTCGCCGTCTTACTGTGTTGAGTACGCGGCGGCGAGGGCATTCGCCAAGGCCGTGAAGGAAGATCCAGAGGGGAGCCATCACTACGCATCCTCCTTCGGCGGTGTCTCGTAAGTTTTCTCTTTCCATACCCCGATTTGGTTTCTAGGGTTCTAAGTGTATGTAGTAGGCACCGTCGCCATTATTGTTGTTGTAGGTTGTTTATGTGGTCAGACATGTAAGTGAAGTGTTTATGTAGTTCTAGGGTTCTAAGTGTATGTAGTAGGCACCTAAACATTAACTGAATTTTTAACTGAACTTTTAACTGAATTTTTAACTGAAACTGTATTTTTAACTGAACTTACTTTAACTGAATTTACTTGAACTGAATTGCTTTACTTGAACTGTAGATTGAATGATGAAGTGTGGGAAGTCAGATTCCATTTCCATGACAGAGATAATCTTGAAAGAAGCCTAAATGTGGATGATATCACATTTTACAATCTGATTGCACTAATAGAGCTTGAAGGATATGGGATGACAGACTTTATGTATTATGTCAGAGATCCAGGTGTTGGGGTTTCAGGTATGGAAGAACTGACAGATGATGATAAGGTGGAGGAAATGTTGGATGACCTAGTTATCAAAGGTCAGAAGGTGGTGAACATAACAGTCATCAGAAGTGATGCTCCAAGACCTAGTGATTTGAACATTGGACCAGTTTGTGAGGAGCAGGTTCCATTATCTGAAATAGGTGTGCCAGTGGTGTATGAGATAGATACAGCAGGAGTACTGTTTCCTAGCCCAACAAAGCCACAACAAGTGCCAGTGCAGGTCATTAACACACAGGAGAGTTCATTTTTGAAGCAGAAGTGTGCACCAGTAGCAGAATTTGCAATGGAGCAAGACCAAGATCAAGAGCAAATTGAGCAACTGATGGAGCAGAAGAGGAATGAAGAGATTGAGAAGTTCAGGAAAAAGGGGAAAGAAAAAGAGAAATACAAGGCAGCTAAAAGAAAACTTCCAGAGCTAATGGCTGAAGATTTCACTGATAGTGACAGTGACACAGATTTACTAGCAGATGAGGATATAATTGCTAGGCTTGAGGCAATGAAGAAGCATAGAGATGATCCACTTCATCATATTGAAGGGGACACTGATGTGGATGAGCCATATGAAGCAGATGACGAGGAGGAGGAGAAGGCACCAGAGGAGGAGGAGGAGGAGAAGGCACGAGAGGAGGAGGAGGAGGAGGAAGGGAGCAGCATAGGAGGAAGTAAAAGAAAGGGGCCAACTACAAGATCTCATTCTAGTTTGGATGAGATTATTGAGGAAGATTGGTTTCCTTCATCTGATGAGGAGAGCAACCCTGGTGACCTAAGTCAGGAGGACAATGATGGGGCTCAAATACCATGTGTGAAGCTTCCAGCTGATAGGAAGAGCAGGGCTAAAAAGAGGAAGCCTAGAGTTTGGTATGATGAGCAAAGGGAGAACCCAGAAGAGCAATTTATGAAGAAGCTTTGTTTCCTAGATGTGACCCAGTTCAGGAGGGCACTTCTTAATTTTCACATCTCACAAAATAGGAACCATGCCTTCCACAGGAACTGTCCAGACAGGATTATAGCTGTCTGCAAATTTGAGAATTGTCCATTTTTCATTGCAGCTTCTCAGATAGCACATGAGAAGACATTCTGTATAAAGAAACTGAACTTGCACCACAGCTGCCCAGTAGTAGGAGAGAGCACAAAAGTTACTGCTAAGTGGTTGGCACATGAATGTGAGCAACAGTTGAGGACAGACCCCAACACACCTGTCCAGACTATAATTTCAAACTTGAAGCAAAAGCATGGAATAGAGGTATCTATACATATGGCCTATAGGGCAAGAAAGCTAGCTAAAAATGTAGTCCTAGGAGATCAGAAGGCACAATATCATAGGATAAGGGATTACCTAGAAGCTGTGCTAGAAACCAATCCAGGAAGTAGATGCATTGTCACAACAAAGCATCTGAAACTACATCCAAGCAAAAACCCAAGATTCCATGGCTTGTTCATCTGCCTCAATGCTTGCAAAGAGGGTTTCCTTAATGGTTGCAGACCATTCATAGGTATGTGCACACCTACTAATTAACTAGTGACTCTACATTTATATGTGCACACCCACTAATTTGTTGGTAATCTACTTGTGATCTTGTATGATAGGTGTTGATGGTTGCTTCATAAAGTTGACAACAGGGCAGCAAATCTTGGCTGCCACTGGAAGAGATGGAAACAATAACATATTTCCCATTGCTTTTGCAATAGTGGACAAGGAAAACACAGCAAGCTGGTCTTGGTTTCTTACTCAATTAAAATATGCCATTGGTGGTGAGTCAGGCAAGTTTGGCTACTACACTATTATATCTGACAGGCAAAAGGTACTACTATCTCTACTCTAATCATTGCTTGCATTGCTTATTAATTGTCTTTGTTTATTAATTTCATACATGGCATTGTTGTAGTATTCTCAAACTGTAGTTCATTCAAACAGGGCCTTCTTACAGCCATAAACAATGTATTCCCCAATTGCAAACAAAGATTCTGCCTTAGACATATTTATCAGAACTTTCAAACTGCTGGTTTTAGAGGGGAAGAGTTGAAGAAATACATGTATCAGGCAAGTTATTCCTATACTGAGCATGGTTATGTAACTGCAATGGAAGGCATGAAAAAGGAGTGTGAGCCAGCTTGGAAATGGCTATCTAGGATACCAAAACATACATGGGCTAGGCATGCCATGGACAACAATTGCAAAACTGACTTGGTAGTGAACAATATAAGTGAAGTTTTTAACAAGATGATACTTGATGTCAGAGCCAAACCCATTAGAACTATGGTAGATGGGATCAGGACAAAGCTGTTAGTGAAGTTCAATGCAAATAGGACAAAGACTGAGACTGCTAAGTGGCAGATATGCCCAACATATGCTGAGAAGCTAGAGGAAGCAAAACATCATTCTAGGTTTTGTCAGTCTATCAAAGCTGGACCTGATCTCTTCCAGGTGACAAGTGGAGAAAGCACATATGCAGTTAACTTGTTGCTACATACATGTGGTTGTAGGAAGTGGGACATGTGTGGAGTACCTTGCAATCATGGTGTTTCTGCAATCAACAAGGCAAAACTACAGCCAGAAGATTTTGTTCATGATTTCTTCAAGAAACCAATGTATAAGGCAGCTTATAGTCCAATAGTTTTCCCTGTGCCTGGGCCTGATTTGTGGCCAAAGACTAGAACCCCTGACATTGAACCACCAGTGTTCAAAGAAAAGCCAGGAAACAAAGAGACAAAGAGGAGAAAGAGCAAGTTTGAAAAGCCAGCTCCAAAGGATACATCTAGGATGGGAACTATCACTTGTAGCAATTGCAATAGGACTGGGCATAGATACACTAGTTGCAAGCAGGCTCTTAAACCATCCCTAGCTATGAGAATGAACCAGCACCAGGTAACTATTGTTGTAGGTTTTTGTACAATTTCACATACTAGTTTCTAACATTTGTATGCTATAATTTCAGGAAAACAGGAGAGATGATACACCCAGAACTGTATCTGCTCCTGCTCCCATGCCACCAAGGAGAAGTGCTCCTTCTGCTCCTGCTGCTGCTCAAACTGCAGCTCCAGCTCCACCAGCTCCAAGGGCTCCAAGGGTATCAAGGAGAGCTCCTTCTGCTCCTGCTTCAGCTCCCAGTGCACCAAGGAGAGCTCCTTCTGCTCCTGCTTCAGCTCCCAGTGCACCAAGGAGAGCTCCTTCTGCTCTTGCTGCAGCAGCTGCTCCTCCTGCTACAAGGGCAACAAAGAAAGCTCAAACTACAAGGACTGCAACTTCTACTGCTGGTGCTGGTCCAAGTTCTACTGCTGGTGCTGGTCCAAGTTCCTCTACTGCTGCTGGGCCAAGAGGAAGAAACAAGTTCATCCCCCCAAGAGTTGCAGGTAGTGGAAGAGTGAGGAAGCCATCCTTTAAGATGTCTGAGTGGTCAACTGTTCTCAAGGGAGCAGGTGAAGTTGTGTTAATTTGTGGTGAAAACTTGTGTTGCTTCTGGTTGTCATGAGTACTTTCATGTTCTAAACATGTTCTAAACATCTTTATTCTGGTTGTCATGAGTACTTTCATGTAAGGTACCTAGTGGACTTGTTGGTCTGTGGTGAGCTGATAATGTTCAAAACATCTTTATTTTGGTTGAGTACTTTCTGGTTAGTTGTGGCTCCTAATTTTCTTATTGTTTGCTAATAAGTGTAATGACCTAATTTGATCATCTAGGGTGCCTCGGCGTCGACGGCATCCAAGATAACCTAATATGGTCATCTAGGGTGCCTCGGCGTCGACGGCATCCACGATAACCTAATTTGATCATCTAGGGTGCCTCGGCGTCGACGGCATCCACGATAACCTAATATGATCATCTAGGGTGCCTCGGCGTCGACGGCATCCACGATAACCTAATTTGATCATCTAGGGTGCCTCGGCGTCGACGGCATCCACGATAACCTAATTTGATCATCTAGGGTGCCTCGGCGTCGACGGCATCCACGATAACCTAATATGATCATCTAGGGTGCCTCGGCGTCGACGGCATCCAAGATAACCTAATTTGATCATCTAGGGTGCCTCGGCGTCGACGGCATCCAAGATAACCTAATATGATCATCTAGGGTGCCTCGGCGTCGACGGCATCCAAGATAACCTAATATGATCATCTAGGGTGCCTCGGCGTCGACGGCATCCACGATAACCCAATTTGATCATCTAGGGTGCCTCGGCGTCGACGGCATCCACGATAACCTAATATGATCATCTAGGGTGCCTCGGCGTCGACGGAATCCACGATAACCTAATTTGATCATCTAGGGTGCCTCGGCGTCGACGGCATCCAAGATAACCTAATTTGATCATCTAGGGTGCCTCGCCGTCGACAGTATCCAACATATCATCATTCCATCATTTACTGGTGCCATAGTTAACATCAATGACATAGTTAACATCATACTTAACAACTCTAGTCACTAACATAGTTAACATCATACTTAACAACTCTAGTCACTAACATAGTTAACATCATGACACCATAGTTAACATCATACTTAACAACTCTAGTTAACAACATAGTTAACATCATGACACCATAGTTCAAAGCTTACAAGACATAGTTCAAGGCTACACCCTACTTCAAATACTGCAAATTGCCACTAGTTCACACATTACAAGCCATAGTTCAATGCTTGAAACTTAAGATAATGACCCACATGGTCAGATTACAAATCACTCTTCATCGCAAATATCCTTGATGTCCTTCAGCTTTCTCTTGTTCTTGTCACTAGCTTTGACAAGATCAGCAATGTGAAACTCCAAATTCCTCCTCTCAGTGCTCAACTTTTCCTTCTCCTTCAAATGAGCAAACTTCAGATTCCTAATCACATTACCTTGGGCAACCTGAATGCTCTTCAACTGGTCAACCTTTTGCTTCAGTTCTTTGTTATCAGCATCCATTGCACCCAGCTGTTCCTTCAAAGCTGAAATATTGTTGACCAAAGGAGGAGTGATCTCCTCATGTTCACCTTGTTGGACTTCATTTTCCTTGGGAATATTGTCCTGGGTATCAAGTAGGTTGTTCACATCCTCAACAAGCTTCTCATAAGTCTCCTGTAGCTTGTTCTTCTGTGATATGAGATTGTGGACAAGTGATGAATGTTCCAGACATGCCATCCTATTAGCACGCTGGCAATCCTCATACAAAAGCCATAGTTTGTGAAGAGCATTCTGCAGATGCTCTGGCCACTCCTCATCTACCCAATGAACAACACCACAACTGCTTGCTTCCTGCAAAACAACAAGTACAAATGCATTTACTTCCTTTTTCACTTCACTTCTATTCAGTCCAATTCAAAACAACTATAGTATACTGCACATGCACATTCAGCTCAATTTTGAATTTATATCTGAATTTTTAACAGCATACTACACTGAATTTACTTCATTTATACCTTAATTTTTAACAGCACAATACAATTCAGTTCAATTCATTTACTTCATTTATATCTATGAACAATGCACTATCATACTTTTTAACAGCACAATATACCTCACTCAGTCACTATGGATACCTTAATTTTATATCTTTGTACTTAATTTTTAATAGCACAATTTAATTCATTTACTTCATTTATATCACTGTGGTGTTGTTCATTTATATGTATGAACAATTCATTTACTTCACTCAGTCACTATGGTATGGTACATGACAGTACCTTTAACTAAACTACTAGGTGAACAGTGAACATGAACAATGAACAGTGAACATGAACAATGAACAGTGCATATGAACAATTTATAGTTTCTTCACAAAATGAGCAAACTACAGATTTTTGCTAGCACTCACATCAAGTCCACAGGCAATGAACCTCCTCCCAGTGCTAATCCCTTCGAAGCAAACATGCCTCTTCGCCAGCTGGCCATGCTCACACATCACCATCACCTCATCATCAACACCAGAGTAGTTCGGGTCCTCGATTGTAGCCGGGATCTACATCAACAAAAGAAACGCACAAAATCCATCTCACGGGTTCAAATCGAGCAGGAAAAACAAAATCCCCAAACCGAAACCCTTGCTCAAAGAACCCTAGCTACGAGTACAAATCACTGACCTTGATAGGGGAGCCGCCTGAAGAGTACTCGTAGCCCGATTCCTCGCTGTCGTCGCTCCACGAAACCATGGCGGACGGCGGCCAGCTGGCTTCTCACCGACGGCGACCAGAGCCAGAGAGAGGAGGCAGAGGAGAGGGGCGAGAGAGAGAGAGAGAGAGAGAGGGCGCGGGGCATCTGTCTGGCGAGCACCGACAGGATCGACCGGCGCGGCGTCTTGACCGTTTTCTTCCTAACGGCGCCGTTTGCCTGTCCGCACGCCACGTCAGCGTTTTTGCGGCCCACCTATCGGAAAAGAGATCAAACGAGGCTAAACGGCTGTTCAGTGCTTTTTGCAACGGGTTAAGAGATTTTACGGTGTTTTTTGCAACAGATTAACGACTTGGTAGTTTCCTGCAAACCTAGCCACAAATGTGGTGGTTTCTTGCAATTGACTCGCTACAAGGTGGTGCACGTGAGGGATTATAAAGCCTTTCAGCTAAGCACAGTCCCAACCCCCGCGTCGCTCTCCCAGGAGCGGCTCGGGCGGATCTCACACGCCGCCGCGGCCGGCTCGCTCCTGCCTCCTCCCTCACCTCGCCGTCGCCACAGGGCGCCGCCGGGCAAAGCCCGCACAGCGTCGGCGGCGGCGGGGCTGTCTTCTCTCGCGCGAATCTCGGCAGATCTTGAGCGGCGGCGGCTGATGCGTTTACGCCGACGGTGCGTGGCTAGGAGTGGGGTGGTCCTGGTGCCTTGCCTCGCGTGCCGGGGTGGCCGTCATCGCCGCTGGAGGCTAGCAGCTGCGGTTGGGGGCGACTGCCAGTGCTCACGGTGACCGGATGCCGGGGCGGCGGCCCCGGAACTTGGGCGGTGCTCCTGTGCGTAGCGAAGGTGCTAGCTGCGGACCAGAGCGCGGCAGATCGAGGGATCTGGCGCCCTGATCTGGAGTCAGATCGGCGACGCGTGGAGGGACTGGTGAGGAGATGACGGATCTCCGCCGGATTACCGACGACAGCATACGTCTTCATGGCGAGGCTCCGCTCGGTTCCAGCTAGCCGCGAGATCGGGACGGCCTGGCTTCCGGTGAAAATCGCGCCTGACTGTGGTCATGGTGGGCGATGGCGGCGTCTCGGACGTCGTTCCCTTCTCGAGGCATCGTCGTTGCAGGTCACGTCAACCTGATCGGGAGGTTCCGGGGGATACCCTAGATCTGGGTCTACCGGATCGGACGATGACGGCATTTTGATGTCGTTCTCCCTCCTGGGGGCATCGTTTTGGAGCAAGTGCTGGATGGAGGGGACAAGAGGAGCAGCGGCGTGGCATCTGGCACGTCGACAACGGCGAGCTCAGCGGCATGGAGCAGCAGGGTCTCGCTGGTGGACGTGTGATGATGGACGAGGGCAGGATGGTGGCGTTGTTTGACGTGGTGGTGGCGTCGACGGCAGCTAGACCGGGCAAGGTAGATCCAGCAGTACAGCACTGAAGATGGATTGGTGGCAGGTGGCTACGGCGGCCTCATACCCGGCAGGCGTCCTGGTTGAGGAATGCGCCGGACTGGTGGGTGCCCCATACCCGGCAGGCGTCCTGGTTGGGACCTCAGGTCTTAGATGTTAAGTTTGGGTGCGAGGTCTGTTTGGTATTAGGCCCAGACTATCAGCATCCTTTCATCAACTGAATAGGAGTAGCGATAGATGTTGCCTAAACGGTGGCTTTAGTCTTACTGTTGTATGACCTTGAAAGGTCTTATGAGAATAATTAATAAAGTGTCGGGGGTCCACCTCCTTTTCTAAAAAAAGTGTCCAGCTACATCCTTGGGGGGTCTGGAGTTGGGAGAGTGGTCTGAACCAAGGACCTTAGTGCCTTACTGAGCAGGATGATTATATCTGCTGTTTGCTACATCACCCCTATACACGGCTAAGATATTTATCGAGCTTTAACCTTGATGGGAGTGTTATACACGGCTAAGATACTCCTGTGAAAATGCTTTGAGGGCTTCGGTTTCGTCTGCAGAACAGAATTGTTCTCCTGGCAAGTTATTGGGACAGAGTTCCTATGAGGGGAACAGCTTCAGAAAAGATAAACGAAATTGCGCAGGGAACAGCCATTTCCCTTTTTGTGAGCTTAAGGAGATTTGCGCCTCAGCGCGCTTTATCCGTGCGAAGATATGTGGCGCACTATTGCTTGTTTGAGTTTTAGAAGTCAAGCTTCTCTGACAGCCTCCTGATGTAACTCGCAGGTCGACCGTCTTCTTGCAGAGACCACCAGTTGGTTTCGTCTCGAGTGCTACATTCGGCTGTCGGTCGGGCGTAGCTTCTGGGTGGGCTGATCCGCCAGGACCTAGCCGCCATTTTGGTTCTGCTGCATGCATGCGCTGGTGTTCTGTTTAGTCTTGATTCTTGAGTCAGGTTTCCCTTCCCCTGGGCTGTTTGTGTCCCTGAACCTGCTGGGTCTGTATGGGAGCTGGTCCCTGGTCCCTAAACGGAGCGTCCAGGTCACTACCTTGGTATACCGTATCATTGTTCATTGCTAGTCACGATGGAGTTGCTTTGTGAATTGTTGATGTTTAACAGTCAGATTGAATGTGGTACTGTCTCGGCAAATCGTACGTGATGGGGGGCATTCAATCAACCTGCCCTGGGCGTGGTCACCGCGGTGCAATATGCATTCAGTCACTGAGGTAATATTTATTGATGGCGGATATGCTGTTTTGGCGATGAACTGCAGGGCGAGGAGATGGCGGTCATCGGGGACTCCGGTAATCGTTTGGCTTGTCTGATGGCGTCCTAGACCTGGTTTAACAAGGCATGCTGCCATGTGTGTGTGTGTGGTCAATGCTCTGCTTTCCCCCAGACTAACTGGTCGATGTACGTTTTCTCCTCTTCTTAATGCAAAGATGGGAGCTCCTAGCCCTCTGATAAGGTTTTGCCAAAAAAAATGTTACAAGAATTATTGAAAAGACTTGGGTTCCACCTCTGATTTTCAAACTCAATTCTGACTTGGCTGTGATGCATCACCTTGATATGGTACAAAAGATGCAATAACAATCTTCTACCTAAAGAACTTGCAATCACGTCAGAGTGTTCGGCTTTTGCCTGACTGCAGTATGTGGGAAGGAAAGAAACGAGTCCATTGCTGCTGCAGACTGTATTTCTTAATCAAGTGATGTCCATACCGATGCACTCTTAAACCATTTTTTTTGTCTATTGATAGGTAAAAAGAACTACTCAACACATTAACCTACTACTAAATGATATACATACCTTTTTACTGATAAGTGATAACACACCACTGCTGGAAGGGAACAAGAATGGAGCGATACTGGTACAAGAATGATAGGTTAACTGGTAGCACACCATTACTGGAACTTAAGAGTGCAGCCAAGTAAAAACTGGTTGCTCAATAGCAGGCCATGTACGTATCTCAGCAACCGCAAAGGCAGGGCACCAAATAAAGTTTTTTTTTCACTATGAATGTTGTAGTCTGCCAGGGTTTGCCACATCTCCAGCAGCTTCCCTACAAAGATGAGGCGCTGCTGTCTCGGGTAAGGGGCAAAGTTCATCTCGTATAGCTTCACCATGACACTCTCGACGGTATCCGAGCTCCCAACCTCGAGAGAGATGGTTTTTCCTTTTAGGTTCTCCGCATGGATCTGCATTATGTCTCCTTTCGGAATGCATGGGAGGATTCATGCTGGATATGTTGTAATCAGCGAGCGTACGGTTGTTGTCTAGCTTCACCCCGTTGGAGACGAGGAAGTGGCGTTCCTGGATCATTGCCTTGATAGATCCCAAGGTATTTAATAGGTTGACCCTGAGACGGATCGTGGTACGGGCGGGGTTCTTGACGAAAATGTACATTGTTCTAAAATTGGGCAAAAAAAACAAACACATCACTAGTTGTTAGAACTATGCACAGAAACGTTCAGCAAATCCAACAGGCGGCAGTGGCACCAAGAGAAACCTAGCTAGCCGGAAAGGTGGACAAATACACAGAAATATAGCAAATACTAGTTTCTTCCGCAAGAAAAAAGAAGAACAATTTGTAGCATTGCGAAGACCAAACCGAGATGAGCAACGAATTCTATCAGGCAACCATCCAATGTAATCCTACCTTGACACACTTGACAGTACGCTCTAGCTAGCTATAGTCTAGAGATTATACACACATCGTATAGTATACATAAGCAAAACACTGCGGATCGACGTTGATCGATGCTTGTTGCTTCCACCGGAGAGGAGAACCATGCGGGAGATGGATCGGAGGTACCTAGTAGCAGAGTTAGGGTTTGGGGATCGAATATATAGATAGCGTTGTTTTTATAGGGTCCAGTCCAATCGGTTCCGTTTTACAGTACAATACAGCCGATTAAATCAGGTAGAGTTCATCTTTATTTGCCTACATCACTACATATATGCCATAATTAATTTTCAGCCACAAAATTCATAAATACTATTATTCTTATAGATGTACAGTACCACATGTTTCTATGGAAAATATAACATTGCAGAGTTTCTGTGCCATACGGGCTAGACGTGTTTGAATGATTAATCATTGCCATCTCTCTTCAAACTAAACTAACGCACCCTTGTAAGGTCCTACGAATATAGAAAAAAGCACATTTTATTTAACAAAAAATGTTCCTATGATTCATGAGAATTACTGAAACATAGTCTGGTGCATCCCGGTGTAGCACTCCTGCGGCCTTGGACGGTTTCGGGAAGAGAAGCCGCCAGAACATGCAACCCCCCCCCCCCCCCCCCCCCCCCCACCCAAATAGCGAATTGACGAGATTGCACATTTCTACAAGTTAGCCATTAGTCCAGTAGCATCACCAAACAGCGCCAGAAGCTCTTTCATAGACAGCAATTCGCTCTCTTTTGGTTTGAGGAAAGGCACTGCATCATCTGCTTATAGAGACAGGCGATGACGCACACCCCATCTATCCAGGGGTCTGAACACACCAACAGCCTCTGCCTTGTCCACCATCGTAAGAACATCCATGATCCGAAGGAACAAGAGGGCAAGAGGGGATCTCCCTACCTCAACCTGTGCGCGTGCCAAATACGATGCCCCGGTTTACCATTCATCAACATCTTCGAACTTGCTGTGGTAAGAAGCAAAGAAACCCAAGAACACCATCTTGGCCCAAAACACCTTTTCTTTAAGACTTACATCAATAGAGGCCACAAGATGGAATAAAAATCTCGCACGATATCCAATTTAAGGAATATGGGAGGGACCTTGCGACAATGAAAGGTTTTCACCTATTGATAGATCAGTAGGAAATTATCTGGATTGATTGTCCAGGGATGAATGCGCTTCGAGTCACCATAATGAGCATATTCAACATAGAACTCACCTGCAACACAAGTGCCTTGGCGTAAATCTTAGCTAAAACATGAATCAGACTAATGGGTCGCATGACTCGCGCTGTCTCTGGTCATAGATGGCTGAGTTTTGACGCGGATCTTCATACAACTCCACATATCCTCTACACTGTGCGTCAGAGTTTTGGTTTTCGGCTTCTGTTTTTTTTCCTGCCCAGGCCAAGATTGCTGAATTTTAGTCACTTAAAAAACATTCAACAAAATCTCGAACGAAATCGCAAAATCAAGATTTAAATTTTGAAGGAAATTTGATCAAAATTTGGCCACAATTGAAATTTGACCAAATTTTTGAATAGGCTGGAAGGTACTTTTCTGCCCCAAACCGAGATGGCCGAAATTTGGCTGAAATTGGATTTTTGGGGCCGAAAATCAAAATTATGGTGTGCATTGAGTGGACGATCGACTACGGCAAAATCTGAGTCGTTTGCTCAAGATTTTGAATGGCGATGATGCCTCCAGGGGTGATGATGACGCCTCCGTGCTGTCTTGGTGAGGCCCTCTTTGGAGGGGTGTGCATGTGGTATCTGTTTCGCTCGGTTTTCACTAATAACGGGGCAATCTGGTCTTCGCTCGATTCTCTCTAATTAACCAAGCAACTCTTTTCTTATTAATGATGAATGCAAAAATCCTGCCATTGCAAAGAAAAACATTAACCCGTACTAATAAATGATACGTCGTACTAACTGGTAACACATCCCTACTTTGAAGGGACAAGACTGGAGCAAGATATACTAACACAGTAGAATGATAGTTTTTACTCATAAGTCATAACACACCACTAATTTCAGCCGGAAGGAAGACTCCAGCAAAATAAAACTAGTGGTTGCACGGGCATCCATCCATCTCAACCACCACGAAGACGTAGACACAAATGAAGGGTGCACTCATTCATAACCTTGTAGTCCGCCAAGGTGCCGCTCTCCAGCTGCCTGCCAGCAAAGATGAGGCGTTGCTCTTTCGGGAAAGGGGCGTAGTTCCTCTCATAGATCTTCACCTTGACGCTATCAATGGTGTCCAAGCTCCCAACCTTGAGAGTGATGGTCTTCCCAGTCAGCACCTTCACGAAAATCTCCATCATGTCTCCTCTCGGAATACATGGGAGGAGGACAAGAAGTATTGTGGACTCCTTGAAGATGTCGTGGTCTGCCAAGGTGCGGCTCCCGTTCTCTAGACGCTTGCCCGCGAAGATGAGGCACTGCTGATCTATGGGGAAGCCCTCGAGGTCATAGATCTTGGCCTTCACGTCGTCGATAGTGTCTAGGCTGTCAGTGTCAAGGTTGTTGATTATCCTGCCCATTAGTGTCTCCATCACGTACATCTGTGTCTTCTCTTCAAGGTCAAGAATGGAGTCCTGCTGGATGTTGTAATCGGCAAATGTACTGTCATCCTCTAGTTGCACTCCACTGAAGATGAGGTGATACCGCTTCTGGATCTTCTCCTTGACGGAACGGAAGGTGTCTAATGGGTGAACCCAGATCTGGATGGTTGTTCCGGTGGGGTTCTTGACAAAGATGTTCATTGTCCTGGATGAGCAAAAACCGAACACCAGTAGTCGTTAGACACTTACATATTTAGGCTATAGAGCAATGCACAAAAACGTCAACAATTCCAGCTGATACGTAGTTAAGCAACAGGAGAAATCAAGTTACAAAGGTTGAGCAGTACATATAAAGATAGTTTCTTCCCAAGAAAAGTTAATGCTGAACAGTTTATAACATTGTCCTAAGATCTAGCTGAGATAATCAGATGCATGAACAACAAATTCCATAAGGCAACCATCCAATGTAATCCTAGCGAACACCGACATGAGATCCTCGAGCACAAAACAACAATGAACAGCTCTGTACCTTGAAGTGGATCGACCACACGTCGATGCTTGTTGCTTCCGTCGGAGAGAGAGCAGGTAGGGTGGGAGATCGATCCGGAGTAGTACGAGAGTTAGGGTTGGGGATAGAATATATAGATGGCGTTCTATTAGTTAGAGGATGAATTCTGTCTGTGTTTCCATTAGCTCATGGGAAGATTACATATAGGAGGAGACCTCAACGGCTCCATGAAGTTAGGCACGTCCTAGGCGTGCGTGAGCCTATCCAGATCCTATAGACTAGGGGAGAGTTACATTATGAACAAGTCATACAATATACAACACACTAACACCCCCTGCAGCCGGAACTCCTTCTGGAAGGATGTTGAGGCTGAACCGGAAATCTTGGAACACCGCCGTGGGGAGTCCTTTGGTGAAGACGTCCGCAAATTGGGAGCTGGACGGGACGTGAAGAACTCGTGCTTCGCCAAGGGCCACGCGATCGCGAACAAAGTGCAAATCAATTTCCACATGCTTGGTCCGTTGGTGCTGAACTGGATTGGTCGACAAGTATGTGGCACTGATGTTGTCGCAATAGACTATGGTGGCACGAGAGGGGGGCTGATGCAA
Organism: Triticum aestivum; assembly: GCF_018294505.1. Classification (NCBI taxonomy): domain Eukaryota; kingdom Viridiplantae; phylum Streptophyta; class Magnoliopsida; order Poales; family Poaceae; genus Triticum; species Triticum aestivum. The sequence goes on from NC_057802.1 coordinate 599,028,217, forward strand.
CTCATGAAGAAGCTGGCGCAACCAGCAAGACTCGGCAACACAGTTAGCAACAAATCGATATTCTGCCTCGGCACTGGAGCGGGACACGGTGGGCTGCCGTTTGGATGACCAAGAGACAAGGTTGGAGCCGAGGAAGACACATAAGCCGGAAGTGGACTTGCGTGTATCGGGACAGCCGGCCCAATCGGCATCTGAGTAGGCAACCAGGTCATGCGAGGTGGACTTGAAAAACCGCAGCCCAAAGTGTGATGTGCCCTTGAGATAACGTAAAATACGTTTGACGAGGTTCATGTGAGAGGAGCGAGGATCATGCATGAACAAGCATACTTGCTGAACCGCGTAGGACACATCAGGCCGAGTCAGCGTGACATACTATAGGGCCCCGGCAAGACTGCGATAGAGTGTGGGGTCCGAGACAGGAGGGCCGTCAGCGGCAGACAACTTGGCTTTGGTGTCGATGGGTGTGGCGATGGTGTTGTAGTTGAGCATGTGTGCACGGTCTAAGATCTCTAGGATGTATTGCTGTTGAGACAAGAAGAGGCCGTCGGGTGAACGAGTGACATTGATCCCGAGAAAATGGTGAAGATCGCCTAAATCCGACATGGAGAATTCGGACTTGAGGGACGATATAATGGAGTGTAGAGTGGCAGTGGTGTTGGCGGTGAGGATGATATCATCGACATATAGGAGAAGATACGCCACATGGGAGCCACTACGATATATGAACAGGGAGGAGTCACATTTGGAAGCAATAAACCCTAGAGAGAGAAGGAAGGACTTGAAGCGAAGAAACCATGTCCGAGGGGCTTGCTTCAAGCCATATAGTGATTTTTTGAGAAGACACACATGGTTGGGGTGAGTTGCATCAAGAAAACCCGCCGGTTGAGCACAATAGACAGTTTCACCAAGGTGGCCATGGAGGAAAGCGTTTTTGACATCAAGTTGATGGATGGGCCAAGAACGAGAAGTGGCAATGCTGACCACAACACGTATAGTGGCCGGTTTGACGGCCGGGCTAAAGGTTTCGGTGTAGTCCACACCCTCACGTTGAGTGAAGCCACGGACCACCCAACGTGCCTTGTAACGAGCCAGGGAGCCATCGGGATGGAACTTGTGGCGATAAATCCACTTCCCGGTCACCACGTTAACACCTGCAGGTCGAGGTACCAAACACCACGTCTCATTCTTTAACAAGGCATTATATTCATCAAGCATAGCATTGTACCAATGGGGATCCTTAAGGGCAGTCCGGTAGGAAGACGGAAGGGGAGAGATGGGATTGGGCGAGGAGGAGACAGCGAATAAACGCTTGGGTTGGGCAAATCCGGTTTTAGCACGCGTTGTCATTTTATGTGAGTTTGGGGGGGGGGGGGGAACAGCTGAGACAGCCCTGGGTGGAAGACGAGGTGTAACAGGAGTTGGCGGTGACGGGTTCGAGGAAGATTGCGCAGCAGAGGCGTCAGGGGCGGCAGAGGAGGCATGTGCGGAATCAGAGGCAGATTCGATGGGTCCAGGCAGAGTGGATTGGGCGGAGGACGTGGGCGTGCATGGGGAGCGGGCGGTGTGGTTGGTGGGAGGCGATCCGGACGCGGATTGGGTGGAGGAAGCGGGCCCGCGGGACGCGTGGGGCGGAGTGGGCGGGTGCGGGGCGTGGGGCGCGGGATGCGAGGGCGATCTGCTGGGGCCGCCCGCGTCCGAGGTTGCCGGGACGTAGATCCCGGGGCGGATCACGCCAGAGGCTAGGTCAGAGGGAGGATCCGGTGTGGCGAGTGCTCGTGTGGCCGTGGGTGTGGGTGACTCGTAAGGAAAAATTGTTTCATCAAACGTGACATGCCGAGAAACAATTACCTTGCGCGAGGTTAAGTCAAAGTATCGATAACCTTTGTGTTCGAGTGGATAGCCAAGGAAAACGCACCGAGTGGAGCGAGGGGCAAGTTTGTGCTGGCTTGTGGCATAGAGATTGGGAAAGCAGAGGCACCCGAACACATGGAGGTGATCATAGGTAGGAGAGCGGCCGGTGAGGAGGAAGAAGGGTGTGTTGGAGCTAATGGCACTAGAGGGTCGCCGGTTGAGTAAATGGGTGGCGGTGTGTAGAGCTTCAACCCAAAATTGGGGAGGAAGATTGGCTTGGACGAGAAGAGTGCGGACGATGTCGTTTGTGGTGCATAGTAAACGTTCTGCCTTGCCGTTTTGAGGAGAAGTATGGGGACAAGAGAGGCGAAATGAGATCCCATGGTGAGAAAAGAACGAGCGGAGGGCGGTGTTGATGAACTCGCCTCCGTTATCACATTGCATGCATTGGATGAGAACATGGAATTGGGTGAGGATATATTGAAAGAAACGTAGAAGAGTGGCGGAAGTGTCGGATTTAGCACGCAATGGAAACATCCACGAATAATGGGAGTAATCATCTAAAATAACAAGGTAATATTCATAGCCAGAAAAGCTTGTAACAGGGGATGTCCAAAGATCACAATGGATTAATTGAAACGGGGCAGTAGTAACATTATGGGAAGAAGGAAAAGCCAAGCGAGGTTGGCGTCCAAGTTGACATGCTTCACAAAAGGAGGGTGTAACATTATTACAATCAGGTAAAATAGAACTAATGGTGCGAGCTAATGAAGATTTGCTGAGATGTCCAAGCCGACAATGCCACAAGTCGCTGGTGGTGATGGAGAAGGCCCGGCCGCCGGTGGAGTTATTGCCAAAGAAGGGGTAAAGGTCGCCGGAGCTACTGGACGTCATGAGAACCTTCTGGGTGCGAAGATCCTTCACATAAAAGCCATGAGGAGTGAAAGTTATAGAGACATTGTTATCGATAGTAAATTGGCGAACAGAGCTAAGATTAGGAACAATGAAAGGGGAGGCTAAAACATTGTATAGAGAGAAGGGGGTGGGGGAGAGGTTGACGGAACCAGACGCCACAATAGGTAAATGCTGCCCATTGCCAACAATAATGCTTGAGAAATCGTGCCTCGGAAGAGAAGGCGACGAGAGGATACCTGCATTACCCGTCACGTGAGAAGAGGCACCGGAGTCGAGGAACCACTCGTTGGAGGGCAGGCCCGACTGATGGGCGGCGTGGTTGAAGAGAGCCGCATGATCCCAGGAGGGAGCCGGCTGGTAGCCGTGCTGCATGGAGTATGGCGGCGGCGGCGGCCCGGAGAACATGACGGGGTAGGCCTGCGAGTGGACGCCCGGACGGGGGCCGAGCACACCCGCCGCGTTGGGGGCAGACCAGCCGGGGCGCGGGGGCCGCAGAGCCATGCTGTACGGTGCGAAGTAGTCGGTGTAGGGGACGGGTGGTGAAGGGGGAGCGCCACGGCCGGACGAGTCGCCGTGGCCACGGCCGCGCCCACGGCCGCGTCCACGTCCGCGGTCACCGTTGTGGCCACCACGGTAGCCACCACCACGCCCGGAGGAGCCATCGGAGCCAGCGCGGTCGCTAGCCGGAGGGCGAGAGACACTGCGGTCGCCGGAGCCGCCAGGGCCGCCGGAGCCGCCAGGACCGCCAGAGCCACCCGATCCGCCGGAACCGCCAGGGCCGCCGTGGGTGATGGAGAGGGCGGCGGCGCCATCGGTGGCCGAGCGGAGGTTGAGGTTGTACTCGGCCAGCTCGAGCCGAGAACGGACGACGCCGAAGGGTGGGAGCGGGTTCGTGTCGCCCAGCACGATACGGATCGTCTCGAACCGGGGAGAGAGCCCGTGGAGGAGCTGCATGGTGAGGTCATTGTCGGAGACGGTAGCACCCGCGTCGGCGAGGCTGTCCGCAAGAGCCTTGAGGCGTCGAGCGTATTCGATGACGGGAAGGTCACCCTGCTGCAGGTTGCGGTACCGGCGAGTGAGGTGGAGGATCTGAGCGCCCTGGTTGGCGAGTAAGTAGTCGGCGATGCGGTGCCAGGCCGTGTAGGCGTCGAGGACGCCGCCAGAGATGAGCTCGAGGAGAGGATCAGCCAGGGTGAAAAGCATCCAGAGAACTAGACGCTGGTCAACGGCGAGCCAATCGGCGTCGGCACCGCGAGGGGGCGGGCTGTCGACATGATCCTGCACGCGATACTGAAGGAGGACGATGCGGAAGAAGGTGCGCCACTTGGAGAAATTGTTCTCAGCAGGATCCAGTTTGAATTTGACATAGTTGGAGATGTGATCGTTGTGGATGCTGAGAGGGGAGTGGCTGGAGGAGGGAGCAGTGGAGGAGGAGAGGGCAGCGATGGTGGTGGAGGATGCAGCAGGAGCAGAGGGAGAGGTCCCAGAGGAGAGGGCGCCGGAGGAAGGGGAGAGCGCCGCCGGAGAGGGAGGTGGGCTGAAGAGGTCCTCGAAGGCTATAGCAACTGATACCAAGTTAGAGGATAAATTCTGTCTGTGTTTCCATTAACTCATGGGAAGATTACATATAGGAGGAGACCTCAACGGCTCGAGGAAGTTAGGCGCGTCCTAGACGTGCGTGAGCCTATCCAGATCCTATAGACTAGGGGAGAGTTACATCATGAACAAGTCATACAACAGAATTACAATACACAGTATGTATACAACATATACAACACACTAACACTATTTACAGGGTCCAGTCCAATCGATTAGGTTTTACAATACCATCGCACATATATACACCCTTAATTAATTTCTGTCACAAAATTGGTATATCATTTTTCTTGTTGCACGGATCCCACTAATCTTGGCCGATTCTTTTCATTGGTTTCCTGACCCCGGTTTTCCTTTGCTTTTTATGCGTTTCTTTTTCTGGATTCATGCTGCTTCCTTCGTCCGGGTTTTTGCCTTTCTGCTTGTTCTTTTTTCTGTTTCTTTTGTTTTCCTAGTTTTTAAACATTTTTTACAAAATACATGAATATTTTTAAATAATTATAAATATTTTAGAGAATTATGCATTTTTTCAAATCTTATGATTTATTGTAATTTTGTAAAAAAACAATTTATGATTTTTGAAATTTCATAAACATCCTAAATTCTATAAAATAATGCTTTTTTCGTAAGAGGAGTTGCTGGCTTTTTAACCTGTTTTTTGGGTGGATTCGGTGTTCTTTTGGACCGAAGGTGCAACGCTGCAGCGCTATTGGTCCTGGCCAACAGTGAGTACTCCAATCATCTACTCCCTCCGTTCCTAAATATAAGTCTTTCTAGAGATTTCAATAAGTGACTACATACAGAGCAAAATGAGTGAATCCACACTCTAAAATATGTCTATATACATCCGTATATGGTAGTCCATTTAAAATCTCTAAAAAGACTTATATTTAGGAACGGAGGGAGTATTATTCACCGTGGGTGATGCCATGTTATTATCAGTATTTTTGAAAGATATGTTATTATTTTTAAGAAAATAGTTGCCACAGGTATGAATATTTCCCAGAAAATTAATAAATAGTAGTCTTAATTTATTTTAGAATAATTGCCCGGATGCTGTTCAGTTTGTAAGCGAAGTGCATCACAATTTTTCCGCAACTTTCTCAGTTTTTACCACACACGCCACGTGGGCATGCCATGTGATCATGCCAAGTTTCATATTTTTTTCAAAATTCATTTACACCTTTTTAGAAATCAAAATTCATTTATCCCAATTAAATACCTAAAAATTCATTCACAGCTCGCACATGCGACGATCCTGCCGACAGGACAAACAACTCCAACTTTCCCTTCAAACCCTAGACTCTTTGCCGGCTTTGGTATGGCTGCTGGACCTCTTTGCTTCTGAGCGCTGCCGACATCGACCTCCACCACCACACCATTCGTCCAATGGCCCTCGGCGCCGGTCATCTTCGGTGCTAACAACCAACAAGCACCCGAAGCACTTCCCACTCGTCATCCCAAGAACAAGCTCAAGGGGGGTGTCGTGATGCTGCAGTTGCTGGTGTTGACACCCCCGACCCCCTGGCGCTGTGCGCTCTTCACCGGCGTTCCCGCCGTTGTCAGTGACGGTCGCCCCCACCGCTCAAACTCAATCAGCCCTAGACGGTAATGCGGCGACTTCGGCCTCTTCTGACACTACTGGCCATCTGACGAAGAGTAAAAAAAAGTGGTCTTTGGTGTTTCAAATGCAGATCATATGACCATCTATCTAAGGATTGCACGGTGGTTCATTTTTGTTGCATTTGCAACAACTACAAGCATCATATGCACCGCTACCCTGTTCTCAAGCAATCAAGGCCAGCCGCCGCTTGGTGGATGCGGTTTAGTTATTACAGTGTTTGTGCAACTTCTGGACTCACTCTTCAAGGAGAATCTTGCACCACCTACTTTGCAGACTGCTTTGGTTACGATTTTGGGTGGTTCCTTGTCTTATTATGTGGTGGAGGCCGAGGTTGCAAAAATCTCCGCGGTTCGAACGTCGTGGAAGTGGGTAATTGTGCCTCATGGAGCCAATGCTTTTTTAGTTTCTTTCCTTTCTGTGGAGATTTTGCAGCATGTGACAACGTTTGAGTATAATGTCAAATCACATGACGTGAAGATTGCTTTTAGTGAATGGAATGTCGAGGAGGTTCCGCGCTACTTCCCTTGCAGCTTGTTTGGGTGCACGTCACTGGATTTCCACCACCTCTACGCTATTTCCTTGGTCTGTGCGCGGTGGGATCAGGTATTTGTGCCACTCAGGATGTTGACTTGGTTTGCTTGCGTCGACACGATATTGTGTGGATCCATGTGGCTGTTTATAACATGGATATTTTAGTCAAACATGATGGGTCTGATGAAGCCTCAGTCTCCTCTGATGCTTATGTCAAGTTTATGGGGGTGCATTTCGGTTTGTGCTAGAGGAGGATGATTTTATGGCTCATGATGACTTCATTCCTCAGATTTGGGAAAACCATGATGATGGGCATGCTGATGGTGCTAACAGGGATGAGGATATGCCAAATAGAGATGCTAGTAAGCGAGAGAAAAACGTCCGAATTCATGGTGGTAATACGACGTCTGGGGCATAAACTGTATCCATTGTTGTCCCCATGCAGACTACTCATGTGGGCTTTGTACATGCGTCACCATTGTTTCTTCTACATTTCTTGTGACAACCGCGTCTGCTCAAGCGCTAGCGTCATCCGACGCTCCTTGAGGCCAAGGAGCCGTACACATGCATGTGCAGGGCAGCGTCCATGCTTCCAATTATTGAGATTTCTGCTGTCTCCATTTATGAAGGGACCCAGGGTGCCAGTTTGAGGAGTTTTTTCTTTCTTTCTTCAACTAGCAAAGTGATCCGCGCAATTGCGCGGGCTAGACCTTAAGTATTTATTTATATTTAAAAAAATTAATATACCAGAAAATAATAGGTTTTGTTGTCAATCATTGTAAACTTTGTGACTACTCAATCTCAAGATATTATTAATTTTTTTTGATATTGAGTGTTTTATTTTGTTGTTGAAATATGGAAAATCCATGTATTTTTTAGTGCAACATGATGATTTAATAAGTAGCAATACAATGCATTCACTTATTGAAAGGTGTTCATTCAGTATACCGGGTTTGGTTTGATTTAGTGAGCATTAAGTGTCCATATCAAGCAATAATCCACACTAACTCTTTCCTAATAAATGGTTCATCCATAAGAAACAAGCAATAATTCTTTCTTGATAAAAAATGTATCCATATCAATCAATAATCAACAATAATTCTTTCCAAAAAGATGCACTTTTTATTGTCCTTTTTTCAGGTAGTAGTTTATAGAAGCCACGTAGTTCCATATCCTTAGGATATTATATATTGTCCCTTTGCTTTGGTTGGAATGTATCATGCAAGAATGGATGGAAGGTCTGCCACTGCTTGTTTACTGGTGATGCTTGTGTTGTTCGGAAGCACTACATTTGGAGGTATGTTCTCCGTGTTGTTGTTTATGTAGAGTTCCTAGTGCATATGTTATTCCAAGCAAGAACATCGAAAAATATAAATAAGATTTCAAGATCGTATTACCAAAGTTTTCTCAAATAGTACGTTGATGCACATTTTGCGTATGTCCTTTACGATTTGGGTACATCTTAGTACATTTATGCAGCGTGGTAAGAATCATGTCATTACAATCAATGTCTCACCTTTATGTATAATTTTTATTATGTTTGCGGTATGCAGAGAAATGTGCGGTGGTTCAATTTCCGCTCGTGATCTGCAACAATCTAGCATGCAAGCATGAATGTGAGTTTTGGGGACAGGGCAAGAAGGTTCGCGGATTCTGGTGCAATCGGATGCTCCGTGGCACCTGCAACAGCAAGATTTGTTGGGATGAATAAACTTAATTGATACGCTAAGCATAATTAATGTTATCAATAATGAATTCATTGTTGGGGAACGTAGTAATTTCAAAAAATTCCTACGCACACGCAAGATCATGGTGATGCATAGCAACGAGAGGGGAGAGTGGGTCCACGTGCCCTCGTAGACCGAAAGCGGAAGCGTTACAACAACGCGGTTGATGTAGTCGTACGTCTTCACGATCCGACCGATCCAAGTACCGAACGTACGGCACCTCCGAGTTCAGCACACGTTCAGCTCGATGACGTCCCGCGAACTCCGATCCAGCAGAGCTTCACGGGAGAGTTCCGTCAGCACGACGGCATGATGACAGTGATGATGTTGCTACCGACGCAGGGCTTCACCTAAGCACCGCTACGATATGACCGAGGTGGAATATAGTGGAGGGGGCACCGCACACGGCTAAGAGATCCAAGGGATCAATTGTTGTGTCTATGGGGTGCTCCCTGGCCATGTATATAAAGGAGTGGAGGAGGAGGGAGAGGGCCGGCCCCTATGGCGCGCCCTGGAGGAGTCCTACTCCCACCGGGAGTAGGATTCCCCCCTTCCAAGTAGTAGGAGTAGGAGTCAAGGCAAGGGAAGAGAGAAGAGAAGGAAGGAGGGGGCGCAGCCCCTCCCCCTAGTCCAATTCGGACTAGGCCTTGGGGGGCGCGCAGCCTCTCCTCTCTCTTTCCCCTAAAGCCCAATAAGGCCCATATACTCCCGGCGAATTCCCGTAACTCTCCGGTACTCCGAAAAACACCCGAATCAAATATATACCTTTGTTCACTTTGCCATCCTTCTTATCCGCCAAATACTTGGGGTAGTTCCGCTTCCAGTGACCAGTCCCTTTGCAGTAGAAGCACTTAGTTTCAGGCTTAGGTCCAGACTTGGGCTTCTTCACTTGAGCAGCAACTTGCTTGCCGTTCTTCTTGAAGTTCCCCTTCTTCCCTTTGCCCTTTCTCTTGAAACTAGTGGTCTTGTCAACCATCAACACTTGATGCTTTTCTTGATTTCTACCTTCGTCGATTTCAGCATCACGAAGAGCTTGGGAATCGTTTCCGTTATCCCTTGCATATTATAGTTCATCACAAAGTTCTAGTAACTTGGTGATAGTGACTAGAGAACTCTGTCAATCACTATCTTATATGGAAGATTAACTCCCACTTGATTCAAGTGATTGTAGTACTCAGACATTCTGAGCACATGCTCACTAGCTGAGCAATTCTCCTCCATCTTGTAGGCAAAGTACTGTCAGAGGTCTCATACCTCTCGACACGGGCATGAGTATGAAATACCAATTTCAACTCTTGGAACATCTTATATGCTCCATGGCGTTCAAAACATTTTTGAAGTCCCGGTTCTAAGCCGTAAAGAATGGTGCACTAAACTATCAAGTAGTTATCATACCGAGCTTTGTCAAACGTTCATAACGTCTGCATGTGCTCCTGCAATAGGTCTGTCACCTAGCGGTGCATCAAGGACATAATTCTTCTGTGCAGCAATGAGGATAATCCTCAGATCACAGATCCAATCCACATCATTGCTACTAACATCTTTCAACTTAGTTTTCTCTAGGAACATATCAAAAATAAAACAGGGGAGCTAAACGCGAGCTATTGATCTACAACATAGATATGCAAATACTATCAGGACTAAGTTCATGATAAATTAAAGTTCAATTAATCATATTACTTAAGAACTCCCACTTAGATAGACATCCCTCTAATCATCTAAGTGATCACGTGATCCATATCAACTAAACCATAACCGATCATCACGTGAGATGGAGTAGATTTCAATGGTGAACATCACTATGTTGATCATATCTACTATATGATTCACGCTCGACCTTTCGGTCTCAGTGTTCCGAGGCCATATCTGCATATGCTAGGCTCGTCAAGTTTAACCTGAGTATTCCGCGTGTGCAACTGTTTTGCACCTGTTGTATTTGAACGTAGAGCCTATCACACCCGATCATCACGTGGTGTCTCAGCACGAAGAACTTTCGCAACGGTGCATACTTAGGGAGAACACTTATACCTTGAAATTTAGTGAGAGATCATCTTATAATGCTACCGTCGATCTAAGCAAAATAAGATGCATAAAAGATAAACATCACATGCAATCAATATAAGTGATATGATATGGCCATCATCATCTTGTGCTTGTGATCTCCATCTCCGAAGCACCGGCATGATCACCATTGTCACCGGCGCGACACCTTGATCTCCATCGTAGCATCGTTGTCGTCTCGCCAACTATTGCTTCTACGACTATCGCTACCGCTTAGTGATAAAGTAAAGCAATTACAGGGCGATTGCATTGCATACAATAAAGCGACAACCATATGGCTCCTGCCAGTTGCCGATAACTCGGTTACAAAACATGATCATCTCATACAATAAAATATAGCATCATGTCTTGACCATATCACATCACAACATGCCCTGCAAAAACAAGTTAGACGTCCTCTACTTTGTTTGTTGCAAGTTTTACGTGGCTGCTACGGGCTGAGCAAGAACCGTTCTTACCTACGCATCGAAACCACAACGATAGTTCATCAAGTTAGTGCTATTTTAACCTTCTGAAGGACCGGGCGTAGCCACACTCGGTTCAACTAAAGTAGGAGAAACTGACACCCGCCAGCCACCTGTGTGCAAAGCACGTCGGTACAACCAGTCTCGCGTAAGCGTACGCGTAATGTCGGTCCGGGCCGCTTCATCCAACAATACCGCCGAACCAAAGTATGACATGCTGGTAAGCAGTATGACTTGTATCGCCCACAACTCGCTTGTGTTCTACTCGTGCATATAACATCTATGCATAAAACCTGGCTCGGATGCCACTGTTGGGGAACGTAGTAATTTCAAAAAAATTCCTACGCACACGCAAGATCATGGTGATGCATAGCAACGAGAGGGGAGAGTGTTGTCCACGTACCCTCGTAGACCGAAAGCGGAAGCGTTACAACAACGCGGTTGATGTAGTCGTACGTCTTCACGATCCGACCGATCCAAGTACCGAACGTACGGCACCTCCGAGTTCAGCACACGTTCAGCTCGATGACGTCCCGCGAACTCCGATCCAGCAGAGCTTCACGGGAGAGTTCCGTCAGCACGACGGCATGATGACGGTGATGATGTTGCTACCGACGCAGGGCTTCACCTAAGCACCGCTACGATATGACCGAGGTGGAATATAGTGGAGGGGGCACCGCACACGGCTAAGAGATCCAAGGGATCAATTGTTGTGTCTATGGGGTGCTCCCTGGCCATGTATATAAAGGAGTGGAGGAGGAGGGAGAGGGCCGGCCCCTATGGCGCGCCCTGGAGGAGTCCTACTCCCACCGGGAGTAGGATTCCCCCCTTCCAAGTAGTAGGAGTAGGAGTCAAGGCAAGGGAAGAGAGAAGAGAAGGAAGGAGGGGGCGCAGCCCCTCCCCCTAGTCCAATTCGGACTAGGCCTTGGGGGCGTGCAGCCTCTCCTCTCTCTTTCCCCTAAAGCCCAATAAGGCCCATATACTGCCGGTGAATTCCCGTAACTCTCCGGTACTCCGAAAAATACCCGAATCACTCGGAACCTTTCCGATGTCCGAATATAGTCGTCCAACATATCGATCTTTACGTCTCGACCATTTCGAGACTCCTCGCCATGTCCCCGATCTCATCCAGGACTCCGAACTACCTTCGGTACATCAATACACATAAACTCATAATATAACCGTCATCGAACTTTAAGCGTGCGGACCCTACGGGTTCGAGAACTGTGTAGACATGACCGAGACACGTCTCCGGTCAATAACCAATAGCGGAGCCTGGATGCTCATATTGGCTCCCACATATTCTACGAAGATCTTTATCGATCAAACCGCATAACAACATACGTTGTTCCCTTTGTCATCGGTATGCTACTTGCCCGAGATTCGATCGTCGGTATCTCAATACCTAGTTCAATCTTGTTACTGGCAAGTCTCTTTACTCGTTCCGTAATACATCATCCCGCAACTAACTCATTAGTTACAATGCTTGCAAGGCTTATAGTGATGTGCATTACCGAGTGGGCCCAGAGATACCTCTCCGACAATCGGAGTGACAAATCCTAATCTCGAAATAGGCCAACCCAACAAGTACCTTCGGAGACACCTGTAGAGCACCTTTATAATCACCCATTTACGTTGTGACGTTTGGTAGCACACAAAGTGTTCCTCTGCACTAGTAGGAAAAGGGGCTTTTGCCCCGGTTCATAAGGGCCTTTAGTCCCGGTTCTGGAACCGGGACTAAAGGGTCGTTACTAATTCCCTAGCCCTTTAGTCCCGGTTCTTACACGAACCGGGACTAAAGGCCGTCCACGTGGCCGGTGCGGGGAGCCCAGGCAGGAGGGCCTTTGGTCCCGGTTGGTGCCACCAACCGGGACCAATAGGCATCCACGCGTCAGCCCCTAGCAGGAGCTGAGGTTTTTGTTTTTTTTGAAAGGGGGTGGTTTAGGGGTTTTGGGGGGTTAATTTAGGTGTTTCATATATTGTGTTAGCTAGCTAATTAATAGAGTGAAGTGTCCTCTCTTATCTCCGTGCTTGGTCGACGCTACGTACTATATACGTATGGAGAGGAGTAGACACGCTAGCTAGTAATCAAATGAAGGAAACAGAAGATCGTCATGAACATATGCAGACAGAGAGAAGTGATATCGACCACCTCTCCTTCTTCGAGATATTGGTCGAACAACAAGTTCTCGTATATCTATCCGACACTACCGGCTACATATATACAATAATTATCTCTTACAATACAATCTCCTAATTATATTTTAGGAACACAGGGTCCACATAGTATTCTCCGTTTTCAGCGATCACGTGGTCAAGGAAGAATGCCGCCAATTCCTCTTGAATTCCTCGCATACGATCTTCTGCTAGGAGTTGATCCCGCTTCCGAAAAATCTAATTTGAAGAAGGGGGTCAATACATATATATATGAATAAATGAAACTCAACACAAATGATGGTAATAAAATAAAATTGTGAATATTATTGCTTATGCACTTCATATTGTTCTTCAGTGTAGCCCCGCTCACAGGTATGGTAGCGGATGGACTCGCAAACGTAGTATCCACAGTAATTATTCCCGGGTTGCTGCCGCAACCACTTTACAAGAAATAGAGGTCAATCAAACTGATAAGCAAGCATGCTAAATGGTATTGATCAAACTAGCGCTTGAATCACTAGGAGATGCGCGGAACATGCTACTATAGTACTTACTTTCGGGTGTCTAAATTGCAGCTGGTTCGGCAGTCCCGGGGCTTTTGAGGTGAATTTTCTCCAAACCCTGCCAGACAAAGAAAACAATTACTTGATATCAGGAAATGAACAAAGTTGCTGATATGATGGATAATGATCGATTTAACTTACTTCTGGAGCATTTGAGTCATGTTCGCATAGTCCTGGAGATCTTTTCGTCTCGAGTCTAAGACGGTTACTACTCCCGGCTCAAGCTTAATCTCTAGGAGAATATAGTGGAAGTTGCGCATGCATGCATAAGTCATCAATTACATTACTATAACCTGGACTAATAAGGGAAACCGAATATGCACAAGACAGTAACACTCACTTGAAGTTGTAAGGAAAGAGTATTATATATCTTTGTTTTGATTTAATACCAACGATTGTAGCAAGTTGGCCTCGGCTTCTTTGGGATTTTTTTCAACCGTATATGCATCTATGAGATTTGTGTTAATGAACCCAATATCACCGATTTGTCTTTTCTTCAATTCGGCGATCTTCAATCTGCATAATATAGAGAGGATAAGTATAAATACATGCAATGAAAGAGCTGACCTATATAGAGAGACTTAATGACAGAAGTAGTACTACTTACAGACAGTAGCAAGTGATCGTTGTTTATCGAGGGACTTTAGATTGTAAAACTGGAAGAAATCCTCAAATGGAACATTCAGCAGTTCAATTCCAACGAGGTCATGCTCCGGTTTAACTCTCAGCGTCAAAGTACTCATCCCATCAGACTCTCTGCAGGTTTTCATGTACCAATCATGTAGTCTTCGCATCATCGTGCTTAGAGATCTGACATCTTTGACGAGAGGCTTCCCGTAATGGTATTTGTGGTTGTCCACCTCCATGATTTCATAATGTACATCGTCGGGCAGGTAATCTCCAAGATTGCTATAACCGGGCACCATACCCGGATCATTAGCGACGATGTCTTTTGACACCTTGAGCGGGGGGCACGATTGGTTCGCTTGTTCGCCGAGCTGGGCAATTTTTTTCCCAGCTCGTCGTTCTTTCATCCTTTTATCACTGACAGTACTTCCCAACCGCTCCGCTTCGGCATATGCCTTTCCAAGAACACGCTCATAGTTGCCTCTTGGCAGAGACTTTGGTGGTTTTGCCAGGGCAGCCAGAGTGCGCTTTGCTTTCACCGGATCTACCTTCTCCTCCGGAGGTGGATGTTTCTTTGCTTTGACCCCTTCAAAGAAGTTCTTCACTTCGGCTCGCACGATCTTCGCGTTCTCCTCCTCGGTCCTCTCATATGGTAACTTCTCTGGAGTCTTCAGAGAAGGACCGAATCTGTATTGCCTCCCGCCTCTGGCAGCTGTACTGCTAGACGCCGGCAGAGCAGACGGAGCAGCTGCGGCTGTCTTCTTTCCTTGCTTACGAGGTGGAGGAGAAGGACTACGACGCGCCGGAGCAGCCGCAGCGGCGGCGGGTCTCTTCCGCCCTTGCTCACGAGGCGGAGAAGGAAGAGGCTGGCTGCCCTGGCGCGCCGGCGCTGGCGGAGAAGGAGGCGGAGTGCCGCCATGCACCGGAGAAGGAGGCTAAGTGCCCTGATCAGTCGCTGGAGGAGGAGGCGGAGTGCCCTTACTCGCCGGAGCCGTCCGGTTTGGAAGCTTGATGAGCTCCTTCCGCCATAGGCATGGAGTCTTCAGAGCTAAACCCAGCCGAGTCTCCCCTTCACCGGTAGGGTGGTCAAGCTGGAGGTCCTCAAATCCCTCCGTTATTTCATCCACCATCACCCTAGCATATCCTTCTGGAATCGGCCGGCAGTGGTAGGTTGTGCCGGGTTCAGTAGGTAAAACAGAGCCAACAGCCGCCTTGACTTTCAAGTTCTGCCATTCCGCCATAAGGTGGCAATGTTGAGACTCCGTGATAGCATCCATGGGGTAGCTAGGAGTAGCCGCATGCTCCAGCTGAGGCAGCTCGGTGGAAGCCACGCTGCTTCTACGCTGAGATGGCGGTGTAGCTTCGGGGGCAGTTTCGGCATCTCTATTGCCGTCTCGTTCCTCTAGCACTTGAACCCTTTCGTGCAGACGCTGAATTTGGATCTGCTCCACTTTTTTCCTCCTCTCCTGGGTTTTGTAACCGCCCGCGTCCGGAAAACCAGCCTTCCACGGAACGGAGCCTGGCGTGCCTCGTGTCCGTCCAGGGTGCTCAGGATTCCCGAGGGCCATTGTGAGCTCGTCGTTCTCTCTGTGTGGAACGAATGTCCCTTGCTGCGCTGCATCGATATAGTGCTTAAGCTTCTTGACGGGTATTGCAAGTTGCTCGTCCGTCCAACGACACCTCCCTGATACAGGGTCCAAGGTTCCGCCAGCCCCGAAGAACCAAGTCCGGCAACGGTCTGGCCAATTCATTGTCTCTGGTTCGATCCCTTTATCAAGCAGATCCCTCTCAGACTTGGCCCACTTAGGCCGGTCTTTGAGGTAGCCACCTGACCCCGTGCGATGGTGAAGCTTCTTCTTCGCAGCATTCTGCTTGTTTGTCGCTGACATCTTCTTACTCTTTTCTAATGTCTTGTGGGCCACAAATGCGGGCCAGTGATCTCTGATCTTCTCATACCGGCCGACGAATTCTGGTGTCTCTTCTTTGTCGACAAAAGTTTTCAGCTCATTCTTCCACCTCCTGAATAGGTCTGCCATCTTCTTAAGAGCATGAGACTTGATTAATTGCTCTATAACTGGCTTCTCCGGATCCTCCTCTGGCGGTAGGGTGAAATTTGCCTTCAGCTCAGTCCAAAGATCATCTTTCTGCATATCATTGACATAAGACACCTCAGGGTCTTCCTTCTTAGGCTTATACCACTGGTGGATGCTGATAGGGATCTTGTCCCTAACTAGAACCCCGCACTGAGCAGCAAAAGCATCCTTTGTCTGGAGGGGTTCAATCGGTTGGCCGTCGCGCGCGATTGCTGTGATCTCAAACCTTTCATCCGAGCGCAACTTTCTCTTCGGGCCTCGTCTCTTTACCGCAGTTGTGCTCGATTCGGAGGGCTAGAAAAAAGAAGAAAGACAAGTGTTAATTAATATGTGTACATACCAAAATAATGAATGCATCAATTAGCTAGTCAGCACAGGCTTAACTAATATATTTACCTGGCCGGACTCTATTCGGTCACCGGAGCCGTCACCACGGGCTCCTTCTTGCACCAGCATTGGGTCACCGGAGCGATCATAATCATATCTTTCCTCCTCCACTCTTCGATCACCGCAGCCTGCTTCTTCACCCTGTTCTTCCAGACCATCATTGTCGTTAAGATACGACAAGATATCACCTCCGGCTAAGATTATGTCCCCCAACAGATCTTCTGCTTGCTCATCTCGTCCGTGCTCCATTGTTTCTGCAAATATTACAACATGGCAATTATTACACAAACATGACAGCAGGTGGATATATTAGTGCAAACGTAGACCTAGCTTATTCCGGGTTTGGGGTGGCCTAGGCAACGCTTCAAGGGTAGGGGCGCGGCGGGAGGGGGTAGGAGACCGACATCTTTTTTTCTAGGGTTTGGGTGTCCTCGAGAGTTTTGGTCGAGCGAGAGGGCCGGGGGGTGCTCCCGTGGTATAAGTTATCACGGTCGAGAGTGGGTATACATATCGACCGTCCATCATGTCGAAGTTATCTGGGAGGGAGTTATATATATCGACAACGACGACATACATACACGGGAAAATAATGTTATCGGGGAGGGGGTATATATCGACCCCCCCCCCATGTGTTGAAGTTATCGGGAGGGGGTTTTATATCGACAACGACGACATACATACACGGGAAAATAATGTTATCGAGGAGGGGGTATATCGACCCCCCCCTCGTGTTGAAGTTATCCCCCCTCGTGTTGAAGTTATCGGGAGGGGGTAATATCGACAACGACAACATACATACACGGGAAAATAATGTTATCGGGGAGGGGGTATATCGACCCCCCCCCCCACGTGTTGAAGTTATCAGGAGGGGGTTATATCGACAACGACGACATATATACACAGGAAAATAATGTTATCGGGGAGGGGGTATATCGACCCCCCTTGTGTTGAAGTTATCCCCCCTCGTGTTGAAGTTATCAGGAGGGGTATATATCGACGACGATAGACCCGATAAAACATAAGAAAACGAAGAAGAAGTAAAAAGAGGAGAGAAGAAGAAAGGAATAGAGGAGAGGATTGAAGAAAAAAAAAGAAGAAAAAGAAGAGGAGAAGAAGAAAGGAATAGAGGAGGGGTATATATTCTATTTTTTCTTCTTCTCCTCTATTCCTTTCTTCTTCTCCTCTTCTTTTTCTTCTTTTTTCTCTTCTTATTTATACCTCCTCTTCTTCCTCTCCTCTTCTTCTTTCTTTCCTCTTCTTATTTTCTTCTTTCCTATCCATCTTTTTCTTCTTCTTCCCTTCCTAGCTAGATATATAAAACTTTTCTAAAATTGTAACTTTTGCATATATAAAACTTTTCCATGTGGATCATCATTTCTCATATATATCGAATATATATCCATTGTCATATATAAAAACTTTCTATATATGAACAAAAAAAACATTTTTGACATATATATTCATACATTTTGAACATCTACATACATACAAAAAAAATTTGTTCACATATACATTATAGCCACATACACATATACATCACATATGAAAAAAAAATTAAACTAATAAAAATAAAAAAACAGAGCCGGGCGGCAGCTCTCACAGCGGGGGCGGCTAGGATGATGGCGACGGCGGGGGCGGGGGCGGCGAGGGCGCCGGCGCACGGGGCCGGGACGGGGCGGGGGCGGCGAGGGCGCCGGCGCACGTGGCCGGGACGGGGCGAGGGCGCCGGCGAGCACGCGCGGGCCGGGCAGGGGGGCTCAGGCGGCGCGCGCGAGCAGGGGAGCACGAGGCGGGGCGGCGCGTGGGGGCAGGGCGACGGCGACGAGCACCGGGCGGCGACCCGTCGAGGCAAGGGCGCGGGGCGACGGCGATGAGGAGCGGGCGGCGACGGCGAGCACGGGCAGCCTGGCGGCGTCAAGGGCAACTGGCGAGGTATGTTGAAAATTTCCTAAGTGTGGACTTATATAGCAAAGCCTTTAGTCCCGGTTCGTGGCACCAACCGGGACTAAAGGTGGGCATTAGTCCCGGTTGGTGCCACCAACCGGGACCAAAGGCCTCTTTTCAGCAGCCCAAAGGGCGGGAAGCGGCGGCCTTTGGTCCCGGTTGGTGGCACCAACCGGGACTAAAGGGGGGTCATTGGTCCCGGTTGGTGCCACCAACCGGGACCAAAGGCCTTGCGCTGCCCGCGGCCAAAAGTTTAGTCCCACCTCGCTAGTTGAGAGGGGCTCGGAGTGGTTTATAAGCTCCACTGCGGCTGCCCTCTCGACCTCCTCTCAAATGCAGGCTTACGGGCCTAATGTCACACTGTGCTATCTGTTGGCCTATTGGGCCTTCTGCGGGCCTGAATCCTGGCCCAGGTTGGGTTTCTAGTCGTATTCAGGCCGTGGTGGCCCAATAGGTGGCAGTTTTTTAAATTTTTTGCATTATTTATTTTCTTTGTTTTTTGCTTTATTTTTTAATTCTTTTTTCTTTTAGGTCAGCAAAATTATAAACTGTCTGTTAGTGCCATTAGTTTTAGAAAACATATAAACTTTCTATTAGTGCCATTAGTTCTTTATGAAAATTCTTTTTGCTGTATTTAGTTTTTTATTTTCTTTTTTGCTATATTTATTTTGTTTTATTTCTACTTACAACAAAAAAATTATTTATTTTATTTTATTTTGTTTCTAATTACTTATTATTTTACTTTATGATAATTCTTTCTGCTATTAAAGTTTCTATCAAAAAAGTTCTTTATGAAAATTCTTTTTGCTTTTAATGATTAAAACTAAAAAAGAGGCGCAATGCGCGTTGATTTGCTTCAAGCCTTTCGGAATAGTGTAGACTGCACTGCACACAGCTCGATGCAGTCTACCTTATTCCTCAAGGCTTGAAGCTAAGCAACGTGAGCATTGCGCCTCTTCTTCATCGTCTCTGCACTCAGGGCTTATAAACCGCTGCTAGTGCCTCTCAGCTAGCGAGGTGGGACTAAAAAACTGCTTAGCTAGTAAGAAACTCTAGTACCGGTTTGGCGGCGTGGTGGTGAGTTTAGTCCCACCTCGCTAGCTAAGAGAGAGCCGCACCTGTATATAAGGTGCGGTGTGCCTGAGCTGTCGAGCTCCTCTCTAAAGCAGGCTTACGGGCCTAACATCTCTGCACTCAGGGCTTATAAAGCATTTCAAATGAACTCTGAAAAGGTTGAAAGTTGGCATGGTATCATCATTTCATCCACATAGCATGTGCAAGAAAGTTGAGAGGGTTACGGCAAAAACTAGATGCACTTCTTGTACAAAACGGACAATGGTATCATACTCGTCTATTACAAAGTTGGCATGCTATCATCATAATAGTTGCGGGAGAAAGTCTTCACTTTTTCTTCGCTTGTGTCATTTGCTTATTGCGCCGTAACCATGGATAATCTTCATCGTTTATCAGGATGCTTGGGTCAGCCTTGACTTTGAAGGGAGGAATTTCATGAAACTTTTCATAATCTTCAGACATGTCTGTCTTGCCCTCCACTCCCACAATGTCCCTTTTTCCTGAAAGAACTATGTGCCGCTTTGGCTCATCGTATGATGTATTCGCTTCCTTATCTTTTCTTTTCCTCGGTCTGGTAGACATGTCCTTCACATAGATAACCTGTGCCACATCATTGGCTAGGACGAACGGTTCGTCAGTGTACCCAAGATTGTTCAGATCCACTGTTGTCATTCCGTACTGTGGGTCTACCTGTACCCCGCCTCCTGACAGATTGACCCATTTGCACTTAAACAAACGGACCTTAAAATCATGTCCGTAGTCAAGTTCCCATATGTCCATTATGTAACCATAATATGTGTCCTTTCCCCTCTCGGTTGCTGCATCAAAGCGGACACTGCTGTTTTGGTTGGTGCTCTTTTGATCTTGGGCGATCGTGTAAAATGTATTCCCATTTATCTCGTATCCTTTGTAAGTCAATACAGTCGAAGATGGTCCCCTGGACAACGAGTACAAATCATCACAAACAGTGGTGTCACCTCTGAGACGTGTTTCCAACCAACTGCTGAAAGTCTTGATGTGTTCACATGTAATCCAGTCGTCACACTGCTCCGGGTGTTTGGAGCGCAGACTGTTCTTGTGTTCATCGACATACGGGGTCACCAAGGTAGAGTTCTGTAGAACTGTGTAGTGTGCTTCAGACCAAGAATATCCGTCCCTGCATATTATTGAGTTCCCCCCTCCAAGCGTGCCTTTTCCAGTCAGTCTCCCCTCATACCGCGATTTAGGGAGACCTATCTTCTTAAGGCCAGGAATGAAGTCAACACAAAACGCAATGACATCCTCTGTTTGATGGCCCATGGAGATGCTTCCTTCTGGCCTAGCGCGGTTACGGACATATTTCTTTAGGACTCCCATGAACCTCTCAAAGGGGAACATATTGTGTAGAAATACGGGCCCCAGAATGACAATCTCGTCGACTAGATGAACTAGGACGTGCGTTATGATATTGAAGAAGGATGGTGGGAACACCAGCTCGAAACTAACAAGACATTGCGCCACTTCACTCCTTAGCCTTGGTATGATTTCTGGATCGATCACCTTCTGAGAGATTGCATTGAGGAATGCACATAGCTTCACAATGGCTAATCGGACGTTTTCCGGTAGAAGCCCCCTCAATGCAACCGGAAGCAGTTGCGTCATAATCACGTGGCAGTCATGAGACTTTAGGTTCTGGAACTTTTTCTCTGGCATATTTATTATTCCCTTTATATTCGACGAGAAGCCAGTCGGGACATTCATACTGAGCAGGCATTCAAAGAAGATTTCTTTCTCTTCTTTCGTAAGAGCGTAGCTGGCAGGACCTTCATACTGCTTCGGAGGCATGCCGTCTTTTTCGTGCAAATGTTGCAGGTCCTCCCGTGCCTCAGGTGTATCTTTTGTCTTCCCATACACGCCCAAGAAGCCTAGCAGGTTCACGCAAAGGTTCTTCGTCACGTGCATCACGTCGATTGAAGAGCGGACCTCTAGCTCTTTCCAGTAGGGTAGGTCCCAAAATATAGATTTCTTCTTCCACATGGGTGCGTGTCCCTCAACGTCATTCAGAACAGCTAGTCCGCCGGGACCCTTTCCAAAGATTACGTGTAAATCATTGACCATAGCAAGTACGTGATCACCGGTACGCATGGCGGGCTTCTTCCGGTGATCTGCCTCGCCTTTGAAATGCTTGCCTTTCTTTCGACATTGATGGTTGGTCGGAAGAAATCGATGATGGCCCAGGTACACATTCTTCCTGCTTTTGTCCAGGTATATACTTTCAGTGTCATCTAAACAGTGCGTGCATGCGTGGTATCCCTTGTTTGTCTGTCCTGAAAGGTTACTGAGAGCGGGCCAATCGTGGATGGTTACAGACAGCAACACGTGCAGGTTAAATTCCTCCTGTTTGTGCTCATCCCACGTGCGTACACCGTTTCCATTCCACAGCTGTAAAAGTTCTTCAACTAATGGCCTTAGGTACACATCAATGTCGTTGCCGGGTTGCTTAGGGCCTTGGATGAGAACTGGCATCATAATGAACTTCCGCTTCATGCACATCCAAGGAGGAAGGTTATACATACATAGAGTCACGGGCCAGGTGCTGTGATTTCTACTCTGCTCCCCGAAAGGATTAATGCCATCCGCGCTTAAACCAAACCATACGTTCCTTGGGTCAGCTGCAAACTCAGCCCACTACTTTCTCTCGATTTTTCTCCACTGCGACCCGTCAGCGGGTGCTCTCAACTTCCCGTCTTTCTTACGGTCCTCACTGTGCCATCGCATCAACTTGGCATGCTCTTCGTTTCTGAACAGACGTTTCAACCGTGGTATTATAGGAGCATACCACATCACCTTCGCAGGAACCCTCTTCCTGGGGGGCTCGCCGTCAACATCACCAGGGTCATCTCGTCTGATCTTATACCGCAATGCACCGCATACCGGGCATGCGTTCAGATCCTTGTACGCACCGCGGTAGAGGATGCAGTCATTAGGGCATGCATGTATCTTCTGCACCTCCAATCCTAGAGGGCATACGACCTTCTTTGCTGCGTATGTACTGTCGGGCAATTCGTTATCCTTTGGAAGCTTCTTCTTCAATATTTTCAATAGCTTCTCAAATCCTTTGTCAGGCACAACATTCTCTGCCTTCCACTGCAGCAATTCCAGTACGGTACCGAGCTTTGTGTTGCCATCTTCGCAATTGGGGTACAACCCTTTTTTGTGATCCTCTAACATGCGATCGAACTTCAGCTTCTCCTTTTGACTTTCGCATTGCGTCCTTGCATCGACAATGACCCGGCGGAGATCATCATCATCGGGCACTGGTTCCTCTTCATCTTCAGCAGCTTCCCCCCTTGCAGCATCATTGGGCACATCGTCTGGTTCCTCTTGATCTTCAGCAGCTTCCCCCGTTGCAGCATCACCGTATTCAGGGGGCACATAGTTGTCATCGTCCTCTTCTTCTTCGCCGTCTTCCATCATAACCCCCATTTCTCCGTGCCTCGTCCAAACATTATAGTGTGGCATGAAACCCTTGTAAAGCAGGTGGGCATGAAGGATTTTCCGGTCAGAGTAAGACTTCGTATTCCCACATGTAGGGCATGGACAACACATAAAACCATTCTGCTTGTTTGCCTCAGCCACTTCGAGAAAATCATGCACGCCCTTAATGTACTCGGAGGTGTGTCTGTCACCGTACATCCATTGTCGGTTCATCTGCGTGCATTATATATAATTAAGTGTGTCAAAAACCATTACAGAACATCATGAATAGATAATTAAGTGACCAAATTAATAGAAGTTCATCATCACATTAGAACCAAAGTACATACATAGTTCTCATCTAACAACATATATATAGCTCTCCAGAGCATCTAATTAATTAAACCATACATTGAAACTATGTAAAACATTTCAATGCGAAAACAAATGCGATCATAATCGCAACAAAGGTAACAATTGATCCAACGGCATAATGATACCAAGCCTCGGTATGAATGGCATATTTTCTAATCTTTCTAATCTTCAAGCGCATTGCATCCATCTTGATCTTGTGATCATCGACGACATCCGCAACATGCAACTCCAATATCATCTTCTCCTCCTCAATTTTTTTTATTTTTTCCTTCAAGTAATTGTTTTCTTCTTCAACTAAATTTAACCTCTCGACAATAGGGTTGGTTAGAATTTCCGGTTCAACCACCTCTTAGATAAATAAAATCTATGTCACGCTGGTCGTTATATTTTTCATAAACAATAAATGAATCAAATAGTTATAAAAAGATAATATATACCACATCCGAATCATAGACAGGACGAGGGCCGACGGGGGCGGATACCAAAACCATCGCACTATGTAATAAGAAGGAATAAAATAGTAAGAAAATTAGACAAGTATCTATCTTAAGTAAGAATTTTTTTTCTTTCAAAAAGAAGATAAGAACAAGAGGCTCACCACGGTGTTGCCGGCGACGAGATCGGCACGGGCGGTCGACGGCGGTGAAGACGGGAATGGGACGTGACGGGCCACTA
Source organism: Triticum aestivum (assembly GCF_018294505.1). NCBI lineage: Eukaryota > Viridiplantae > Streptophyta > Magnoliopsida > Poales > Poaceae > Triticum > Triticum aestivum. Next base: position 599,052,337 of record NC_057802.1, read on the forward strand.
AACCTAGACAAATCTCGAGGAAAATGGAGCTTTGAGGTCGAGCTTCAAGAGGACAAAGCTTAACTAGTGTGGCTCGGGCATTTCATCGAACACCTCATGTGCATAGGAGGTGAGCTAGAGCACCACAAAGCCCTCCCCTCGCCGGCCAGAGAAAAACAGAGCACTGGAGTGCTCTGCTCGCGTGCGAGGGGTATATATAGGTACCTCGTTGGTCCCGGTTCGTGGCATGAACTACTAAATCCGGGCCTTCTGTCCCGGTTCATGCCAAGAACCGGGACAAATGGTTGTGGGCCAGGAGCGAGGACCATTAGTCCCGGTTCGTGGCTCGAACCGGGACAAATGGTTCCATACGAACCGGGACCAATGCCCACGAGGCCCCGGCCGGCCCCCTGGGCTCACGAACCGGGACGAATGCCCCCATGGGTCCCGGTTCGTGACTGAACCGGGGCTAATGTGAAAACTGCCCTGTGACCTATGCCCTGTTTTCTACTAGTGCCGGTAAACGGGAGTTGCATAATCTCATAGTCATAGGAACATGTATAAGTCATGAAGAAAGCAATAGCAACATACTAAATGATCAAGTGCTAAGCTAACGGAATGGGTCAAGTCAATCACATCATTCTCCTAATGATGTGACCCCGTTAATCAAATGACAACTCATGTCCATGGCTAGGAAACTCAACCATCTTCGATTAACGAGCTAGTCAAGTAGAGGCATACTACTGACACTATGTTTGTCTATGTATTCACACATGTATTATGTTTCCGGTTATTACAATTCTAGCATGAATAATAAACATTTATCATGGAATAAGGAAATAAATAATAACTTTATTATTGCCTTTAGGGCATATTTCCTTCATTCATAACTTTGTGTCCCTGAATCACCCATTTATGCATGGGATTCTATTCTTGGGAGAGCACCAAGGGATAGAGAATATTAATCTATATTGTGTCATGGAAAAACTTCTTCAAAGACGAATATCATATAGTTATGAACAGATATAGCAAACGAAACTGATATAGTACATTAATTTTATTTAGCAAGCAGACTTCTGTTTTGAAAAAAAAATCGAAAATTTTACCCTCGTTTGGGAAGAGGAGACTCGGACCCGGATCATTGCTCCGGTGTCTGATGGTGAACCCAGATCCGGATCGTTGTTCCGGTGGGGTTCTTGACAAATATGTTCATTGTTCTGGATGAGCAAAAACTGAACACCGGCAGTTCTTAGACACTTGTATAGTTAGGCTATAGAGCAATGCACAAAAACGTCAACACTTCCAGTAGGTACGTAGTTAAGCAACCGGAGAAATCTAGTCACAAGGTTGAGCAGTACATATAAAGATATAGTTTCTTCCAAAGAAAGTTAATGACGAACAGTTTATGACGTGTTCTAGTATGGATTTTGGATTCGGATCAACTCTATTCATCTTAGTGCAGTTAAGGGAGCTCCCGGCCCGTTGATGAGTCTTCATAAAAGAAAATTGCTACGAGAGGTATTATCAAAAATTTCTTTCACCTTGCTTTATTTATAAAGTAATGACGAGCAAACAACCGAAGCATACAACACTCCACACCACACCACACACACACACACTCACAAACACACGAGGCAAGATATATGGGTTTTGAAGAACAAAAACTCCACCCCATACAACTCCAAACAAAACAACATGTAGAAAATAAGAATCACTATATTTGATTTAAAAATATTTCAAGTATCAAACAGAAAAGAAAATTTATAATTAGGAAGGACAAACATTAAAAGTGAAATAAAAGACAACATGATATCGTACATTTTTGAAATTTATAACTGCCAGAACAAAGAAAAGAGGAGAATCTAGAAAAGAGAAGAAAATTTTTAATGAATAAGTGAAGTAAAATACAACATATTATCTTACATTATAAAAATATTTCAAATATAAAAAAGATAAGATCTATTAAAGGAAGAAGTGAAATAAAATATAAAATATTATCTTACATTTTAAAAATATTTCAAATATAATGAAGAGAAGAAATATTAGAATGAAGAAGTTAAATAAAACACACCGTTTTATCTTACATTTTGTAAATATTTCAAATATAAATAAGAGAACTCAAATATTTACTAAACACTGTTAGAAATATAATAGAAAAAAGAGATTTGATTTTAAAATATTTAAAATATAAAAAAGAGAAGAAATATTGGAATTAAGAAGTGAAATAAAAGATAATATAAAATAGCAAAAGAATATTAGAATTTATAAAAGTAAATTATTTTAGTGCGCGGGTGAGGCTGCCCTGGGCCAGCCCACTCGAATTGGGGCCCAAGGCAGAGCCGCGCAGGGCACAACCATGGGGTGGTGGGAGTTTAATCCCAACTCGCCAAGCGAGAGGACGCCGCACCTGTTTATATACCCGGCTGCGACTCCTCTCTCAAGCTCATTGTTATGCAGGCAATGCATTGCCTAAACATCTGACCCTCTGCCCCGTGGGGCCTACTAGCAGCAGAGCATTCTGCTCCACGGGTCTGCATCCTTGCTCATAATTGGTTGGGTTTCTAGTCGTATGTAGGTCGTGGTGTATGAATTCTCCTGCCTCTTAGTAGGTGGGAATTATTTTTTTCATATGTGACATGTTAATGTTTTGTGTTTTGACCTTCAAATCACCTCCTAAATTTTACACATGGGCATTTTTTTGCATAGTGTATGAATTCTCCCGCCTCTTAGTAGGTGGGCATTATTTTTTGCATATGTGACATGTTAATGTTTTGTGTTTTGACCTTCAAATCACCTCCTAAATTTTACACATGGGCATTTTTTGCATATGTGATTTTTTCGATCACCTCTAAATCACCTCAAATTTTGCACACATGATCTCTTGCACAAACACAGCTAGGTTTCCAAGGTTTTATATTTTTTTTTGAATTTATACTGCCCTCTGGACCGACTGATCAAAACACCGGTCTATACCTCAAGAGGCATTGTAAAATACCTTTTTTTTAAACTTCTTTCATAGCCATGTTTGGCACACGTAGGTCACCATGTAAAAGAAAAATTGGGGTGATTTGAAGGTGGTCCAAAAAATCACCTTTATTCAATAACTGGCATAAGTTAGACCAAATGATCCCTCCGGAATGCGGTGATTTTTTCTTCCACCTCCAAACCACCTCAATTTTTGCAGACATGATCTCTTGCCCAAATACAACTAGGTTTCCAAGGTTTTATATTTTTTGAATTTTTTTGAATTTATACTGCCTTCTGGACTGACTGATCAAAACATCGGTCTATACCTCAAGGGGGCATTGTAAAATACTTAAAAAAATCTTTCATAGCCATGTTTGGCACATGTAGGTCACCAATAAAATTTGTCATATTTCAATATTTTATGTTATGTTTAAATAGAAAATTGAAAGATACAAATTTATGAAAACCTCAACTCCATGTAATTAAGTTTGCAACCTAAGTAAAAAAATACAAGTGTACTTTATAACAAAATAATAGTAATTGGTTTGGGATGAAGTAACATGTGACAGATGAAAAACAATAGTAACTGATTTGGGTTGAAAAACATGTGACAGATGAAAAATAGTAGTAATTGATTTGGGATGAAAAACATGTGACAGTTGAAAAAAAACCGCCCTTACTAGCAGTAGATTTCAACACAGACATATATATGCAAAAAAAAAGTGTATTACATGTAAGTGAGCATGCGTAAAATTTAGTTTGTGATTTGAAGAAGATCAAAACATTAACATGTCAATATGCAACAAAATGCCCACCTACCAGAGGTAGGAGAATTCATACACCACGGCCTGCATACAACTAGGAACCCAACCGATTATGGGCCAGGATGCAGGCCCATGGGGCAGAATTCTCTGCTGCTGGTAGGCCCCACGAGGCAGAGGGGATGATGGTTAGGCAATGTACTGCCTGCTTATGAGAGGAGCTTGAGTGGGGAGTCACAGCCCGGTATGTAAGCTGGTGCGACATCCTCTCGCTAGGCGAGATGGGACTAAACTCCCACCACCGTCTGCTCTGCCCTCGTGCGTCCATGCAATGGGCCAGATTAGATGGGCTTTCACAGGCCAGCCTAACCTGCATGCTGGACCATGCGTGGGTCTAGATGGCTAGGCTGGCCCATGCTTTTCCATTTGTTTAATTTTTTTCCTTTTCCTGTTGTTTACATAAAAATTACCCGACCCCTCAAAAAATAACATATAAATTACCTATTTTTTAATAATTCCCTATGAATTCAAAAGGTATTTTTTTATCAAACACAACTTTTTAAATATTTATATTTTCTTTTCTTATAAATAAGTGACATTTTGAAATTTCTAATAAGTAGGATAATAGAACTTTATTAAAAAATATGGTACATCTTCTAAATTTACATTTTATTTCCTTCACACTTTGATGATGGAATATTTGCTCTGTTATTGCAATAGTTGTTCAAATGATGGAATATTTGATCTTTTTGCTTATTCAAATGATGCAATGATGGAATGTGTGAGGATGAACAATTATCAGTAACTTCACTACTGGAATTAGCTTATTTGCCGTCTGCCAGTTCTTTGCCGTCTGCTGGCTGACGACAAAGAAGGTCTTTGCCGTCCGCTTCAGGAAAACGGACGACAAAGAACTGGCTGATGGCAAAGAAGGTCTTTGCCATCAGCCTATTCTTTGCCGTCCGCTGGCTTACGGCAAAGAGAGAGCTGGCCCCACTAAACGAGCTAATTGGAAAAAACTTAACGGCCCCCCTCTTTAACGGCCGAGCCCCACCCCGCCGTTGCCCCACCTCCTCTATCCCTATCCCCTCTCTCTCCGCCCCACCCCTCTCTCTCCCGCTCGTCTCTCCCTCTCCCTCCCACGAGAAGCTACGCCGGCCGATTCCGGCGAGCTCCGGCGGGATTCGACGACGCCTGCCCCACAGCCGAGAGCCTCCTGACCCTGCGCCGCTGCGCCACCTCGCCTTCGCCCGCCGGTGCGCGCTGCCACCTCACCATTTCCCCTCACCCTTGTCTCCCTCGCTCAGATCCGCCGCCGCCGCCTCCTCCGCCAAGCCTGCCGCCTCCTGCGCCAAGCCCGCCGCCCCCAAGGTCCGATCTTCCGTGTCCCTTCCCCTTCCTTCCCCGGCCCCGATCCTCTGTTTCTTTTCTTTTCTTGTTTGATCTCCTTTTTTATGTTGGATTTGGAAGCGCAGGAGAGGTCCATGGACGACATCGACGACAACGATGATGAGGACGAGGAGGAGGGGGAGGACGACCAGGACATGCGCGACCCCACCCCCGAGCCGGACGAGCTCGACGAGGACATCGTCGAGTCCGACCTCGAGCTCCACCACGACAGCGTTGTCCACCCTGACCACGACGACGCGCCACATAAGGTCCCCTGCTCTGTTCACCCCCCATCTCTGTTTCCTTGTTTCCATCGCCGTTCTGCTCTGCTCTGCTAGTCTACATTCACGGTCAACTCGCATCACAGCAAGCACTAGTTATCGCTCCTGTTCTTGGCCCCTTCGGGGGTTCACAGTGGACTGACCGGATGCAGGAAATGTGCCAACTTCCTCTGGCGAAACCCTGCTGCCTTGCCCTAGATGTCTAAATTGTTGCCTTTTAGCCCAAGATTATGCTGTTTTCTTCTCTAACTTGTCACACACCACTGTCCTGCTCCAGTCTAGCTCTTTTATTACCACCTGCAACCAAGGATGTTCTTTTTTTCTTCTTTATTTAATGATGATGATTCGTCAATCCTCACTGCCCTCTTACTGTTCTAGTCTAGTTGTTCATAACCATGTCAGCCTAGCTGTTTATGACCATGATACCTTGCTCCACATTGTTGTTACCTAACATAGCCTAGGATTATACTGTTTTCTTGTCCACAAGTCCAATGATATCTTGTGCAAGCAGACCGCTCTGAAGGTTGGTTCTTCATAATAACTTGCCTATCAACGTGCTTCTTCTGCTTCTAGAGGTTAATTAATTGTTCTGCCAAGCAGACTGCTCTCAAGGGCTTGTGCTTATCTTGTGTATCAACGTTCTTGTTCTGCTTCTAGCACCCTGTCTGTCCCTTCTATTGAGGAAGCCGGCTAGCAGACTGCTGCCGTCACTAAATCCCTAACGCTGGGGCCGTGTTAACTCCATTTGATTGTCAAATTGCTTAGATAACTCAATTTGATTGTGCTCATAGTGATTCTGGCATGCTATATTTTCATTGCGGTGAATGGTATTCTCTTTTCCCACACAGCATGATTTCCCCTTTTGGGGCCTCTCTGCTTCAAATTATTCCATATGATTGTAATATGCGGCCTTGAAAAACTCCTATGGTTTCTATGATGCACTCAAACATCATGTCGATCATATTGTATCAAGAGAGGGCATGACATTGCAACCCAGTGATTTTCCTATTTATGAGTTTTTAGGTCCTGTGAACCAATTAGGCCCCTGGTCATTTCTTGAACTCAATCAGTAACTCATTTGTGGAAAAAACTTGACGATGTGTGTACCTGTGTGTTCTGTTCTGTTTTGAAGTGGATAACATTGCCCCGTGTTTCACTTGGAAATAACTTATGTTTGTTGAATAATAGGAATTTATGCACCATTTCTATTTGTTCATAACTCTTAAACTAGCACTGCTCTCCTTAAAAAATTTAATCAGGCTGACTGCTGTTTTGTGCTCCACAGATACAACGGTCCAGCAAGCTGCTATGGTGGTCAAGTGTGTGCTGCCTAGGAAAATAGATATTTAGTTTTAGGTCATTTCTTGTAATTTCAGATATGGAGTGCTTGTCTTTAGTTTTTGTTTTTACTTTGTGAAACTTGCTACCTATGGATGAAACTGTGTAATATTGATGAAACTATGTATATGTATGGATGAAACTTGCTACTATTGGTAACATGTGTTGGATATCCTATATATATATATATATATATGTGTGTGTGTGTGTGTGTGTGTGTGTGTGTGTGTGTTTGATTTTCTGTGAAAATGAATGGATATAAGAAGAAACAGAATTAATGCCTATTTGGTCTCTTTGCCATCTGCCTTTGCCGTCAGCGGCGGACGGCAATGGCTGCCGTTAGACGCCTAACGGACTAACAGCGAATTTATTGCCGTAGGCTTTCTTTGCCGTCTGCCGCTGATGGCAAAGGCCCCTTTGCCGTCCACTTCAGAAAGCAGACAGCAAAGAAGCTCTTTACCGTAGCCTACTTTGTCGGAGCCTTTTGCCGTCCGCGGCAGACGGCAAAGTAGCTGATTCCTGTAGTGCTTTATTAAACCCCATGAACTATAATTCATGACACGGGTAATTTGAAACATTGCCAGATTCTAAATTTGGTACGATTTGCACATGGGCACAACATGTTGCACTTGCCCACAGCATGGATAAATGTTACAGCATGTCTAAAGCAACACTGAAGCATCATTTGTGATAATTGCACCATCGAAACTCGTAAACTACACATTAAAACAACATCTAAATAGAAGGTAGCATTCACCACAAATAAAGTTAAGGCCACACAAATGTAGATAGCATTCTAGCTAGATTACCACCACAGGTACCATCTAGTTCACAACAGATCTAGTTCAGACACATAATACATTACATTAATATATACATACTAGATTAGTAGAGCTAGTTCCCAACAGTTCACACCCAGATGCAGCTTTCAAAAGTAAAACATCATCAAATCTACTAATGATGAGTAGGGCTTCCAGCTTCTGATGATCAACATGATGTAGGGCAACTACACTGTATACTGGGCCTTCACGAGGGCAGCATGCTGCGCCCTGATCTTCGGGTCATCCCCGCTGACCGATGAAGCCTGTGCATGATCGAGAAGATGCTCATAGAGCCCATCCTTGGGATTTGGCTTCGTGCAGTAGGGGCATATGAACTTCTTCCTCTTGTAGTAGCAAGAAAGACCTTGGTCCATGTTCTTCTGCACCTCCTTCTCGATGAATGATTCGACGTTTGTGTGGTCCACTTCATCTCCAGAGTCATACTGCACACATGAATGAATTCCATTATTACTTATATAAAACCAGTGCCGATAATACAATATAGGCTTCAACCTACCATACATTTAGGAAAGCAAAGTTAAGCCAAATGTTATTAGAAAAATGTATAGTGAACATTAAAATATTTTAATCTAAAGTTGTGGAGCAAAGAAGGATACCCATAAACTCACTTTAGGTGTTTGTTTATACTATCAGCTCAATTACTTGCATAATCAGGCCTAGTCATTCAACATTGATTCTATTCAGGATTTGGAATTCAGCTTTCCATGTGTTACAAATAGCATTGTCGTACTGACTTCATGGTCCAGGTATCTTGTTGCACCAAAATTTATTGTCGAATATTTCAATGGGCTTTGCTTTGGATGCACATTGTTTAAAAAATATATCAAAAACCTCCCCTACGATATGCAACGTTGGGCTACTGGTCCGAAATAACATGATTAATCAAATAAACCTTAAAGGAAAAAAATGTCACTCTTTGAATCATGAAAGGAAGCAAATTATAGATTGGACCTAAGGCTAAGGGAAGTGAGAATATAGCTAACTAAAGCGGTGAGAATGTATTTCAATGGTGGCAAGAAGAGAAATTGAGAGAGCAATAAGTGATGATAACAACCAGCTTCAAACCTACATAGTGAAAACTGGAAGCTAAATTTTACAACAACCAGTTTCATTTTGACCACTCAAGGTTTGATCTTCTTGTAGGAAAGAAAATACATTGGATCACTCAAGATATATTCTAACATGATAACATGGGATTCTGATCAACTAGACCTGGCAGGAGTAAATCAAATTCTGGGTGTGTGCTACACTGACCTATACCTCCTTATAATCATATAGATTTGAATGCACAATTGTACAAAAGAGCCTTCACTTGCTTTATCTCACTAAGCATGTGAACCAAGGTGCCACAAAAAGTGTGGCTAACAAAATTACCACCACAAGTGTGGCAACATTTGGCAAAATATGGCCGCCAAACAGACCCTAATTTTCCGGGTGGGCTTACCTCAAAGACTTCGTCGTCACCATAGCCTTCAGCATACGGGTCTTCAAAGTCGGTCCTGTCCAGCTTCCTCTTCTTCTCCACTGAACCGTCCACCTAAATATAAAATTACATCCATTACTACTAATTACAGAAGCCAACTGTAAATTTTAATATGCACACATGACACATTGATCAGCTTATCCAAAACATGATCATACTTGCATTTTCCATTTTCATGCACACAATCTGAACAACATAGCTATATAACTACATATTCTGGAAAACTATAGATGACTCAAGTATCATCTAAATCAATTCATTGGCACATCAAAATTTATGCATTCCAATCTGTTTCCATCAAGTAGCATTGAACCACCGATCAAATCTAATAGTCATATATGTCTGCAGCATTGAACTACAGATCTAATAATCATATATGGTCTATCTGTCCTTAAATTCCATCATAAATAAGGTGTTCAACCTCATACTAATTAAAATCTAAGAAGCAAAAATTCAACTACTAATCTAATAAGCATCTGAAAAAACTACATCCCACAATCCAGCTACTTCTAACCTAATCTCATAATCATATGTGGTCCATCATTCTTGCGCGAATAAAATACAGAAAACCCTAATGTAGAGAAAACCCTCCATCCAACTAATCTAACCCAAGAAACTTCTGGCCAAACCCTAGAATCTAAAAACTACCAACTAAAAGGGATAAGCAATTACCTTTTGCTCCACCTGCTTCTCGCCAGAGCCGGCCTCCACCTTCTCCACCTTGTGCGCCTCACCAGAGCCTGCCTCCACCTTCTCCACCTTCTGCGCCTCGCCGGAGCTCACCAGAGCGGGCGCATCTGGCTGGACCGTGCCGCTCCAACCCGCCTCCACCTTCTCTAGATCTACAGCATCCGTTGCACCGCCCTAGACGCCGGCACCTCCCCTCACCCATGTGCCCGCCGTGACCTGCTGCGCCTGCGCCACCAGATCTGCACCCCAATCGGGGTGCTCGCTTCCTGCGTCCTCCATGCCGATGGAGGTGATGGAGAGGATGCGGTTGGGGAGAGGGAGACGACGAGGTGGGAGAGGAGAGGGAGACGATGCGGCGGGGGGAAATGGTGGGCGATGCGGCCGGAGGTGGTTCCCCTCCTCATTTATAAGATGGCACAGTTTTGGCAACTTCCCATGACATGTGGTGCCCCATGCGCAGGCGGTTGCACGCGAAAATGAATCGCCCGGCCATATACGAATACGACTATACGAATAGCAGACGAACTAATCGGGCCGTACGGGCCCCGCAGGGCTCCTCGACGGCTATACACACGGGCAAAAAAGACGACCGTGCCCCTCGTTTCGAACCATTTTTGGTTAATCCTGGCCGTCCTTGTGTTTCTCCCCCTCGCGTTCAGCCCAAGGAGGAGCACCGGAGCAGAAGCGCGGTACAATACAGCCGATTAAATCAGGTAGAATTCATTTTTATTTGCCTACATCACTACATATATGCCATAATTAATTTTCAGTCACAAAATTAATAAATACTACTCCCTCCTTCCCATAATGTAAGAGCATTTTTGACACTACACTAGTGTAAAAAATGCTCTTATATTGTGGGGTAGAGGGAGTATTATTCTTATAGATGTACAGTACCACATGTTTCTATGGAAAATGTATAACGTTGCAGAGTTTCTGAGCCATACGGTCTAGACGTGTTTGCATCATTAATCATTGCCATATCTCTTCAAGATAAACTAATGCACCCTTGTAAGGTCCTACGAATATAGAAAAAAGCACATTTTATTTAACAAAAAATATTCCTATGATTCATGAGAATTACTGAAATATAGTCTGGTGCGTCCCGGTGTAGCACTCCTGCGGCCTTGGACGGCTTCGGTAAGAGAAGCCGACAGAACATGCAACACCCCCCCCCCCCCCCCCCCCCCCCCCCCCGCCCTCCCCAAATAGCGAATTGCCGAGATTGCACATTTCTACAAGTTCGCCATTAGTCCAGTAGCATCACCAAAACAGCGCCAGAAGCTCTTTCGTAGACAGCAATTCGCTCTCTTTTGGTTTGAGGAAAGGCACTGCATCATCTACTTATAGCGGCATGCGATGACGCACACCCCATCTATCCAGCGGTTCAAACACACCAGCAGCCTCTGCCTTGTCCACCATCGTAAGAACATCCATGATCCGAATGAACAAGAGGGCAAGAGGGGATCTCCCTACCTCAACCTGTGCGCGTACCAGATACGATGCCCCGGTTTACCATTCATCAACATCTCCGAACTTGCCGTGGTAAGAAGCAGAGAAACCCAAGAACACCATCTTGGCCCAAAACACCTTTTCTTTAAGACTTACATCAATAGAGGCTACAAGATGGAACAAAAATCTCGCACGATATCCAATTTAAGGAATATGGGAGGGACCTTGCGACAATGAAAGGTTTTCAACTATTGATCGATCAGTAGGAAATTATCTGGATTGATTGCCCACGGATGAATGCGCTTCGATTCACCATAATGAGCATATTCAACATAGAAGTCACCTGCAACGCAAGCGCCTTGGCGTAGATCTTAGCTAAAACATGAATCAGGCTAATGGGCCGCATGACTCACGCTGTCTGGTCATAGATGGCTGAGTTTTGACACGGATCTTCATAAAACTCCACTTAGCCTCTACACTGTGCGTCAGAGTCTTGGTTTTCGGTTTCTGTTTTTTTTGGCCCAGGCCAAGATTGCTGAATTTCAATCACTTAAAAAACATTCAACAAAATCTCAAACGAAATCGCAAAATCAAGATTTAGACTTTGAAGGAAATTTGATCAAAATTTGGCCACAATTGAAATTTGACCAAATTTCTGGCTAGGGTGAAATGTACTTTTTCGCCCCAAGCAGAGATGGCCGAAATTTGGCTGAAATTGGATTTTTTGGGCATGTGCATTGAGTGGACAATCGCCTACGGCGAAGTCTGAGTCGTTTGCTCAAGATTTTGAATGGCGATGATGCCTCTAGGGGTGGAGTGATGACACGCCTGCATGCTGTCTTGGTGAGGCCCTCTTTGGAGGGGTGTGCATGTGGTATCTGTTTCGCTCGGTTTTCACTAATAACCGGGCAATCTGGTCTTCGCTCGATTCTCTCTAATTAACCAAGCAACTCTTTTCTTATTAATGATGAATGCAAAAATCCTGCCATTGCAAAGAAAAACATTAACCCGTACTAATAAATGATACGTCGTACTAACTGGTAACACATCCCTACTTGAAAGGGACAAGGCTGGAGCAAGATATACTAACACAGTAGAATGATAGTTTTTACTCGTAAGTCACAATACACCACAAATATAAGCCGGAAGGAAGACTCCAGCAAAATAAAACTACTGGTTTCACGGCCATCCATTCATCTCAACCACCACGAAGACGTAGACACAAATGAAGGGTGCACTCCTTCGTAACCTTGTAGTCCGCCAAGGTGCCGCTCCCGAGCTGCCTGCCAGCAAAGATGAGGTGTTGCTTCTTTGGGAAAGGGGCGTAGTTCAACTCATAGATGGTGTCCAAGCTCTCCACCTCGAGAGTGATGGTCTTCCCAGTCAGCACCTTCACGAAGATCTGGATCATGTCTCCTCTCGGAATACACGGGTGGAGGACAAGGAGTATTGTGGACTCCTTGCAGATGTTGTGGTCTGCCAAGGTGCGGCTCACGTTCTCTAGACGCTTGCCATCGTAGATGAGGCACTGCTGATCTACGGGGAAGCCCTCGAGGCAATAGATCTTGGCCTTCACGCCGTCAATAGTGTCTAGGATGTCAACATCAAGGTTGTTGATGATCCTACCCATCAGTGTCTCCATCACGTAGATCTGTGTCTTCTCTTCAAGGTCAAGAGTGGAGTCCTGCTGGATGTTGTAATCAGAAAATGTACTGTCATCCTCTAGCTGCACCCCACTGAAGATGAGGTGATACCGCTTCTGGATCTGCTCCTTGACAGAACGGAAGGTATCTGATGGGTGAACCCAAATCCGGATCGTTCTTCCGGTGGGGTTCTTGACAAAGATGTTCATTGTTCTAGATGAGCTAAAACCAAAAACCGGCAGTCGTTAGACACTTATATATTTAGACTCAATAAAATACCCCATTGTCACCAGGGTATCCGCATGCAAGACATACATCAAGTGATCTCAAATCCAATATTCAATCCAACATAACGAAACCTTAAAAGGCAAGACTCAATTCATCACAACAAAGATAGAAAGGAAAAAACACCATATGCAAACTATACTGACAAAGCTCATGATACATCAAGATCGTGACAAATCAAGAACACGAGAGAGAGAGACCGAACACATAGCTACTAGTAAATACCCTCAGCTTCGAGGATTAACTACTCACACATCATCATGAGAACGGTGGAGAAGTTGGTGGTGATGGTGATGGAGGAGATGTCCTCGGAGACGTCCCGTCGCCACCGGATGAGAGGGGGAAGGGCCCCCTCCTTCTTCTTCCTTGGCCCTTCGGGGAGAGAGGAGGCTCCCCCCTAGATTGGATCCATATGTTGTCTTCTGTTTCTCGCGACTATTTTCGGACCCCTTCACCATTTCTTATATTCCCGGAGATCCGTAACTCCGATTGGGCTGAAATTTTTAGGGGATTTTCATGCAGAAAATATATTTCTTGTAGCAAAAGAAGGCTCCAACCGACCTACGAGATGCTCAACAAGGCAAAGGGGTGCGGCCAGGGGGCAGGCCGCGCCCTGTTTCCTTGTGGAGCCCTCAGGCACCATTTTGCGTTGATTCTTGTTCCAAAAAATCACATATATTCCCAAAACATATTCGTAAAATTTTATCGCCATTTGGACTTCGTTTGGTATCGATTTTCCTCAAAACAAAAAACATGCAAAAACAGAACTGACGCTGGGCACTGGATCAATAAGTTAGTCCATAAAAATCATATGAAAGGGTATTAAAACCATATAAAATTATTGTAAACATGGCATTAATATTTCATAAATTATAGATACGGTAGAGACACTACTAGGAAAAAGGCTATAGCTAATATGGACATTAATGGCGCACCAAGTATGTGGTGCGCCACTGTTATATAGCAGTGGCGCACCATATATAGGTACGCCATTAGTGTCCATATCACTAATGGCGCACCACACACACGGTGCGCCACTACTAACATTTTTTTTATTTTTTTTCCAAAACTAGTAATGGCGCATCAGGGTAGTAATGGCGCACCACACCCTCTGTGCGCCACTACTAACAAATTTTTTTTACTTTTTTTTCAAAACTAGTAATGGCGCACCAGAACAACGGTGCGCCACTACTAACAATTATTTTTTTTATTTTTTTCCAAAACTAGTAATGGCGCACCACACACCAGGTGCGCCATTAGTAACCAGGGTTACTAATGGCGCACTCTTAGGTGGTGCGCCATTAGTAACCAGGTCTCCTCTAGATATTTTGGACAACCATCTACCACACTCACTTTCCCCACTTCATTCTCTCCACCTCCTCCTCCAAGCTTGGTCTCGGCTGCCTCCTCCTCCTCACCTCATTTGCACCATAGATTCACCCAAATTAAGTGGTTAAATTCCTTTTTTTTTGATAGGTAAGTAAGGGGAAAACTTTCTTTATGTTCTAGATCTACTTTTTTCTCCCTCCAACAACGTGCACACTTTTTATGGCCTATATCTACGTATGTTTGTGGTGTTGCATATGTTTGTGTTTGCGGGTACCGGTATTTGAAATGCGATAGTTGCCAATATTTTGCCGGAATGTTGATTCATTTCCGTTTTGGCGAGAATTTGGCACTATGCATTCTTTTTGGTCCTATTTTTAGGCAAAGTCATGCCAAGTTTTTTTTTGGTTCTAAAATATCGTTTTGCTCTACCCCGCAGGCGACCATGGTCCGCACGATGACCGAAGGCATCGTGAATAGGTTTTTGAGCTCCGTGAAGGCCGAGATGCTTCAAAAGAACGAGACGGAGATAAGATGTCCGTGTCGAAGATGCAAGCTGAGGAGCCTTATGGACCCGGATTCCAGACAGGTGCGGGACCACCTGCTCGTGCGTGGTTTCATGGATGGCTATCGGTGGCAAGGTGATGAAGATGATTATGAAGTCGTCCATGGGGGCCGGGCAAGAAATAAGGAAGGGCAGCAAGACAACCACGGCGAGGGCGGGCGAGAAGACAAAGACTCTCCAGGACATGATCACGAAGTAGATGCAGTACACAGTCATCATGTAGAAGATGCCGGACATGATGATGAGGAAGATCAAGACGAAGGGCATGATCATGAAGATGAAGATGGCGGAGCAGACGACGATGGACCATCGATGGGCTGGGTGCAGGACCCTCATATTCAAGAGCTGCTTCTCAAGCAGACGGATAACGCAAGAGCTGCCGCCCGAGAGAAAGCCAAGCTGGATCAACTGGAGATAGACGCGGTTACTCTATTGTATGAAGGATGCAGGCCCGAGGATACCCGCCTGAAAGTAACGCTCATTGCTCTGGAGATGAAGGTAAAACACAAAATGACAGACGCATGCTTCGACGAGAACATGTCATTCTGGCACGAACGTCTTTCCAAGGGGAACAAGTGCCCGACCAGTTTCGAGGAGGCGAAGAAAATCGTGTGTCCTCTGGATTTACCGCACGTGAAATACCATGTGTGCATGAACAATTGCATCATTTATCGGGACGAGCACGCGGAGTCTACCATATGTCCGGTGTGCGGCGTCACTCGATACAAGAAGAGGAAGAAAGCTCCTCGAAAAGTGGTGTGGTACTTTCTGATCACTCCTCGCCTGCAGCGGTATTTCGTGGACCCTAAGGTAGCAAAGCTCCTGCGTTGGCATGCGGATAGGGAGGAGAAGAAGCGAGAAGATGACGGAAATGATCCGGAGATAAATAAAAAAGACAAGATGCCGAGTCACCCTAAGGATGCGAGCCAGTGGCAAACGTTGAACTTCGAACACCCAGAATTTGGGACGATCCAAGGAACATCGTGCTGGGCGCGAGCACTGATGGAGTCAATCCGTTTGGCAGCCAGAGAAGCACACATAGAACCTGGCCTGTGTTTGTGTGGATGTACAACCTTCCCCCCTGGTTGTGCATGAAGAGGAAGTACATTTACATGAGTATGCTAATTGAAGGGCCGAAACAACCAGGGAATGACATCAATCTATATCTGGGGCTGCTGAAAGAGGAGCTAGACACGTTGTGGAAAACGTCAGCCAATACGTGGGACGCCACAGAGAAAGAATATTTCCCTATGAGAGCCGCACTGCTCACGACGGTGCACGACTATCTCGGTTACGGATATGTCGCGGGGCAGCTGGTCCACGGATTTTCTGGATGCGTCAGGTGCATGGATGACACAACGTATCGCCAGCTAGATAGAGATCCCGGGTCTTCTAAAACCGTGTTCATGGGACATCGAAGGTGGCTTCGCGACGATGACTCATGGAGAAAACGCAAGGATCTGTTCGATGGTGAAACCGAACCCCGAAGACGCCCGCGTACGAGAGGCGGCGAGGAAATAGACGAGCTGTTGAAAAATTGGAAAGAGTGCCCACCGCCGGGAAAGAAGCGAAAGGCGCCAGAGCCGCTGCTGAAGGTATGGAAAACGAGGTCTATTTTCTGGGACTTGTCGTACTGGAAGATCCTCCGTGTGCCTCACAGCCTTGATGTCATGCATATCACGAAGAACGTGTGCGAGAGTCTGCTTGGTACCCTGCTCAACATACCAGAGAGGACCAAAGATGGGCCAAAAGTAAGGGCAGACTTGAAATCAATGGGCATCAGGGAGGAGCTTCACGCTAATGATGATGAGGCGAAGGACACGGAAAGTCGTCGCAAAGGCAAAAAGGCCAAGAAGACCGGAAATGACTGCCCTCCCACGTGCTTCACTCTAAGTCAGGAGGAGATCGAGCAGTTTTTCCCCTGCCTCGTAGGAGTAAAACTTCCTTACGGTTACGCGGGGAAGATAAGCAAATACCTAGACTCAGCGAAGCAGAAGTTCAGCGGGATGAAGTCTCACGACTGTCACGTGCTGATGACGCAGATACTCCCAGTTGCAATCCGTGGGATCATGGATGCGCACGTCCGTGAAACGCTATTTGGCCTATACAACTTTTTCGACGTCATCTCTCGGAAGTCGGTTGGCGTGAGGCAACTCAGAAGGCTACAGGAAGAGATCGTGGTGATACTATGCGAGCTTGAGATGTACTTCCCACCCGCATTCTTCGACGTTATGGTGCATCTGCTGGTCCATATCGTGGAGGATATCATCCAACTCGGGCCGACGTACCTGCACAGCATGATGCCGTTCGAAAGGATGAATGGTGTCATCAAAGGATACGTTCGCAACATGTCACGTCCAGAGGGAAGCATAGCCAAGGGCTTTCTGACCGAAGAGTGCATCTCCTACTGCACGAATTATCTAGGCATCGAGAACCCCTTGGTCTGCCCGTCAACAGGCACCTCGGCAGGCTCGCTGGATGGGGTCACCGCGAGGGTCGCCGCGAAATGCATGTCGACTTCAAGGGTCGACTCGCCGACTTTGAAAGAGCAAACCTAGTCGCACTACAACACATAGACGTGGTCGATCCTTGGGTGGTAGAGCACAAAACCTTTATTGAGAAGACGTACAATGACAGAGGCCAACAGAGGACGGACGGAGATATAATCAAAGATCACAACTCATGTTTCACGCGTTGGTTCAAGGAGAAGCTTCTGTCGTACCCTTTACATGAGGATTCTTCCGCAGAAGAAAAACTCATATTCGCCTTGTCACAGGGTGCCGAGCACAACCTGATGACCTATGAGGCGTACAATATCAACGGCTACACATTCTACACCGAGGAAAAGGACATGAAGAGCGATGATTATCAGAACTCCGGGGTAACGATGGAATCCTACACCGGTAACGACAAGGACAGATACTACGGAAGGATCGAGGAGGTCTGGGAGCTGAGCTACGCTGGAGAGAAGGTCCCGATATTCCGTGTCAGATGGGCCAAGAGCGTCCTAAAAGAACACCGGTATTTCACCACCATGGTTATACCCGAAGCCAAATCCAAGACCGCGGGCGCAAACGTCACCGCGAAAAATGAGCCATGGGTACTGGCTTCCCAAGTGGACCAATGCTTCTTCATTACCGACCCGTCAAAGCCCAGTCGTGTTGTCGTGAGGAGAGGCAAAAGGAAGATCATCGGAATGGATGGAGTCGCCAATGAGCAAGACTTCGACAAGTACGGCGACCCGAAGATGGAACATGACGACGACGATGAAGTACCATACACCACAAGAAGAAGCAGGACCACCCTACCTAAAGGACGTCCGTTCAAGAGAAGAACTCCATTTGCGAAAAAGAAGGGCAAGAAGATTGTGAAAACATAGCTAGCTAAGATCGATTGTATTTAAATTGTAGTCTTCATTTCTTGATTGTATTTCGACATATGGAAATGACATTTCTTCTGTTCTAGTCCTCATGAATATTTATTTATGTTTATTCTGGTATACCAATTTTTATTTATGTTTATTCTGGTATTGAATTTCTAACTCACAGAAAGTATTGAATTTGTTAATATTTTTTGAACTCATTAATATTTTTAAATTTCATGAGCACTTTTTGAATTCATGAATATTTTTTCAAATTTGATGATATTTTTTCATATTTATAAATGTTTTACCAATTCACAAATGAATGCAACTAAAAATCCAAAAAAAAAGTTACTAATGGCGCACCAGGAGAAGGTGCGCCATTGCTATCAAGGTACTTATGGCGCACCCCTAGGAGGTGCGCCATTGGTATACCAATTTTTATTTAGGTTTATTCTGGTATTGAATTTCTAACTCACAAAAAGTATTGAATTTGTTAATATTTTTTGAACTCATGAATATTTTTAAATTTCATGGACATTTTTTGAATTCATGATTTTTTTCAAATTTGATGATATTTTTTCATATTCATAAATGTTTTGCAACGCAAGTATTTGAAAATTAGTAATAACTACTTATATCGTAACATTTTCAAATTTATGGTCATTTTCTAAAAAATTATTCCATGCAACTAAAAATCCAAAAAAATAGTAATGGCACACCAGGAGAAGGTGCGCCATTGCTATCGCAGTGTTTATGGCGCACCCCTAGAAGGTGCGCCATTGCTAACCCTCCCCCACTAAAATCCCCAATCCCCGATCCCCAATCTCACATCTCTCTCAGCCCCGACCCACTGCGCCGCCGCACCTACGTGCGCCGCCGCCCTCGCCCGTGGGACGCGTCGGCTCCCAATCCGCGCCCAGCCGCCTCCCTATCCTCATCCTCCCCTTCCTCCCCCTCCGAACCCACCCCGCTCTCGCCGGAGCAGCGCCGCAGGGCCGACACCAACCTTGCCCTCGCCCGCGCGCGCCGCAACCTCCGCCTCGCCGAGTCCGGAGCTGCTCGTGGAGGAGACGTGGCTGGAGGCGCTCTCCGGGGAGCTGCTCAAGCACTACGCACTCGACCTCTGCCGCTTCGTCGCCCAGGAGCGCCTGCACGCCAAGGTGCCCGCCTACCCGCCGCCCCACCTCGTCTTCCACGCGCTCCACAACAGGAAATTCGCCGCCATCCTGCAGCAAACGAAGCCTGCAAACGCCCCGCTGGTATAGGCAATTAAAATCCTTGCTGTTTTCATGCTGTTCTTAGCTCTGTACTTTCCAGTTGTGCAAATTTTAGGACTTGTTGGGTGAATTTAGATGCTGGGAAGTGGATCCTGAATGCACTCTGCGTTTGCTGTCAGTTAGATATATTCAGATTTGTGCACACAAATGTGCAATCGCGTATGGTTTGAATTACTACACCTGAATCTGCAGATTTGCACATGGTACTACAAATCTTCAGAGATTTGAGCATGCCTAATCTTGTACTATATGGTATATCATCACAACATTACAAAACTGATATGCAGCATATACAAGCTTATATGCAGGAGCGTTGCATATGTTCAGAAGAGCGAAAGTTGGGTTTGAAACCCTGCCGTGTAGCTTATACACTAGACTTGGCAGTCTTTTTAATCTCAAACAAGTAGAAACTTGATCAACAACTGCTTACAAGTTCTAACCTTTGCATAAAAAGGTATATTTATTAATTCAAGCTGAGAACTGAGAAGAAACAGAGGCCTGGTGCATCTAATTAGTGATACTGGATTTTTTAGTTCTTCCAAAATCCGGCCTTGAAACAATTGGGTTAGCTGGGTCATCTTCCACTTGAAAGGCTGGAATGATATCAATGTAGGTTAAATTGGGTTAGCTGTAGATTTTCCATCTTTTGCATCCGTGCCCTGTGTCACCTTGCTTTTATTTCACTCAGATTTTTTGTTAGAATGCTTTTAGTTCACTCAGATTTTCCATCTGCTTTTAGTACCCAAATACCAAGTCACTCAAGTCTACGAATCCTGCACTTGTTCACCTGCTGCTTCACTGTGAAGAAATATGCGACAGTTTCACTAATTCAACTTCAGTCTGAGGATCATGTTGCTTACTTACATGAAAATTCAGCTATTTGGTCTAACTGTGGCCTAGAGTTTCTTTTTGTTAGAATGCTGCCTGCTGTATGGAGTACTGAAAGAAAATTGAAACATGGATAGCTAGCATAATTTGGAAGTGCCGTATGCAGGAACAGAAACTGTTGCTTCTGTTCTCCATATTCATACTATGCTAGGATAACTGATTTGGTGCTGCTTTGTTTCTGTGATCACATTGTGGTGCCTGGCACATTTGCCCCATCACTTCGTTACCCCTTTCTCCTGAAATGTTGATTAATTTCCGTTTCGGTTGAGAATGGGGCACTCCTAGGTCAAGAAAATTAGCAAAGGTCATGCCCAATTTTTTTGACCTAGAAGGTGCCCGATTCTCAACCGAAACAAAAATTAATCAACATTTATAGTTTGACCTAGAAGATGCCCAATTTGTTAACTCTAGTAGTGTACTCCTGTTAATATTGCAAACATAACTGAAAGTTTTGAGACTAATAATGCATTACAGTAGAATCAGCCGATATTTTTGTATTTATTTTAGATCACATACACAAAATAACCTACCAGCAATACAAATCTAGTGTCAGAAACATGTGATACATACATCCATTTTGATAAGCTAAAACTAGTAAGAGCAGCAGGGCAAAAAATAAATGTATGTATGATATAGGGGTGCTACTGCTACTGCTTTGAGTTGCTACCGCTATATCCTCCATCCCGTCCCACCGGAGCAAGCAAACCTACAAGCTGCTCCTCATGTTTTCCCCTCTACTAGTAGACTGGAACTTTCACCGGAGAAAATCCATCGATTGAGGCGGACAACTTGTTGTAGATGAGGAAGGGCATTTGAGGCCCCATCGAGACTATGAAGATGTGATGGGTCCTGATATATTGACTTGTGGATTTATTTTTTCCTAGACTGCATTTAAGAAATAACTCTAGTAGCCTTTTTTCCTATTTAGAGCGAACATGGCCGACAACGATGAGGCCTGCGGTTCGGGCAAGCAATTCTGGGAGCTGTCCCAGGAGATGGAGGAAGAACCTCACCGCTATGAGGACGCCGCGGAAGACACCGATCCCGACTACACAACCCCTAGTGGCGTCGGGGATGACACCACTGATGGTGCCGCCGAGGATGCCACCACTGATGATGGCAGCGCACGCACAGATGGCAGCCAACCGAAGAGGCAACGGAAGGACCGGCGCCTGAACGTGCTCAGCACCGTCAAGGAGGAATTTACTAAAGTGTCCTCAAGTGGGCATCCAACGGCGCCCAAAGAATTAGTCAGTGGGTACTCGGGACAACTCAGGTGCATTCTCCGGAGCACTGTCTCGATCAACACCAAGAACCTAAGGCATCGTGACCGAGGGAATTTGCGCAACCTCCTCTTCACGAAGCTGCACGAACGATACAAGTTCCCCGGTGACTTCGCAAACACACGCCTCTCAGGGAATAAAGTGAACAGTGCCGCGCTCACGAAGATGAGCACGGCCCTGGCTACTTGGAGAGCCGCGGTGAGAGAAGGATTCTAAGAGGTGATAGTTATGAGAAGATCAAGGAGACAAATCCTTCGATCAGCGAAGCTGACTACCTGGAGTTCAAGATCAAGTGCGAGTCCCCGGGGTCCGCGGAATCAAGTCAGTGGGGGAAAGATATGCGGGACTTGAACTTAGGGGTCCACAAACTCGGTCCCGGCGGTTATAGAGTGGCGGAACCTATATGGGACAAGGAGGACGCAGAGCGTGCCGAGCAAGGCCTACCGCCCCTCTTGCGATAAATACCGTGACAAGCAGACCAGGAACTATGTCAGGGCCCGGTACAAGGTGGACCCGGTAACAAAGGAGCTTACCACGGATCCGAAGACCAAGGCGCTTGAGCTTGTTCTAGTAAGGAATACACCCCCGCGGAATTAGCTCAATATGGTTGCATTCTAATTAATGAAGCCAAATTTCAAAATGGTTCACGTTCCTTCCGCAGGACACTGAAAGCAGTAGCACGGGGTCGTCTCAGAGCTCCCCTTGGGACACCACTTTAAATAGGGCGTTGAACGTAATGAAACACAAGGATAAGTTCTGTAAGCCGTCGTCAGCTGGTCGTGTGGCCGGCAAAGGCTTGTCCACGAAATGGTCGGAATACTATACCGCTAGGCAAAAGGAGAGAAAGACCAGCTCGAAAAGCCAGGAGCGTGAGGTTCAAGAACTCAAGGCAAAAGTGGCGCGGATTCCGGAGATAGTCCAAGAGCAAGTGCAAGACCAACTGGGAGCGACGATCACCGCCATTGTGCCTACCTTGATTGAGGGGCTGCAGGCGTGGATTGCGGGCGGCCAACAGGGGCCGCCCCCGATTCCCAGCTTCACGGGCAGCAACTCGCACAACGCGCCGGCGGCGGCATTGGTGTCTCCGGCGGAGACGGCATTGGTGTCTCCGGCGTCGGCGCCGACATTGGAGCTTAATGCACCCGGGTGTGGGAAGAATACGCCGGCCGGCACCTCGGCAGCAAGCGGCCCCTCCGTCACTTGCACGCCCGCCGTTGGCGGTGCCTCGACATTACCCGAGCTCGATGCCATCACGGTAACTAAGCCTCTCGGCCGATGACTTCATCTCCTTGCCTTTGACTGGGCATCCCTGACGCCCTACATGTTTTCGCAGGGCGCCGCCGACGTTCCATGCACTCTCCTGCACTTCGTGGGCGGCGAGTTGATCGATGTCGTCAAGGCCAGAATCGGTCAACCGGGCAACCGCGTGTTCCACGGTAATCCGATGCCACCCACCGTGTATAGGGTTCAACTGGTTCGGGTGCTGCGGGGCTGCGACGACTTGTTACCTCCGTTTTGACCCCATGGGGCCGACGAAGATGATGTGATGACCCTCAGGGCCTGCTTAAGCTGGCCCCTGCTTTTGCCGAAGAGACAGATTCGTTTGGGGGTGGGGGACACCACCCCACAGACAACACCGCCAGTCGTGCCGGCGCCAAGCCATGGCCAGACCGCCGCAACGCTACCGCCGTCAGCTGATCCGGCATGCATATGGCACAGGATCCGGATGACGACGACGGTACATTTACCAACATCGATAAGTACTTCAACAAACATGGGTACGGTGACGAATTCTTGGGGCCTCCTTCTCAAGAACCCAACCCTGCAAAAGACGATCGCGATCTAGCTGGTACCTGGAGAAACCCAATTGCAACAGGCGTCGTCTGGCGTTCAGTTCTCAAGAGACACCTCCAGCTGCCGCCTTCACCGAGCCTCAGATAGCCGAGGTGCGAAATATTATCAGCCCCAACACACTCAAGAAGGTGGTCTCTGAACAGAACTCGATCCCATTACAGCAGAAGAAGCAGAAGGGACGGAAAAGAAAAAAAAACAAGGGTGCGAGCCAGCCGGCACCGAGTACGATCCGTGCTCAGGACCGGCCACCTTCACCTAAGGATATCTCGAGGAGGGTGCATGTGGCGGGTAGGCCGATGCTACCGACTAATCTGCCCAATGCTGCAACCGGTGCTATGCGGAGTCTGCATGACAGTGTTCTTTCTTTGGAGAAGCGGCGTCTCTCCGAGAATGATGTGGCATACCCGGTTTTTGTGGCCAAGGTGCCAGAGGGCAAGGGCTTTGTCGATAGCACCATCGGGGGTATGATCGTCCTGCGGTTTGATGACATCTTCGCTATGTTTAACCTTCATCCGCTGCACTACACCATCACTCGGCTATTTTCGCTCAGTATGGAGATGCGGGTCATTAGAGACAAGACCCCGGACATCGTGATAGTCGACCCCTTCTACATGCGTGCCAAGATCTTGGGCAGCGCTGGGGACCGGCAAGTCACGAGTTCATACCTCGAAGGCGTCATTCTGGCAAACCCAGATAAGGATAACTTCCTCGTGCCTTACTTTCCCAAGTAAGTCATCCCCTCACCGCCCCGTAACATATGATTTCTTAGATTTCGATCTTTTTTTTAACATTATGTGTTTTGTGCAGTGACACACATTGCACACTCATCCTCTTAAGCCCGAAATATTCCATGGCCACGTATTTCGACTCGGACCGTCAGTCGAAGAAAGACTACACAAATATCAAGAAAGTTCTTGATGATGCTCTCCCCGGCTACGCCAAATCTGGAGGCACCTTCAGGAGGCCAATTTGTAGGTACGGCAAGCACGTGTTCACCCACGTAACGACGTTCCCCTGCGTCAAGCAGCCGCCTGGCGGTCAGAAGGATGCCTACTACGCCCTCCATCACATGCGGGCGATCGTACGGGACCATAATCACCTTCTGCTACCAACTAATCTCAAAGATTGGGCCGCACGCTTGTCGGCAATCCAGGACGCGGACATCAGACAAAAATTCTTTCGCATCCAGTCGGAGTTTGCGGAAATCATCCATCAAGATGTCCTTCGTACCTCGGGGCAGTTCTACCTCAGATATCAACCGTCCAACAGTGAAATAGAAACAACGCTACAAATGCAGGCTGACAACGATCATGATTTCATGACCATCACGAAAGACGGCGGCTTCATCCACGCTCCGGTCCCTGAGTCGAGTCGAAAGTAATGATGCTATGTAGTTCTGAAATATCGATTAGCTCATGTTGTAATTAAACTTTAATGAACTTGTATGTCTCTTTAGTTTGGACAGTCGTTCAACTTATATGTAATCGATGCTATTTATTAGTAGGACCATGAATCGTGCTATTAATTTATTGCTTTTCTCTTCCGATCCTTTTGTTGAATACTTATATATTGTTTATGTATTGTCTGTGAATTGCTACTAACGTTTTGTTTCTCTAGTGCATAGAGATGCCATTGTATGTCGTGTACAAGGGTAAGGTTCCCGGAGTCTACGACGACTGGGAGGAGTGTCGGAGACAGGTTCACCGTTTCAGCGGTAACAGCTACAAAGGGTACACCCCTAGGGCTGAGGCGGAAGCTAGATACACGCGCTATCTAGCCGGAGAGAGGAGGGAGTGGAGGAGGAACCGGATGAAGACCAGTTTCATCGCGATGATTCTCACCGTGACCGCAACTCTCTTCTATGTGATGGTAGTTTAGATGATCGATATCGACTTGTAATGTGAAGACAAACTCGCTATTCGCGGTCTCGAGACTTGTAATGTTCTAACTTTGTTCGGTATTTTGAATTCGGAGACTAATATGATGAATTGTATTCAGAGACTAATCTTCTATTGTATTCGATAAATCTGTTGTTTATATTATGTGCTGTAATGTATTTTATAACCTGTGCAAATATCAGAAAAGCAAAAAAAAATTCCTAATATTCATAGTAGTGCCGCACCATATTGCACTTTAGTGGCGCACAGAAATAAACACACCAGTGGCGCATTATCTAAAAGTGTGCCATTAGTAACCCAGAGCACAAGGTAAATATGGCCCCCCGGGAGGCATAGTAATGGCGCACTGTTGGACATAGTAATGGCGCACTACCATCTGCGCCACTATTATCTGGTATACTAATGGCGCAATAGGGGTGCGCCATTAGTATTTGTTACTAGTGGCGTGGTAATAGTGGTGCACTTATAGTGCGCCACTTATGGTAAAAATAGATGCGCCACTAACAGGCCTTTTTCTAGTAGTGAGACGTATCACCCACCGTGAGATATATCATCTATGCATCACCGTGGGTGATGCCATGTTATCAACATCATTATTATTATTATTATTATTTAGGAAATGGTTGCCACGGATATGGTTACTTCCACGGAAAATTAATAAATGATAGTCTTAACTTTTTAGAATACTTTCCCCAAACCTCTTCAGTTTCTAAGCGAAGGGCATCACAATTTTTCTATAACTCTCTCATTTTTTACCACACACCCTATGGGCATGCCATGTGATCGTGGCAAGTTTCATCTTTTCTAGAATCCATTTACACCTTTTCAAAAATAAAAGTTGTAAAAAATAAAAATAGAAGGGTTTGTGGAATCGCACGTCCTCAAGGGGTTCGGGGCACCTCTTTATATATCACCAAAGTTTAATAAAAGTATAGGGCATTTAAAGTATGTTAAAATCCTAAACGTATACAACATGAATTCTAACACCCTTCCTCAATCCGAACCGGTGTAAAGAAGGTTGAGATAGCGTCTACAGACTTCAAACAAGGAAAGTGGCAGCGGCTTAGTAAGATGTCAGGATGTTGATCTTTAGACGAGATGAACTCAATCTGTAGTAGCTTTTGTGCAACACGTTCCCTCACAAAATGGAAATCAACTTCAATATGCTTCATCCGTGCATGGAAGACATGATTAAATGAGAGATAAGTGGCTCCAATATTGTCACACGAGAGAACCAGAGGCATGTTTTGAGGAACACCCAACTCTCGCAGCAGGAACTGTACCCAAACGAGATCGGCAGTGGCATTAGTGTCAGCCTTGTACTCAACTTCTTTATTACTCCAAGAGACAGTGGGTTGCTTCTGAGAATTCTAGGCGGTCAAATTCGAACCAAAAAACACAACATATCCCTCGTGGATCGCCTACCATTAGGTCTCCCCGCCCAGTCTGCATCAGAGAAAGCAGTCAATAATATAGAAGATGCAGGCCGAAGATGTTGACAAACGAGACTGTGAGACAAAGATAACGCATGTGTTTAATTGCAGACCAGTGGGTATCACGAGGTGCATGAAGATACTGGTAGGCATGGTTAACTGCAAATGAAATATCTGGTCAAGTGGTGGTGAGGTATTGCAGTCCACGAACAATACTGCGATACTCAGTAGCATCAGCAGCAGCAAGAAGCACATCAGCATCAATTGTTAGCTTCTCAGTCACATACCTGGGTGTAGAGACAGGCTTACAGTTCAGCATCCCAGCACGTCGAAGGAGATCTAGAGAATATTTTTTGAGTGATAGATTGACCATCAACTGTATGTGTAACCTCTAGACACAAAAAATAGTGAAGCGGATCAAGATCCTTCACAACAAAGCCATGTGGAAGATTTACTAGCTATTGGTCGGCCCTAGGAAGTGAAAAACGGATGAGAATAAATTGTCGGCATAAACCAATAGATACATACTGACCTCATGGCACTGGAGAAGAAACAAATACGTGTTTGTGGTAGATGGAAAAAACCATGTGACCGAAGAGCTGAACCAAGACGAGCCTGCCAGGAACGGGAAGCCTGTTAGAGACCATAAATTGCCTTGATCAGCCGACAAAGATGATGAGCCGATCAGGATCAATAAAACAAGGAGGTTGCCGCATGTAAACCTCTTCCTCTAAGACACCATGAAGAAATGCATTCCGAACATCCAACTGGTGAACACACCAACCAAGAGTAACTGCCAACATAAGAAGAAGACAAATGGTGGTAGGCTTGATAGCTAGACTGAAAGTGTCTTCGCAATCAAGACCATAGCGTTGCTTAAAACCTTTGGAAACCAGATGAGCATTATAGTGCTCAACAAATCTATCAGCATGTTTCTTGACTTTAAAGACGTATTTAGAGTTAATCACATTGACTCCTGAGATAGGAGGAACAAGTGCTCAACTCTCATTTTTCTGCACCACAAAAAATTCTTGTTCCATGGAAGCTTTCTAGTGAGGTATCCGCATTGCTGTCTAAAAATGAGTCGGCTCTGATGTTGGATCAGAAATTTTATGGTCCATGATTTGGCGGCCATCCTGGGTAAAGAAAAAGTGGCTGGTGGCCATATGATTGTCGATATAAAACGTGCCGATGGGGCTGGCCCTTCTACCAACCGCTGCTCCAGGGAAGACGGATCTGACGAGGAAAGATCCAGCGATGACGGTGTGGATTGGGACGTGCTCGAGGCCGAAGAAGATTAGTTAGTTAAGTTTAGTATGTTAGAAGTAGTTATATGTTCTTCGAATCGAGTATCTTGAATCAAGTAGTTCAAACTTATGTTATGCAGTGCATTATGTATTACTTTTGTTTCAAAATGTGTTTGAATCGAGTGGCTTCAATTCGGTGATTGAAATGAAGTTTTGTGCAAACTAGTTCCAGAGAGTTACATTTAAGAGTGTCACTTTACACAAATGAGATGGTCTAACTTCTAATGACATGATTTAAATCTAAACCATCACT
Source organism: Triticum aestivum (assembly GCF_018294505.1). NCBI lineage: Eukaryota > Viridiplantae > Streptophyta > Magnoliopsida > Poales > Poaceae > Triticum > Triticum aestivum. The sequence continues at coordinate 599,080,895 of NC_057802.1, forward strand.
ATTTTCTTTTTCAGTGGAGACAACAATTATTCAAGTTCTTTCAGTGAAATGGCACAAGAGGGCAACAAGGTCACTGACTATGAGCGAAAAAGTGTGTAGCAGAAGCGAACAGCTGAACGGAACAACTACATATGTGTGAACATACAATCACTATTGGTGCTAGTAGTGGATGAACTACTCGGTTGTATTTGTGTAAGTGTAAACTTTATAGTGAAGAGGATAAAAATTCGAGTGCTCTCCACTAGGAACAAGTATAGCACACAACAACCATCTACATGTTCGACAGTCTAATATATACTGTACATATGTATTTGGTTATATATGAATGAAATAAATGGAAATATAACTTTTCTAATTCAGAAATAATTAGCACTAGGGTTGACAGAATTAGAGACGCCGCACATTCATAATTGGGCAACGCTAGCAATCAGACTACTGATAGCTGCCTCCCATCAGACTAGTGCTGCATCGTTGGATTGAAGTCTCCTGGAACGTCTGATTAGAGAAGTGGGCCTAGGTGGTTTGCATGTGGCGCACTAATTATAATTTGTTTCCGTCAATTACTCCCTACCACTAACTGCCTTCTTAATGCTTCCTCCTTGCTACCAAATCTGTACTAGGGGAAACGATGTATCTAGCGAACCGGGTGCATCTATTGGTCAGTTTCCATGATGGGAAGCACCATGCATGTTCTATTAACACTTAAAGCATACCAATTCATTTTGCTTCTACCGGCTAGAACATTTGCTTCCATAACAATAGGAGATTGTTTCAATTTAGTGTGATTTGCATCCAACATGACAAATTATTTGCATTGTCTAAGGACAATTTATTTTCCAACTTTACAATTACATGCTTCCATCAAACCTCTTTGCACCATTGTTACGGACTCTTTTAGACCAATTAAACTGGGAGTCGTCTTCCAAAGAATTTGGTATCTGCATCCTAATAAATAGTAATTTGCTTCCAAAGAATTTGGAATTTGCATCCAAAAAAACCAACATTTTCTCCCATATAAATTGGAATTTGCATCCAGATAAATGAGCATGTTCTTCCATCGAATTTGTAATCTGAATTCAAATAAACCAGAATTTTCTTTCGTACAAGAAAAATGAAGTCTTTATTCCAGATATATAGTTTTGTTTCATTATGATACTCTTTTCATAGACTAGTGAATTGCTTCCATAGAAATATAGTTTTGTTTCATTACAAAGAATAGGAAAAATATCACTTCAAATAACATGGGGAATGTTTCCACAGTGATGAACACGTGTCTCCGTTAAATATAGGATTTGCTTCTGCGTGGTTGGAAGCATCACCCCATCTATCACGATGACACGAATTGCGAGGACCCTGTCACTTACAACGTTGCCACGTGGACATCCGTGCTACTTCTTGCTAACTTCTTATGTGCTTCCTGCAATTGGAGTACACGAACAGATCCAAGGGAGATGGAGAAGAACTATAGAACTACAGTGCTGCAAACAATGGAAATATCCCTCGCAGGGTCGATTTGGCAAACTACCCTATTACCCGGAGACGTGCTGCTTCTTCTTACTAACTTCCTATGTGCTTCCTGCAATTGAAGTACATGATCATACGTCGGAGTTAGCAAAATCCGATGAACAAATCCAAGAGAGAGGGAGAAGAACTCCACAACTATAATGCTTCGAACAATCGTATAGAACTCCCGGTGTGGTGGTGGTTCATTCTTGGTTGTGAGAATCACATGCCTATAACCTGGAGGAAGACCTAGAGCTTTGTCAATCATATTCTGTAGCAGCTGTGGTTGGATGAAAATATGCTATATACAAGATACATACAAGATATGTTATACACAGAGTTCAAATTGAAGCATAGAACTCAAGCAAAATGAAAAATATTTGGCCAACAAGGGAGGGATATTTTGACTCACCAACATATAGATTGATCTGTATTATCATTTTAAGCATTTGGAAGCAAAAAAAAATAAAGTTTAGAAGCATCTGCACAGTGAGGACTATGCAAAATCAAATCAAGTGACGAACCAAGGAAGAGATGGATCGAACCCTACCAGGGGGCTGGGATTCGCACGCAGCTTCTTTGCCGAGCCGATGTGGTGCACCAACGAGGTAGGAGCGATGGTGAAGGGGCAGGGCCAGCCGGGGGAGATCAGGGCCAGCACGGTGCTTCTTTGCCGAGCAGGTCACGCGGTATGTATTGAGATTACGGATCGGCGGAGAAGGGATAAGAGGCTGCACTGGCGAGGTGGAGTAGTTGTAGCCATCACGAGCTTTTGGTGCAGACGAGGGTTGTGGTGGATGCATCCGTCGCCATGAGCGAGCTTGGCGAGCTCGGGGATAAGCTCGCCCGTGGAATTCGAGATGGGGTGGGGTGGGTGGATTTGGCAGGCGAGATTTACTCGCCCTTGATATGGCAAGGTCGTTGGGACGATACAATCAGGCGAAATTTACTCCGGCTGCTAAAATTGTGGGGTAATTGATGGCATGGGAGATTCGCGTACAAATATGAAGCGTGAGATTAGAATAGAATCAACGACGCCAGACGCGTCTGACGAAAGCTTTATATCAGACTTCTGATAGAAAGTGTTTCCCTTCATAATTAATAGCAACGTCCATCAGATTAGTCACCGGTAGTACCTTACACATTATTGTCGTCCCGGGCCAACACCACTGTCAACCATGCAGTGCGGCGTTGGCCATCCATGCAGTGAGGCTTGTCATTGGCGTTATACTTACTGTTCAGAAAATCGGCCGATTCAATGATTTATCATTTGATTTATCTCAGTAGGTAGGTGACCGATAATATTATGCCATATCATCACCGTGCCCCCGTCCTACAGGTTTTTGGCCCATGTACTCATTCATGGCCGTGTCGGTGATTTTGCCCAGTTTTCCATGCCACACGCGCGTCCAGTTCCGTCCCCGATGGGCATCGGGCACTTTTTTGCTCATGTCCCCGTCCTACCCGTTTTTGGCCCGTGTACTCGTTCGTAGACGAGTCGGTGGCTCATCCATGGGTTTCCCCTTTTTTTCCATGGAGCGCGTCAAGTTCCGTCCCCGACGGGCGTCGGGCACTTTTTTGCCTGTGTCCCCGTCCTACCCGTTTTTGGCCTGCGTACTCATCCGTGGACGAGTCAATGGCTTGTCGGTGGGTTTGCCCTGTTTTCCATGGCGCGCGTCCAGTTCCGTCCCCGACGAGCGTCAGACACTTTATTGCCCGTGTCCCTGTCCTACCCATTTTTGGCCTGTGTTACTCGTCAATGGACGAGTCGGTGGTTCTGTGGTGGTTTTGCTTTGTTGACCATGGTGCGCGTCCAGTTCCATCCCCAGCGGACGTCGGACACTTTTTTGCCCGTGTCCACGGCTTGATCTTCTTCTGCCCCTCGTTAGAGTGAGTCTACTTAGTGAACTGACAGGACACGGAGATCTATTGAACAATATGCAGGAGCCGTGAACCGCGCACAAGGTCCTTCTTAAACTAGAAACAAGTGAAATAATTGTTGTGGGTCACCTTGGCTGTATTCAGTAGTTAGTAGGGTAAGTTGTCTGCTTGATATCTCTCTTACCTGTAAGGAAACCAATCACAAATCCTCAAACTGACGTGCCCTTTCAATCGGGATTATAATGGGTCCGGTTTCGTAACACCATCCAATCGTGTTGGTAAGGTGGGTTCCTCATACCCACTGTTGGGAAAAAAGCTTGTCATAGCAGTTCAAACCTCTAATCGGGAAATGGGAGTTCTAACCAGTCCTAACCTCAAAGAAAACAAGAAATAGGTCTTTTCTAATCACGTAATATGAGAACAAGATGCAAGGGAGAAGGATTAGAGAAAGGTACTCAAAAGAAAAGGGGCGGATTTTTTCTCGCTTTTGGCGTAGGAGGCCTTTCTTTGGGAGGGCCGCGCGACGGGCTATTAGCTTAGTGGTAGAGCGCGGCCCTAATAATTGCGTTGTGCCTTGGGTCGATTTATCGGGAAATCCCTATTTGACGCGCTTTGCGTCAAAATGTCGTTGTTTCGCATAGGAGATCGAGCGGTCGTTAGGATTGGGCCGGCCTGTCTCAATGTTTCCGGTTTTGGGAACCTTCTAGAGGTTCTCAGCCAGCTTTCTACGGTTTTGGGAAACTTCTAGTAGGTTCCTGAGCTGTCATTTTTTTCTCTTCTATTTTTTCCTTTTTGTTTTCCTGTTCTTTTTCTTTTCTCTCCTTTTTTCGATTTTGTATGAACAGTTTATTTTCTTTTCTTTCCTGATTTAATTTCTTTATTTTTCAATTTGCATTTTATTTTTTTACCTTTTTCACAAAATTTCTAGAAAATTACAAAATGTTCGCATTGTTACAAATATTATTGGAAATTTCATAAAATATTTCTGTTTTTCAAAAAAAAATCAGAAATTTGGAAAAATGGTTAGTAGTATGAAAAATGCTCATACGTTCAGACTTTTTGTTTGCTTCTTTTCAAAAAATAATTGAAAATTAATAAAACATATAGAATTTTCAAGTTTTGAAAATGTTTCCATTTTTATTTATTAAAAAAATTCGCATTTCCAAAAAATATTTGGGACTTTCAAATTGTTCTTTACTTTAAATTTTGTTCTCTAATTTCAGAAAATGTTGAGGAATTTGAACTTTTTTTCATTCCCATGTTAAATTGTTGGTCTCGATTTTATGGAATAATATCTAAATTAAAAATGTTACGTATTTTTATTTTTTTTGTTCCGATATTCAAATTTGTTCTTGATATCAAAATTTTGTTCTCTAAATTCATAAAATATTCGGTATTTTAATAAAATAAACTCATGTTCAAATTTTGTTCTTCATTTGAAAATTTTGTTCTCTAAATTCAAAAAATGTTTGTGATTTCAATTTTTTGTTCAAAATTAAAATGTATTCATAATTTTGAAAATTTGGTCGCGTTTGTCAAGGATTGTTCGGAAGTACAAACTTTTGCTCCATTTTTTTGGAAATCTGTTCGTGATTGTTTTCAAGTGTTATGTTTTGCGGCTGCCTTTAGGTCTTGAGTATCGTGTTGTACTTCTGACAGTATATCTCGAAAGGCCCTTTGGCTAGCAGCACTCGCACAAACTCCTGTTTTTCACGTTCGTCATTTTTCACCTCACACCGTGTGGGCCGGCCCAGTTAGCGCCCCCCCCCCCCCCCCCCCCCCCTCTGCGTCGGGTTCCTATATGACGCAAAATGCATCGTATAGGAGGTCCGCTGCCAAACGATTTATCGGGAACATACTGATAAATCGGGTCTATTCCTAACACTATGTGTGTTTTGTTTGCAGATCTTGTTATGTAATACAGTATGTACAGTTGTCCTTTTTTCTGTCATTGTACAAGGATTCAAAGGAAAGGAATCAAGGTAATACTTCTGTCCAATATTATTTTTTGTTGAAAATAGCATATTTTAGTGTTGAAAACCTGAGATTTGTAAAAAAAAGGCCAAATAATAGTCAACTGATAAAATCGATTAATCGTCTGATTTCCGATTAATCATTTAATCCCCAGCCGATTGAGATATAATGATAAGTGATATCCTCAACGTTGTATACTACCAATATAGGGTCTCCGCACTATTGTAACAGATAACACATCCGTACTTGAAAACAACAAGATTGGAGCAACATATACTAATAGTAATAGAATTATAGTTTTTTACTCATAAGTCACAACACACCGCTAATGTCAGCTGGATGGAAGACTCCAGCAAAAATAAAACTAGTGGTTGGACGGCCATCCATGCATCTCAACCACCACGAAGGTGTAGACTCAAATGAAGGGTGCAATGCTTTGTAATCTTGGAGTCCGCCAAGGTGCGCCCTCCCTCCAGCTGCCTGCCAGCAAAGATGAGGCGTTGCACATTCGGGAAAGGGGCGTGGTTCCTCTCATAGATCTTCACCTTGACACTATCGACGGTGTCCGAGCTCCCAACCTGGAGAGTGATGGTCTTCCCAGTTAGCCCCTTCACGAAGATCTGCATCATGTGTCCTCTCGGAATACATGGGAGGAGGACAAGGAGTATCGTGGACTCCATGCATATGTTGTGGTCTGCCAAGGTGCGGTTCCCGTTCTCTAGACGCTTGCCGGCGAAGAGGAGGCACTGCTGATCTACAGGAAAGCCCTTGAGGCGATAGATCTTGGCCTTCACGCCGTCGATAGTGTCTAGGCTGTTGAAGTCAAGGTCGATGGTGATCAGCGTCTCCATCACGTGGATCTGCATCTTCTCTTCAAGGTCAAGAGTGGAGTCCTCCTGGATGTTGTAATCGGCCAATCTACAGTTATCCTGTAGCTGCACCCCATTGAAGATGAGGCGATACCGGTTGTGGATGTTCTCCATGACGGAACACACGGTGTCTGATGGGTGAACCCAGACCCGGAACGTTGTTCCGGTGGGGTTATTGACAAAGATGTTCATTGTTCTGGATGAGCAAAAACCGAACACCGGTAGTCGTTAGACACTTATATATTTAGGCCATAGAGAAATGCACAAAAACGTCAACAATTCCAGCAGGTACGTGGACAATGTTGAGCAGTACATATATATGTATATAACGATAATTTCTTCCCAAGAAAAGTTAATGATTAACAGTTTATAACATTGTTCTAAGTTCTATCTGAGATTATCAGATGAACAACAAATTCCATCAGGCAACCATTCAATGTAATCCTAGAAAACACCGACATGAGATCCTCTAGCTAGTAGTATATAGGATATAGAATGGATACGCCCAAAACAATAATGAACAGCTCTGTACCTTGAAGTGGATCGACCATACGTCGATGCTTGTTGCTCCCGCCGGAGAGAGAGCAGGCAGGGAGGGAGATAGATCCGGAGTAGTACGAGAGTTAGGATTGGGGATAGAATATATAGATGGCGTTCTTTTTATAGGGTCCGGTCCAATCAATTAGGTTTTACAATACCATCGCACATATACACACCCTTAATTAATTTCTGTCACAAAATTGGAATATCATTTTTTTCTTGCACGGATCCCACTCATTTTGGCCGAATTTTTTCATTGGTTTCCTGACCCCGGTTTTCCTTTGCTTTTTGTGCATTTCTTTTTCTGGATTCATGCTGCTTCTTTCGTCGGCGGTTTTGCCTTTCTGCTTCTTTCTTTCTGTTTCTTTTGTTTTCCTAGTTTTTAAACATTTTTACAAAATACATGAATATTTTAAAAAAATATAAATATTTTATAGAATTATGCATTTTTTCAAATCTCATGATTTATTGTAATTTTGTATAAAAAATTAAATTATGATTTTTGAAATTTCATAAACATCCAAAATTATATAAAATAGTGCTTTTTCGTAAGAGGAGTTGCTGGCTTTTTAACCTGTTTTTTTTTTGGTGAATTCGGTTTTCTTTTGGACCGAAGGAGCAACGCTGCAGCGCTATTGGTCCTGGCCAACAGTGAGTAATACTATCATCTATTCATCACCGTGGGTGATGCCATGTTATTATCAGTATTTTTGAAAGATATGTTATTATTTTTAATAAAATAGTTGCCACAGGTATGAATACTTCCCATAAAATTAATAAATAGTAGTCTTAATTTATTTTAGAATAATTTCCGGGATGTTGTTCAGTTTCTAAGCGAAGTGCATCACAATTTTTTGGCAACTCTCTCATTTTTAACCACACACGCCACGTGGGCATGCCATGTGATCATGCCAAGTTTCATATTTTTTTTAGAATTTATTTACACCTTTTTAGAAATTAAGATTCATTTATCCCAATTAAATACCTAAAAATTCATTCACAGCTCGCACATGCGACGACCCTGCCGACAGGACAAACAGCTCCAACTTTCCCTTCAAAGCCTAGACTCTCTGCCGGCTTTGGTATGGCTGCTGGACCGCTTTGCCTCTGAGCACTGCCGGCATCGACCTCCACCGCTACACCGTTCGTCCAACGGCCCTCGGCGCTGGTCATCTTCGGTGCTGCTAACAACCAACAAGCGCCTGAAGCACTTCCCACTCGTCATCCCAAGAACTAGCTCAAGGGGGACGTCGTGATGTTGCAGCTGCTAGTCACCCCCGGCGTTGTGCGCTCTTCACCGGCGTTCCCGCCGTTGTCAATGACGGTCGCCCCCACCGCTCAAACTCAATCAGCCCTAGACGGTAATGTGGCGACTTCGGCCTCTTTTGACACTACTGGCCATCCGAGAAGAGTAAAAAAAACTTGTCTTTGGTGTTTCAAATGCAGATCATATGACCGTCTATCTAAGGATTGCACGGTGGTTCATTTTTGTCGCATTTGCAACAACTACAAGCATCATATGCACCGCTACCCTATTCTCAAGCAATCAAGGCCAGCCGCCGCTTGGTGGATGCGGTTTAGTTATTACAATGTTTGTGCAACTTCTAGACTCACTCTTAAAGGAGAATCTTGCACCACCTACTTTGCAGACTGCTTTGGTTACGATTTTGGGTGGTTCCTTGTCTCCTTATGTGGTGGAGGCCGAGGTTGCAAAAATCTCCGCGGTTCAAACTTCGTGTAAGTGGGAAGCTGTGCCTCATGGAGCCAATGCTTTTTTAGTTTCTGTGGAGATTTTGCAGCATGTGACAACGTTTGAGTATAATGTCAAATCACATGACGTGAAGATTTCTTTTAGTGAATGGAATGTCGAGGAGGTTCCGTCGCTATTTCCCTTGCAGTTTGTTTGGGTGCACGTCACCGGATTTCCACCACCTCTACGCCATTTCCTTGGTCCGTGGGCGGTGATATCAGGTATTTGTGCCACTTAGGATGTTGACTTGGTTTGCGTGCGTCGACACGATATTGTGTGGATCCAGGTGGCTGTTTATAACATGGATATTTTAGTCAAACATGATGGGTCTGATGAAGCCTCAGTCTCCTCTGACGCTTATGTCAAGCTTAATGGGGGTGCATTTCGGTTTGTGCTAGAGGAGGATGATTCTATGGCTCATGATGACTTCATTCCTCAGATTTGGGAAAACCATGATGATGGGCATGCTGATGGTGCTAACAGGGATGAGGATATGCCAAATAGAGGTGCCAGTAAGCGATCAAAAAACGTCCGAATTCATGGTGGTAATACGACGTCTGGGGCATAAACTGTATCCACTGTTGTCCCCATGCAGACTACTCATGTGGGCTTTGTACATGCGTCACCACTGTTTCTTCTACATATCTTGTGCCAATCGCGTCGGCTCAAGCGCTGGCGTCATCCGACGCTCCTTCAGGCCAAGGGGCCGTACACATGCATGTGCAGGGCAGTGTCCATGCTTCCAATTATTGAGATTTCTCCTGTCTCCATTTATGAAGTCTCCATTTATGAAGGGACCCAGGGTGCCAGTTTGAGGAGTTTTTTCTTTCTTTCTTCAACTAGCAAAGTGATCCGCGCAATTGCGCCGGCTAGACCATAAGTATTTATCTACACCTACTATTAAAGCAAGGTGATATTTTTGGTTTCGTCCCGCCATCAATTTTTCTTTCCATTTGGTTTTGGTCACGTACGGCGTACGTTCGTTCTATTTTGGTCACGCACGAGGTGGTACTAATCGCTGCTTGATCTCAATTTTACTTGCGTTGCTGGGTGCCTGGGCCCCAGCCGGCTTCGTACAGATACGACCTGGGCCAAAAGTATTAACGTGGGCCTTCAGAGTGCATTAAAAAATGTTGGCCGCGTGAAGTGGGATCGAAATCAGGACCTCTTCTTCAAAGTTTAAGGCTCGCACCAACTGAACTAGATCACATATCTGATAGAAAATAAGGTTCGCCTTAAATAGTATCACATCGCTTTTCGGCAACAAATCACATCTTCTTAAATATACGTGGGTTCAGAAAATCAACAAGCTGGCGAATCTAATCCGAGGAAAGGGAGCAACGAGGTCGGATGGGGGAGCAAGGAGGCCTCTATGCAGCAGGAATCAAGATGGCCTTAGTGTTGAGTAAATAGGCAATTAATTAAATTAATCCACGAGTAAATCACGTGGAGAGACGTGGGCTCGACCCACGTCCGAGTCCGTGACAGCCCACGATTCGACGTCTCAGATCGTGGCCCAGCTGTCAGAGTACTCTCCGTTAGCGACTGGCAAAAATAAGCGCGTAGGTGTAAGCTCGGCTCGGCTCAATCCCGCAACCCGTGGCGGGCGGCGGAGGAGTGCGCGAGGGGCCTCTTCTAGAGATTTTTCAGAAATTGCTACATGGGCCTAGAGCCCATCTCAAATTTCAGCACTTAGAGTAAGGAGGCGAGAACACGGATCCTGTTGCATATGAGTGTCACCATGGGAAGTCCCTAGTAAGCCTCTAGTTGACTAGCTCGTTGATCAACAGATAGTCATGGTTTCCTGACTATGGACATTGGATGTCATTGATAACGGGATCACATCATTAGGAGAATGATGTGATGGACAAGACCCAATCTTAAGCATAGCATAAAAGATCGTGTAGTTTCGTTTGCTAGAGCTTTTTCAATGTCAAGTATCTTTTCCTTAGACCATGAGATCGTGCAACTCCCGGATACCGTAGGAGTGCTTTGGGTGTGCCAAACGTCACCACGTAACTGGGTGACTATAAAGGTGCATTACGGGTATCTCTGAAAGTGTCTGTTGGGTTGGCACGGATCGAGACTGGGATTTGTCACTCCGTGTGACGGAGAGGTATCTCTGGGCCCACTCGGTAATGCATCATCATAATGAGCTCAATGTGACTAAGGCGTTAGTCACGGGATCATGCAGTGCGGTACGAGTAAAGAGACTTGCCGGTAACGAGATTGAACAAGGTATTGGGATACCGACGATCGAATCTCGGGCAAGTAACATACCGATTGACAAAGGGAATTGCATACGGATTGATTGAATCCTCGACACCGTGGTTCATCCGATGAGATCATCGTGGAACATGTGGGAGCCAACATGGGTATCCAGATCCCACTGTTGGTTATTGACCGGAGAGGCGTCTCGGTCATGTCTGCATGTCTCCCGAACCCGTAGGGTCTACACACTTAAGGTCCGGTGACGCTAGGGTTGTAGAGATATATGTATGCGGAAACCCGAAAGTTATTCGGAGTCCCGGATGAGATCCTGGACGTCACGAGAGGTTCCGGAATGGTCCGGAGGTGAAGAATTATATATAGGAAGTCCAGTTTCGGCCACCGGGAAAGTTTCGGGGGTTACCGGTATTGTACCGGGACCACCGGAAGGGTCCCGGGGGTCCACCGGGTGGGGCCACTTGTCCCGGAGGGCCCCGTGGGCTGAAAGTGGAAGGGAACCAGCCCTTAGTGGGCTGGGGCGCCCCCCTTGGGCCTCCCCCCATGCGCCTAGGGTTGGGAACCCTAGGGGGGAGCTTCCCCCTTGCCTTGGGGGGCAAGGCACCCCTTTCCACCCCTTGGCCGCCGCCCCCCAACCCTAGATGGGTTTTGGCCGCCCCCCCTCCCAAGGAGGCCTATATAAAGGGGGGGAGGGAGGGCAGCAACCTACAGCCTTGGGCGCCTCCCTCCTCCCCTGCAACACCTCTCTCTCTCTCGCAGAAGCTCGGCGAAGCCCTGCCGGAGACCCGCTACATCCACCACCACGCCGTCGTGCTGTTGGATCTCCATCAACCTCTCCTTCCCCCTTGCTGGATCAAGAAGGAGGAGACGTCGCTGCACCGTACGTTTGTTGAACGCGGAGGTGCCGTCCGTTCGGCACTCGGTCATCGGTGATTCGGATCACGGCGAGTACGACTCCGTCATCCACGTTCATTGGAACGCTTCCGCTCGCGATCTACAAGGGTATGTAGATGCACTCCCTTCCCCTCGTTGCTAGTACACTCCATAGATGCATCTTGGTGAGCGTAGGAAAATTTTAAATTACGCTACGATTCCCAACAGTGGCATCATGAGCCAGGTCTATGCGTAGTTACTATGCACGAGTAGAACACAAAGAAGTTGTGGGCGTTGAGTTTGCCAATTCTTCTTGCCGCTACTAGTCTTTTCTTGTTTCGGCGGCATTGTAGGATGAAGCGGCCCGGACCGACCTTACACGTACACTTACGTGAGACAGGTTCCACCGACTGACATGCACTAGATGCATAAGGTGGCTAGCGGGTGTCTGTCTCTCCTACTTTAGTCGGAACGGATTCGATGAAAAGGGTCCTTATGAAGGGTAAATAGAAATTGGCAAATCACGTTGTGGTCATACGTAGGTAAGAAACGTTCTTGCTAGAAACCTACAAACCACGTAAAAACTTGCAACAACAATTAGAGGACGTCTAACTTGTTTTTGCAGCAAGTGCTATGTGATGTGATATGGCCAGAAGATTTGATGAATGATATATGTGATGTATGAGATTGATCATATTCTTGTAATAGGAATCACGACTTGCATGTCGATGAGTATGACAACCGGCAGGAGCCATAGGAGTTGTCTTTATTATTTTGCATGACCTGCGTGTCATTGAATAACGCCATGTATCTTTACTTTGTTGCTAAACGCGTTAGCCATAGAAGTAGAAGTAATCGTTGGCGTGACGACTTCATGAAGACACAATGATGGAGATCATGATGATGGAGATCATGGTGTCATGCCGGTGACGAAGATGATCATGGTGCCCCGAAGATGGAGATCAAAGGAGCATGATGATATTGGCCATATCATGTCACTATTTGATTGCATGTGCATGCTTTTGCATCTTATTTGCTTAGAACGACGGTAGCAAGTAGGATGATCCCTTATAATAATTTCAAGAAAGTGTTCACCCTAACTGTGCACCGTTGCGAAGGTTCGTCGTTTCGAAGCACCACGTGATGATCGGGTGTGATAGATTCTAACGTTCGAATACAACGGGTGTTGACGAGCCTAGCATGTACAGACATGGCCTTGGAACACACGCAATACACTTAGGTTGACTTGACGAGCCTAGCATGTACAGACATGGCCTCGGAACACGGAGGACCGAAAGGTCGAGCATGAGTCGTATAGAAGATACGATCAACATGAAGATGTTCACCGATCCTTACTAGTCCGTCTCACGTGATGATCGGACACGGCCTAGTTAAATCGGATCATGTTTCACTTAGATGACTAGAGGGATGTCTATCTGAGTGGGAGTTCATTAAATAATTTGATTAGATGAACTCAATTATCATGAACTTAGTCTAAAATCTTTACACTATGTATTGTAGATCAAATGGCCAACGTTGTCCTCAATTTCAACGCGTTTCTAGAGAAAACCAAGTTGAAAGATGATGGCAGCAATTATACGGACTGGGTCCGGAACCTGAGGCTCATCCTCATAGTAGCCAAGAAAGATTATGTCTTAGAAGCACCGCTAGGTGATGCACTAATCCCACAGAACCAAGACGTTATGAACGCTTGGCAATCACGTGCTGATGATTACTCCCTCGTTCAGTGCGGCATGCTTTACAGCCTAGAACCGGGTCTCCAAAAGCGTTTTGAGAAACATGGAGCATATGAGATGTTCGAGGAGCTGAAACTAGTTTTCCAAGCTCATGCCCGGGTCGAGAGATATGATGTCTCCGACAAGTTCTTCAGCTGTAAAATGGAGGAGAACAGTTCTGTTAGTGAGCACATACTCAGAATGTCTGGGTTGCACAACCGCTTGTCTCAGCTGGGAGTTAATCTCCCGGATGACGCGGTCATTGACAGAATCCTCCAGTCGCTTCCACCAAGCTACAAGAGCTTTGTGATGAACTACAATATGCAGGGGATGGAAAAGACCATTCCCGAGGTATATTCAATGCTGAAATCAGCGGAAGGGGAGATCAGAAAAGAACATCAAGTGTTGATGGTGAATAAAACCACCAAGTTCAAGAAGGGCAAGGGTAAGAAGAACTTCAAGAAGGACGGCAAGGGAGTTGCCGCGCCCGGTAAACCAGTTACTGGGAAGAAGTCAAAGAATGGACCCAAGCCCGGGACTGAGTGCTTTTATTGCAAGGGAAGTGGTCACTGGAAGCGGAACTGCCCCAAATATTTAGCGGACAAGAAGAAGGCCGGCAACACCCAAGGTATATGTGATATACAAGTAATTGATGTGTACCTTACCAGTACTCGTAGTAGCTCCTGGGTATTTGATACCGGTGCGGTTGCTCATATTTGTAACTCAAAGCAGGAACTACGGAATAAACGGAGACTGGCGAAGGACGAGGTGACGATGCGCGTCGGGAATGGTTCCAAGGTCGATGTGATCGCCGTCGGCACGCTACCTCTGCATCTACCCACGGGATTAGTTTTAAACCTCAATAATTGTTATTTAGTGCCAGCTTTGAGCATGAACATTGTATCTGGATCTCGTTTAATTCGAGATGGCTACTCATTTAAATCCGAGAATAATGGTTGTTCTATTTATTTGAGAGATATGTTTTATGGTCATGCCCCGCTGGTCAATGGTTTATTTTTGATGAATCTCGAACGTGATGTTACACATGTTCATAGTGTGAATACCAAAAGATGTAAAGTTGATAACGATAGTCCCACATACTTGTGGCACTGCCGCCTTGGTCACATTGGTGTCAAGCGCATGAAGAAGCTCCATGCAGATGGACTTTTGGAGTCTCTTGATTACGAATCATTTGACACGTGCGAACCATGCCTCATGGGTAAGATGACCAAGACTCCGTTCTCCGGAACAATGGAGCGAGCAACCAACTTATTGGAAATCATACATACCGATGTGTGTGGTCCAATGAGTGTTGAGGCTCGCGGAGGATATCGTTATGTTCTCACTCTCACTGATGATTTAAGTAGATATGGATATGTCTACCTGATGAAACACAAGTCTGAAACCTTTGAAAAGTTCAAAGAATTTCAGAGTGAGGTTGAGAATCAACGTGACAGGAGAATAAAATTCCTACGATCAGATCGTGGTGGAGAATATTTAAGTCACGAGTTTGGTGCACACTTAAGGAAATGTGGAATAGTTTCACAACTCACGCCGCCTGGAACACCTCAGAGAAATGGTGTGTCCGAACGTCGTAATCGCACTCTATTGGATATGGTGCGATCTATGATGTCTCTTACCGATTTACCGCTCTCATTTTGGGGTTATGCTTTAGAGACTGCCGCATTCACTTTAAATAGGGCTCCGTCGAAATCCGTTGAGACGACACCGTATGAATTATGGTTTGGGAAGAAACCTAAGCTGTCGTTTCTAAAAGTTTGGGGATGCGATGCTTATGTCAAGAAACTTCAACCTGAAAAGCTCGAACCCAAATCGGAAAAATGCGTCTTCATAGGATACCCTAAGGAAACTATTGGGTATACCTTCTACCTCAGATCCGAAGGCAAGATCTTCGTTGCCAAGAACGGGTCCTTTCTAGAGAAGGAGTTTCTCTCGAAAGAATTGAGTGGGAGGAAAGTGGAACTTGATGAGGTGATAGTCACCCCTTCCGAACCGGAAAGTAGCGCAGCGCGGGAAAATGTTCCTGTGGTGCCTACACCGACTGGGGAGGAAGTTAATGATGATGATCATGAAGCTTCGGATCAAGTTACTGAACTTCGTAGGTCCACAAGGACACGTTCCGCACCAGAGTGGTACGGCAACCCTGTCCTGGAAATCATGTTGTTAGACAACGGTGAACCTTCGAACTATGAAGAAGCGATGGCGGGCCCGGATTCCGACAAATGGCTAGAAGCCATGAAATCCGAGATAGAATCCATGTATGAAAACAAAGTATGGACTTTGACTGACTTGCCCGATGAGCGGCGAGCCATAGAAAACAAATGGATCTTTAAGAAGAAGACGGACGCGGATGGTAATGTGACCATCTACAAAGCTCGACTTGTCGCTAAGGGTTATCGACAAGTTCAAGGGGTTGACTACGATGAGACTTTCTCACCCGTAGCGAAGCTGAAGTCCGTCCGAATCATGTTAGCAATTGCCGCATACTATGATTATGAGATATGGCAGATGGACGTCAAAACGGCATTCCTTAATGGCTTCCTTAAGGAAGAGTTGTATATGATGCAGCCGGAAGGTTTTGTCGATCCTAAGAATGCTAACAAAGTGTGCAAGCTCCAGCGCTCAATCTATGGGCTGGTGCAAGCATCTCGGAGTTGGAACATTCGCTTTGATGAGATGATCAAAGCGTTTGGGTTTACACAGACTTATGGAGAAGCCTGTGTTTACAAGAAAGTGAGTGGGAGCTCTGTAGCATTTCTCATATTATATGTGGATGACATACTATTGATGGGAAATGATATAGAATTCTTGGAAAGTATAAAGGCCTATTTGAATAAGTGTTTTTCAATGAAGGACCTTGGAGAAGCTGCTTATATATTAGGCATCAAGATCTATAGAGATAGATCAAGACGCCTCATTGGTCTTTCACAGAGTACATACCTTGACAAGATATTGAAGAAGTTCAGTATGGATCAGTCCAAGAAGGGGTTCTTGCCTGTATTGCAAGGTGTGCAATTGAGCACGGCTCAATGCCCGACCACGGCAGAAGATATAGAAGAGATGAGTGTCATCCCCTATGCCTCGGCCATAGGGTCTATTATGTATGCCATGCTGTGTACCAGACCTGATGTAAACCTTGCCGTAAGTTTGGTAGGAAGGTACCAAAGTAATCCCGGCAAGGAACACTGGACAGCGGTCAAGAATATCCTGAAGTACCTGAAGAGGACTAAGGATATGTTTCTCGTTTATGGAGGTGACGAAGAGCTCGTCGTAAAGGGTTACGTCGACGCTAGCTTCGACACAGATCTGGATGACTCGAAGTCACAGACCGGATACGTGTATATTTTGAATGGAGGAGCAGTAAGCTGGTGCAGTTGCAAGCAAAGCGTCGTGGCGGGATCTACATGTGAAGCGGAGTACATGGCAGCCTCGGAGGCAGCACAGGAAGCAGTCTGGATGAAGGAGTTCATTACCGACCTAGGGGTGATTCCCAATGCGTCGGGCCCAATGACTCTCTTCTGTGACAACACTGGAGCTATTGCCCTTGCGAAGGAGCCCAGGTTTCACAGGAAGACCAGGCATATCAAGCGTCGCTTCAACTCCATTCGTGAAAGTGTTCAAAATGGAGACATAGATATTTGTAAAGTACACACGGACCTGAATGTACCAGATCCGTTGACTAAACCTCTCCCTAGGGCAAAACATGATCAACACCAGGACGCAATGGGTGTTCGATTCATCACAATGTAACTAGATTATTGACTCTAGTGCAAGTGGGAGACTGTTGGAAATATGCCCTAGAGGCAATAATAAAAGGTTATTATTATATTTCTTTGTTCATGATAATCGTCTATTATTCATGCTATAATTGTATTGTCCGGAAATCATAATACATGTGTGAATACATAGACCACAACCTGTCCCTAGTAAGCCTCTAGTTGACTAGCTCGTTGATCAACAGATAGTCATGGTTTCCTGACTATGGACATTGGATGTCATTGATAACAGGATCACATCATTAGGAGAATGATGTGATGGACAAGACCCAATCTTAAGCATAGCATAAAAGATCGTGTAGTTTCGTTTGCTAGAGCTTTTCCAATGTCAAGTATCTTTTCCTTAGACCATGAGATCGTGCAACTCCCGGATACCGTAGGAGTGCTTTGGGTGTGCCAAACGTCACAACGTAACTGGGTGACTATAAAGGTGCATTACGGGTATCTCCGAAAGTGTCTGTTGGGTTGGCACGGATCGAGACTGGGATTTGTCACTCCGTGTGACGGAGAGGTATCTCTGGGCCCACTCGGTAATGCATCATCATAATGAGCTCAATGTGACTAAGGCGTTAGTCACGGGATCATGCATTGCGGTACGAGTAAAGAGACTTGCCGGTAACGAGATTGAACAAGGTATTGGGATACCGACGATCGAATCTCGGGCAAGTAACATACCGATTGACAAAGGGAATTGCATACGGATTGATTGAATCCTCGACACCGTGGTTCATCCGATGAGATCATCGTGGAACATGTGGGAGCCAACATGGGTATCCAGATCCCGCTGTTGGTTATTGACCGAGAGGCGTCTCGGTCATGTCTGCATGTCTCCCGAACCCGTAGGGTCTACACACTTAAGGTCCGGTGACGCTAGGGTTGTAGAGATATATGTATGCGGAAACCCGAAAGTTGTTCGGAGTCCCGGATGAGATCCTGGACGTCACGAGAGGTTCCGGAATGGTCCGGAGGTGAAGAATTATATATAGGAAGTCCAGTTTCGGCCACCGGGAAAGTTTCGGGGGTTACCGGTATTGTACCGGGACCACCGGAAGGGTCCCGGGGGTCCACCGGGTGGGGCCACCTGTCCCGGAGGGCCCCGTGGGCTGAAAGTGGAAGGGAACCAGCCCTTAGTGGGCTGGGGCGCCCCCCTTGGGCCTCCCCCCATGTGCCTAGGGTTGGGAACCCTAGGGGGGAGCTTCCCCCTTGCCTTGGGGGGCAGGGCACCCCTTTCCACCCCTTGGCCGCCGCCCCCCAACCCTAGATGGGTTTTGGCCCCCCCCCTCCCAAGGGGGCCTATATAAAGGGGGGGAGGGAGGGCAGCAACCTACAGCCTTGGGCGCCTCCCTCCTCCCCTGCAACACCTCTCTCTCTCTCTCTCGCAGAAGCTCGGCGAAGCCCTGCCGGAGACCCGCTACATCCACCACCACGCCGTCGTGCTGTTGGATCTCCATCAACCTCTCCTTCCCCCTTGCTGGATCAAGAAGGAGGAGACGTCGCTGCACCGTACGTGTGTTGAACGCGGAGGTGCCGTCCGTTCGGCACTCGGTCATCGGTGATTTGGATCACGGCGAGTACGACTCCGTCATCCACGTTCATTGGAACGCTTCCGCTCGCGATCTACAAGGGTATGTAGATGCACTCCCTTCCCCTCGTTGCTAGTACACTCCATAGATGCATCTTGGTGAGCGTAGGAAAATTTTAAATTACGCTACGATTCCCAACAGCGCGCCCCCGCACCTCCTCCCCTGCTGCCAGCTCGCCGCCTCGCCGTCGTCGCCTCCGGTCGCTGCCCTCACATATGTCGCCTTCGTGCGTTTCTCATCTCCGTGGATGCAGCAACGTGCGCCCATGGTTGCATCCTTGTAATCCGGTGGCACCGCTCGCAACCCTAGTGCACGACGACCACGCTCCGGTGCCGACTGTTCGCCGGACACAGCACCCCGACGGCGAGCTCACAAAAAAAGATGCATCTCCTCCTCGGGTTGCCGCCGGTAGCAGCAAAATTGTCCACCTGTCGAAGCAAAAACAAGTACCGGTTGAAGCTTTTTGCACATACGATTCAAGCTTCCTCTGTCAAACGGTTGCAACTTTTTTAGTTCTGCAGAGTCTGGTTGTAGCTAATCCATGAACAGATGTAGCAAAAATGTCGCCGCCGTCGTCGCTTGTCGCATCTAAGCTGTGAAGCATGTAGCAAACAATGACGCCGGTAGTAGCAAAAACCGACAACGGTTGCAGCAAAATATCATCACCGCCGACCCGAGTCGCGGCTAATTGATCTGTACATGGTTGTAGCAAAAAAGCTCGCCGGTGGTAGCTTCGACCATAGCCGGTTGCAGCAAAAAAATCGTCGCCGCCGTCGAGGTTGCAGCATCATCATGAAGGATGTAGCAAAATGCCATCACCGGTGGTAGCAATTGCAGACATCGGTAGTAGCAAAAACTTATGCGGTTGCAGTAATACTATGTCGCCGCCGTCGCGGGTCATTCCCTCGCCGTATTTGGTTGTAGCAAATTCTGCCATGGGTCGTAGCTCCTTCATCGCCTGGTTCCAGCACCTCACACCAACGGTCGCAACGCCCCCTTCAGTTGAATCAGTTTCACGCCTGGCCGCGTACCAGTGTGGTCCGAGCTCGTCGTTTGTAGCGGTCATGGTTGCACTTGCACACAGACGTTTTCCCCCTGCACTGTCAATGAATGGACCATGGATGCGCAAGTGCGTGTGCCTGGGGATGGAGCAGTTTGGGGGAGGGTCCTCTAGCGGCGAGCGGAGCTAGGGCCGACGAGGGCCATGGCGGAGGAGCGCGAGCTGCTTGCGGCGAGGAAGACGAAGGCTGTGGTGGGGAGACGAGAAAAGTTCCTGGATGGATAATAAAGTGGTTGTGGGCCCGTAAGAAAAGGGTTGGTTGGGCTATGCGCAAGAGTGGGCGACGCCAGGCTGGCATGCGACGGATCCGCGACCGGCCGAGCGCTTCGGCCGGCGCACCGACTCTAAACGTTTCCCTTGCTGATTTACCTAGCTGTACAGGTCACTTACAAAATTGCTGGAAACATGTAAACCTGCATGCTCATCATGAGAAAATTAACTATACATTTGAATGGGGTCCCATTCAAACTTGCATGCTCTACATGAAAAAGACCCACACATTTGAGTGTCTTTTCCTTTTTGCTACAAACATAGCCATATTCGGGTATAATGACCAAGGAAGATCTAAGAAACTAGACTCCTTTTTAGAAAAGAATAACTCACATGGAGATAATAAAATTTGAATATGGGATCACGTAAAAAATAATTAGTCTACTTATATTTCATCATTTACAGAATTGAAGCAGTAGGATAGGATTTCAACATGTAGATTTTTTTAACGCATGCAAATAAATGCGGATTTTAGTATTAAAGACCTTTATCAAATCGCCAAGAACAAAAAGTACAACTATAAGCTTGAAAATCCACAAGCAGTAGAATTTTAGAATTGATTTTGCGGGAGGATAGACACTGAAGTGTATATACTCTATAAGATATCACTGATATATTAAATTTTCCATGAACTGCTAATGTATTTTGCACATATAATTCTCATTAAATTTTAATATATGACAAAAAAAATCTCATTGCAACGCAGGGCATATGTGATATCTCCCCGAGGCGTGATAAAAAAGATCAAAGCTCAAGAAACCACACAGACATTAGTCAGAATATGTAAGCCATTTGTCCGGGGATTACGATTGGTCTAATTAATCACACATCTTATACTGTACAAAAATGAGAGTGTACGAGTTATTTTTTTCTCCCGTTGCAACGCACGGGCAATTTTTCTAGTTTATATTTAAAAAAATTAATATACCAGAAAATAATAGGTTTTTTGTCAATCATTGTAAACTTTGTGACTACTCAATCTCATGATATTATTAATATATTTTTTCATATTGAGTGTTTTATTTTGTTGTTGAAATATGTAAAATCCATGTGTTTTTTAGTGCAACATGATGATTTAATAAGTAGCAATACAATGCATTCACTTATTCAGAGGTGTTCATTCAGTATACCGGGTTTGATTTGATTTAGTGAGCATTAAGTGTCCATATCAACCAATAATCCACACTAACTCTTTCCTAATAAATGGTTCATCCATAAGAAACAAGCAATAATCTGCAATAATTCTTTCTTGATAAAAAATATGTCCATATCAATCAATAATCAACAATAATTCTTTCCTAAAAGATGCACTTTTTATTGTCCTTATGATATTATATATTGTCCCTTTGCTTTGGTTGGAATGTATCCTGCAAGAATGGACGGAAGGTCTGCCACTGCTTGTTTACTGGTGATGCTTGTGTTGTTCGGAAGCACTACATCTGGAGGTATGTTCTCCGTGTTGTTGTTTATGTAGAGTTCCTAGTGCATATGTTATTCCAAGCAAGAACGTTGAAAAATATAAATAAGATTTCAAGATTGTATTACCAAAGTTTTCTCAAATAGTACGTTGATGCACATTTTGCGTATGTCCTTTACGATTTGGGTAGATCTAACTACTTTTATGCAGCGTTGTAAGAATCATGTCATTACAATCAACGTCTCACCTTTATGTATAAATTTTATTATGTTTGCGGTATGCAGAGAAATGTGCCATGGTTCAATTTCCGCTCGTGATCTGCAACAATCTAGCATGCAAGCATGAATGTGAGTTTTGGGGCCAGGGCAAGAAGGTTCGAGGATTCTGGTGCAATCGGATGCTCCGTGGCACCTGCAACTGCAAGATTTGTTGGGATGAATAAACTTAATTGATACGCTAAGCACAATTAATGTTATCATTATTGAATTCATAACTTTGTGTCCTTGAATCACCCATTTATGCATGGGATTCTATTCTTGGGAGAGCACCATGGGATGGAGAATATTAATCTATATTGTGTCATGGAAAAACTTCTTAAAAGACGAATATCATACAGTTATGAACAGATATAGCGAACGAAACTGATATAGTACATTAGTTTTATTTAGCAAGCAGACTTCTGTATTGAAAAAAAAATCAAAAATTTCACCCTCGTTTGGGAAGAGGAGACTTGGACCCGGATCGTTGCTCCGGTGTCTGATGGGTGAACCCAGACCCGGATCGTTGTTCCGGTGGGGTTCTTTACAAATATGTTCATTGTTCTGGATGAGCAAAAACTGAACACCGGCAGTTGTTAGACACTTATATAGTTAGGCTATAGAGCAATGCACAAAAACGTCAACACTTCCAGCAGGTACGTAGTTAAGCAACCGGAGAAATCTAGTCACAAGGTTGAGCAGTACATATAAAGATATAGTTTCTTCCAAAGAAAGTTAATGACGTGTTCTAGTATGGATTTTGGATTCGGATCAACTCTATTCTTCTTAATGCAGTCAAGGGAGCTCCCGGCCCACCGATGAGTCTTCATAATGGAAAATTGTTACGAGAGGTATTATCAAAAATATCTTCGCCTTGCTTTATTTATAGAGCAATGACGAGCAAACAACCGAAGCATACAACACTCCACCACGCACGCGCGCGTGCGCACACACACAGACACACGTGGCAAGATATATAGGTTTTGAAGAACAAAAACACCACCCCATACAACTCCAAACAAAACAACATGTAGAAAATAAGAATCACTATGGAGTCGATGGATCCCTCAATGGTCAACAATCACTGCCAAGAGACAAAGTTGAACACTGACATAACATGAGCTCCAAGGCAGTGCCTAGCCATCACCGATTGATCCAAAGGATCAAGATTTTGACCTAGAGCAACGCGAAGGACATAGAGCAACCGTGGAGAAGCCTTAAAGGGGGAATCACACCCATGGCCGCAACCGTTGTCAGTGTTGCCCAAGCTAGACAGGCGCGAACCATGTCCACGACTGGCGCCCCTAGATGGGTGTTTCAGGAGTCACCCATCACTCCCCCACCCCACATGTCACCCGTTGTGACGCCCCACCACCGGCTCACCGCCTATCCGTGTGTATGGCAAGACATAGCCATCTGTCTAGCGATGAGGCCAATCAGACCAACTGCATCCTACCACCGAAGATGGCCTTCGAGACCGTTCACCCGAGCCACCCGCTAACGAGTCGGTGCTAGAACTGCCTCGAGCCATCGCCAAACCATTGACCCGCCTAACCACCGTGGAACCACCACACCACTATGAGTGGATGCGACAGTGTCCCACACCCGATGTAGCAACCAAGATAGCCAGTCGCCCCCACCCCCACGCCACGAGAGGCACGTCATGCGAGCACCGCCATGCCGCCACCATGCGTGAACGTATTGCAGCGCCAAGCCCCACGCGAGTATAGCGCCTCCGCTTGGTCAGGTCATCCCGTGCCAGCTCTCGTCGAGCGAGGAAAGGGGAGAAGAGGCCCTGCCGCCACCAACACCGACTGGGCTTCGACCGTTGGCGCCTGCCGGCAACGATAGAGGAGGAGGGGGGGGGGGGGGAGGGGTAAAGGGGCGTGGTTTCTGTCGGCTAGGGTTTACCCCTGGTCACTCATCGGAGTGGAAAAAAATACTCGATTGGCCATTACAAGAGATACCGAGAAGACTTTATCACAACTATGTATGATTTCCTATCCCAATTCCAGGGTGTCCGCATCAACTTTGTGTGGTTCACAAGATGTAATAATAAACTTCTATCTGAGAACATGCATTTACGTCAGGGTGTTAGGCTTTGATTGTGATGACACATAGGAAACACATGGATAAACTCAAAAATTAACTACAACAGTATGTGGAAAGCAAAGAAATGAGTTTATTGATGCGGACTGTGTTTCTCAACACAGACAGGGACTCTCAAACCCTTTGTTCTCTTGGTACTCAACGTTAGCAATAGTTTCTTCCGCCAGAAATAGATGAACAATTTGTAAAATTGTCCTAAGATCTAACCGAGGTGAGCAACAAATTTCGTCTGGCAATAACGACAGTGCGTTCTAGTGAATAAATCGACACGGACATCACACCATACCAGGAATATAAATAAGGCTAATACTGCTGTATATAGATAAGCAAATAGTTCCACACGTAGCTTTGGCCACTGATGGGAGGTCGATTGTAAGTACTCCCAGTGTAAAGAATTATAAAAGTGTTTAGATACAGAGCGAGTACTACATAGTATAAGATATAGGGTTTCGGAAAGAGCAGATGGCGACCCTTGTTTTTATAGGGTCTCCGTCCAGTTGGCTCATACAATAGATTAAATAAGGTAGTAACACATCTTTATTTATCTTTTTTCGGGTACATGCATACATATCTACCTTAACTGATTTCGGCCACATAATCAATAACAAATTTTCTAATGCATGTCAAGATGAGAATTAAGTATTGCACGTCTAGGTTCTGCACCGCACGATTAACCCCTGTTAGATTCATGCAAACTTTTATCTCGGCGCACGCTGCATTGTTGTTTCTCTGTTTTGTCCATGCAATCGTTTGTGCTTGTTTGGGCCATGTATGTTGCTTTCTCGTGTTTGTTTGTAGGGCTGCTATATTCATTTTTCTTTTATCCTTTTGCAAACGCGGTGTGCCCGGGTGAGGAACTAGATTCGAAAGTGTTGTCCTAAGCCTGAGCTCATGTGAACAGTAAAAAAAGATTGAAAACAGAATAAAAATGGCATTCATGGCGAAAAAATAAAAAAAAATGTTTTCATAGCTTCACTAGTAGAAAAAGGGCCATTTGTCCCGGTTCGTAAGGCCCATCTGTCCCGGTTGTGGATCCGGGACTAAAGGGTCGTCACTAAAGCCCTATGCCTTTAGTCCCGGTTCTTACATGAACCGGGACAGATGGGCCTCCACGTGTCCGCTGCGGCGAGCCCAGGCAGGAGGGCCTTTGGTCCCGGTTGGTGGCACCAACCGGGACCAAAAGGCATCCACGCGTCAGCAGCTAGCAGGAGTTAAGGTTTTTTTTTGAAAGGGGATGGTTTAAGGGTTTTGGGGGTTAATTTAGGTTGTTAATTAGCTAGCTAATAGAGATAAATGTTCTCTCTTATGTTCGTGCTTGGTTTACCAACGCTACTGCTATACCTAAACATGGCTTAGATTGAAGTGAAGGCAACATGTGGTGCATGCCGAAAGTAATATTAATCCTAACTTGATCAAGTTTGGATTGTACTACTTTCGACATGCTCCACATGCATGTTGCCTTCACTTCAATCCAATCCATGTTCATTTCGCCCACTGATATATAATAACTCTTCATGCTCACATCATGCATCATCATAATAACAAGTTCTACTAATCATCATCATACAACTTCTACTCGTTATTAATAACAAGTCATACGATCATCATCCTCATAGTCATCGAACCAACCCTACTTAATTGTTCTTAGCACATGATCATCAGTATTAGGTAGGACCTAAATACCCTCTTTAAGGTAAAATAGCATAAAACAATATAGACCCTGATTCTCCATTATGGAGAATGGAGATCATCCTGTCTCCAATTCTTGCGCTTCGCTTCCTTTTGCTTCCAAGAACCTCCTTACGACTATCCATACATTTTTTCCATTCTTTGATTGTCATGTCTCCACTTCTTTTAGAAATCCGGTATGGACAGTTGAGATTCATAGGATGACCTGGTTGTATGTTCAAAACATCAAGGCGACCATGCTGATACATCAGATGAGGCACACAATCATTCGGGATTATCTGTTGAAAAACATAGTAATAACTTCGTAGTTAGCAATGATGTACTAGTTTTAGAAGTATGCAAAAGATGTACGGATGTCGTAATAGTAAAAAATCTTACCAGGGTATCTCCATGGTAGTTACCTTAGTTCAACACGTGCACTAGTGGTACGTATTGACCATAATGTTGAGGAGTTTGATTGTAGATATTGTAATTCTCAAGATCAGTACAAAATGCGATCAGATGATTTTTCTCCTGATAAGTTAATTTGGAGCCTTCGGTGTAGTAGGTTCTGTCTACCACCTTCCGCACATTTTTTGAAAAATGAAAATAAGCTGTCAATGGAAATAAGTTGTCAACTATTTTGAATTAAACAATATAAATTAGCTAATAACTATGTTTGAGAAACTCACATAGCGGTAGGATTGGAGGCGTATCAACAAGGACCCAAATGTCCATATTGTCTTGCTCGATTTTAGGATCACCAAGATCCATGGTATCTTGCAAAGTGCTTCCCATTTTTTGCAACCAAAATGGGTTACACTCTCAGAATTGTACAGCTTTACTTCAAAATCCACACCATGATGGGTCCTTAGGTGAATTTTCTTTGTTTCCATACTTTCATGGTCTTCAAAACCCATCCTCTCCAAGACATAGCGTCTTGCATAGCATGGGATAAGCTAGTCGAATTGGAAAAGATGAAAAGTACACGTTAAAATAGTTGAAGTCATGCTTAATAACAAAAAAAAACACTTGTCGTCGTTGCGTACCGTTTCAACATCGAAGGCCTCCTTGAGCTTAATGCTGAAGCGTTGATCTTCGTCCAGCTCAAGGAACCTGTCGCACATACCTCGGTCATCGTGGCACCAGTCGCACTCCCCCGGGCAGTTTTCGTCGTCCGTGTACGACATTTCCTATGTTCATAATTCAAATATTAAACTTGTACAATTAAATATATGTACTAAAAACCTAAATTAGATCATTATTATTCATCACGGGTTGACTATCGGTCTGTCGAGCCTTTTCTTGAAAACTCTCAGCTCACGTGGTGTACATATTCGACCGTCCGTGATGGTAGCCCCTCCTTTCATTCCCGAGTGCATTACACCAAATTGTCTAGCACACGGGAATGAAGGAGAAGCTACCCCCATGACAACAGTCGGGATTCTTCGTCCTCTCATATGTATATATGGTGGAGACTCTCCCTCACTGATTCCTCTCTGACATTTGCGACCGTCGGTGATGGTAGCTCTTCCTTTCGTTCCCGAGTGCATTACACCAAATTTTCTAGCACACGGGAACGAAGGAGAAGCTACCCCCACGACAACAGTCGGGATTCTTCGTCCTCTCATATATGGTGGAGACTCGATAGACTTAAAGTCAACCCGAAATATCGTTTAATTATCTTTCTAAAAAAGGACATATCGAGCGCCTGAAATTTGCCGGCAAGGAAATATACATGTTTTTATCTACTTCATATGAGCATTCAAACTTGATGGCTATTTCAATTGTTGAAAATATGAGCAAAATATTTCAAAATATCTTATAGGACTCATATTGACATGGAGAGTTGGCTAGTCTCACCTCGAGGTCGGAGGGGGACGGGGTCGGTGATGGGGACGACGACGGGGATGATGGAGGGGGCTCCTAGATTTCTGCAAAAACAAAAACTAGTTCCATTAGTTTTCTTGCTAAGAATAAACTACTTCTATAGTAAAATAAAGTAGTTTTATTAAATCAACTAGTTCAACTACTAAGCAATTACTATAAATAAAATAAAGTAGTACTTACTAAGAATAAACTACTTCCATAATAAAATAAAGTAGTTTTATTAAATCAACTAGTTCAACTACTAAGCACTTACTATAAATAAAATAAAATAGTACTTACTAAAAATAAACTTTATAATAAAATAAAGTAGTTTTATTATATCAACTAGTTCAACTACTAATCACTTACTAATAACCTAAAATGCACTAAACCAACTAACCTTAAATGTAACTTTTGCAACACAATTTTTTTCTAAATATGCACATAAATTGACAAAAAAAATCTATGAACAAAAAAAATCATACATCAATGCATACATATCCATGGATCATACATACATCTGCATATATATACATATACATACAACATCCATATATACATACATCAATGAACAAAAAATCATACATCAATGCACCACAGAGAGTAGGCCGACCGGGGCGGCGGCGGCGCGCGGCAGAGCGCAGCAAGCAAAGTAGGCAGGGGCGGCGGCGCGGGGAAGGGAGGGCTCACTGGGCGGCGACGACGAGGCACGGCAGAGGGCGGCGACGGCGAGGTCGGGGCAGAAGGCGGCGACGGCGAGGTCGGGGCAGAGGGCAGCGTCGGCGACGGGCGACGTGGTCGGGGTGGCGCGAGACGGCGTCGGAGGCAGGGGCGACGACGGCCACGGGCGCGGGCGACGGGGCAGAGGACGACGGCGACGGGCGCAGCAGGAGAATGAGGAACTGAAACAAAAATTTTGCAAGCGCTGTTTATATAGACGAAGCATTGGTCCCGGTTGGTAGCTAGAACCGGGACAAATGCCCCCCTTTAGTCCCGGTTGGCGTTACCAACCGGGACCAATGGTCTCTTTTCAGCAGCCCAAAGGGCGGAAAGCAGAGGCCTTTGGTCCCGGTTGGTGGCAACAACCGGGACCAAAGGGGTGCATTGGTACCGGTGCGTAGCACCAACCGAGACCAATTCACCCCTTTAGTCCCGGTTGCTGCCACCAACCGGGACCAAAGCTCGTGCTGTCCGTGGCCAAAACTTTAGTCCCACCTCGCTAGTTGAGAGGGGCGCGCAGTGGTTTATAAGCCGCACTGCCGCACCCCTCTCGAGCTCCTCTCGATTGCAGGCTTACGGGCCTAATTGTCACTGCTATGCCTGTTGGGCCTACTGAGCCTTCTGCGGGCCTGAATCCTGGCCCATGGTAGGGTTTCTAGTCGTATTCAGGCCGTAGTGGTCCAGTAGGTGGCATTTTTTTATTTTTCCCAGTTTTTTTTATTTTTTTGCATTATTTATTTTCTTTCGTTTTTGCTTTATTTTTTAGTTTCTTTTGATTTTAGGTAATAAAAATTATAAACTTTTTCCTAGTGCCATTTTTTTCTAATTTGAATAGTTTAAATTTGAATTTTTTGAAATTTGTGTGAATCACGAGTTTTTGAAATTTGTGTGAATCACTAGTTTTTGTTAGTGCTATTAAAGTTTCTACCAAAAAATTTCTTTATGAAAATTCTTTTTTCTTTTACTGTTTTGAACAGAAAATACTTTGATAATTTTAGTTGCATAAATTTTATATAATTTTAGTTTCAATAATACTACAGGTTTTATAAAAGTTTATTTTGTTTTTACTTATTTATTAAAGTTTATTTTGTTTCTACTTACTTATATTATTTTCTTTTATTTTTTGCTTCTTTTATTTATTTTATGAAAATTCTTTCTTTTTTGCTTTATTTATTTTATTTTGTTTCTACTTACTTTTGCTATTTTTATTTATTTTATTATAGTTTATTTATTCTACATTATTAAAGTTTATTTTGTTACTTATTTATTAAAGTTTTTTCTGTTTCTACTTATTTATTTTATTTTGTTTCTACTTATTTATTTTCTTTTCTTTATTTGCTTTTTTATTTATTTTATGAAAATTCTTTTTGCTTTTAATGTTTTACACACAAAAGCCCTCTCCCCTGGCTCGTTCATTGGTCCCGGTTTGTGGATCGACCCGGTCCTAAAGTACACCCTTTCGTACCGGTTCAGGACACCAACCGGGACCAATGGCGATGGGCCAGGAGCGAGGCCCATTGGTCCCGGTTCGTGCCGCCAACCGGGACCAAAGGGGCCAGACGAACTGGGACCATTGGCCCCACGAGGCCTAGCAGGCCCCTGGCCTCACGAACCGGGACCAATGGGCCCATGGGTACCGGTTCGTGACCGAACCGGTACTAATGGGCTTACCTGGCCCGGACGTATGCCCTTTTTTCTACTAGTGCTTGCAAAGTTTCATCATGAAATGGCATTCATGGAAAATGTGATAAAAGAACATAATTGATGCTCCAAAATGCTTTTGAAAATATATTTTGGAGTATCTATTTTTTTGCCACGATTTCCACAAA
The DNA here is from genome assembly GCF_018294505.1 of Triticum aestivum. Taxonomy (NCBI): domain Eukaryota; kingdom Viridiplantae; phylum Streptophyta; class Magnoliopsida; order Poales; family Poaceae; genus Triticum; species Triticum aestivum. The sequence continues at coordinate 599,110,826 of NC_057802.1, forward strand.
TTTCATATGGCGATAAAATTTTGCAAGCCAACAAAATTTTTGTTAATGTTTCACACAAAAATAATTCAGAACTTTTTGAATATTTTTTCATTTTTTTAATTTAACTTTTCACCTGAGCTCACATGAGCCCGGGATTAGAACAACCGCGTTCACCAAGGATTCCCCTTTATAGGTGTTTACCCGTGACCTCCCATATCCATCCCACAACGCGGCTAGAACTGGCAGTGAGGAGGTTGTCGGCCAGTAGCATGTCCACTATTAGACATGTAACTGCAAGTTTGGCAAACTCACGCAACTACATGGGCCGAATACGATTGCAAGTTGGATTATCTGTAGTTGCATGTCCAGAATCTCAATTTCAACTTCAGCCGTTGTAAACCAACTCAATTGCAACTTCATGGCTCTCCTACAATGACTACAACTGGACCGGTAGGGGGTTGTCAGCCAGTTGCATGTCCACCACTAGACATGCAACTGCTGTTGGGAATCGTAGCATAATTTAAAATTTTCCTACGCTCACCAAGATGCATCTATGGAGTCTACTAGCAACGAGGGGAAAGGAGTGCATCTACATACCCTTGTAGATCGCGAGCGGAAGCGTACCAATGAACGTGGATGACGGAGTCGTACTCGCCGTGATCCAAATCACCGATGACCGAGTGCCGAACGGACGGCACCTCCACGTTCAACACACGTACGGTGCAGCGACGTATCCTCCTTCTTGATCCAGCAAGGGGGAAGGAGAGGTTGATGGAGATCCAGCAGCATGACGGCGTGGTGGTGGATGTAGCGGGTCTCCGGCAGGGCTTCGCCGAGCTTCTGCGAGAGAGAGAGAGGTGTTGCAGGGGAGGAGGGAGGCGCCCAAGGCTGTAGGTTGCTGCCCTCCCTCCCCCCCTTTATATAGGCCCCCTGGGGGGGCGCCAGCCCCAAGAGATGGGATCTCAAGGGGGGGCGGCGGCCAAAGGGGGGGAAGGGGTGCCTTGCCCCCCAAGGCAAGGGGGAACTCCCCCCCCTAGTGTTCCCAACCCTAGGCGCATGGGGGGAGGCCCAAGGGGGGCGCCCCAGCCCACTAGGGGCTGGTTCCCTTCCACTTTCAGCCCACGGGGCCCTCCGGGATAGGTGGCCCCACCCGGTGGACCCCCGGGACCCTTCCGGTGGTCCCGGTACAATACCGGTAACCCCCGAAACTTTCCCGGTGGCCGAAACTGGACTTCCTATATATAATCTTCACCTCCGGACCATTCCGGAACCTCTCGTGACGTCCGGGATCTCATCCGGGACTCCGAACAACTTTTGGGTTTCCGCATACATATATCTCTACAACCCTAGCGTCACCGGACCTTAAGTGTGTAGACCCTACGGGTTCGGGAGACATGCAGACATGACCGAGACGCCTCTCCGGTCAATAACCAACAGCGGGATCTGGATACCCATGTTGGCTCCCACATGTTCCACGATGATCTCATCGGATGAACCACGGTGTCGAGGATTCAATCAATCCGTATGCAATTCCCTTTGTCAATCGGTATGTTACTTGCCCGAGATTCGATCGTCGGTATCCCAATACCTTGTTCAATCTCGTTACCGGCAAGTCTCTTTACTCGTACCGCAATGCATGATCCCGTGACTAACGCCTTAGTCACATTGAGCTCATTATGATGATGCATTACCGAGTGGGCCCAGAGATACCTCTCCGTCACACGGAGTGACAAATCCCAGTCTCGATCCGTGCCAACCCAACAGACACTTTCGGAGATACCCGTAGTGCACCTTTATAGTCACCCAGTTACGTTGTGACGTTTGGCACACCCAAAGCACTCCTACGGTATCCGGGAGTTGCACGATCTCATGGTCTAAGGAAAAGATACTTGACATTGGAAAAGCTCTAGCAAACGAAACTACACGATCTTTTATGCTATGCTTAGGATTGGGTCTTGTCCATCACATCATTCTCCTAATGATGTGATCCCGTTATCAATGACATCCAATGTCCATAGTCAGGAAACCATGACTATCTGTTGATCAACGAGCTAGTCAACTAGAGGCTTACTAGGGACACGTTGTGGTCTATGTATTCACACATGTATTACGATTTCCGGACAATACAATTATAGCATGAATAATAGACAATTATCATGAACAAAGAAATATAATAATAACCATTTATTATTGCCTCTAGGGCATATTTCCAACAGTCTCCCACTTGCACTAGAGTCAATAATCTAGTTACATTGTGATGAATCGAACACCCATTGCGTCCTGGTGTTGATCATGTTTTGCCCTAGGGAGAGGTTTAGTCAACGGATCTGCTACATTCAGGTCCGTATGTACTTTACAAATATCTATGTCTCCATTTTGAACACTTTCACGAATGGAGTTGAAGCGACGCTTGATATGCCTGGTCTTCCTGTGAAACCTGGGCTCCTTCGCAAGGGCAATAGCTCCAGTGTTGTCACAGAAGAGAGTCATTGGGCCCGACGCATTGGGAATCACCCCTAGGTCGGTAATGAACTCCTTCATCCAGACTGCTTCCTGTGCTGCCTCCGAGGCTGCCATGTACTCCGCTTCACATGTAGATCCCGCCACGACGCTTTGCTTGCAACTGCACCAGCTTACTGCTCCTCCATTCAAAATATACACGTATCCGGTCTGTGACTTCGAGTCATCCAGATCTGTGTCGAAGCTAGCGTCGACGTAACCCTTTACGACGAGCTCTTCGTCACCTCCATAAACGAGAAACATATCCTTAGTCCTCTTCAGGTACTTCAGGATATTCTTGACCGCTGTCCAGTGTTCCTTGCCGGGATTACTTTGGTACCTTCCTACCAAACTTACGGCAAGGTTTACATCAGGTCTGGTACACAGCATGGCATACATAATAGACCCTATGGCCGAGGCATAGGGGATGACACTCATCTCTTCTATATCTTCTGCCGTGGTCGGGCATTGAGCCGTGCTCAATTGCACACCTTGCAATACAGGCAAGAACCCCTTCTTGGACTGATCCATATTGAACTTCTTCAATATCTTGTCAAGGTATGTACTCTGTGAAAGACCAATGAGGCGTCTTGATCTATCTCTATAGATCTTGATGCCTAATATATAAGCAGCTTCTCCAAGGTCCTTCATTGAAAAACACTTATTCAAATAGGCCTTTATACTTTCCAAGAATTCTATATCATTTCCCATCAATAGTATGTCATCCACATATAATATGAGAAATGCTACAGAGCTCCCACTCACTTTCTTGTAAACACAGGCTTCTCCATAAGTCTGTGTAAACCCAAACGCTTTGATCATCTCATCAAAGCGAATGTTCCAACTCCGAGATGCTTGCACCAGCCCATAGATTGAGCGTTGGAGCTTGCATACTTTGTTAGCATTCTTAGGATCGACAAAACCTTCCGGCTGCATCATATACAACTCTTCCTTAAGGAAGCCGTTAAGGAATGCCGTTTTGACGTCCATCTGCCATATCTCATAATCATAGTATGCGGCAATTGCTAACATGATTCGGACGGACTTCAGCTTCGCTACGGGTGAGAAAGTCTCATCGTAGTCAACCCCTTGAACTTGTCGATAACCCTTAGCGACAAGTCGAGCTTTGTAGATGGTCACATTACCATCTGCGTCCGTCTTCTTCTTAAAGATCCATTTGTTTTCTATGGCTCGCCGCTCATCGGGCAAGTCAGTCAAAGTCCATACTTTGTTTTCATACATGGATTCTATCTCGGATTTCATGGCTTCTAGCCATTTGTCGGAATCCGGGCCCGCCATCGCTTCTTCATAGTTCGAAGGTTCACCGTTGTCTAACAACATGATTTCCAGGACAGGGTTGCCGTACCACTCTGGTGCGGAACGTGTCCTTGTGGACCTACGAAGTTCAGTAACTTGATCTGAAGCTTCATGATCATCATCATTAACTTCCTCCCCAGTCGGTGTAGGCACCACAGGAACATTTTCCCGCGCTGCGCTACTTTCCGGTTCGGAAGGGGTGACTATCACCTCATCAAGTTCCACTTTCCTCCCACTCAATTCTTTCGAGAGAAACTCCTTCTCTAGAAAGGACCCGTTCTTGGCAACGAAGATCTTGCCTTCGGATCTGAGGTAGAAGGTATACCCAATAGTTTCCTTAGGGTATCCTATGAAGACGCATTTTTCCGATTTGGGTTCGAGCTTTTCAGGTTGAAGTTTCTTGACATAAGCATCGCATCCCCAAACTTTTAGAAACGACAGCTTAGGTTTCTTCCCAAACCATAATTCATACGGTGTCGTCTCAACGGATTTAGACGGTGCCCTATTTAAAGTGAATGCGGCAGTCTCTAAAGCATAACCCCAAAATGAGAGCGGTAAATCGGTAAGAGACATCATAGATCGCACCATATCCAATAGAGTGCGATTACGACGTTCGGACACACCATTTCTCTGAGGTGTTCCAGGCGGCGTGAGTTGTGAAACTATTCCACATTTCCTTAAGTGTGTACCAAATTCGTGACTTAAATATTCTCCACCACGATCTGATCGTAAGAATTTTATTTTCCTGTCACGTTGATTCTCAACTTCACTCTGAAATTCCTTGAACTTTTCAAAGGTTTCAGACTTGTGTTTCATTAGGTAGACATACCCATATCTACTTAAATCATCAGTGAGAGTGAGAACATAACGATATCCTCCGCGAGCCTCAACACTCATTGGACCGCACACATCGGTATGTATGATTTCCAATAAGTTGGTTGCTCGCTCCATTGTTCCGGAGAACGGAGTCTTGGTCATCTTACCCATGAGGCATGGTTCGCACGTGTCAAATGATTCGTAATCAAGAGACTCCAAAAGTCCATCTGCATGGAGCTTCTTCATGCGCTTGACACCAATGTGACCAAGGCGGCAGTGCCACAAGTATGTGGGACTATCGTTATCAACTTTACATCTTTTGGTATTCACACTATGAACATGTGTAACATCACGTTCGAGATTCATCAAAAATAAACCATTGACCAGCGGGGCATGACCATAAAACATATCTCTCAAATAAATAGAACAACCATTATTCTCAGATTTAAATGAGTAGCCATCTCGAATTAAACGAGATCCAGATACAATGTTCATGCTCAAAGCTGGCACTAAATAACAATTATTGAGGTTTAAAACTAATCCCGTGGGTAGATGCAGAGGTAGCGTGCCGACGGCGATCACATCGACCTTGGAACCATTCCCGACGCGCATCGTCACCTCGTCCTTTGCCAGTCTCCGTTTATTCCGTAGTTCCTGTTTTGAGTTACAAATATGAGCAACCGCACCGGTATCAAATACCCAGGAGCTACTACGAGTACTGGTAAGGTACACATCAATTACTTGTATATCACATATACCTTGGGTGTTGCCGGCCTTCTTCTTGTCCGCTAAGTATTTGGGGCAGTTCCGCTTCCAGTGACCACTTCCCTTGCAATAAAAGCACTCAGTCTCGGGCTTGGGTCCATTCTTTGACTTCTTCCCGGTAACTGGCTTACCGGGCGCGGCAACTCCCTTGCCGTCCTTCTTGAAGTTCTTCTTACCCTTGCCCTTCTTGAACTTAGTGGTTTTATTCACCATCAACACTTGATGTTCTTTTCTGATCTCTACCTCAGCTGATTTCAGCATTGAATATACCTCGGGAATGGTCTTTTCCATCCCCTGCATATTGTAGTTCATCACAAAGCTCTTGTAGCTTGGTGGAAGCGACTGGAGGATTCTGTCAATGACCGCGTCATCCGGGAGATTAACTCCCAGCTGAGACAAGCGGTTGTGCAACCCAGACATTCTGAGTATGTGCTCACTAACAGAACTGTTCTCCTCCATTTTACAGCTGAAGAACTTGTCGGAGACATCATATCTCTCGACCCGGGCATGAGCTTGAAAAACCAGTTTCAGCTCCTCGAACATCTCATATGCTCCATGTTTCTCAAAACGCTTTTGGAGACCCGGTTCTAAGCTGTAAAGCATGCCGCACTGAACGAGGGAGTAATCATCAGCACGCTGCTGCCAAGCGTTCATAACGTCTTGGTTCTCAGGGATTGGTGCTTCACCTAGCGGTGCTTCTAAGACATAATCTTTCTTGGCTGCTATGAGGATGATCCTCAGGTTCCGGACCCAGTCCGTATAGTTGCTGCCATCATCTTTCAGCTTGGTTTTCTCTAGGAACGCGTTGAAATTGAGGACAACGTGGGCCATTTGATCTACAATACATAGTGTAAAGATTTTAGACTAAGTTCATGATAATTAAGTTCATATAATCAAATTATTTAATGAACTCCCACTCAGATAGACATCCCTCTAGTCATCTAAGTGAAACATGATCCGAATTCAACTAGGCCGTGTCCGATCATCACGTGAGACGGACTAGTCAAGATCGGTGAACATCTCCATGTTGATCGTATCTTCTATACGACTCATGCTCGACCTTTCGGTCCTCCGTGTTCCGAGGCCATGTCTGTACATGCTAGGCTCGTCAAGTCAACCTAAGTGTATTGCGTGTGTTCCGAGGCCATGTCTGTACATGCTAGGCTCGTCAACACCCGTTGTATTCGAACGTTAGAATCTATCACACCCGATCATCACGTGGTGCTTCGAAACAACGAACCTTCGCAACGGTGCACAGTTAGGGTGAACACTTTCTTGAAATTATTATAAGGGATCATCTTACTTACTACCGTCGTTCTAAGCAAATAAGATGCAAAAACATGATAAACATCACATGCAATCAAATAGTGACATGATATGGCCAATATCATCATGCTCCTTTGATCTCCATCTTCGGGGCACCATGATCATCTTCGTCACCGGCATGACACCATGATCTCCATCATCATGATCTCCATCATTGTGTCTTCATGAAGTCGTCACGCCAACGATTACTTCTACTTGTATGGCTAACGCGTTTAGCAACAAAGTAAAGTAAATTACATGGCGTTATTCAATGACACGCAGGTCATGCAAAATAATAAAGACAACTCCTATGGCTCCTGCCGGTTGTCATACTCATCGACATGCAAGTCGTGATTCCTATTACAAGAATATGATCAATCTCATACATCACATATATCATTCATCACATCTTCTGGCCATATCACATCACATAGCACTTGCTGCAAAAACAAGTTAGACGTCCTCTAATTGTTGTTGCAAGTTTTTACGTGGTTTGTAGGTTTCTAGCAAGAACGTTTTCTTACCTACGTATGACCACAACGTGATTTGCCAATTTCTATTTACCCTTCATAAGGACCCTTTTCATCGAATCCGTTCCGACTAAAGTAGGAGAGACAGACACCCGCTAGCCACCTTATGCAACTAGTGCATGTCAGTCGGTGGAACCTGTCTCACGTAAGCGTACGTGTAAGGTCGGTCCGGGCCGCTTCATCCTACAATGCCGCCGAAACAAGAAACGACTAGTAGCGGCAAGAAGAATTGGCAAACTCAACGCCCACAACTGCTTTGTGTTCTACTCGTGCATAGTAACTACGCATAGGCCTGGCTCATGATGCCACTGTTGGGAATCGTAGCATAATTTAAAATTTTCCTACGCTCACCAAGATGCATCTATGGAGTCTACTAGCAACGAGGGGAAAGGGAGTGCATCTACATACCCTTGTAGATCGCGAGCGGAAGCGTTCCAATGAACGTGGATGACGGAGTCGTACTCGCCGTGATCCAAATCACCGATGACCGAGTGCCGAACGGACGGCACCTCCGCGTTCAACACACGTACGGTGCAGCGACGTCTCCTCCTTCTTGATCCAGCAAGGGGGAAGGAGAGGTTGATGGAGATCCAGCAGCACGACGGCGTGGTGGTGGATGTAGCGGGTCTCCGGCAGGGCTTCGCCGAGCTTCTGCGAGAGAGAGAGAGAGGTGTTGCAGGGGAGGAGGGAGGCGCCCAAGGCTGTAGGTTGCTGCCCTCCCTCCCCCCCTTTATATAGGCCCCCTGGGGGGGGCGCCGGCCCAAGAGATGGGATCTCAAGGGGGGGCGGCGGCCAAAGGGGGGGAAGGGGTGCCTTGCCCCCCAAGGCAAGGGGGAACTCCCCCCTAGGGTTCCCAACCCTAGGCGCATGGGGGGAGGCCCAAGGGGGGCGCCCCAGCCCACTAAGGGCTGGTTCCCTTCCACTTTCAGCCCACGGGGCCCTCCGGGATAGGTGGCCCCACCCGGTGGACCCCCGGGACCCTTCCGGTGGTCCCGGTACAATACCGGTAACCCCCGAAACTTTCCCGGTGGCCGAAACTGGACTTCCTATATATAATTCTTCACCTCCGGACCATTCCGGAACCTCTCGTGACGTCCGGGATCTCATCCGGGACTCCGAACAACTTTCGGGTTTCCGCATACATATATCTCTACAACCCTAGCGTCACCGAACCTTAAGTGTGTAGACCCTACGGGTTCGGGAGACATGCAGACATGACCGAGACGCCTCTCCGGTCAATAACCAACAGCGGGATCTGGATACCCATGTTGGCTCCCACATGTTCCACGATGATCTCATCGGATGAACCACGGTGTCGAGGATTCAATCAATCCGTATGCAATTCCCTTTGTCAATCGGTATGTTACTTGCCCGAGATTCGATCGTCGGTATCCCAATACCTTGTTCAATCTCGTTACCGGCAAGTCTCTTTACTCGTACCGCAATGCATGATCCCGTGACTAACGCCTTAGTCACATTGAGCTCATTATGATGATGCATTACCGAGTGGGCCCAGAGATACCTCTCCGTCACACGGAGTGACAAATCCCAGTCTCGATCCGTGCCAACCCAACAGACACTTTCGGAGATACCCGTAGTGCACCTTTATAGTCACCCAGTTACGTTGTGACGTTTGGCACACCCAAAGCACTCCTACGGTATCCGGGAGTTGCACGATCTCATGGTCTAAGGAAAAGATACTTGACATTGGAAAAGCTCTAGCAAACGAAACTACACGATCTTTTATGCTATGCTTAGGATTGGGTCTTGTCCATCACATCATTCTCCTAATGATGTGATCCCGTTATCAATGACATCCAATGTCCATAGTCAGGAAACCATGACTATCTGTTGATCAACGAGCTAGTCAACTAGAGGCTTACTAGGGACACTTTGTGGTCTATGTATTCACACATGTATTACGATTTCCGGACAATACAATTATAGCATGAATAATAGACAATTATCATGAACAAAGAAATATAATAATAACCATTTATTATTGCCTCTAGGGCATATTTCCAACAAACGCAACTGTTACAACCCAACTGCAACTGTGTGGTTCCTAATGGGCCTGCAAATGGGGTGTCAGACAGTTGAGTGGCCACCACTAGACTTGCAACAACGAGCGTTGTAACCCAATTACAGTTGCATGCCCCCCCCCAACAAGACTGTAATGGGGTCGGTAGGGGGTGGCCGGCCAGTAGCATGTCCATCACTAGACATGCAACTGAAAGTGTTGCAACCCGACTACAACTTGGGTTGTTGGCTTGTTGCATGTCCACCACTAGACTTGCAACTACAAGCGTGGTAACCGAACTGGAACTGCATGACCCCCAACACGATTGCAATGAGGCCGATAGGGCGTTTGTCCGACTGTTGCATGTCCAACACTAGATTTACAACTGCATGACAAGTGCTACTGCAACTGGAGTGAAAAAAAATGATATTATAGATATTTAATATTGTTGTCAAAAAACTTGGTCAAACATGCATGATTGACTATAATTTTTTTAACACACTTTGTAGTTTAAAAAAAGAGGGTATAATATAATGATTTTACCACGTTATAGTGAATGCAAGGTTAAACTGACCAAAGTAAATAAAATGTTATGAGCTAGATTAGAGATAACTAAAGACACGGAGATGAGGATGTATCCCGATATTCACTTCCTTGGAAGGAAGATAATCACCATTGGTGGGGTGGGTGTTACAACGAAGTTCACCCTATTCTCCTTGAGAAGGCGATTCCCAATCACTTGTGGTAGACCTTGAGGTGGCCTTCAAATCTTCGTAAACTTTGCCTGGGGCAAATCACAAACTGATTCCTCATCGGAGACCTCCTACTGCTGAGGAGTCAACAACCTCCAAGAGTAACAAATCCTTAATGAAATCAACGGGAAACCCAACTATCTTCAATGAAAATATAAATCGGGGGCTCCTCTTTCTTTTCCCTCAAAGGCGTGGAATGTGTTGATGGAGGGAAATGGAGGTCATACAACTTTTGAGCTTTTGTGTGTGTGTGAGAGAGAGAGAGGAACCTCCGAAATGGCTCAGAATCTGGAACTTACTCTAGAGCATGTAAGCTCCAACATGCACCATATGCCTTTGATGTCTGCTGGATATAACATTGGAGCCAGGGACAGATTCTGGAAGTGTCGTATTTCAGAGCCAATCCTGGGACGCCCGGATTCCAGGACCAACTCTACACTTATATTCGGTTGGACACAATGTCGGTCGGGGTCTGCTTCAGATGTAGCTCCGGGATTCTGGGGCATTCTGGAGAGGGGTGCCCAGAGACTAGTGATTTCCTCGTCCTATTTCCTCCCAAGCATCCCTCCGTCTTCCCTCTCAGCTTCTCATGCTTGTTTTCCAATCCAGTACCTTATGCACCGATGATTCGCGTCCTCGTTGGGCATGGGCGTCCTTTGTGCCTCGTCTATCACTCTCCTCCTGCGCATTCTGCAGTGGCAGACGTGTAGTGTGGGCCTGATCTAGTCTCTGGTGGGCCCGCTGGTGGTTTCTGCAGGGGCGACACGTGGTCTCAAGCACATGAAGGTAGCAATGATGTGAACTGGGCAGCTGGCGATGGAGATCGCTCTCTTATATACTCCAACCATCTCAAAATATAAGAGTGTTTTTGGCATCACAATACAGTACAGTTATTTTTTTTATATCAATATCAATAGTACGGTGTAGATTTTTTTTACTTGAACACCATCTTTTTGGCTTGACCTGTTGACCTGCCACGGGGGCACCACCTCCTCCCTCCCCCCTTCCGCCCGGCACGCCGCCTCTATAAATATCCGCCCGCATTCTCCGCCTCCCGGTACTGCCCCTCGCCTCACCTCACCTCACCTCGCTTCGAGCGCGCCGCGGGAAAACCCTCGACCGAGCTTCCAGATGCTTCCAGAAGTTTCCAGAGGACGGCGCCGCCCCGAGATGGCCCCGGCCTCCGCCTCCGCCTCCGTGGCCCCTCCCGTCGGCGCGCGCTGCGCCGTGTGCCGCGGCGTCGACATCTCCGTCCCCCACCAGGCCAACTGCTCCCACTGGTTCTGCGGTAAGCGCCACCTCGCTCGCCCGCCTTCCCCCTCCCATCCCTCCGCCCGCGCCCGCGCCTGGGCTGCTCCGCGCGCCGCAGCGCCCTCGCGCGCTCGATTTGGTTCCTCGATTTCCCATCCGCGTCGTATATATATGCTTCGTCGCGATGCGGGGCTTGCGTTCGGGTTGGGGTTGGGTTGAAATGCTTCGCTGCCTCTCGTTGGGCGCGGGGGCGTTGTGATGTGCCGATTTGATACGGATTGCTTGGTTCCGATATAGTTGCTTAGCTGTTGTGCTGTTTTGGGGGAGGATTTCGTGCCAGTTTGTTCGGGGACACGCATTTGTTCATAAATTCCATGCGTATTGTTTGATTGGTGGTGCCTCTGCTGTGCGCGCACCCCCCGTGGCTTGTAATGTGCCGATTCGACATGGATTGCTTAGTTCCGTCAGGTAGTTGCTTGGCTCTAGCTGCCTTGTGTGATCTCCTTGGTTTTGGGGAGAATTTGGTGCCACTTTGTTCGGGGCCGTGCATTTGGAATCTGTAAATGTGTTATGATGCAGGGTGTGCAGGTCGGATCATGCTTGTTTTGTAATTGTGATTTGGCATGTTTGATCATTCCTAGACATTATGTTATATGTATGGGCCATGTGCGCTTGTGGAACTTCAGATGCTTGTCCATGTAAGTCTAGTGCATTAATTCGTGCAATGATTGAGTCCATGGCAATGTCAATTGCTGGTACTGGAATGCTCAATTAGGCTGCTTTGCTTACTCCTGTTTGATGCTCGACTCGGCGTTGTGTTTTGGGCTGCTGGTTAGTTCGACTGCTGGCGAACGTTTTGGTCCTGGACCATTGATAAACAAAATTTCTCACTGCTGACATTGCCATTTGTTTGTGTACAGGACATTGCATTGTGGGGGTGTGGCTACAGGGATCTGTCCTTCGGCCATCCAATTGCCCTGTTTGTCGTCGCCCCATAACGCTGCTGGTACCATCTGAAGTTGCTTCCCTGCTGCGTGATGAGCCAGAAATCGCTCCTGTCATGAACCGAATTGAGCAGTACAATGGCCGTTTTGCTGGAGTACCTCACAGTATGATTCAGGTATACCTGCCATGTCTTCTGGATAGACCCTTCTACCTATACTAAGTGCATTGCAGTCTGGATTACATCAGTGGAAGAGGCCTAAGTGCACTTGATTAGGGATCAGTACATGATTTTTTTTCCTTGGCTTCTTTCTCATGTATAAATTCTGGACATTTTCAAGTGAAATCTTACTTCATCTCTGAAAATATAACTAAACAGAGTTGTACTATTTTAGATTTGTCTGATGAACTCCTGTTAATTTATCTAGATCAGTCTGTAGAAGCAGTTCTGTTATCTCTGCATACTTGTACAGTCCAATGTCCTAAAAGTTGTAACAGTAACCCTTCGAATTTGCTTTCAATAAATCCAGGTACTGCGACTCAAATGTATATCAGAGGGTAGTAGTACGGTACAATTGAAACTCGGTTGTTGATATACTGCAGTCACACCTAACTAATTGAGCAATGTAAATTATCACAGACAATTCTTGGTTAAATGGCTTCTGAAACATTATTTGAGTTGAGAGATTATGTTAAATTGTTACTGTATGTTCATATATATTAGTAGGACTTGACTGTAATGACAACTGTTCTGTCCAGCTAGAAAGTATGCACTCATCTATGTTAGTCCATTAGAAGTAAGAGTATGTATAATCCTTACCATGCTGCCAAATTCATGGTCTTGAACTTTGATTGTTTGTTGTACAATAGCGAAGTCAAACAAGTACTCCCTCCGTTCCTAAATATAAGTCTTTGTAGAGATTCTACTATGAACTACATACGGATGTATATAGATGCATTTTAAGTGTGGATTCATTCATTTTGCTCCGTATGTAGTCCACCCAGTGGAATCTCTACAAAGACTTACATTTAGGAACGGAGGGAGTAATTGCTAATTAGTTCTCTATCTGGAACTGAGAATGCTCGGCAATTGTTAGACATAATCACTATCGAAAGCAGATGCATGTTGTATGTGAATCACAAGCTAAGAGTCAAAAGCATGCTCTTATCACATAAAACTGTGGTTGTTTTTCTTTTCATCTCATCTAATGGCAGGCAATGCTTTTCATTTGCTGGATATCTGTGTTTGCAGTGGTTGCTGGACCAGCCCTTTTACATGAGGAGGATGCTGGCAGAATTCAGAGACACACGCCAAGAACCTCCCTCCTCCTTCAAAATCCAAGTCGCATTGGCAGTAAGTCCATCCATGTGTCCATCAGTCCAGTTCTGCCATCTTCATTTATCATGTGATATTGTTGGGCCTGACATTGTTTGGATAATGGCAATTAGGGAGCAGACAGCATAGTCTAGTGCTCATTTACTAGATTCTGGATGGTGTCAGTGGACCAGTAGACCGATATCAGTATTCCAAAATACTAGTTGATTACTTCATAATATTGTGAGCCGTCGCTTCTAGATTAGTAGTTTACCAACTGAAAGTCGTTTCTTTGGTTGCTACAACCTAAAAGGAGTTACAGATCCTGTCAATGTCAAACACCCAAATTCATAGGTCGAATTCTTAAGTAAAATGGTAGAAAGTGTGAGACTATTGTACATCATAGTTCTTTCTTGTGATTTTTTTATAGTTCCACAGGTATTAGTGGGCCATCTTCTCTTTGTTGTTTTCTTCATATTTTACTATATATTGTTTCCATGTTTTTTTATATTTCCACATCACTCAAGTAATGCACTTTGAATAGCAACTGTTATCTCATTGAAAATTCTGTTTTGAGTAATGGGGCATCAGTTTCATATTTTCTCAAGAGAATGGCATTTTTTTATTGGATGAACTTTTGGTTCTATATGGCTGAATTTCATTTCCTGGATGCTAGTCGATTCTTGGCATACAGTTATTTAGAAATTACTCCCTCTGTAAAGAAACATAAGATCATTTAGATCACTACTTTAGTGATCTAAACACTCTTATATTTCTTTACAGAGGGAGTACTTGATAAGAATTAGGAAAATATGGGTCAGTTAAGAAAGCCCAACTCATTTAGCATATCACCATCAGTCATTGCATACTGAAACCCTTGTACCTTTCTGAGTTAATTACTTCCATAATATTCAGATTTATCTTGCTTGGATAATGGCATATACTCTGCTGAAAGCCCACCATGCAAAGCTTTTGAAATTGAACATAGAATATCATGTTGCTGTCTGTCAAGTTTTAGACTGTCTTGAAGAGGAAATGAACTATGATCAAGTCTTGAAGAAACATACACAACCATCATCGAATTTTCTCCTCAGTGTCTGTCTGTTTTGGCCATTGTAGGATCTTGTTTTACTCTGTCATCATCTGCTCTAGGTCTGGGCCATCGACCCGATTAGATAGGATATGATATCTTGTCTGATTTCAGTTACTTTTCTGTGTGAATCTTGTACCACTTGTTTAGCTTCGGCCTCTGAGTTTACTGTCAGCAATGTTTCAGTCTCACCGATAACTAGCAGCAGTTATGATACACATTCGTCAAGCATGTACAATCTACAATCACTTTGATTGTTTAAAATCTTGCTATTCTAAACCGACTTTGTTGGATGGCTTGCAGGCAACCCTCGCTCTGGTGTACCTCGCAAGCCCTATAGACCTTTTCCCTGAAGGTAAGGCAGCTAGTTGGTTCAGTCATCTTACTCCTCTCCTCCGGCAAACAATCTCTATGAATTTCAAGAGCGTCTGTATATGATTATGCTGTTTTGTTTCCAGCTTTCCTGGGGTACCGTGGTCTGCTGGACGACATCCTGGTGCTCATCGTCGCGTACGCCTTCATCTCCGCCGCCTACCGGGACATCCTCGTTGCCCGACACGCCGTGTGAACTGGTTGGTTGGTATGATGCCAGCAGTTACTGACTGACGGATACAGGGAACTGAACTTGGTGAAAGCAACATAGTGAGTGATGTGTACAGCATATATACTTTGACTTTGGGTGGTAATCTCGTTCTGGTAGATACGTCCGCACGATCCGTCGGGCTCAAGCTATATTGCTGGGTTAGGGTCTTGGGTTCGAGATTCATATGCCATGCACGTGTCCGAGTGCTCAAATGTTAGGTCGGGAGATATATAGTGTAGATCTCTTTGACAGTATGCGTGTTTCCTGAATGACTCGTAACCATCCCAGCTCATGTCATAGTGCTACAGTTGGATCTTAGGGATCGTCTCCCTGGATCGAGCACATGCCATTGTAATGTTGAATGATAGGTCTGTTGGACATTATAATGTCCAAACATTGCGGGTTTCTAAATCTACTCGGTACTAGTGTCCAAACATTGTTGCATCTGCAGTTGGTTAGTTGTATTTTGTCAGATTGATTGCATTCCAAAGCCTGAACCTTCTTCGTTTCTGAAAAAACTCAACGTTAGTCTGAACCTGCTCTCTTGTTGGTGTCGACTCAGATGTCGATTATTGCCTGATGTTGATAAGATCGGGTCCAACGGAGAGATCCTATTCCTATCCCATGGTTTGACAATCACAATCGGACGGCCAAAGGATCTTTTTTTTTTGAATGAAAGGGGTTGCTCCCCCTGCCCCAACTTTATAAATTGAAGCAGAAAAAGCAGTCACAACCAGATCCAATATGCGCCTAAACAGAGAATAAAGCAACACACTAGGAGACTACGCTACCTAGCGCTCAAGAGCAGAAGTTCTCTCCCACAGAACAGGAAACGAAAACTAGGTATTACTGATTACATAACCAGATCAGAAGGAGAGGGAACAAAGAAGATTTTCTTGAATCGCGCGCCTTTCATGCTCCCCTCCCACATCTCACTTCCAGGCTATCTGCATCAGTTCTCCACGCCATTTGTCCAACAGAAGGATACACCTTTGCAGCAGGGTTGCTTGAGCATCGTCGCAGAGAATCTTCCATTGGTGCAAATAACAGCTTAGTCTTGCAAGAATGCAGTTCACGTTTCTCCATTTCTGCCCCTGAAAACAGAAACCGTTTCTTAGTCTCCACAAGCTCCATAAGGAAGCAGCAATAACCATGTTAAGCACAGGCCAAAGGATATTTTGATTAGGGTTTATTTACCATCATATAATACTTACCATATTAGCTATGCACCGTCCTTATATATGTACCTCTGCATCCATCAGCCGTCCTTAATTTACGCCAACACTTGAACATCGTCCCTCAATCGCATCGGCTGTCAAGCTAGGACGCCATGGGAGACCAGGAGGCGGAGAGGCCAAGCAAGAAGGCGCGCGGGTCGTCGTCGCCACCGGCCATGAGCTCCGACGGCCTGACGGCGTTCGCGCTCCGCGTGGCCAAGAAGCTCGCTGAGGGAGACGGCGCCAGGGACAGCAACATCGCCTTCTCGCCGCTGTCCCTCTACACCACGCTCGGCCTGGTGGCCGCCGGAGCCCGCGGCAGAACCCTGGATCAGCTTCTAGCCCTGCTCGGCGCCGCGTCATCCGACGAGCTCGCTGGGTTCGTGAGCTGCCTCGCCGCCGACCCGTCCGGCTCCGGTGGGCCGGTCATCACCTACGCCTATGGCGTGTTTCACCAGAAACACATGGAGCTCACGCCTGACTTCCTCCACACCGCCGCCGAGTCCTATAATGCTGAGATACGCGCCGTCGACTTCGCCGAGGTCAGCACAACAAGCACTTAATATTTTCGTTCTTATCCGCCGTCGATCACCGGTTGACATAAACTTGTGCTTGCTTGTGCTTGCAGGGTGATAGGAAGAAGATCAGGAAAGAGATCAACAAGTGGGCGGCGGCGGCGACGAACAATCTCATCTCGGAGATCCTGCCGGAGAGGTCATTGTCCCAACTTTCAAGGTTCGTGCTCACCAACGCCATCTACTTCAAGGGTGTCTGGGAGACCCGCTTCCCCCAAAAGCTCACCGAGAACAGCCAGTTCTACCGCCTCGGCGACGCCGACCCAGTCCACGTCCCCTTCATGACCCTGCCGGGAGAATGCAAGCTCTTCGCCTCACAGGGCAAAGGCTTCAAGTTGCTCAAACTCCCGTACAAGGCCGGTGATTCCTCCACCTCCCCTGCCGCTATGTCGTCGCGGTACTCCATGTGCGTCTTCCTCCCGGACGACAACGACGGGCTGCACGCCATGGTCACCGCTCTGGCGGAGGTGGGCGGCTCTCTGCTCGACCACGTGCCCAAGCACCGTAGCAGCGTGAGGAAGCTAATGCTGCCCAAGTTCAAGATGTCATTCTTCTGCCGCCTCGCCAAAGTCCTACAGGGCCTCGGACTCCGGGATGCATTCAGTGAGAGTGCGGATCTCTCCGGCCTCGCGACGAAGATCGACTGCGACGTGCGCCTGGACGAGGTGTTCCACAAGGCCGTCCTCGAGGTGAACGAGGAAGGCACCGTGGCTGCAGCCTGCACGGCCGTCACTGGACGCGTGAAGCAGTGTGCGAGGAGGCCGATGGAGTTCGTCGCCGACCACCCGTTCGCGTTTTATATCGTCGAGGAGGTATCCGGGGCCGTGGTCTTTGCCGGTCATGTCCTTGACCCTTCCAGCCCACAGTAGTAATAAGGAGTAGTAATGTCATTCGAGCTCCTAGTTGATTTAGTATTATGTCTCATACAACAATAATAGATAATACTAGGAAATAGACTAAACAAATCGACTATATGTCAGACAATAGTTAAAGTTAGGTATCGACAGACATCCATCTCTGCATTTTGGTAAGCTCAACGATGATGCATCCTTTTTTTTTATCATGACCTGATGGATGCATCAATGGATGCACTACAAGAAAATCACGCGAATGTTAAGACGAGTACAGGAATACGGGTACTTTACATTTACATAAGCCGAGTATGGAATGGAAAAGGCACAACAACGTCCAAATGCGTCGAAAAAATTATTCTTGGTTTACATACAAAACTCGGCATGTAGGAAAAAGGCACGCGGTTTACAGCTACGCTCGACAACGGTCTTGCCACATGGCAATCACGGAGACGATGGACGACTCCGTGACGTTGCCGGCTTGCTTACACGTGGCCTTTTTTCCAAATCTATTTTTAGTGTAAAAATTGTTTTTTAATGTGGTGCATTGCAATTCTATTTACTTATTATTACTTTTTATTTATTTTCTGTTTTTGTCACCATTTTGTCTGGGCTAATTTTCATCGCTCTTTTTGATGCCCCGATTATATCTCTCTAACTAATTACCATCATTTGGCCACTTCAAAGTTGTGGGGTATTGCCTTGTACTCTTCGCACCCTGTAGTGTATCCATATTAAGATCACAAGGAAAAGGATAGGTTGTTCTGAACCTTAACGCGATTTGAATAATCTCTTGTTCGGCAAGCTCGGAAATGTCCACCCCTTGCTTTTTTCTTCTTCTGAAGGGGTGATTCCATCTGCACTATCCTATTTCTCTGTGTTAAAAGTTGTTGCACGACCATTAGAAAATCCCTATGACCTACGGGACTATCCGGCAAGAAGGTTCAAGTTTTCTCTAAAAGATGATGCTGAAAATTGGTATAATCGATTGTCTCAAGAAAGTATAACCAGCTGGTTGATGCGTGGCAGTTCAAAGATTACTAAACTTCGAAGAAACCTCACCTTGTTCGTTCAAGAAGATGGTGAAAGTTTACATGGAGCCTGGGGAAGATATTCTAAATTCTTGAATTGAATATGTGCCCTAACTATGGTTATGCTGAACATGTTATATAGCATATGTTTTCTCATGGAATTAATAATGAATCAAACTCTATTCTTGATCTGAGTGCAGGAGGACGATTCATGTCTTCGACTCTTGAAGAAGGAAGAGAACTTATAGAGAAGATAATGAATGGTAAAGAGCAGTGGAAATGTTGAGGAGCCAACGAACCCCACTGAAAAAATAGGCCTACATCTTCGCCGCCTACTGGGACATCGTCGTTGCCTGACATGCCGCAGGAACTGGTTGGTTGGTATGATGCCAGTAGTTACTGACTGACGGATACAGTGAACTAAACTTGGTGAAGCTACATAGTGAGTGATGTATACAACATACTTCCTCCGTTCCTAAATTGAGTATTTGTCTTTTTAGAGATTTCAAATGAACCACCACATACGGATGTATATAGACATATTTTGGAGTGTAGATTCACTCATTTTGCCCGTATGTAGTCACTTGTTGAAATCTTTAGAAAGACAAATATTTAGGAACGGAGGGAGTATATACTATGGGTGGTAAACTGGTAATCTGGTTGTTAGATGATGTATAACACGGTGCATGTATAAACCGTATAGGCGTATGTGTGCGTGCGTGTATCTGTTGTATCTCGGTTTAGGTTGTTGTGATTCAGTCCTTACTTGGAGGCCAATCCAAACCCTAACCAACTACTGTATCTTGCCTCTATATCAACACGCATCGCGTCCCTGCTAACGCAAGCGCTTCCAGCCTCATTTCACATGGTATACAGAGCCTAGTTCTTCCAATACATCTAGGTTATGTCTTCCTCCTCCTTCCCCCTCGCCATGGCCACGCCCTCTCTCGCCTCCCTCGGCCACACCATCACAGAGAAGCTTACCCGTGAAAACTTCCTGGTGTGGAAGGCGCAAGTTCTTCCGCACTTCAAGGCTGCGGCGATGATGGGTTTCCTTGACGGCTCGATCAAGGAACCCACTGCTGTCATCGTCACTGAGAAGGAGGTCGCTGGGAAGAAGGAGACCACCTCTGCGCCGAACCCAGAGCATGCGATCTGGGTCACTCATGATCAACATGTGCTCACTTTTTTGCTTGCCTCTCTGTCCCGCGAGGTTCTGCTGTAGGTCTCCAACCACACCACGGCTGCGGGCGTCTGGCAAGCCCTTGTCCAGAGCTTTTCTGCGCAGTCCAGGGCGCGACAGATCCAGCTCCGATCGGCGATCGGAAACACTCGCAAGGGCAACCTCTCTGTTGCTTCTTACTTCACCAAGATGAAGGGGCTAGTGGACGAGCTCGCTGCTGCAGGGAAGCCCCTCGATGAAGATCATGTCGTGTCACACATCTTGGAGGGTCTCATGCACGAGCCCGACTACAACGGGTTCGTCTGTGCCATCTCCACGCGCGCTGTCACCGATCAACCGATCGACCTCAGTGAATTGTTTTCGCTTCTGCTTTCTGCGGAAGCCCGGATTGCTGCACAACATGCCGCCTACACTGCCCAGCACTCCGTCAACCTCTTTACGAAAGGTGGTCGTGGTGGCTACGGCGGCGGACGTGGCGGTTAGGGTGGTGGACGCGGCGGCTACAATGCCAATAACAACTCGGTCAACTACTCCGACAACTCGGGCAACGGTGGCGGCGGTGGTGCGCCGCGCCAACAGGACGGTGATCACGGTGACCGCGAACGCTGCCAGATCTGCAAGGAGGACGACCACGGTGCGTGGCGCTGCAGAAAGCGGTACGACAAAGGCTACAACAACAACGTTCGCAATCCCGCAGGCGGCGATGGTGGCGGCGGACGCGGTGGCAGCGACGACGGTGGCAATCACCGTTCGGCCAACTCTGCTCACACCTACGGCGTGGATACCAACTAGTATCTTGATACCGGCGCCACTGATCATGTTACTGGTGAATTGGAGAAACTAGCTGTTCACGATCGTTACACTGGCAACGACCAAATCCACACGGCTAGCGGTCAAGGTATGGATATTGCACATATCGGTCATTCAGTTTTATCGACTCCCTCTGGTTCCTTGAACTTAAACAATATTCTTGATGCTCCTAGTGCCGACCAAAGTCTCCTTTCTGCCTATCATCTTATGAGAGATAATGATGTGTCTATTGAACTTCACCCTGAATTCTTTCTTGTTAAGGATCAGGCTACCCGAAGAACAATCCTTCAAAACAGGAGCAGATGGGGCTTGTTCCCCGTGAACGGACGGCAGAGTGCTCCTCAACGTCAAGTGCTTGGTGCTATCAAACCATCCACATCTCGGTGGCACAAACGTCTAGGGCATCCTGCTCTTCCGGTAGTTCAGAAGATCCTTCAAGACTTCAATCTTCCCATGTCAAATAAGCAAGATCATCTCTTAGTGTGTGATGCATGTCAGATGGCCAAGAGTCACCAATTACCCTATCCACTAGCGAGTCCACAGCTCCTTTAGAGCTTATTTTTTCAGACGTTTGGGGTCCTGGACCCGTTTCTGTAGGAAGACAGAAATATTATGTCATCTTTATTGATGATTTTAGCAAGGTTAGTTGGATATATTTGCTCAAAAATAAATCTGATGTCTTTAAGAAATTTCGTCTTTTTCAAGCCCATGTTGAACGTCTATTTGATCGTAAGATCGTTGCTATGCAAACCGATTGGGGTGGTGAATACCAACGGCTGAGCTCCTTTTTCGAACGCATTGGCATCACGCATCACGTTTCATGCCCCCATGCTCATCAACAGAATTGTTCCGCTGAGCAGAAACATAGACATATTGTGGAAGTTGGTCTTTCTCTACTTGCTCATGTTTTATGCCGCTCAAATTTTGGGACGAAGCGTTCCTCACTGCGGTCTATCTTATCAATCGTATTCCTAGTAGAGTCATCAAGAACCAAACTCCACTAGAACGACTTTTTGGCACTAAACCCAACTATTCTTTCCTCGCATTTTTGGTTGTGCCGTCTGGCCGATTTGCGTCCTTTCAACAAGCATAAACTTGAGTTTCGGTCCAAGCAATGTGCTTTCTTGGGGTACAGTACCCTTCACAAAGGCTACAAGTTTCTCGATATTTCATCTGGACATGTCTATGTTTCTCGCGATGTCATCTTTGACGAGCAAGTTTTTCCCTTCGCTAGTCTCCACTCCGATGCCGGTGCTCAACTTCGCAAAGAACTCCTTCTTTTGCCTTCCCATCTCTTACCACTCCTAGCTTTGTTCAAGGGGGAGCAGATTCTGCTGCTGACCATATGTCCATGTCTAATGCCAATAACCCAGCTGAAAGTGTGCATGAAACAGGGCAGCCAAATAATGAAGACTTTGGTGAAAATTCGCATGATTTTATGCAGCCAACAGGGAGCTCCACATCAGCCACAGAAGATCCGCAGGCGACCTCAGGATCAACGGCTGCAGCGGCCGCAAGCGAATCCGCCACGGGATCTGCGTCGACAGGCGCGGCAGGCGAATCCCCGCTGGGATCCATGCCGTCAGGCGGGCGGCCAGGCGGGCGCATGCACTGGCGCGCTGTCTCCTGGTGGGCTGGCTGGGCGAGGCCCACGTGGCGTCAGCGAGGCGGGGCGCGCAGACTCCGGTGTGGTGCGATCCCCCTCAACCTCTGCGCCCACTCTGGAACTGCCAAGTGGCAGTTCAGCATCAGCTGCCGCATCAGATCCCTTGGCTCTCTACAGGAGTTGGATTCGGGATCCTCTGCGGCCGAATCTGACTCTGTTGTGTCTTGTACACAAAACCGCCTCCAAATCCAGCAAGTTCGACCAGCTCCGCCTCCTCCCGTCCGCTCGCACACCAGGTCACAGAGTGGTATTGCGAAACCCAAGGTTTATAAAGATGGTTGTGTTCGTTGGGGTTCTTTTTGTGCCACAGGTGAACCGAAGAACCTGCAGGACGCCCTTGGTGATCCCAAGTGGAAACAGACGATGGATGAGGAATTTTCAGCTCTATTAGAGAACAAAACATGGTGTTTGGTTCCACCAGTGAGGGGCAGAAATGTGATTGACTGCAAATGGGTGTACAAGGTAAAGCGGAAATCTGATGGGTGTATAAGGCACGTCTTGTGGCCAAAGGTTTCAAGCAAAGGCATGGAATTGATTATGAGGATACCTTTAGTCCTGTGGTAAAAGCTGCTACTATCAGATTAATTCTTTCAGTTGCAATATCTAGAAATTGGTGCATGCGACAACTAGATGTAAAGAACGTGTTCTTACACGGTGTTCTGGAAGAAGAGGTTTTTATGAGGCAGCCTCCTGGGTATGAAAGTTCAGTTTTACCACGACATGTCTGCAAGGTTGATAAAACAATCTATGGTTTGAAACAAGCACCCAGAGCTTGGTATTATCGTCTGTACTCCAAGTTACAGTCTCTTGCTTTTGCTGCTTCCAAGGGAGACACCTCGTTATTCTTTTATCATCGGCATGGAGTAACCATTTTTATGCTTATTTATGTTCATGATATTATTGTCACCAGTTCCTCCTCTAGAGCAGTTGAAGCTCTCCTTAAGGATCTGCGCATGGACTTTGCGCTCAAGGATTTGGGCAGTCTTCACTTCTTTCTTGGAATTGAGGTAAAGAATGTGGCTAGTGGAATTATTTTGTCTCAATAAAACTATGTGCAAGATATCCTTGAGGGAGTGGGCATGAAAGGTTGCAAACCTTCTCCAACTCCTTTGTCCACTTCAGAGAAATTGTCTCTTCATGATGGAGAGGTGCTTGGAGCCGAGGACTCCACCAGGTACAGGAGTGTTGTAGGTTCTTTGCAGTATTTGACTTTAACCAGACCAGATATCTGTTTTTCAGTCAACAAAGTTTGTCAGTACCTTCATGCACCTACTAGTACTCATTGGATAGCTGCAAAAAGAATTCTTCGGTATCTTCAGGCAACCAAGAGTCATGGCCTCAAACATACTAAGTCAGACTCTACACTTGTTAGTGCTTTTTCAGATGCAGACTGGGCAGGTTGTCCTGATGATCGGAGGTCCACTGAAGGCTTTGCGGTATTCTTTGGCAGTAATTTGATCTCTTGGAGTGCATGTAAGCAAGCTACTGTGTCTAGATCAATCACAGAAGCTGAATACAAGGCCTTAGCAAATGCTACTGCTGAGATTATTTGGGTCCAGAATTTGTTAACAGAGTTGGGTATTCGTCACTCATCTGCAGCCTCTCTTTGGTGTGATAACGTTGGTGCTACCTATCTATCTGCCAATCCTATTTTCCATGCTAGGACGAAGCACATTGAGATTGATTATCACTTCGTTCGTGAAAGAGTGGCTAACAAGCTTTTGAACATTCGGTTTATTCCTACTGGTGATCAAGTGGCGGATGGCTTTACTAAACCACTATCATTGCGGCAGCTGGAGGTCTTTAGACGCAATCTCAACTTAGATAGTTGTGATTGAGGGGGACTGTTAGATGATGTATAACACGGTACATGTATAAACCGTATAGGCATATGTATGCGTGCGTGTATTTGTTGTATCTCGGTTTAGATTGCTGTGATACGGTCCTTACTTGGAGGCCAATCCAAACCCTAACCAACTACTGTATCTTGCTTCTATATCAACACGCATCGCGCCCCTGCTAACGCAAGCGCTTCCAGCCTCGTTTCACACTGGTTCCGGTATGTACATACGCACGAACCGTCGGGTCATACTGTAGTGCTGGGTTCAGTTTTTGGGGGTCGTGATTCACATGCCATTTGCTTGTGTTGAATGCTAGGTCAGGGGATAGATAAGAGACCCTGTTTGACAGTATGCGTGTTTCGTGAATGACTTGTAACCATCCAAGCTCATGTCATGCTGCAGCATTTATGATCTTATTAGGGATCCTAAATTGATTAGGGATTTCATGTTATCCACATGCCAATTTAATGTCGAATGTTAGGTCAGTAGATATATAGATCTGTTCGATAGTATAATGTCTCCAAACATTGCATGTATTTTAATCTGCTATTTCATGTATAGTGTCAAGATCATGCTCGCTCACTCATCAATTAGAATGAATTGCAAAAAAACATCACATTTCAAGTTCATATCCGAATTTGCTACAACGTTCCTTGGGCGCCCCAAAAATCTACCAGTTTCCTTGCTAATTTTCTCAATAAACACTGATGACCGATTAAGGGTGATTTAATACAATTCCTGACATCCTGGGCCCGCGGTCAGGTCCACATGACACTATTTGTGTTGACTGCTTGCGTCGACAGTTAAACCAGAGATGGCGCCGTGTTGCTCCCAGTCGGGCAACTCCTCCCAACTCGGACCTCGCCGTCGCACGCCCAACAGCTCAGGTTTCCCACACATGGTGTCGTCCGTTCCGGCCGGCCGAGATGTCCGCCACCGTGAGCACCGCGGGCACGCGTGTATGGATGAAAATGGCCACGCGGAGCTGGGCAGAGAAGAGGCCGAAGGAAAGATGACAGATAGTCAGAGGAGAGCCATGAGCCCTCGGCGCGGTGAGGCGGCCTGCCATGGCCGTGAGCACACATGACCTCAAGGCGGCTCATGACGTCACGAGGGAGGCTGGGAAGGAGCAGGAGGAGTTGAAGAGGTTGGGGGGGGGGGGCAACGCTCTCCGGAGGCCGGCGAAAGGAGGGTTCGTGGCGGCGCGACGCCGTCGAGCACGCATGCGGCGGTCTCCCTAGTGGTTGTGCGATCCGGTCAGGGTTAGGGTTAAGATGTTGGTGGGCTGCACGCTTAGTGGGCTGGCTGGAAAACTGAGTGGCTGGCGGATGGGCCCTCCCTCAAAACTAACAGTCAACAAACATAGTTGACAATTTAATGCCATGTCAGCGTTTACAGCGGGTCATGGCTGTTAGAAATTGAATCGGTCATGAGTGTTTATTGAGAAAATTAGCAAAGAAAATGGTAGATTTTTGGGGCCCCTAAGAAATGTGGTAGCAAATTTGGATATGTACTTGAAATGTGGTTGTTTTTTGCAATTCACTCCACCAATTACATAAGGACTCGGTTGCTAACCTGGAATTCAGAGGGGAGTCTAGCTAGGGTTTATACTGCAAAGGGGAATGTAGCGGCCAACTACGCAGTGGCAGCTAGGGTTTACAACCCGATTACCTTCGATGCCGAGGAGGGATCCAAGGCTTTATATAGAGCTATTACATTACTGAAAGGTAAAAAGAGAAGGGAAGATGACAGCGACTTGATTAAAAGGCGCCAGCAGGGTATTTGAATGCCGGCTATTGGATAGAGATCAGAGGTGGAGCCTGACATATAGTTGCATCTAATTAAACAGTTAATTCAGAGTGGAGCCTGACATATACGTAGTTGCATCTGCAGTTGGCTAGTTGTACTCCGTCAGACGCGTTGGGTCCCAAAGCCTGAACCCTCATCCGCTGATATCAAAGTCTGAACCCAGCACTATGCCATGCTGATATCGAATGTTTTAGGTCAGGACATACATAGAAACCATCCAAGGGCTACCCAAGCCTGAACACTTTTTTTTTTCTGATTCTGAAACCCTGAGTCTGAACCTGATCTGGTTGGCCTCAACTCGGATGGTGATTATTGACTGATCATATTGATAAGATCAGATCCAACGGAGAGATCATATCCCATTGTTTGACAATCAAATCCGACGGCCAAAACATCTTTTTAGTTAGGGTTTTAGCATCCACATACTTACCATATTAGATATGCACCGTTCTTATATATAGTCCCGTAGTCATCCGCCGTCTTATATTGCTAATTCACGCCAACGCTTGTAAACATCGTCAATGGCAGACCAGGAGGAAGCGAGGCCAACCAAGAAGGCACGCGGGTCCTCGCCGCCACCTGCCATGGGCTCCGGTAGCCTGACGGCGTTTGCGCTCCGCCTGGCTAAGAAGCTCGCTGAGGGCGACGACACCATGAACAGCAACATCGCCTTCTCGCCGCTGTCCCTCTACACCACGCTTGGTCTGGTGGCCGCCGGAGCCCGCGGCAGAACCCTGGATGAGCTCCTAGCCCTGCTCGGTGCCGCATCGGCTGACGAGGTCGCCAGATTCGTACGCGGCCTCGCCGCTGACCCGTCCGGGTCCGGTGGGCCGATCATCACCTACGCCTATGGTGTGTTTCACCAGAAACACAAGGAGCTCACGCCGGACTTTCTCCACACCGCCACCGAGTCCTACAGCGCCGAAATACGCGCAGTGGACTTCGCTAAGGTAGCAATTGACTCAACTATTACATCCGTCCCAAAATTCTTGTTTTAGAATTTAGATTTGTCTAGACACGATACAGATGTATCTAATACTAAAACGCGACTAGATATATTCGTATCCGTATCTAAAAAATCTAAGACAATTTTTTTTAGGACGGAGGGAGTATTTTGATCGCCGTTTCACATTGGCAATGGTACAGGTCCTTCATTGACTGTTACAACGTGCATGTGTAGGATGAGGTCAGGGAGGAGACCAGGAAGGAGATCAACCTGTGGGCGGCGGCAGCGACGAACAATCTCATCTTGGAGATCTTGCCCGAGGGTTCATTGACCGACCTCTCGAGGTTCGTGCTCACCAACGCCATCTACTTCAAGGGTGCGTGGGAGACCCGCTTTCCCAAGAAGCTCACCGAAGACCGCGAGTTCTACCGCCTTGACGGCGCTGATCCCGTGGAAGTCCCCTTCATGACCCTGCCAGGAGAATGCCAGCTCTTCGTCTCATACAACGAAGGCTTCAAGGTGCTGAAGCTCCCGTACAAGGCTGGTGACGATGCCATGTCGCGGTACTCCATGTGCGTCTTCCTCCCGGACGAGGAAGAGGGGTTGCATGACATGGTCCGCTCTCTGGAGGAGGTGGGCGGCTCCCTGCTCGACCACGTGCCGATGTACCATAGCAGCGTGAGGGAGATTCTGCTGCCCATGTTCAAGCTGTCATTCTTCTGCGGTCTCTCCAAAGTCCTTCGTGGCCTAGGAGTCCAGGAGGCATTCAGCAAGGAGGCCGACCTGTCCGGTATCATGGAGAAGAGCGTCTGCGACGTGCGCTTGGACGAGGTGTTCCACAAGGCCGTCGTCGAAGTGAACGAGGAAGGCACCGTGGCAGCTGCGTGCACTGCCGTCGTTGGCCGCAAGAAGCAATGTGCAAGGAGATCGTTGGAGTTCATCGCCGACCACCCGTTCGCGTTTTATATCGTGGAGGAGGTGTCAGGGGCCGTGGTCTTTGCCGGTCATGTACTCGACCCTTCTAGCTCACAGTAATAATAAGCAGTAGTAATTTTATTCGAGCTCCTATAGTTAAGTACTATTCTGCCTCAAACAACAATAGATAATCGCCAATAAACTAAACAATTCGACTATATATTTTATGTTGGGAATTCACGCTTTTATTTGGCCCCTTTGTTTGTTTTTCTGTCATTATTAAAATATCGATGATCATCCATCTCTGCATTTTGGCAAGCTCAACGTTGATACATCCTCCCATCATGACATGATGGATGCATCCATAAATAAGTGTGGTGCTGAGAGATATCAGGGTTTTATTGCCGCAAGTAACATGATGATAGACTGGTGATGCAATAAGTGTGGTCATTGGTGCTCTCACTGTACGTTCTGTAGTGAATTGATTGTTACCTGTTTGGGTTGATGCAGCACACCCCGATGAGAGCACTGTTTCCACCCCGAAGAGAGAAACTTCATTGATCACTGTGACATAACGGAACGGCTGCGGCGTCACTTTTTCACTTTTCACCAGATCAATGTTTCAATCTTCCTGCGGAGAGACTTAAGGATTCCCTACAATTTAACCCATGTACTTTCAAGAGTACAGTACAGCTTCTGCAAACACCACGTCGATTTTCTTCATGGTTAATCTCAACTCTTTGCTCTTAACATAGGCGAAGGCTCTGTTTTGAAGGGTACAACACTGAGAAATCCATGATTGTGTGTTGGACCATTTGCCAGTCCCATCAGGTTCCTCTACCAACTTGAGCTCAGCGTTGGACCATTTGCCAGTCCCATCTGGTTCCTCTACTAACTTCTTGAGCTCAGCATTGGACCACTTGTCAGTCCCATTTGGTCCCTCTTCTAAGTTCTTGAGTTCGGCCTCAGGCATCTCTGTCGTGAACTGAGGAGGGACCACGTGCATAGTAGTTGCGTTCGATTGATAGTCCTCTAACTTCCCCCCTCTTCTTCCTCAACCTCGATGCAGTGAAAACTATCTCCACGACTATGATGGCCCATCATTTAGAGTTGGGAAGTCAATTTAGCATGCCCCCCCTCTACCTTACACAGGAAGCGCAATGGTGGTGGTGGTGGTGTGTGTGGGTGGGTGGGGGGTCGTAAACAATCTAGAAGTTGCCAAGGCAACTTCATCGGAAACATTTCGAATTAGTTGTAGCCTCTATCACCGACGCCTTGCCTGCCCCTTATTTTGCTGGTGTTTCGGCTAGAAATGCTTTTGGGACCCTCTGTATGGCTTGTGGTAGTCCCGCGAGGCGTTGGATCAGGTATGCCTTACATGCATGCTCGCAACGAGCAGCTGGAATCGGTGGGATTGGAGTTGTTGCAGCCAAGGAACACGCCCAGCACACAACAGCTTCCTGCCCAGACCAAGATCTCCCTACTCCTGCGTCATTGACCTTGCTGCAGAAGTCTGCGCCTCACCGTGCTCCGACTGTTGTGGTTCCACTTTGTCCAGCTAGAGAGCGCAACAAGAAGCTCTCCTCGGCCCCCCTTGGTGCTATACCAGTGGGGCCAGGGGTTGCTACATCATCGGACTCGCCTCCGCCTACTCCTGCGGCATTGACGACGGGTCTTTCTACCACGACCGAGAGGACGACTACTCCCATCCGGCGCAGTGGTCGTCACATCTCATCCGCTGGATGAGAACTCTCTCTCCAAGGCAATGCGTGGAGCGTAACCTTGAGTCACCGATAGTGCATGGAGGTACCCCGCAGCCAATCCGCCGTTGTTAATTTACGCCAACTCTTGAGCACCGTCAATCGCATCGGACCACATGGCAGACCAAGAGCCGGAGAGGCCAAGCAAGTGTTTGGTAATCTTGTCTAGGTTTGCGTTGTAGCAGTACGTGTCCTGGGTGTAGAGTCCTCGTAGTAGTCAGATTCGGCAGAGTTAGTACTCCCTCCGTCCCAAAATTCTTATCTTAAATTTGTCTAAATACAGATGTATCAAGTCACGTTTTAGTATTAGATACATCCGTATTTAGACAAATCTAAGACAAGAATTTTAGTACGGAGGGAGTACTAGTCAAATTAGTATTGCTAGGATGTGGTAACCGTGTTAGCTGTCTACGTATAGGAAGGGAAATTATTCTTTTCAGCCGGCTGATTACACGCTCGTGTAAACCGCCCTCTCCGCATGACACGCGTCCCGCTGAGCCCACCAACTGCCCAGCCTTATCCCCTCATCTCCAGAAGCGTCACGAGATCCACTGATTTTTCAACCAAACTCGATCTCTTCTGTTCTTCTCCGCGCCTCTCTCTCCGCTCTCTCCACCATGGCCATGGACACGCTCTAAGGGCCGCTGCCCTGCTGCCTCATCAGCTCTAAGTGCTGCTGCCTCACAAGCTCCACGCGACCAAGCTCCACATGCGTTACAGCGCTCGTCGGTGACACCGTTTCTACGATGCGGTGGCCGTCGATGGCTGCGGCGCGGCAACATGATGTCTCCCAAGCTCCATGCGAACGGTGCTGCATTGCAGCGTTCATCGATGAAGCTGGCTCTATGACGCGGTGGTCCTCGGTGGCCGCCAGCGCTGCGACACGGTGGTCCGCGGTGGCCGCTGGCGACGCATACCTCATCGGTGCTTCCAGCGGCGTGATGCAGCACTCGCGCCGCTGCAAGGGGCACCGGGTGTTGTGATGCAGCGCTCGTTGATGATGTCGGTGCTGCTATGCAGCGGTGCTGGAGCTACGACGGGCCGCCGGTGCTACGATGGAGCACCGCCGCGTCGGTGTCATGGCTGTAATGAAGCATCGCCGGAGCTTCAACGGGCTACCCGCGCTGCGTTGGAGCACTGCCACGCCGCTGTCGCGGTTGCAATGGAGCATGGCAGGAGCCGCAACAGGCCGCCGGTGCTGCGTTGGAGCACAACGTGCCGGTGTCGCAGATGCAATGAAGTATTGCCGGAGCTACAATTGGCCTCCAGTTCTGCGATGGAGCACCGACGGCCTCGCCGGTGTTGGCGCTGCAGAGCATGGCAGCGGTGCTATGATGAAGCTCGACGGTGGCAGCAAAAAGTGTTGCGGGGAGCTACATCTTTTTTGTTCCTCTACGTGGTGTTCTTTTTCTTCCTTTTGCTAATGTGCATGCCGGGGTAGTTGCCTGAGACCAAGATAACTGGCGTGATACAACGCCTGATCCAACGCCCCACGAGGCGGGTGATTTTTTGCCCCGCGTCAGTCGGATGACGCCTAGCAGTGGCCTATAGGGAAAGGACTTTGCGAGTCGGTTGGTAGTTGAATATAAACCCTGCGTGAAGATTGAACCGGTGGAGTTGAGAAAAGGAGAAAATAAAAAGAGAAGAACGAGTGGGCGAGTTCCAACAGCAAGAAGGCGCGCAGGTCGTCGCTGCCAGTCAGGGTGGACACGGTCCGGGTCGGTCCGGGCCTTGACCGAGCCGCCAGTTGGACCGGCCGCCGGCGGACCGAGCCGGACCGGACCGATCAGCCTCACGGTCCTGTTTCCAGGGACCGGACCGGCGGCGATGAAGCCCGAGCCGGACCGATAGGACCGAGAGGACCGGCCATGGAGAGGTCGCGGTGACCACGACGTCGGCAACGACGGCAAGAGACAGATGTGGTGACCATGGCGGGGGCGTCAGGATGTGGATGTGGTGGTCGTGAGCTTCTGCATGGCGACCATGGACGCCGGAAGGCACGGGAGCGAGCCGTCGCGGCCACGAACAGCACACCGGCGGCAGCAGCAACACGCGCGTCGAGGTCCTCCACTGTGTGGCCGGCGAAGTGCTGGTGCACTAGCAGCAACGCACGCGCGCGCTGGGGTCCTCCGGGAGAATGCCACGGGCTATGTGTCCGGTGCCAGATCTTGTTAGCATATGCAAATAAGGTAGCACGTGCATGAGCACACAAATTTGTGTGTGCTAGTCCTCCGTGATTAGTGGATCAGACCTAACGTGGAGCTGAGTCCTAGTCGTGGGCGTAGTCGACGCAGAAGCCGGATCATTAATGAAAAACGTTTTACGCTGAATGAAAGGAAAGGGAAACGGCCGTACCAGACCGATCCCGTCTTTCTCGTTCTTTCTGTTTCTCCTACGCTTAATGAATGGAAAGGGAAACGGCAGAGAAACTGCATCCTTTTACGCTAACATTACGCTGCTGAAAGTACTGAAGATTCTGAAAATACTGACGAAACTAAAAATACTGAAGATTCTGACGAAACTGAACCGTGATTGCACGTTTAGATTTGGTAAGCCTCTTAAGTAGAAATAGGAGTTTCCTTGTGTTTTCTGTTCGATTGAATAAAAGGAAACAACAGTGTGGAATAAAGGGCAACGGCAGCGTGGAGTTAGTCGTGGGACGGTGCCGTGATTATCGGATCTAATTCCGTTTTCTCTTGTACTTTCTCTTTTCTGTTGGACTGAATAATAGGAAAGAAACTTCAGCGCACGACCAGTGTCTTCTACCTCTTGCCCCTATCTCTTCAATTGACTGAGGCCCTGTTTGGTTCATAAGTCCTAGGACTTTTTTTAGTCCCAACTTATAAGTCTCAAGTCCCTAAAAAGTTCCTACCTGTTTGATTCCTGGGACTTAACATGGACTAAAAGACCATATTACTACTATAAGTCCCTATAAGTCCCTCCCTGAGAGTCTTATTTCATAAGTCCCAAATGCCCACTTTAAGTCCCTATAAGTCCCTCCTGTTTGGTTTAGATGGGACTTATAGGGACTTTTTTAAGTCTCTAAACCAATAAGTCACTGAAAACAAACACCCTCTGAATTACACTTGGGCAGCGATCTGCGCCGGCGCACCGGCCCAACAGTTGGGCCGGTCGAGGCCCAGCCGTCCGATGCGGTTTGCATGGACCGTTAGATCTGCGCGCATGCACGGACTGAAGCAACCGTTGCAGCAAAAAAGAACAGTTTTGTTGCGACCGTGTACGAACAGCCACAGCAAGGAAAACAGGGGAGCTGGATTCCCCCCGCGACTGCCCGTCCCCGATCCGCGGCGGCGGCGGCTAGATCCGCCTGTTATTCGTTCCCCGCGGCCGAATCACGTCGACGAGGGGCTCCCCCACTTATCAAGCCGCCTTGGGATTGCTTCAATCATGTCTTACATACGTCATGACCTCCTTGCCGACATGGATTTGGGCTCGAGCTCCGTTACGGCCGGTCGAGGTTGCAGCTCGCCGCGAGCCCGTAGCAGCTCGCCGGCGACCGGTTGCAGCATCCGCCCCTGCCCCCCGTGCTGGATCTCGCCGCCGGAATTCACAGAAACCCGTGCTGGGTCGCAGCTCGGCCGTGATGGATGTAGCAAAACATTATGCCGGTTGTGGCAAAAAACGATGCTAGTTGTAGCAAAACCGCGACGCCGGCTGTGTGTTGTAGCAAATCGTGACGCTAGTTGTAGCAAAATGCTATGCCAGTTGTAGCAAAAATCTATGCTGGTTGAAGCATGTAGCAAAACTGCAGCATTTTATCATCTTCTTCCACCTCCAGCCATCGCTGGTTGAAACTTTCTTATTTTCATAGTGTCTAGTTGTAGCTTTCTCTCTCAATGGTTGGAGCTTTTTCCAACAACTGTTGAAGCTTTTCTACCAAAAGTTGTAGCTATTTTCTTTTTAGCAGCACTTGGTCAAGGCTTTTTGTGTCGTTTCGGTTGAAGCTTTTTTAATCGAAGGATGTAGCATTTCATGTCAACGGTTGTAGCTTTCCGGCGATGGCGCTGACCGCTTGTAGCTTGCTCTACATCCCGTTGAAACTTTTCATCTAGGGGGATGAAGCTTTTTTTTTAAACGGTTGCAACATGAGGGGGTGCGACGATTCTGCAGAAGCCTCCGGTGTCGACCATCGCCGCCCGGCTCGTCGTCGGCGAGGCAGAAGCACGAGACGTGTGGGAGTTGCAACCGCCGGGGATGGGGATTGGTCAACGGGCTGCATCAAATGGCGAAACGGGCTGTAAAGCATGGCGGGGTGAGATCTACATCCATGGACGCGCGGGGGATCGACCTTCCATGGCCGACGGTGAGATGTGGGCGCCGGCGCTGCAGGAGATGAGGATGGGGGCGAGATCCGCGGAGCTGCGAGATAGGAACGAGGCGAGATTCGCGAGATCCGCAGCGCCACGTGGTTGGTCGCGACTGGGTCGCGGCGTGCGCGCGTGGACTGGACCGGCTGAAGCTTCGGCCGGTGCCGCGGCCCCCAACGTTTCCCATTACACTTATTCTGGTGAACAACGATGGGGCGGGGCATGTCCAGTGCATCGCCGGCAGCTGCAACGTCGAGGAACGATCAGCAACTTCGGTCCGCTTGGTCGGACCGGTTAAAGACCGGACTGGACCGAGTAAATTTCGGGCTGAAATTTAGGGACCGGACCGGCCAATTTCTTCAATGGGCCAGGACCGATCGGTCCGGTCTAGAACGGGCCACGAGCAGGCCAAAAAGCATGCTCGCTCCGTCCAGCCTGAGCTGCCAGTCTGCCATCGGCCATGGGCTCCGACGGCCTGACTGCGTTCGCGCTCCGCCTGGCCAAGAAGCTCGCCGAGGGAGAGATACCAGGGGCAGCAACATCGCCTTCTCGCCGCTGTCCATCTACACCATGCTCGGCCTGGTGGCCGCCGAAGCCCGCGGCAGAACCCTGGATGAGCTCCTAGTGCTGCTTGGTGTCGCGTCGGCCGACGAGCTCGCCGGGTTCGTGCACGGCCTCCCCTCCGACCCGTCCAGCTCCGGTGGGCCTGTCATAACATACACCTACGGTGTGTTTCACCAGGAACACATGGAGCTCACGCCGGACTTCCTCCACACCGCCACCGAGTCCTACAAGGC
This sequence comes from Triticum aestivum, assembly GCF_018294505.1. NCBI lineage: Eukaryota > Viridiplantae > Streptophyta > Magnoliopsida > Poales > Poaceae > Triticum > Triticum aestivum. The sequence continues at coordinate 599,145,719 of NC_057802.1, forward strand.
AGAGATACGCGCCGTCGACTTCGCTGAGGTAGCACTCTGTAAAATAGGGTCTAGCATATTGTACATGTACACGTATTTGTATATGTATGTAATTGTATTATGATCATCTATATAAATAGACGTGAGGATGGATGTTAGCCACCCACGCAAAACCCTAAACCTACCTCTTTAACTTGGTATCAGCCAGGTCGGGCCGTCGCCGCACGTCCCTCACGCCGCCGCCCGATCCCATCTTCCGCGTCGCCGCAGCTGCTTGCTAGCTAGCCACAGGGCCGCCGTGTGAACACTACGCGCTGCCCGATCCATCCGCCGTGCGCCGCCTTTCCGCGCCGCCGCCGCCGCGAGTTTCTTCTCCGCCGCCACGCGCTGTCGTCCTTCGCGCCGCCGCGATGTCGTCTGCCGCCCTTTCGCTCTCTAACAGCGTCGGCACCATCACCTCGCCCGCAGCTGCCACCGTTCCCGCCGCCCTCGCCGTTCCGGCAATCTCTGTTCGCCTTGGCCGCCACAACTTCATGCTGTGGGGAGGCATCACCGGCACCGTCTTAGCCAGCGCCAACCTCCTTGGCTACCTGGACGGCACCACGGCGCCCCCGACAAGACCATCACCGTCGGGACTGGCGATGCTGCGACGACCGCCACTATCCGGCGTACCATCACTGGTGGACTCACGATCAGAAGGTCAAGGGCCTTCTCCTTACCTCCATGGAGGAGGACATCACCTGTCAGCTCATCAGCTGCGAGACGGCGCAGGCGGTATGGACGGCCGTCGGTGCCATGTACGGCGCGCAGAGTCGCGCCAACGTCCGTCACATCCGGCGTCAACTCCAGAAGCTGCGGAAGGAGGAGATGTCCGCGGCTGAGTACATGCACAAGATGAAGGCCCTCGCCGACACCATGGCTGTCGCCGGCTCTCCAATTCGTGATGATGAGCTCATTGATCACATCCTCACCGGACTCGGCTCCGCTACAACTCCATCGCCGCCTCCCTGGGTGCGAGTAACGCACCTATGCCCTACTCCAGCTTCTACTAGCTCGTCTTGTCGTTCAAAGCGTTGCAGGCTCAGCAGAGTGCGTCGGAGGGGTGGACTCCCTCCGCCAACGCCGTGACTCGCTCGGGCTCCTACGGCCAGGGTGGACGTGCTCCCTACTCGGAGCCCTACCCCTCCCAGGGTGGGGGTCGCTCGGCCGATGGCAACGGCCAGCCCGGGCATGGTCGCCAAGGCGGCAACGGCGGCCCCAACGGTGGCCGCGACCGCAACCCCTCCTACGCCGGCAATGGTCGGCAAAGTAGCGGGGGTAACAGCGGCAACAACGGTGGTGGTGGCCGTCGCAACAATCGCTGGCGCCCCCGGTGTCAAATTTGCAAAAACTGGGGGCATGAGGCCGATGATTGTCGCAAGCGCTATGACCAGGACCACAACACTCGCTCCGCCAACTCGGCCTCCACCAACACTGTGGACTATCCTTGGGTACTGGACACCGGGGCTACGGATCACCTGACGAGTGATCTGGAACGCCTCCAGGTTCACGAGTGCTATGATGGCAAGGACCAGGTTCAGGTGGCCAATGGTGCAGGTTTGTCTATTTCACACATTGGTCATTCCCGTTTACCCGGTTCATCTCTTAAACTGCGCAACATCCTTCATGTTCCACACATCAGAGAGCATCTCCTTTCTATCTACCGTCTTGTTTGTGATAATGACGTGTTTATTGAGTTTCACCGTCGTCTTTTCTTTGTTAAGGACAAAGCAACCAGGCGCGTCATGTTGGGGAACGTAGTAATTTCAAAAAATTTCCTACGCACACGCAAGATCATGGTGATGCATAGCAACGAGAGGGGAGAGTGTTGTCCACGTACCCTCGTAGACTGACAGCGGAAGCGTTATCACAACGCGGTTGATGTAGTCGTACGTCTTCACGATCCGACCGATCAAGTACCGAACGTACGGCACCTCCGAGTTCTACACACGTTCAGCTCGATGACGTCCCTCGAACTCCGATCCAGCCGAGTGTTGAGGGAGAGTTTCGTTAGCACGACGGCGTGGTGACGATAATGATGTTCCACCGACGCAGGGCTTCGCCTAAGCTCCGCAATGGTATTATCGAGGTGTAATATGGTGGAGGGGGCACCGCACACGGCTAAGAGATCTCAAGGATCAATTGTTGTGTCTCTGGGTGCCCCCTGCCTCCGTATATAAAGGAGCAAGGGGGAGGCAGCTGGCCAAGGGGAGAGGCGCGCCAAAGGGGGGAGTCCTACTCCCACCGGGAGTAGGACTCCTCCTTTCCTTGTGGGAGTAGGAGAAGGGAAGGGGGAAGGAGAAAGAAGGAAGGGGGCGCCCCCCTTCCCTAGTCCAAATCGGACCAGATCATGGGGAGGGGCACGGCCATCTTTTGAGGCCTTTCTCTCCTTTGCCCATTAAGGCCCAATACGAATTCCCGTAACTCTCCGGTACACCGAAAAATACCCGAATCACTCAGAACCTTTCCGAAGTCCGAATATAGTCGTCCAATATATCGATCTTTACGTCTCGGCCATTTCGAGACTCCTCGTCATGTCCCCGATCTCATCCGGGACTCCGAACTCCTTCGGTACATCAAAACTCAATAAAACTGTCATCGTAACGTTAAGCGTGCGGACCCTTCGGGTTCGAGAACTATGTAGACATGACCGAGACACCTCTCCGGTCGATAACCAATAGTGGGACCTGGATGCCCATATTGGCTCCCACATATTCTACGAAGATCTTTATCGGTCAGACCGCATAACAACATACGTTGTTCCCTTTGTCATCGGTATGTTACTTGCCCGAGATTCGATCGTCGGTATCTCGATACCTAGTTCAATCTCGTTACCGGCAAGTCTCTTTACTCGTTCCGTAATACATCATCCCGCAACTAACTCATTAGTCACAATGCTTGCAAGGCTTATAGTGATGTCCATTACCGAGTGGGCCCAGAGATACCTCTCCGACAATCGGAGTGACAAATCCTAATCTCGAAATACGCCAACCCAACAAGTACCTTTGGAGACACCTGTAGAGCACCTTTATAATCACCCATTTACGTTGTGACGTTTGGTAGCACACAAAGTGTTCCTCCGGTAAACGGGAGTTGCATAATCTCATAGTCATAGGAACATGTATAAGTCATGAAGAAAGCAATATCAACATACTAAACGATCGGGTGCTAAGCTAACGGAATGGGTCATGTCAATCACGTCATTCTCCTAATGAGGTGATCCCGTTAATCAAATGACAACTCATGTCTATGGCTAGGAAACATAACCATCTTTGATTAACGAGCTAGTCAAGTAGAGGCATACTAGTGACACTCTGTTTGTCTATGTATTCACACATGTATTATGTTTCCGGTTAATACAATTCTAGCATGAATAATAAACATTTATCATGATATAAGGAAATAAATAATACTTTATTATTGCCTCTAGGGCATATTTCCTTCACGTCATTCTTCAAGGTAGCAGTCACCGGGGGGGGGGGGGGTCTACCCGATTCCCTTGCTCGTGCATCGTCCTCGTCATCTTGCCATGCTTCATCCAGTGTCCGCGTTTCGTCCTCGCAGTGGCATCAACGTCTAGGTCACCCTACCAATAATGTGGTCACCTCCATTGTTCGGAGCCATGACCTTCGTTGTTCTAGTTGAAATAATTCACCATTAGTGTGTGATGCATGTCAGCGTGCTAAGAGTCATCAACTACCGTATTCTATGTCTTATCATGTCACTACTGTACCTCTTGAATCAATTCATTCAGATGTTTGGGGTCCCGCTATTGCGTCTTCGGGGGGGGGGGGAGGGGTACAAGTATTATGTTAGTTTTGTTGATGACTACACGCGCTTCACTTGGGTTTATTTGCTTAAACATAAGTCTGATGTTGAGCAAGTCTTTTATAACTTTCAGGCTCATGTCGAACGCCTTTTGGATTGCAAAGTCAAGGCCGTTCAGTCCGACTGGGGTGGTGAATACCACAAGCTTCATCGCTACTTTCAACGCACGGGCATCTCCCATCGTGTGTCGTGTCCACCTACGTCTCAGCAGAACGGTATAGCCGAGCGCAAACACCGTCATTTGGTCGAGACCGGCCTCGCCTTACTGGCGCATTCGTCTCTCCCACTACGGTTTTGGGATGAGGCCTTTCTTACGGCATGTTATTTCATCAACCGTATGCCCACTCCGGTTCTCAACAAGGACACGCCCCTGTTCCGTCTATTTCATGTTCAGCCCAATTATTCTCTCTTAGGATTTTTGGGTGTGCTTGCTGGCCTAGTCTCCGCAAGTATAATGCTCACAAGCTGGAGTTCTGCTCCAAGATGTGTGTTTTCCTTGGTTATAGTCCTCTGCATAAGGGCTATAAGTGTCTTGATCGCACCTCGGGTAGGATCTACATTTCTCGTGATGTTGTTTTTGACGAGTCAGTTTTCCCTTACTCCAGCCCGGGTGTCTCGGTTGATATTGCTTCAATTGAGCACACCCTCACTTTTCCATCCAATGAACCGGTTTCGGATGTCCATGTGCGGAAATACGACCTGTCATATTTGTCACCTGACTTGTTTTCTGCAGATGCTGCTCTAATTTCTTCCCAGGAAACCGTCGCCGCACCTGCATCCGCCGGCGTGATGGACGTGCATGGCCCCGACGTGCATGCCCCGTCTCCCGAGGCTGCCTCGTCGGCCTCGCCCGCTGGCGCGTCTACGGCCCCTACGGCCCCATCGGCCTCGCCTGCTGGCACGTCCGCGGGCCCGACTGGGTCGCCCGCTCCGTCCCCCGTCTCGCCTGGGTCGGCCCAGCCCGCCTCGCCTGCGTCGGGCATCGCCAAGTCGCCAGCCACGTCCCCTGGGCTGCCGTCCCCGCCTGCTCCACCTCGTCAACTGGTTCGGCCCAGCCCGATGCGTCTCCCCGGCCCGTGTCGCCTATTGCTGGAAATGGTTCAGCCGCGACACCACTGGTCGGGTCTCCGTCGTCGCCGCCACCATCTACCGACGATGCAGCTCCCGGGCACACTATGGTCACTCGTCACCGCGATCATACGCGTAAGGCCAAGACATACATAGATGGCACGGTGCGGTATGACACTCGTCGGGGTGCATTCTTTGCCGCATCCACTTCTCATCGTGATGCTCTTGGTGAACCGGCCTGGCGTGCCGCCATGTCTGCGGAATTTGCTGCCCTTTGTCACACGAACACTTGAGTGTTGGTGCCTCGGCCTCCTGGTGTTAATGTTGTGAGCTGCAAGTGGATCTTTAAGACCAAGCATCGTCCGGATGGTTCTGTTGACAAGCACAAAGCTCGCCTTGTTGCTCGTGGTTTTACTCAACAGCAAGGGATCGACTATGGAGATACTTTCAGCCCCGTGGTGAAGCCTGCCACGGTTCATCTGGTCCTCTCTCTCGCTGTCTCCGGCGGGTGGAGTCTTCAACAGATTGATGTGAGCAATGCTTTTCTCCACGGTTTTCTGGCCGAAGATGTCTACATGCAGCAGCCCCCTGGTTTTGAGGATGCTCGTTATCCCTCTCATGTCTGCAAACTCCAGAGGTCCATCTATGGGCTCAAACAGTCGCCGCGTGCCTGGTATGCTCGGTTGAGTCAGCGGCTCTCACAGCTTGGTTTTGTTCCCTCCAAGGCAGATGCGTCCCTGTTCATCTTTTCACATGGTGCTATTCAGATATACATGCTGGTGTATGTTGATGATATTGTGATTGCTGGTTCTACACCTACTGTGGTGGATCGCCTTGTGCAGTCCTTGTCTGTGAGTTTTCCCATCAAAGACTTGGGCCGGTTGGAGTACTTCCTTGGTTTGGAAGCGTCATTTCATTCAGGGGGCATGACATTGACGCAGAAGAAGTATGCACTTGATCTCCTTCATCGCGTTAACATGGAGAACTGCAAGTCCACTTCCACGCCACTTGCTACATCCGAGAGCCTTTCGCGTCACAGTGGTGCATTGCTGAGTACTGAACAGTGTAGTTGGAGCACTTCAGTATCTGACGCTCACTCGTCCAGATATCTCCTTTGCCGTGAACAAAGTGTGCCAGTTCCTGTCCCAGCCTATGGAGGTTCATTGGGAAGCAGTTAAGCATATTCTGAGGTATGTCAAAGGTACGCTAGACACGGGACTACGGATTCGTAAGTCCAGATTTACTGGAGTCACTATATTCACCGATGCAGACTGGGCAGGCTGTGTTGATGACAGGCGTTCTACTGGTGGCTTTGCTATATTTGTTGGACCCAATCTTATATCTTGGAGTTCCAAGAAGCAGCCTACAGTCTCGAGGTCTAGCACCGAGGCAGAGTATAAGGCATTGGCGAATGGCGCGGCTGAAGCCATTTGGATAGACACAGTTCTCACAGAACTTGGAGTCACACGGCAGCGCACACCCATATTGTGGTGTGATAACTTAGGGGCAACTTACCTGACGGCGAATCCAGTGTTTCATGCTCGGACCAAACACATTGAGATTGATTTCCATTTTGTGAGGGAACGAGTAGCTGTTGGTAAACTGGAAGTCAGGTTTATCTCAACTGATGATCAGCTAGCGGATGTATTTACTAAACCCGCTACTCGACAGATGCTAGACCGTTTTAGAACCAATCTGAATCTTTTATGTAGTTCAGATTGAGGGGGCATGTAAAATAGGGTCTAGCATATTGTACATGTACACGTATTTGTATACGTATGTAATTGTATTATGATCATCTATATAAAAAGACGTCAGGCTGGATGTTAGCCACCCACGCAAAACTCTAAACCTACCTCTTTAACTCACTCTAACTTTTTTTCTTCATCTGTGACGTTGATCGCTGTTTCACATTGGCAATGGTACGTCATTGTTTGTTACAACGTGCATGTGTAGGATGAGGTCAGGGAGGAGACCAGGAAGGAGATCAACCAGTGGGCGGCGGCGGCGACGAACAATCTCATCTCGGAGATCCTGCCGGAGGGTTCATTGACCGACCTCTCGAGGTTCGTGCTCACCAACGCCATCTACTTCAAGGGCGCGTGGGAGACCCGCTTTCCCAAGAGTCTCACCGAGGACCACAAGTTCCACCGCCTCGACGGCGCCGACCCCGTCGACATCCCCTTCATGACCCTGCCGGGAACATCCGAGCTCTTCGTCTCATACAATGCTGCCATGTCGCGGTATTCCATGTGCGTCTTCCTCCCGGACGAGGACGACGGGCTGCACGCCATGGTCAGCACTCTTGCGGAGGTGGGTGGCTCTCTGCTCGACCACGTGCCCAGGCACCGTAGCGGCGTGAGGAAGCTTTTGTTGCCCAAGTTGAAGCTGTCATTCTTCTGTCGTCTCGCCCAAGTCCTTCGAGGCCCAGGGCTTCGGGAGGCGTTCACCGAGGAGGCCGCCGACCTGTCCGGCATCGTGGACAAGAGCGTCTGCAACGTGCGCTTGGATGAGGTGTTCCACAAGGCCGTCATCGAGGTGAATGAGGAGGGCACCGTGGCGGCTGCCTGCGCCGCCGTCATCGGCCGCAAGAAGAAATGTGCAATGAGGTTGGAGTTCATCACCGACCACCCTTTTGCGTTTTATATCGTGGAGGAGGTCTCAGGGGCCGTGGTCTTTGCCGGTCATGTACTGGACCCTTCTAGCTCACAGTAATAATAAGCAGTAGCAATTTTATTAGAGCTCCTACTGTAAGATTTGGTATAAGCGTTCCCACTCCTCGAGGGAGCCGCATTGTGTATATTTAAATTGAGCAAACGAGCCTTGCCGTGGCGTACAAGGGAGTCCAGAGAGAATACCGATCTGGTTCGGTATAGGAGATAGAGATAGCTACGGGAGAGAGAGATAGAGATAGGTTAAGATTACATGAGGTAAATAACTCAAACTCTAACACCTACTAGTAGTTAATTACTGTTCTGCCTCGAACAACTATAGATAATCGTCAACAAACTAAACAAATCGACTATATATTTTCTGTTGCTATTTCAAGCTTTATTTGACCCCTCTGTATGTTTTTATGTCGTTCAAATATCGATGGTCATCCATCTCTGCATTTTGGTAAGCTCAACGTTGATGCAGCCCATCATGACCTGAGAGATATTGCCGCAAGTAACATGATGATTGATAGACTGGCGATGCAAGCAAGTGTGGTCATTGGTGCTCTCACCGTACGATTTGTAGTGAATTGGTTGTTACTTGGTTTTGGGTTGATGCAACACACGCCGATCACAGCACTGGTTCCACCCCGAAGAGAGAAATTCCATTGATCACTGTGAAACAACCGAATGGTTGCAGCGTCACTTTTCACTTTTCATCAGACCAATGTTTTAATCTTCTTGCGGAGAGACTTAGGGATTCCCTACAAAATAACCCATGTACGTTCAAGAGTACACTACAGCTTCTGCAAACACCATGTCAATTTTCTTGAGCGGTAATCTCAACTCTTTGCTCTTCAAACATATGCGGAGGATCTGTTTTGAGGGGTACAGCACTAAGAGATCCATGTTTGTGAGTTGGACCACTTGCCAGTCCCCTCTGGTTCCTCTACTAAGTTAATTTTTTATTTTGGAAAAGGAGGTTAAAAGTTAAAACCCCCAGCCTCTGCATCAACCGATACATACATCAAGCCACCCGAAGCCATCACTCACACATACAACCTCGATAATGAGGAGTGCTCTCACTGCCCATATCTACAGCCGTTGTTGTCTCCGATCCATCCGAATAATGTGTCGGAACCTACAGCCGAAGCAGCAAACCTAAAGCGTGCACCACATGCACACGTTTTAGAAGGCGCCACCACCATCGAACCGCTGACCCATCTTCAGGAAAGGGATCTGCATCATCCTTGCCAATCCGGCCATCCGTCGATGCCACCACGACGCCCAACGGCACCACCACCCTATGCTCGTCCATCCAGATGCGTCTGCCATCGAGACTCGGCTGCACCATGCCGCCAAGACCCGCCGCCGTCGGCACAGTAGATAGAACGCCGCTCGTCCTGCCAACCTCGACACCGTTGCCGCTGTGGGATCTTCACGCATAGCGTGACGCATGATTTAGAGCTGGGGCACTGGTGCATGGTATGGGAAGTCAATTGTAGTGTGCCCCTCTACCTTACACAAGAAGCGCAATAGTGGTCGTGTTGCTGGGGCTGGGGGGCTTGTAAACAATCTAGGAGTGGCCAAGGCGACTTAATCGGAAACATTTCAAACTAGTTGTAGCCCTTGTCACCGGCGCCTTGCCCACCCCTTATGTTGATGTTGTTTCGACTAGAAGTACTTCCAGACCCTCTGTATGGCTTGTGGTAGTCATGCAAGGTGTTGGATCAGGTCGTATTGCTGCCTCCAGCATTACCACCCCACCTCCTTGTTGGTTATGATATGATCTCAAGCCGACCCGTGACTAAGACACTCACTGACCAGCTCGTCGTTCGAAATGTATGATGCCTGCACCAGGCTCTGCCCAGAGAGTGTTGCAACCAAGACAGATGGAAACAACCCACATGCCATATTACCGGCCCGTGAAACTAGCCCATCCGGCCAACTTGGGCCCACCAGCACCACACAACAGGTGACCAAGAAGAACTCTATGGCCCATGGGGTTCATGGGGTTCGGGTGGACCATGGTAGTAGATCAAACCGCACTGACTGTGACCACGGGGTTCGGGTTGACCATGGTCCTTAACCTCCCCTCTCAAGGTGCGCACGGAATGCTCACTATGAAGAGTAGAACAACTAACAAGACCCAAGACACTAGAATTGCTAGGACAATAATACATAAATTTTAGACCTACAAAACCTTACGAACTGTGTTACGCAATCTTCCTCTAAATTCTCTCCTCTCCCTGATTTTCATGGGGGTGGGGCCCCTCCCTCCCCTACATGCCTTTCCATGGATGTAGCATTCCTTGCAGTAATATATCAGAAAAAGAGCAAGAAAAATTGTTAGCGACTAATAACCCGATATCTCAAAATATGTAGGGCGGGCATATTCTTGAGAGAGCTGCTGGGGGCGCGATCATGGTGGTCTTCCGCCCGGACATGAGTTCAAGGTTAGGTGGTGCCATGAATCTGGCCAACATGGTGTTGGGCGGTTTTCTTCCAAACGGTGGTTACCTGAGAGGACTTAAATTGTATGATCTACGTCCACAGGCGAGGACGACGGAGATACTGGCGACGAGTGGTGTTGTCGTCTCATGCAGATCAACACCGACTGCCATTTGTGAGGATGATATAGGCCTCCGAAGTGTCCAGAACTCAGGATTTGGCAGTGTCGTTGTCCTTTCTCCTTGTCAAGTTTTCTTCGGATGGTAACGAGTGGCTCTTGTCGAGTCTCGTCGTCCTACTTGTACGAGCGTGGTCATTGCTCGCCATAAGGACCGTGCACATATATGCAATTATTGGGACCAAGGCAAGTGGAGGAGACAATATTATTTGACTTCGACTAGGTGATACTTCTCGAGTACACAGTCTTGAGCTCGAGGGTGAAAACTCTGGTTTAACCCTAATTGGTTATACCTGACAATGGCGGCATTCTTTGCGTCCTTACCTTGATGATGTCATTGCTCGAATTTTGCTCTGAATTGATATTGAAGGTGAAAACCATGATATGACCTTTGGTGGTTGGATCTGGGGATGGCGACACATGTACATTGTTCCCTTTCTAAAGGCGCCGCTTTCGGAGAACCTTTCTCGTAGTCTTTGTGTTTTCTAGAGATGGTTGGCGCTGATGGTCACTGTTGTATTTTGTCAATTGTTGTTTTCATTACTTAAGTTTTCTTTTCTCTCTCTCTGTTTAGGCATAGCTTTGGTCTTGCAAGACTTTGTTGTTTGTCGGCATGATCATTTTCTATGGGTGTTGTGTTGGTTGTGTGCATCTTAGTTATGTGGAGGCCGTTTGTGTATTCATTGTGATTGTATACCCTACATTATGAATCAATAAAAAAACAGCCTTTATATCATTTTTCCCTAACTTGATGAGATCCAACGGACGGAGCCTATCCCTTCGTTTGACAGTTACAATAATCGGAAGGTGTCCGCTGCCCAAACCTATTTTTATTAGGGTTTAGCATCTTGACTAATAATACAATGTAATATACCCTTGCGCCGTCGTTTTAATTCACCTTCCCTTACGGGCGCACACGAGCGTCAATAGTGTCAACAGACGACAATGGAGGATCAGGCGAGGCCAAGCAACAAGGCGCGCGCGTCGTCGTCATCGCCTGCCCGTGGGCTCCGGCGGCCTGACGGCGTTCGCGCTCCGCCTGGCAAAAAAGCTCGCCGCGGGCGATGGCAACGTCGCCTTCTCACCGCTGTCCGTCTACACCACGCTCGGCCTGGTGGCGGTAGGAGCACGAGGCAAAACCCTGGACGAGCTCCTCGCCCTACTCGGCGCCTCGTCCCCTGACGAGGTCGCCGCGGGTTCGTGCGTGGCCTCGCCTCCGACCCATCCGACTCCGGCGGGCCCATCGTCACCTACGCCTACGGTGTCTTCCACCACAAGAAGATGAAACTCACGCGAGCCTACGTGCACGCCGCCGCCGAGTCCTACAAGGCCGAGATACGCGCGGTCGACTTCGCTAAGGTCAGCGTCTTCATCTTGTGGCACCGGTGCTTGGTCAATCGACATTATAATTGTATATAATAAATTCGTGCATGCATGCAGGGTGATTTAGAGAAGATCAGGGAGAGATCAATGAGTGGGCGGCGGCCGCGACGAACAATCTCATCTCGGAGATCCTGCCGGAGGGGTCATTGTCCGACAATTCGAGGTTCATGCTCACAAACGCCATCTACTTCAAGGGCGTGTGGAAGAGCCGCTTCCCCAAGGACCTCACCGTGAACCGCAAGTTCCACCGGCTGGGCGGCGCGGCCGCCATCAAGGTCCCCTTCATGACCTTTGCCCCGGGAAAACACGAGCTGTTCGTCTCGTACCACAAAGACTTTGACGTGCTCAAGCTCCCCTACAAGACCGGCCACGCGTCAGCCCCCACGTCTCGGTATTCGATGTGCGTGTTCCTCCCCCACGAGCGTGACGGGCTGCCCGCCATGGTCGATGCTCTGGAGGCGGCCGGCGGCTCCCTGCTCGACCACGTGCCCAAGTACCCGTGCAGCGTGAGTAAGCTCCTGCTGCCCAAGTTCAAGCTCTCCTTCTTCTGCCGCCTCGCCCAACTGCTCGAGAGTATGGGAGTCCGGCAGGCGTTCAGCGAGGAGGAGGCCGATCTGTCTGGCCTGGTGAAAAAGAGTGTCTGCGATGTGCGTTTGGACGAGGTATTCCACAAGGCGGTCGTCGAGGTGAACGAGGAAGGCACCAAAGCGGCGGCCTGCACCGCCGTCGTTGGTGTCAGGAAGTATTCGGGGAAGACGATTCGGAGGGAGTTCGTGGCTGACCACCCGTTTGCGTTTTATATAGTGGAGGAGGTGTCCGGGGCTGTGGTCTTTGCCTGCCATGTCCTTGACCCTTCTAGCCCATAGTACTAGTAGTAATGCCGTTGAGGCTCGTAGCTAATTATTCTGTCTCAGACAATGAGTGACCACCGCCTAGAAATTGAACAGTGTTCAGCTATATATTTTTTGCTTGCTTTCTTCCTCTATAGTTTTTCTGCCATGTTATGCATGGATGGAGCAGCACGTGCTCCATTATCAAACGAAACAAAGATTCGCACACCAGCTCCTAGTGAGCAATCTCAACAATCATAAAGATAACATGACCAAAGAGAGATCAAAAGATAAACATAACAGCAACAACGCAGCTGCTAATCTACTGCAACATCACAGATCCCAGGCACAGCGCGCCTGGTCTTCAACGGGGGCTACCCGCCTCCGGTGACCAGCATCCATTCAGCGTAGATACTGGGCTCGTTGAAGTCTTTACGCCCAAGTCCCTCTTCTCGATTTGTGAGTTGAAGGCCCCCGATCCCAGCGGCACAGAGATTTGATCTTGCTCCACAAGTCCTTTGCGAGAAGCAGCTATGGCTCCATCAACCACCTAGGATCAGCAGAGGTCTCCGAATGAACTCTGTGAGGGAATCCACAAAGTTCATCAGGCGTGTTTTGTCCTTCTCCGGCGTCAAAGCTGCCCAGAACCTGGTGGTCTTTAATATCAGCCTCCACACCTGAGTAAGAGACATCCATATGGTGTTGTTAAAAATGATAGTTACTATATTTCCACAAACACCACAGGACAACAGAACTTATGGTATTCAGCACCGAATTTTTGTTATTAGAGAGCCAGAATCTGGCCACCGATTAATAATCACGGCCCTCCTGAATCTTAAAATATTCACTTATGAATGCCCAAAGATTTGTAGCTATAACACAAGAGAAAAGCAAGTGGGAAATAGATTCCTCATCAGGGCAGAAAACACAGTCATATGGTTTGATTATATGTCTCTCCTCAAGTTGTCTCTAGTCATAAGTTTGTTATATGGGAAAGCAACTAGAGGAACACATGAATTTTTTGGGGGACCCTGAGTTTCCACACAGCAGGGGTGAAAACAGGCTGAAGCCCCCTAACTATTTGTGATGATTACTATCACATGGTGACGAAGTTTGTGTTTAAGGCTTTGAGTAGTGTCTACAAGAGATGAATACTGGCATAATTAACACCGATATTTGTATATAATAAGTAGTCACTTTAACTGCGGGGATGGATTGAGGACTTGGAGGTGGTAATGCGAGCCTCATATGATCGAGACTTGAGAGAGTATTCATATACGATGGGAAACACACAACATATACAAAGGAAACAAGTCAAAGAGGAATGAGATAACGGGTGCGGGTAGACCCATTGAAGCAAAGCGGACCCCACAAAACAACTGATCATGTAATGGTCCAAAATTTGACTGGGTGCCGATTGAAACGAATCTACTGCAGTTTAGCAAATAGTTCTTAAAAATTCTTTTCGCTCGCACGCATGCAGTTCATGGATAGACTGTAGACCTTATACTCTTAGTGTAATAGCGCCCAACTTGAGCCACGTTTGCATTGCGTGAATCTCAAATTATACGCTTCTTTTTACGCGGGTAATTGATCGGTGATATTCAATGTTACGCCCTCTGTAAACTAATATAAGAGCATATAGATCACTACTTTAGTTGTCTAAACGCTCTTATATTTTTTTACGGAGGGAGTACATGGTTGCCAATCTCTCTAATTTGGCATCGATTGATTTTCTGCATTCGATGATGGGCTCCTGTACATCTCTCATCTTTGGCTATCCTTTGGCTCAGCTGGGTTGCCACTTCTATCTAGGGAGACAAGCTTTTCTCTTCCATTAACATATTAAACGTTCCCATCTCGACCTCAGCACAACCACTCCCTGCCCAGCGTTCGCCCGCCAACCCGTAATGACTTGTCTTTATACCTAAAAACCTTACATACCCCTCTAAAAACTGACAAGGGAGCATTCATGGCCCTCTAGCCTCCCCTCCTCCTATAAAATACCCTGGCGTCCGCCCCAAAACCCCAATCCGCCTTCAAGCCCTAAATGCTGCCCCCCAAATCCCAAATGCCATGCCGCCCACGGTGACTATGCCCCCAATGCTCCATGGTGGCTAAGGGGGGACCTATTCGGCCAACACGTCCTTGTCCTCCTCCGCAGCTCATGCGCCACACCCATCCCAGTCCTCCAACCGTTGTCCTCCCCCTCCTTCTCCAACAGCGAGGATGACTTGATTTCCATCTCTTATTTGTAGTCCCAATGCCAACTCGATGCAACATTCCTGTGGTTCACAATATGCGATAATAAATCTTTGTAAAAAAACATGAAATCGAAGTGTTATGATCCTCGTCACTTCAACTTTTGGCATAGATTCCCGCAAAAAAGAACTTTAACTAGACTGGGTATATAGAAAGGAAAGAAATGAGTAAAGAAAGGAGGTTGTTTGTCGGCCAAACTGCATACAGTCTGTATTCTCAATCAACTGATGACAAATACAGACCCAGGACTTGATAGATGGATAAAAAGAACTACTCAACACATTAACTCTATGTAGTTTCACTGATAACCCACGATACTTCTAGAATGGTAGTTTATTAATGTACAGTACTAGAATGATAGTTTACTGATAACTGGAAGGAAGGCTCCAGCAAAATAAAAATGGTTGTTAAATGGCGGGCCATGCAGCTCAGCAACCACAAAGGCGAAGCGCCAAATGAAGGGTAGATTTCCTGCCAATCTTGTAGTCCGCCATGGTGTGGTGGTCCTCCAGCTGATTGCCATTAAAAATGATGCGCTGCTTTCTAGGTGGAATGGCGTCCTTCTCGTAGATCTTCACCTTGACACTGTTGATGGTGTCCGATTGCCCAACCTCAAGGGTGAGGGTCTTGCCTTCCAGGTTCTTGACAAAGGTCTGCATTATCCTACTTTTTTCTGGCCTACACGGGCGGAGGACAAGGAGGAGGGTGGACTCCTTCCATATGTTGTGGTCAGCCAAGGTGCGGTTGTCGTTCTCCAGCTGTTTGTTGGCGAAGATGATGCACTGCTGGCCCTTGGGAAAGCCCTCCATCTCCTGGATCTTGGACTTCACGTTGCCGATGGTGTCTAGGCTGTCGACCTCGAGGGCGATGGTCCTGCCACCCCGCGTCTCCGTCACGTAGATTTGCATCTTTTCCTGGAGGTCAATCGTAGAGTCATGCTGGATGCCATAATGGGCCAATGTACGGTTGTCTTCTAGCCACACCCCGTCAAAGACGAGGCAGTACTGCTGCTGGATCTTTGCCTTGACGGTGTACAGGGTGTCAGATGAGTGGACCTTGAGGCGGATTGTCATGCCGGTGGGGGTCTTGACAAAGATATGCATTCCAGATGAGCTAGCAAACAAAACATCAACAATTGTTAGACAATACTAGTAAGTGTGCACGTGCAACGCACGTATCCTAATAAAGTAAAATAAAAAATGAACTTTTGTATTGTTGTATCGGAACATTTAAATGCGTGTCATAGGTCATAGGTCTCAATGATTTCAATGTAATAATTTATTTTAGATGAAGTCATAGGTCTTGTTTGACCGGTGAAAGACTTCCATTGTTGCAATGTTATGATTCCAAAATTCGAAATACAAAAATGAAAAAACTTTGTGCATGTAACACACGACAAATACACATGTCTTCACATAAAATTAACAATCACATAAATGTATTGTAAAAATAACAACTAAGCAAAATTATCTAGTAATCATCATTTGATGATGATCCTCTCTGGAAGGTCCATCTTTTGATTCGATCTATCACTACTAGAAAAAGAGCTATAGATGGAATGGCCACTAATGGCGCGCCAGACATGTGGTGCGCCATTGCTATGTAGCAGTGGCGCACCATGTGCTGGTGCGCCATTAGTGTATCACACTAATGGCGCACCAGACACACGGTGCGCCACTAGTAACAATTTTTTTTATTTTGCCAGACATATTAATGGCGCACCAGGGCACAGTGCGACATTACTAGTTCTAACTAGTAATGGCGCACCAGCCACATAGTGCGCCACTACAATATTTTTTTTATTTTTTATTTTTTGCAAAAATATTAATGGCGCACCTGGGGCAGTGCGCCATTACTAGTTTAAGCTAGTAATGGCGCACTGCTCCCTGATGCGCCATTAGTGTCTTTTTTTTTTTGCAAAACTACTAATGGCGCACCACCAGCAGGTGCGCCATTAGTAACGAGGGTTACTAATGGCGCATTAGGTGGTGGTGCGCCATTAGTAACCTGGGACGAGCTAGATATTTTGGACAGCCACACCTACCCACTCACTTTCCCCACTTCATTCTCTCCTCCTTCCTCCAAGCTTGTCTCGGCTGCCTCCTCCTCCTCACCTCATTTGCACCATAAATTCATCCAAATTACGTGGTTAAACCCCCTTTTTTGATAGGTAAGTAAGGGGGAAGCTATCTTTATGTTGTTCTCCCTCCAACAACGTGCACATGCACTTTTTATGTCCTAGCTAGATCTATGTATGTTTGTGGTGTTGCATATGTTTGTGGTGTTGCATATATGTTTGTGTTTGCAGGTACCGGTATTTGAAATGCGATAGTTGCCAATATTTTGCCGGAATGTTGATTCATTTCCGTTTCGGCGAGAATTTTGGCACTATGCATTCTTTTTGGTCCTATTTTTAGGGAAAGTCATGCCAAATTTTTTCTTGGTTCTAAAATATCGTTTTGCTCTACCCCGCAGGCGACCATGGTCCGCACGATGACCGAAGGCATCGTGAATAGGTTTTTGAGCTCCGCGAAGGCCGAGATGCTTGAAAAGAACGAGACGGAGATAAGATGTCCGTGTCGAAGATGCAAGCTGAAGAGCCTTATTGCGGACCCGGATTCCGGGCAGGTGCGGGACCACCTGCTCTTGCGTGGTTTCATGGATGGCTATCGGTGGCAAGGTGATGAAGATGACTATGAAGTCGTCCATGGGGGTCGGGCAAGAAATGAGGATGGGCAGCAAGACAACCACCGCGGCTCGGGCGGGCGAGAAGACGAAGAATCTCCAGGACAAGATCACGACGGTGATGCTGTACACGGTCATCATGTAGAAGATGCCGGACATGATGATGAGGAAGATGCGGGAGCAGACGAAGGGCATGATCATGAAGATGAAGATGCCGGCGGAGCAGACGACGATGGACCATCGATGGGCTGGGTGCAGGACCCTCATATTCAAGAGCTGCTTCTCAAGCAGACGGATAACGCAAGAGCTGCCGCCCGAGAGAAAGCCAAGCTGGATCAACTGGAGATAGACGCGGTTACTCCATTGTATGAAGGATGCAGGCCCGAGGATACCCGCCTGAAAGTAACGCTCATGGCTTTGGAGATGAAGGTAAAGCACAAAATGACCGACGCATGCTTCGACGAGAACATGTCATTCTGGCACGAACGTCTTCCCAAGGGGAACAAGTGCCCGACCAGTTTCAAGGAGGCGAAGAAAATCGTGTGTCCTCTGGATTTACCGCACGTGAAATACCATGTGTGCATGAACAATTGCATCATTTATCGGGACGAGCACGCGGAGTCTACCATATGTCCGGTGTGCGGCGTCACTCGATACAAGAAGAGGAAGAAAGCTCCTCAAAAAGTGGTGTGGTACTTTCCGATCACTCCTCGTCTGCAGCGGTATTTCGCGGACCCTAAGGTAGCAAAGCTCCTGCGTTGGCACGCGGATAGGGAGGAGAAGAAGCGAGAAGATGACGCAAATGATCCGGAGATAAATAAAAAAGACAAGATGCTGAGTCACCCTAAGGATGGGAGCCAGTGGCAAGCGTTGAACTTCGAACACCCAAAATTTGGGAACGATCCAAGGAACATCGTGCTGGGCGCGAGCACCGATGGAGTCAATCCGTTTGGCAGCCAGAGAAGCACACATAGCACCTGGCCTGTGTTTGTGTGGATGTACAACCTCCCCCCTGGTTGTGCATGAAGAGGAAGTACATTCACATGAGTATGCTAATTGAAGGGCCGAAACAACCAGGGAACGACATCAATCTGTATCTGGGGCTGCTGGAAGAGGAGCTAGACACGCTGTGAAAAACGCCAGCCAATACATGGGACGCCGCAGAGAAAGAATATTTCCCTATGAGAGCCGCACTGCTCACGACGGTGCACGACTATCTCGGTTTCGGATATCTCGCGGGGCAGGTGGTCCACGGATTTTCTGGATGCGTCAGGTGCATGGATGACACAACGTATCGCCAGCTAGATAGAGATCCCGGGTCTTCGAAAACCGTGTTCATGGGACATCGAAGGTGGCTTCGCGACGATGACCCGTGGAGGAAACGCAAGGATCTGTTCGATGGTGAAACCGAACCCCGAAGACGCCCGCGTACGAGGAGCGGCGAGGAAATAGACGAGCTGTTGAAAAATTGGAAAGATTGCCCTCTGCCGGGAAAGAAGCAAAAGGCGCCAGAGCCGGGAAAGAAGCGAAAGGCGCCAGAGCCACTGCTGAAGGTATGGAAAACGAGGTATGTTTTCTGGGACTTGCCGTACTGGAAGATCCACCGTGTGCCTCACAGCCTTGATGTCATGCATATCACGAAGAACGTGTGCGAGAGTCTGCTTGGTACCCTGCTCAACATGCCAGAGAGGACCAAAGATGGGCCGAAAGCAAGGGCAGACTTGAAATCAATGGGCATCACGGAGGAGCTTCACGCTAATGATGATGATGATGATGAGGCGAAGCAGGACACGGAAAGTCGTCGCAAAGGCAAAAAGGCCAAGAAGACCGGAAATGACTTCCCTCCCGCGTGCTTCACTCTAAGTCAGGAGGAGATCGTTCAGTTTTTCACCTGCCTCGTAGGAGTAAAACTTCCTTACGGTTACGCGGGGAAGATAAGCAGATACCTAGACTCAGTGAAGCAGAAGTTCAGCGGGATGAAGTCTCACGACTGTCACGTGCTGATGACGCAGATACTTCCAGTTGCAATCCGTGGGATCATGGACGCGCACGTCCGTGAAACGCTATTTGGCCTATGCAACTTTTTCGACGTCATCTCTCAGAAGTCGGTTGGCGTGAGGCAACTCAGAAGGCTATAGGAAGAGATCGTGGTGATACTATGCGAGCTTGAGATGTACTTCCCTCCCGCATTCTTTGACGTTATGGTGCATCTGCTGGTCCATATCGTGGAGGATATCATCCAACTCGGGCCGACGTTCCTGCATAGCATGATGCCGTTCGAAAGGATGAATGGTGTCATCAAAGGATACGTTCGCAACATGTCACGTCCAGAGGGAAGCATAGCCAGGGGCTTTCTGACCGAAGAGTGCATCTCCTACTGCACGAATTATCTAGGCATCGAGAACCCCGTTGGTCTGCCCGTCAACAGGCACCTCGGCAGGCTCGCTGGATGGGGTCACCGTGAGGGTCGCCGCGAAATGCATGTCGACTTCGATGGTCGACTCGCCGACTTTGAAAGAGCAAACCTAGTCACGCTACAACACATAGACGTGGTCGATCCTTGGGTGGTAGAGCACAAAACGTTTATTGAGAAGACGTACAATGACCGAGGCCAACAGAGGACGGACGGAGATATAATCAAAAAGCACAACTCATGTTTCACGCGTTGGTTCAAGCAGAAGCTTTTGTCGTACCCTTTACATGAGGATTCTTCCGCGGAAGAACAACTCATATTCGCCTTGTCACAGGGCGCCGAGCACAACCTGATGACGTATGAGGCGTACGATATCAACGGCTACACATTCTACACCGAGGACAAGGACATGAAGAGCGATGGTTATCAGAACTCCGGGGTAACGATGGAATCCTACACCGGTAACGACAAGGACATATACTACGGAAGGATCGAGGAGATCTGGGAGCTGAGCTACGCTGGAGAGAAGGTCCCGATGTTCCGTGTCAGATGGGCCAAGAGCGTCATAAAAGAAGACCGGTATTTCACCACCATGGTTATACCCGAAGCCAAATCCAAGACCGCAGGCGCGAACGTCACCGCGAAAAATGAGCCATGGGTACTGGCTTCCCAAGTGGACCAATGCTTCTTCATTACCGACCCATCAAAGCCCAGTCGTGTTGTCGTGAGGAGAGGCAAAAGGAAGATCATCGGAATGGATGAAGTCGCCAATGAGCAAGACTTCGACAAGTACGGCGACCCGAAGATGGAACATGACGACGACGATGAAGTATTAGCATACACCACAAGAAGAAGCAGGACCACCCTACCTAAAGGACGTCCGTTCAAGAGAAGAACTCCATTTACGAAAAATAAGGGCAAGAAGATTGTGAACAGATAGCTAGCTAAGATCGATTGTATTTAAATTGTAGCCTTCATTTCTCGATTGTATTTCATTGGCAATTTTTGAACTCATGAATGTTTTTAAATTTCATGGACACTCGATCTCGATCCCCCTCCATCTCGATCGCTATCCCACCTCGCCAGATTCGGCCCCCCTCGCCGCCGAGCACCCCCCGCACCATCTACCCCGCTCCACCAGCCGCTGCCGCCGACCCCCCGCACCCTCCCCCACTCCACCGCCGCAGACGACCCACCGCACCCTCCCCCGCTCCACCGGCCGCCGCCGCCGACCCCCGGCCCGCACCCTCCCCCACTCCACCGTCGCCGACGACCCACCGCACCCTCCCCCGCTCCACCGACCGTCGCCGCCGACCCCCGGCCTGCACCCTCCCCCACTCCACCGCCGCCGACGACCCCCCGCACCCTCTCCCCCGCACCCTCCCCGGCCCGCTCCACCGTCACAAATGAATGCAACTAAAATTGCAAAAAAAGCAAATTTGATTATATTTTCAAATAACAAATTTGATGATATTTTTTAAAAAATCATTACTGTTTTTATAAAAAAATATTACTGTTATGATTTAAACAAGTTTGAACATATTTAAACACAAATAAATATCAAACAACATTTTAAATGCATAAAAACAAAAATTGGGGAGCTTGGGAATCGAACCCAGGACCTCCTGGTGTGTGTGCTGTGTGCTGACCAGTCGGGGTAGTGGGCGTGTTTTGATGGAGATAGGGTTAGGTGGAATATAACCTGACCAGTCGGGCTAGTAATTAAAACAAAATTCTAATGGCGCACCAGGGGGAGGTGCGCCATTAGAATCGACGTACTTATGGCGCACTAGGGGAAGGTGCGCCATTGCTAACCCACTCCACTTGTTCCCCTCGCACTGTGGCCTCCCTCCCTCCCTCGCCAGATCCCCCACTCGCTCCCAACCGTACACCGCCGCCCCCTTGCTCCGCCCCCTTCGTCCGCCGCGCCTGCACGCCGTCGGTGACGCCACCGCCGCTGTGGTCTTGCGCTGCCTCGACGCCGCCGCCCCGACCCCCGCGGGACTCCACCCCCGCCGCCCCCGCGCCCCCGAACGGGATCGGCCGAGCGCGCGCTGCCCGCTCCTCTCCTCTCCTCCTCCCTCCGACGAGCGAGGGCCTCCTCTGGCTCCTGCAGCAGCCGGCGAGCACGGCCCCGACGCGCCCATCCCGCCTGCCCCTGCCGTCCTCCGCCACCGGCCCCTGCTCTCCTTCGACCGCGGCGAGCGAGGACCCGGACGAGCTCGGACCCCGACCGCGACCCCTTCGCCGACCCCGACCCCGACCCCTCCGGCGACCATGTACCTCTCCTCCTTCCTCCTTCCTCCCTCTCTCCACCATTCCCCATTCCCTCCCTCCCTCCCCTCGACCGTGGCAGTGTAGGTCATCTGACCGTTGGCAATTTGTTCCATGTATAACCATTGATTATGCCTTTGAGGCAGTTAGTTAACCTCTCACCTATGTTCATGCAGGGATATTATTCTTGGAAAAGCCACTGTTGGTGAAGGAATAGAAAGATAAGCAGGTGCCTATCTTCAGTCCCAATCTAACAGGGTAGTCCATGGATTCAAACTAGCTAAAGGAGATTCAAACTACCGAACCTTTAGGTTAACAACTCAACACAAACCAATCCCTGAAAGCAAAAACTCAACACAAACCAAGTGCATTATTGTTGTGACTGTTTTCATGTTTGCAGAACCAATATTTTTGTGCCAACAATCAGTTTACTCCCTCATGCCAACAACCACTCATTTTTCAGTTAACTCCTTACAGTTCAGATCATATTTTGATTGTCAACAATAGTGGACTTTTAAGGCTTTTTTAGAGGCAATACTAGTGGATATTAGGCCTTTTTACAGGCAATAATAGTGGAATTTTAGGCTTTTTTTTGAGGAGTGTGTTTCATGCTGGCCTACAGTGATGAATTAGTCAGAATTGTGTATGATTGTGCCTAAAGTACATAATCTAAAGATACAGACAAAATAATTAGGGGAGCATGTGTGAATCTAAAGTATATTGTCAACTTCCAACATTTGCTCTGTTGTCCATGTGGTTGAAGCAATGAAGTTGAGTGTGTCATTCTTGCTATGGTCATGTAAGAGAAATGCTTTGCCTTGCTAATTTTACCATGAGATTTGGGGTAATCAGCTAGTTCTGGTCAAAGCAAGTGGTTTTCCTGAGCTATGCCTTGGTTAGAAAATGATGCATGATGGTTTGTTCAGAAGAGGAATAATCCCAGGATAGCACCTATCATGGGGTCAAACCTGGGACCCCTATTGTAATTTGATTTTGATTATTAATTTTTCTGTGAGCAGATGAATTACAGTGTTTGTGTTGTAATGAAATTTGAGCTGAAATAGAACTTGACAGCCTGTACAGTGAATATATGCAGTGAACAGAAATTGACAGGTTTTCTTGACTGAATTCAGTCCTGTACAGTGAATATATGCAGTCAATATACAATCATTGTAATTTTTGGGAGTAATTTTTGGTGTCAAATCACTCAAGCAGTAACTGAATTTTCAAACTGAACTTGACACAATACTATTCAGTTAATTTGCTTGGACAGTAGTATGTATTATATAACATTGTTATTAGAAAAAAAAACATGAGTAACATGTGTAGAAATGAGTATGGTGTGAAATACTTACCTTGGGTACTGGAAAATGTAGCGTTCTATCATGCCATGAGTGCATTAAATTGAAAATCAAATAACCAGACAAGGTACACTAATAAGGAGCTGCCACAAATGAGGAGCAGCCGGTGAAAAAAAAAGGGCAGCCGGTGCTAAGTATCTCAGTCTCTCACCGCACACTAATGAGGAGCAGTCGCTTTCTCACAACATGATGTGTGTGTGTGGCGAGACGGTGAGAGACAGTCACTTTGCTTTCTCCGCCGCACGCCTCCGGCCGCCTTCTTTGGAGCAGGGCGCACGCCGCCGGCCGCCTTCTCTGGAGCAGGGCGCATCCTCTCCGGGCACGACGTCTTCTGGCGCCCCCTCCCCGCACCACCACCACCACCACCACGCCCTCGCCCCGTCTCCTATCCCCATGACGGCCTTGCCTCGCCAGCTCTTATCCCCACCACGGCCTCGCCCCGCCGCCTCCTCTCACCACTGCGGACTTGCCTCGCCGCCAACCCCGTGGATCTTCCCTACATCGACTCTGCCGCCGCCATCATACAGCCGCAGAGCAGATCGAGATGCGAGCTGCTGGACACGATGCATGCAGGAGCAGGCATCTTGAATTGGACCGAGATCTAGTGCGTCGACCTCACACAGTCGCTCCGGGAAGGAGTTCGCAGCCTACGCTCGGTTGCTGAAGGTATGCTGTTCGATTAGATGTTGTTAATGCACCTACGATTATCAGTGGGGAGTTAGTCAGGTGACATTTTTTAGGCAACCATGCTGTGATAAAGCTTCTTGATTTGTGGATTTGAATTCTGGGTGGCTTAATTTGTCACTATCAGCTAGCTCTAATTGATGTTGAGTCTTTGCTTTTTGAGACGTTGTAATGTCGCAACCAAGTTGGTATCTGCACTGTTTCTATCAGAAATACATGTGAGTCCATTCTTTGACATCTGAACTTTGCTGATGCTTATTCCATTGTATGCACAACAGGCACCTTCGCCACATTGTCATCCATTTGTGAGATGTTTCTGTTTCTCCATGTTGGCATGGATGCATTGGATATAGAGTAGTGGAAGATTGTTAGCGGAACACATACACAGGTAGTAACATATTTGTTGTTCAAATGTATAATATGCAGCCCAATGAAATGTATCGCCTTGAGCACCATTATTTAGGCCAGATCTCATGAGAGGTGCTGTGTGAATTGCATTGGCATACAATAAGGTAAAGAATTGCATTGGCATACCAAATCTGTTGGTCAAATGTGCTTCAGGAATGCTATGCAGTGAAAAAAGAAACATAATAGCATACCTGCCCTGAATGCTCTGAGTTATAGTAGGAGGCGTACCCATCCGTCTGAAGACTGCTCTTAATATATTCTTCTCTTTTCCATGTTGTAACATCGAGATCAGTCCACTTATCGGATTTTAATTCCATGTGCTTGGATGCATATTTGAATAAATCCTCTAGTCCTTCTAGCTGTTGTACCAACAAATGGAAAAAGTATAAGCATCACAAGTGAGAAATAAGAAAAAAAAGGTTCTTAGAAAAGATGGGGGAGTAGGACTAAGTACTAACCGTATCAGCGAGGTCCTTGCGGCTCATGTAAGGGCCTAGCGAGTCGAGCACTTGGACACATTTTTTTCTGGCATTTATAACACATAGGTACCAGTGAAAGTCGTCGTTGTTTATTGGAATGTATATCTGAAGAAAATGATTATTTTAGTTGTACTCATATGTGGACGAATCAGTCGTTCTTGCTGTAATTCATAGAAATATGTAGAAAAGTAAGACTAACCATATCATTTTCCAAATATGCTTTGGCTCTGTTTAATACCCATGCTGGTGCAGCATCCATGTCATCTGAGGGCAGATAGCTACCGATCTTCATCATCTTAGAGATGCATGCATTCTCTAAGAACACACTTCCACCTGACCTTACTTGTAGATGCTCCGTAAAAATCATGCAATTTATGTACGTATTTATGACCTACAATTAAAAGTATACATAGTATATTAGATGACACATACTTCTAATCAAATAGCATCTTCATGTCCTAATATACTTACTTCGTCGCCAACCCATTCTTTGGGAGATAGAAGAGATAGTAAATGTCTTTTTTTTTTCAGAAATGCGTCGCCGATGCTCACTACATTTCTTTCTTTACTTGGTTCAGATCTGATTTTTTCTATAACGGACCAATCATCGCCAGTGCAGGCATAATCTGTCACGATGGCCATGATAACATTTAATGATAATGAACACAAAAACAATAATATAGCAGTACAAGGACATTGAAGGTTTTGTTCTGTGCCTTGTGGAGAAACAACATAGTCTTGTGCCTTCTTAGGCTTGTTATGCCGTCGTATATGTTTCTTTATATGCACGGGCATTGTTAGCTCGTCCTCTATAGTTTGAAGCCCTTCCGTGGCGGGTGTTTGTGCCAATTTCTCGTCCTCAGTTGCCACCATTTGTTGACTTGTTTTGTTGTGGGTTAACTTCTGAAAACAATATTAAAAGAATTACCCGTATGTAGGATATAATATAATTCGAATAATTTTGGAAGAAATAGTTGGAAAAGGAAAGTCACATTTGTATGTTCAGAATCTTTGGCCTCTCTGTTTGCTCTGTTTTCTTCAAGAATATGTGTATATTCTAGGCTCTCCGTGCAATTATTTTTCTCCACTTCATTATTGTTCGGTATTTCACTTGATTCGTCATCTCTCGGTAGCTGAAACACATGGTAGTATAATACTATAACAGATAGAATATCTTTTTGATATGATATTGTACTAAAAAAATTTACAAAGTGCTCTGTGGCGTTAGAATTAGAATAGTAATGACATGTGGAAAGAAAACTTGCCTACGTGGACTCGGGATATGTATCCTCCTGTACGGTCATCACCTCATCAATATGCATATTCTCTGTATCCTCCATAGTAGAGTCTTCTTGTATCACCTGTGCCGACTCATAGTTTGTATCCTCGTCTTTCTTTATCACCTTTTCAACCTGCATATTATCTATATCCTCATCCTTTGCTACCTTGTTGATGTCATCCTAAAAACCCAAGTATGACACTTTTAGATAGGAGGAAACCTTGCATAGAAAGAACAGAGATACAATATGTCTTTACCATCTCGATAGCATGGACAGTAGTACCGGATCTGGATGGAGATTGACTCGCATGTGGCACCGGTGACGGAGGCGCAGACATGGATGAAGATGGTGCTTCACCAAGGGCAGATGTGTGCGGCTCAGTTGAGAGACTTGTTGTGGAGGTATGTTGGGATGCGGCTGAGAGATCACGAGGGAGGATGGAGGAGAGGTGAAAGTAATGGTATCAGGCAATATAAGGCAGAATCGTGAGAGAAAGGAAACTACTATCGCGATAATTGGGGACTCCTGATTGCTATCATCCACGGATTTATCTGAGGCCCCAGAATCTTATCTTGTGCTTTTTTATACTCACACAAAATATTGGAGTTATTTTCGTGGTACAATTTATATGCATAAATAGTGGGTTTGGCCCACCTTCCTTCTGTAACTGTGGGCTTAATTCAGAAAATGCACACCCTTTTAATATTTGAGAAACTAATTTTTTCTGTTTCATTTGAAATTCAGCTGATGTATGGTGGTTGCCTTCTTGTACATGAGCTTACGACTGCGGGAGATCACGACTTGTTCTTTTGATTTTTTTTGGTTCATCACATGATCCATCAAGCCAGCCAAGGCGGAGATCAGTGAAGAGGTGAAGTAGAAAATGGAATCGGAATAGGAGGCATATCTTCAACTGGTTTGATGCATGTTGGAAGATGTATTCTCGCCCACTGTGGTTATCCACCAGTTTAGTCTGTTACATGACTTATATTCTTTTATTTATGAATACTGTACGCTATATTCTTTTAAATTTTTTTTCTGAAAAAAGAAAGCATGTGAGCTCGTGTGCTATAGATCCAGGAACGTCCTATTGGCAACATAGTAGTAATAACGCCTTTTAACTTCAATATATTCCAGGAATCTCAGCCTTTTGCAGTTTTCGTTACAAATATATCATAGAGCATCTCACTTAGGCATTCAAGAACATGTTTAACAGAACATAATTTCGAACGAAAAATTTAGATAGTACAGGATACAGCACAAAGCGTTCCTTATTATGTATGATCTGACACCATGACGTAGCATCATTCCACCATCTTCTTCTCTTCCAAATAGGTTTACAAGTTGCACATGTGGAGACCAGTAACCACAGCAAAGCCTCAATTCTACTGAACAAGAATATTTGTCAAACCTGAATCAACAAAAACTGTTAAGTGATTAGTGCATGACATGAGATACGGCTACAAAAATGATAAGCTTGTAAGGAGCTAGTCTCATAAGCTGGTTTTGAAAGCGAACATAGTAGGTGAAAATAAATAATAGAATAATGCACCTGCCTCATCTCTCCAAAACATCTCTGTAGACAATGTTCTTGGTGCTTTTCCCGGATTTATCAACATCCTTGTTTGGCTTGGCCAATATCCGTGTCGTATCTCTCGACACTCCTCTTGACAATGCAACATATAGCTGCCCATGTGAGAATACTGGCTCGGGAAGGTAAATGCCGACATTTGGGATGGTCTGACCCTGTGCCTTGTTAATTGTCATGGCAAAACTCAGGCGGATGGGGAACTGTTTTCTCTTAAGTTTGAAAGGAAGTGAGATGTCCTCTGAGGGTGACATAGGGATCCTAGGTATAAACACCCTCTTTCCAGCATGCTGACCACCAACAATCTCCGCATCGATTGCATTATCCTGAAAGGCTCTGATCATAAGCCGTGTCCCATTGCATAGACCATTATGAGGGTCGAGGTTCCGGAGCAGAATGACCGGACAGTTGACCTTTAATTTCAAAACATGCGGGGGCAAGCCATTTGGTGTGTTTGAGTTCAAAAAATCAATTATGTATGTGTGAATCATGTATGATAGTTAATATGAGCCAGAAATGACTACCATATGAACTGTTGCATCTGTAGGCTTGAAGTGGCGGTCGTAACACAGTCAGTTGGGACGACTCGTTGGCAGAGTTGTTATTATTAACATTTTCATTGTTAGAGACGACAGTATCTGGTGTTGTTAGTGAACATGGAACATGAAGTGGAGTCTGATCACTCATTACCACATCAACAGGTATGCCTGCATCAAAATTGTATTACCAAAGCCAGTTGCTAGCACACAAGAGCCGGTAGTATGTTTGGATGTAGGAGAACACATGACCTTCCACAACTGGTGCGTGTCGTTGCTGGGTGATAGCAGACTGCGCACTGGGCATATCCATAGTGTCAAAACCTGTCCAAAGGGACTTTTAATTAACATGAGTTTAGCTGTGATTAATGAAATGTATGATAAAGAACAGAGAAAATTGAGTAACCAGGCGACATGGCCACGGGTGGCTTAGATGGAGTGTTGGTTTCATTTAAAACCGCGGACATAGCTTTCTTACTATCCCTTGCCTCCTTTCTTTTTTTCAATATTGCATCCCTGTTTAGTGCATACCTCTCCCTTTCTCTCTGTCTCTTTAGTTCTTTTGGATCTGTTTTTTGACCTGCGAGGCAATGACATAGTCGGTACTTACATGATATTAGTAGCTAAGAGTAGGTGATATCTGTATTTACCTGAACTGTCGTTGTTCGTCAGGTCCTGAAAGGGATTACGTACCCCACTACGCTGAGATCCGGACATATTGTCTTGTCAATGAACACTTACTGAACCGTGCCTCAACTCAGTTTGCTATGCAAATCATGATGTACTGTAAGTATGAAATTACAGGTTGTCAGATTAAAAGAGCAATTCCCCATGTCTTATGTCTGACCAAAAGACGTGCAAATTCAAATGATCTAACCTGTGCACTGGCAGGTACGGAAGTAGTCAGATGTCTTGGAGATCTGCTCGCCACCGGGGTGATGACACCGGATGTAAGGCAGCGCGCCGGGTCGAGGACGTCGCAGACACCGGGGAGAGGGCGGCGTGGCGACGACGGCGTATTGAGGAGAGTTAGGGCTGCAAGGCGGGTCGAGGGCGTTGCGTCGTCGCGGAGACCAGGGGCAAGGGTCGCGTGGCGAGGGCGGCCGGGTGGGGTGGAGCGAGGACGGCGGGGCGGCGTGCCGACGCGAGGTTCGTGGCGTGGTGGTGGCGTTGATCGCGGAGATAATGTTTATTCGCTGGATGGAGGTGTCATCGTTAGGATGTGTAGGAGCCTGGACGTGGGAGTCTGCCGGCAGAACATTTGATTAGAACCGTTGATCTGGTTGTAGTATGTTTGATGAAAGGTGGACAGTTGGATGATAGTAAGTGGGTCTGATCGGACGTCTAGGGTTATCCTGTGTGCACTTTGTCGTATGGACGTAGGGGAAGTCACGTTTGGTCTTTTAATAGTAGTATAGAAGGATGTAGAACACTACACAAAACACGAGCCCATTATTTAAATAAAAGAACAGTAGAAGCAAGAAGAGAAATCTACACTAAGCCTAGCCTGCAAGGTTAAGTCTTGAGCCATCAAGAACAATATACATGTTACATGTTCACTCAGCATATATACTCATGAGTTGCTAGAGCATAAAACGGAACATATGGTATTATCAATCAAGTGATACTTCTAATTGATTATAAGTTTCTCAACAAACTTCAACGTTTTTCTCTACTTCCCCTATTTGTCTCAGCATATATATTCACCAAATTGTATTATAAGTTTATAACCCGGGCAAACTTAGTGGTACACTACTATAGAATATTGCTGCTGTTTTTTCTAAATATAAATTTCTAGTTCCATTTTATATCAATAGCACTATATATAACTTCTCAGACACATACACACAGAAAAACTGTATAAAAAAGAATAACGATCTATGTGTCTACTTATGAATTCTAGTAGCGAGGAAAGATTAACTGAAACAGCTCTGAATTTCAGTACTGGGGAGAGTTTCGGAAAGACAGCTGATTAAAAGGTAAATCATACGCTATCACATGGATAAGAGAAATGAATGCACAAAACTGATTTAAGGCACCTAAACAACTCAAGAGCTATCGCAGTCATGGGGGTCAGGATAGCAACAGTGGAACCAAAAAAATATTGAGATCACAACAAGACAATTCGTGACCAAGAAATTTG
Organism: Triticum aestivum; assembly: GCF_018294505.1. Taxonomy (NCBI): domain Eukaryota; kingdom Viridiplantae; phylum Streptophyta; class Magnoliopsida; order Poales; family Poaceae; genus Triticum; species Triticum aestivum. Next base: position 599,176,242 of record NC_057802.1, read on the forward strand.
CGGACACTTCGAATGCACTGTAGGAAACATGAAGAGGTTTCCCAATCCAGACAAAGGCGGACTATTACGAAACTGATAACCCAACCGGAAGAGCATACATGGGCTGCATGGTCGTGAATGATATTTTTCATGAGAGCATTGCGTCTCCATAGAAATTTTTGACAACATGAACATGGGTGCGCTGGTGGCAGGCTGACGAGGGACCTCACACGGAAGGTTTTACTTTTATGTTAGTCGAGGCACGATACGGGTGTGGCATGCTGGGTTTGAGGGGAGGTGATAGAATTGGTACCGATATCGTACAGGCGAATGCCAAATCAGCCAAGAAGACTCACCTTTATAGAAGCTAGCTAGCTAGCTAGAGCGCCCTTCAGAGTGGCTACACTACCGAGTTAACAGCATGCAGATGCTTTAGTCCAGCTTTTATTTACACAAAAACGTCAACACTTGCAACAGGTAATTAAGGCCATAGAAGCCACAAAGAGAGATCTAGTCACAAACGCTAGCAAACATATATAACGATTTTTGGATTATCTTTGACGTTTATCTTGTTATTATTGTTTTATTTATGTATATAAACAAAACACTTTTTATAAAAAAAAGTATCTAGCTTATTAGATGGACATGCATATAACAAGAACTCCTATGATATGATATATACTCCATCGATCTCTCAAGATGAAGAGTTTCTTCCACAGGAAGAAATGATGAACAATTATAATCCTAAGATCTAGCAGAAGATGATGAGGTTAGCAAAAAATTCCATGAGGTCCCGCTACCTGACACTAACAGAAGGATCTATAGAAGGCTAGAATTCACCCAATCCATATGCAAACAATTGAAGGTGCGGTACACGTCATCGATCATACAGTGGTGCAGCAACCACAATATATAGCAACAGAAAGACCATTAATTATAATCAGGAACACAGGCACCCCAACCAAAGCAGCAGCAGGGAAGAGAGGTTTTCACAGTTCACTTACTCGTCGATGTCGGCGCCATCAATCTGCAACGAATGGCTGCCACCGTAGTCTTTGCTGTCCTCGCTGCTGCTGCTGCGGCTGCTGTCGCTAACTTCCTCCTCTTCCTCCTCGGAATCTGCGAGCTCATCAAACACGTAAGCCACTCAACAACCCCGCACAGAACAAAGAATGCGATGCGTGCGCGCACGCATCGTGCACATTGTGAGCAGGAATCAGCCAAACGTACCTTCCGTGCCAGAGGTAGAGACACCGGGAGTTGCTTCCTCGACGTGGTCTTCTGGGTTGGGACCAGCGGACGACAAGTGCAGGCGCTTCTTCGGGGACATTCTGGCAGGCTGGCTGTCAAGGATTTGATTTTCATGTTAGTAAAGGATTTTGCGCAGGCATCTCGGTGACAGTCAGTAATTGATATGCCAATTAAATGCTAAATGGAAGATTTAATTTTTCATCGTGATGCAGGTGCGGCACGTTGGAAGAAAACATGAAGTTCTCAATTAACTTACTACCAGTTTCTATGGAATAGAACCAACAGCGAGCACAGGCAAATGCAGAACGGGTGTAGCATGCTGGATTGAGGGGAGGTGGTCGAATTTGTATCGACAGCGTACAGGCGAATGGCAAATCAGCCAACAAGACTCACCGCTACAGAGTACAGAAGCTAGCAAGCTAGTGCAACCTTCAGAGTTGCTACCCTACAAGGCATCGATCTTAATCCGAAATCAGAGAGAGAGTGGTCTTACTGGTCATAGGGTTAAGCCCACCTTCAATCTCTACTGTCTGCTTGGTTGACTACTTTGCATTAGCTTGGGCCCTTTGACCTTTGTAACTATGTAACTTTGTTTCACCTATATAAAATAGAAAACACCATAGGGGACTCCCCCAACTGTTTCAGGTCAAAAACAAAGTTAACAGCATGCAGATGCTTTAGTCCAGTTTTTATTTACACAAAAGCGTCAACACTTGCAACAGGTAGGTCGTACAAGCAACTAGAGAAATCTAGTCACAAAGGCTGGCCAACACATATAACAATTTTGGACTATCTTCGCTGTTTATGAAGTGTCCAACTTAGTAGATTATGTTGTATGAGGACACACATGTAACAAGAACTCCTATCTATTTTCTTTTAGAACGAAAACTCCTATGTATCTGATATGATATATACTCCATCGATCTCTAGATGAAGAGTTTCTTCATGGAGAAGAAATGATGGACAATTATAATCCTAAGATCTACTAAGATATAAGTTGATATGAGATTAGCAACAAATTCAATGAGGAACCTACCTGACACTGACAGTAGGTCCATGAGGATCCTACCTGACACTGACAGTAGGATCTATACAGGCTAGAATTCACCCAATCCAATATGGAAACAATTGAACGGCGGTAGAGCCGAGAGGTGAAAATCGGTTACGTTCATTATAAGAAAAAATCAAGCAGTGGCACACCAACTACAATAGCATCAAAAAACAACTACCATGAGGAACACGAGCATCACAACCAAAGCAGCAGGGCTATTTTTGAGCTGCGGATCAATCTCGGTAGCCTACACAAGAGCAGCAGGGCTCTCACGAACAGCGTCTCTCTAGTCATCGGACTCGGAGCTTGGTCAGGTGGGTAGGGTTGCTCGGAGAAGGAGGAGGACTCCCGGCGCAGACGAAGAAGATTTTCAGGACGAAAGGGAGAGGAGCGGGTTAGAGCTTACCGAGAGGAGGAAGATCGAGTCCGGTAGGATGGAGTGCGGGCGGCGCTGCGGCGGCGGTGGCGGGGGGTGGAGAGCGAGATAGAGGGTTTACTTACTTTTGAGATGAGATGATAAAAAAGGAAGGGTGAGGCGTGTGGGGGAAGGAAGCCAACTTTTTTTTTTTGAGGGAAGGGGAAGGAAGCCAACTGCGGAGACACTGACGACACTGGCCCGCAGTCGACTGACCTGGCCCAGGCAGGTCGAGCCAGAATTATTATTTTTGGTTCTAAAAAAGAAGATTTGTTTTTTTAACTCAAACTTTGTAAACTTTCGACAGAGTTCTTGAAGAAAATACGAACACTATTTAGGAATCTTGTGATATGTTTCTTTAGTTTTATTAACATTTTCATAAGCAGAATACATGTGTGGCGGTTCAGAAAAGAAAATATGAAACTTTCAAGTAGGTATTGTGCATGCGAGGGCGGCAGCGGCGACAAGTTTTTTTGCGCCCAAATAGGTATTTAATATGACTTTCAAGTAGGTATTTTGGTGTCATTCTATTCTTCATCGAATAGAGGCGCATTTCTTTTAGAAAAGGGGATGACCCGTGGCCTCTTCATTAGGGAGATACATGCATCCACTTTATCAATTATTTACGAAAACCTTACAAAGTAATACATCAATATGTCTGAAGCCGCTATCTTGGCAACATCTGTCGCTACTCATATCCATTGATAAAGGGATGCAGAAAGTGTGGGCCGAATACCCACACCTCTCACCTAGCCTAACATCTAAAGCCGGAGGCCCCAACCAAGCCACATACCTGGTCTGGGGCACAAACCGGTCTGACGCACCCCCATACGTCATCGTCGCCATCTTCCATTAATCCATCTTCGGAGGAGGTACCGACGCATTGACCTTGCCAAGCCTGCTGTCGACGCCCCCACGGCGCCAGACAGTACCTCCTCCCTACGCGCGTTCATCATCACACATCCGTCATCGAGACTGATGTCTACTACGCAACCTTCTTCTTGTAGACGTTGTTAGGCCTCCAAGTGCACATGTTTGTAGGACAATAGCAAATTTCCCTCAAGTAGATGACCAAAGGTTTATGAATCCGTGGAAGGCGTAGGATGAAGATGGTCTCTCTCAAACAACCCTGCAACCAAATAACAAAGAGTCTCTTGTGTCCCCAACACATCGAATACATGGTAAATTGTATAGGTGCACTAGTCCGGCGAAGAGATGGTGATACAAGTGCAATATGGATGGTAGATATAGGTTTTTGTAATCTGAAAATATAAAAACAGCAAGGTAGCAAGTGATAAAAGTGAGCGTAAATGATATTGCAATGCTAGGAAACAAGGCCTAGGGTTCATACTTTCACTAGTGCAAGTTCTCTCAACAATAATAACATAATTGGATCATATAACTATCCCTAAACATGCAACAAAGAGTCACTCCAAAGTCACTAATAGCGGAGAACAAACGAAGAGATTATTGTAGGGTATGAAACCACCTCCAAGTTATCATTTCTGATCGATCTATTCAAGAGTCCGTAATAAAATAACACGAAGCTATTCTTTCCGTTTGATCTATCCTAGAGTTCGTACTAGAATAACACCTTAAGACACAAATCAACCAAAACCCTGATGTCACCTAGATACTCCAATGTCACCTCAAGTATCCATGGGTATGATTATACGATATGCATCACACAATCTCAAATTCATCTATTCAACCAACATAAATAACTTCAAAGAGTGCCCCAAAGTTTCTAACGGAGAGTCAAGATGAAAACGTGTGCCAACCCCTATGCATAAGTTCATAAGGTCACTGAACCCGCAAGTTGATCACCAAAACATACATCAAGTAGATCGAGTGAATCTCCCATTGTCACCATAGATAAGCACATGCAAGACATACATCAAGTGTTCTAAAGCCCTTAAAGACTCAATCCGATAAGATAACTTCAAAGGGAAAACTCAATCCATTACAAGAGAGTAGAGGGGGGAGAAACATCATAAGATCCAACTATAATAGCAAAGCTCGCGATACATCAAGATCGTGCCACATCAAGAACACGAGGGAGAGAGATCAAACACATAGCTACTGGTACATACCCTCAGCCCCGAGGGTGAACTACTCCCTCCTCGTTATGTAGAGCGTCAGGATGATGAAGATGGGCACCGGTGAAGGATTCCCCCTCCGACAGGGTGCCGGAACAGGGTCCCGATTGGTTTTTGGTGGCTACAGAGGCTTGCGGCGGCGGAACTCCCGATCTAGGTTTCTTTCTGGGGGGTTCTGTATTTATAGGAATTTTTGGTGTAGGTCTCACCAGCATACTAACCAAGCAATTATGCCTTCTCAAAATAACATATCCAAAGAAAGCTCATCCCTACAAAATCATATAGTTTGGCCATGCTTCATTTTCGTCACACAGAATGCTCCCATCATGCACAAGCCCTCTGACAAGCCAAGCAATTGTTTCATACTTTAGTATTCTCGAACCTTTTCAACTTTCACACAATATATGAGCGCGAGCCATGGACATAGCACTATAGGTGGAATAGAATATGATGATGGAGGTTGTATGGAGAAGACAAAAAAGGAGAAAGTCTCACATCGATGCGGCTAATCAACGGGCTATGGAGATGGCCATCAATTGATGTCAATGCGAGGAGTAGGCATTGCCATGCAACGGATGCACTAGAGTTATAAATGTATGAAAGCTCAACAAAAGAAACTAAGTGGGTGTGCATCCAACTTGCTTGCTCACGAAGACCTAGGGCATTTGAGGAAGCCCATTGTTGGAATATACAAGCCAAGTTCTATAATGAAAAGTTCCCACTAGTATATGAAAGTGACAAAATAAGAGACTCTCTATCATGAAGATCATGGTGCTACTTTGAAGCACAAGTGTGGAAAAAGGATAGTAGCATTGTCCCCCCCCCCTTTTTTTGGGCCTTCCCTATTTTTGGCCTTTTTTTGCCTTTCTTTTTTTGGCCTTTCTTTTTTCTTTATTTGGCCTTTCTTTTTTTTTTCCTTTTTTTTCACACGGGACAATGCTCTAATAATGATGATCATCACACTTCTATTTATTTACAACTCAAGGATTACAACTCGATACTAGAACAAATATTGACTCTATATGAGTGCCTTCGGCGGTGTACCGGGATGGGCAATGGATCAAGATGGACATGTATGAAAAATTATGCATGGTGGCCTAGCCACAAATATGATGTCAACTACATGATCATGCAAGGCAATATGACAATGATGAAGCGTGTCATAATAAACGGAACGGTGGAAAGTTGCATGGCAATATATCTCGGAATGGCTATGGAAATGCCATAATAGGTAGGTATGGTGGCTGTTTTGAGGAAGATATAAGGAGGCTTATGTGTGATAGAGCGTATCATATCATGGGGTTTGGATGCACCGGCGAAGTTTGCACCAACTCTCGAGGTGAGAAAGGGCAATGCACGGTATCGAAGAGGCTAGCAATGATGGAAGGGTGAGAGTGCGTATAATCCATGAACTCAACATTAGTCATAAAGAACTCACATACTTATTGCAAAATCTAGAAGTCTTCAAAGCCAAGCACTACGCGCATGCTCCTAGGGGGATAGATTGGTAGGAAAATACCACCGCTCGTCCCCGACCGCCACTCATAAGGAAGACAATCAAAGAAACACCTCATGCTTCAAATTTGTTACACAACGGTTACCATACGTGCATGCTACGGGACTTGCAAACCTCAACACATGTATTTGTCAATTTCACAATTACTCAACTAGCATTACTCTAATATTACCACCTTCATATCTCAAAACAATCATCAAGTATCAAACTTCTCATAGTATTCAATGCACTCTATATGGAAGTTTTTATTATACCCATCTTGGATGCCTATCATATTAGGACTAATTTTATAGCCAAAGCAAATTACCATGTTGTTCTAAAAGACACTCAAAGTAATATAAGTGAAGCATGAGAGATCAATAATTTCTATAAAATAAAACCACCACCGTGCTCTAAAAAGATATAAGTGAAGCACTAGAGCAGACGACAAACTACTCCGAAAAATATAAGTGAAGATCAATGAGTAGTTGAATAATTATGTAACTATGTGAAGACTCTCTAACATTTAAGAATTTCAGATCTTGGTATTATATTCAAACAGCAAGCAAAACAAAAGAAAATAAAATGACGCTCCAAGAAAAACACATATCATGTGGTGAATAAAAATATAGCTCCAAGTAAAGTTACCGTTGAACGAAGACGAAAGAGGGGATGCCATCCGGGGCATCCCCAAGCTTAGGCTCTTGGTTGTCCTTGAATATTACCTTGGGGTGCCTTGGGCATCCCCAAGCTTAGGCTCTTGCCACTTCTTATTCCATAGTCCATCGAATCTTTACCCAAAACTTGAAAACTTCACAACACAAAACTTAACAGAAAACTCGTAAGCTCCGTTAGTATAAGAAAATAAATCACCTCTTTTGTACTGTTGTGAACTCATTCTAAATTCATATTGGTGTAATATCTACTGTATTCCAACTTCTTTATGGTTCATACCATCCGATACTACTCATAGATTCATCAAAATAAGCAAACAACACAATCAAAAAGAGAATCTGTCAAAAACAGAACAGTCTGTAGCAATCTGATTTGTTCGAATACTTCTGGAATTCCAAAAATCCTACCAAATTAGTAAAACCTGAGAAATTTGTGGTACCAATCCAGAGCAAAAAGAATTAGTTCAAAAGCACGTTTCTATGAATTATCAAAACTAATTTACTGGGCGCAAAAGTTTCTGATTTTCAGCAGGATCAACACAACTATCCCCGTAAGCTATCCTAAAGGTCCTACTTGGCACTTTATTGAAACAAAAGCTATAAAACATTATTACTACAGTAGCTTAACCATGTGGACACACAAAAACAGTAGGGGTAAATATTGGGTTGTCTCCCAACAAGCGCTTTTATTTAATGCCTTTTTAGCTTGGCATGATGATTTCAATGATGCTCGTATAAAAGATAAGAATTGAAACATAAAGAGAGCATCATGAAGAATATGACTAGCACATTTAGGTCTAACCCACTTCCTGTGCATAGGGATTTTGTGAGCAAACAACTTATGGGAACATGAAACAACTAGCATAGCAAGGTAAAACAAGAAAATCTTCAAGATTTTCAACACATAGAGAGGAAACTTGATATTATTGCAATATGTAGAAGCATATGATCCTCTCTCTTAATAATTTTCAGTAGCATTATGAATCAATTCAACCATATAACCAGCACATAAAGCATTCTTTTCATGATCTACTTGCATAGAAATTTTACTATTCTCCACATAAGTAAATCTATTCTCATCAATAGTAGTGGGAGCAAACTCAACAAAATAACTATCATGTGAAGCATAATCCATTTGAAAATTAAAATCATGATGAAAAGTTTCATGGTTATCTTTATTCTTTATAGCGTATGTGTCATCACAATAATCATCATAAATAGGAGGCATGCTTTCATCATAATAAATTTGCTCATCAAAACTCGGGGGACTAAACATATCATCTTCATCAAACATAGCATCCCCAAGCTTGTGGCTTTGCATATCATTAGCATCATGGGTATTCAAAGAATTAATATTAACAACATTGCAATCATGCTCATTATTCACATATTTTATGCCAAGCATTCTATGTAATTCTTCTTCTAGTACTTGAGCACAATTTTCCTTCCCATCATTTTCACGAAAGACATTAAAAAGATGAAGCATATGAGGCACCCTTAATTCTATTTTTTGTAGTTTTCTTTTATAGACTAAACTAGTGATAAAACAAGAAACTAAAAGATTCGATTGCAAGATCCAAATATATACCTTCAAGCACTCACCTCCCCGACAACGGCGCCAGAAATTGCTTGATGTCCATTACGCAACCTTCTTCTTTTAGACGTTGTTGGGCCTCCAAGTGCAGAGGTTTGTAGGACAGTAGCAAATTTCCCTCAAGTGGATGACCTAAGTGTGGGGAATGTAGTAATTTCAAAAAAATTCCTACGCACACGCAAGATCATGGTCATGCATAGCAACGAGAGGGGAGAGTGTCGTCCACGTACCCTCATAGACCGTAAGCGGAAGCATTATGACAACGCAGTTGATGTAGTCGTACGTCTTCACGATCGACCGATCCTAGTACTGAACGTACGGCACCGCCCCCCCTTCCTTGTCTAATTCGGACTAGAGGGGGAGGGGTGCGGGGCCTGCCCTGGCTGCCCTTCCTCTCTCCACCAAATCCCATGAGGCTCATTACACTCCCCGGGGGGTTCCGGTAACCCCCCGGTACTCCGGTATTTGTCCGAACTCATCCGGAACCCTTCCGAAGTCCAAGCATAGTCATCCAATATATCGATCTTTATGTCTCGATCATTTCGAGACTCCTCGTCATGTCTGTGAACATATCCGGGACTCCGAACTACCTTCGGTACATCAAAACACATAAACTCATATTACCGATCGTCACCGAACGTTAAGCGTGCGGACCCTACAGGTTCGAGAACTATGTAGACATGACCGAGACACGTCTCCGGTCAATAACCAATAGCGGAACCTGGATGCTCATATTGGTTCCTATATATTCTATGAAGATCTTTATCGGTCAAACCGCATAACAACATACGTTGTTCCCTTTGTCATCGGTATGTCACTTGCCTGAGATTTGATCATCGGTATCTCAATACCTAGTTCAATCTCGTTACCGGCAAGTCTCTTTACTCGTTCCGTAATACATCATCCCACAACTAACTCATTATTTACACTGCTTGCAAGGCTTATAGTGATGTGCATTACCGAGAGGGCCCAGAGATACCTCTCCGACAATCGGACTGACAAATCCTAATCTTGATCTATGCCAACTCAACAAGTACCATCGGAGACACCTGTAGAGCACCCTTATAATCACCCAGTTACGTTGTGACGTTTGGTAGCACACAAAGTGTTCCTCCGGTATTCGGGAGTTGCATAATCTCATAGTCATAGGAACATGTATAAGTCATGAAGAAAGCAATAGCAATATACTAAACGATCAAATGCTAAGCCAACGGAATGGGTCAAGTCAATCACATCATTCTCTAATGATGTGATCCCGTTAATCAAATGACAACTCATGTCTATGTCTAGGAAACTTAACCATCTTTGATTCAACGAGCTAGTCAAGTAGAGGCATACTAGTGACACTTTGTTTGTCTATGTATTCACACATGTACTAAGTTTCCGGTTAATACAATTCTAGCATGAATAATAAACATTTATCATGATATAAGGAAATATAAATAACTACTTTATTATTGCCTCTAGGGCATATTTCCTTCAGTCTCCCACATGCACTAGAGTCAATAATCTAGATTACACAGTAATGATTCTAACACCCATGGAGTCTTGGTGCTGATCATGTTTTGCTCGTGAGAGAGGCTTAGTCAACGGGTCTGCAACATTTAGATCCGTATGTATCTTGCAAATCTCTATGTCTCCCTCCTTGACTTTGTCGCGCATGGAATTGAAGCGTCTCTTGATGTGCTTGGTTCTCTTGTGAAATCTGGATTCCTTTGCCAAGGAAATTGCACCAGTATTGTCACAAAAGATTTTCATTGGACCCGATGCACTAGGTATGACACCTAGATCGGATATGAACTCCTTCATCCAGACTCCTTCATTTGCTGCTTCCGAAGCAGCTATGTACTCCGCTTCGCACGTAGATCCCGTCACGACGCTTTGCTTAGAACTGCACCAACTGACAGCTCCACCGTTCAATATAAACACGTATCCGGTTTGTGACATAGAGTCATCCGGATCAGTGTCAAACCTTGCATCGACGTAACCATTTACGACGAGCTCTTTGTCACCTCCATAAACGAGAAACATATCCTTAGTCCTTTTCAGGTATTTCAGAATGTTCTTGACCGCTGTCCAGTGATCCACTCCAGGATTACTTTGGTACCTTCCTTCTAAACTAATAGCAAGGCACACATCATGTCTGGTACACATCATTGCATACATGATGGAGCCTATGGCTGAAGCATAGGGAACACCTTTCATTTTCTCTCTATCTTCTACAGTGGTCGGGCAGTGAGTCTGACTCAACTTCACACCTTGTAACACAGGCAATAACCCTTTATTTGCTTGATCCATTTTGAACTTCTTCAAAACTTTATCAAGGTATGTTCTTTGTGAAAGCCCAATTAAGCGTCTTGATCTATCTCTATAGATCTTGATGCCCAATATATAAGCAGCTTCACCGAGGTCTTTCATTGAAAAACTCTTACTCAAGTATCCTTTTATGCTATCCAGAAATTCTATATCATTTCCAATCAACAATATGTCATCCACATATAATATTAGAAATACTACAGAGCTCCCACTCACTTTCTTGTAAATACAGGCTTCTCTAAAAGTCTGTATAAAACCATATGCTTTGATCACACTATCAAAATGTTTATTCCAACTCAGAGATGCTTGCACCAGTCCATAAATGGATCGCTGGAGCTTACACACTTTGTTAGCATCCTTTGGATCGATAAAACCTTCAGGTTGCATCATATACAACTCCTCTTCCAGAAATCCATTCAGGAATGCAGTCTTTGCATCCATTTGCCAAATTTCATAATCATAAAATGCGGCAATTGCTAACATGATTCGGACGGACTTAAGCATCGCTACGAGTGAGAAAGTCTCATCGTAGTAAACTCCTTGAACTTGTCGAAAACCTTTCGCAACAAGTCGAGCTTTGTAGACAGTAACATTACCGTCAGCATCAGTCTTCTTCTTGAAGATCCATTTATTCTTGATGGCTTGCCGATCATCGGGCAAGTCAACCAAAGTCCACACTTTGTTCTCATACATGGATCCCATCTCAGATTTCATGGCCTCAAGCCATTTTGCGGAATCTGGGCTCATCATCGCTTCCTCATAGTTCTTAGGTTCGTCATGGTCAAGTAACATGACCTCTAGAACAGGATTACCATACAACTCTGGTGCGGATCTTACTCTGGTTGACCTACGAGGTTCGGTAGTAGCTTGATCTGAAGTTACATGATCATCATCATTAGCTTCCTCACTAATTGGTGTAGGAGTCACAGGAACAGATTTCTATGATGAACAACTTTCCAATAAGGGAGCAGGTACAATTACCTCATCAAGTTCTACTCCCCTCCCACTCGCTTCTTTCAAGAGAAACTCCTTCTCTAGAAAGGATCCATTCTTAGCAACGAATCCCTTGCCTTCGGATCGGTGATAGAAGGTGTACCCAACAGTCTCCTTTGGGTACATATGAAGACACATTTCTCCGATTTGGGTTCGAGCTTATCAGGTTGAAGCTTTTTCACATAAGCATCGCAGCCCCAAACTTTTAGAAACGACAACTTGGGTTTCTTGCCAAACCACAGTTCATAAGGCGTCGTCTGAACGGATTTAGATGGTGCCCTATTTAACGTGAATGCAGCCGTCTCTAAAGCATAACCCCAAAACGATAGCGGTAAATCAGTAAGAGACATCATAGATTGCACCACATCTAGTAAAGTACGATTACGACGTTCGAACACATCATTACGCTGTGGTGTTCCGGGTGGCATGAGTTGCGAAACTATTCCGCATTGTTTCAAATGAAGACCAAACTCGTAACTCAAATATTCTCCTCCACGATCAGATCGCAGAAACTTTATTTTCTTGTTACGATGATTTTCCACTTCACACTGAAATTCTTTGAACTTTTCAAATGTTTCAGACTTATGTTCCATCAAGTAGATATACCCATATCTGCTCAAATCATCTGTGAAGGTGAGAAAATTACGATACCCGCTGTCGGTGTCAAAACCCGCGGATCTCGGGTAGGGGGTCCCGAACTGTGCATCTAGGATCGATGGTAACAGGAGACGGGGGACACGACGTTTACCCAGGTTCGGGCCCTCTCTATGGAGGTAATACCCTACTTCCTGCTTGATTGATCTTGATGAATATGAGTGTTACAAGAGTTGATCTACCACGAGATCGTAATGGCTAAACCCTAGAAGTCTAGCCTATGTGAATATGGTAATGAATATGTCCTATCTGGACTATGCTCTCCGGTTTATATAGACACCGGAGAGATCTAGGGTTACATGAGGTCGGTTACATAGGAGGAAATCTTCATAATAGGTCGCCTAGCTTGCCTTCCACGCCAAGTAGAGTCCAATCCGGACACGGGCATTGTCTTCGGCCTTCGTATCTTCACAACCCATCGGTCCGGCCCACGGATAACATGCCGGACGCCCGAGGACCCCTTAGTCCAGGACTCCCTCAGTAGCCCCTGAACCTGGCTTCAATGACGAGGAGTCCGGCGCGCAGATTGTCTTCGGCATTGCAAGGCGGGTTCCCCTTCTTCCGAACCCCAAGGTAGTCTTCGGATGTGACGATTGTATCCGCACCTGTCTATATAATTTGCAGAAAATACAATACTCCACGAGTCCAATCTGCTGACAACTGTTTATGACATTGTATCACGCCTGCCCGGTTATTATTTCCAACCGTTGGCTAGCCAGGCGCCCCACGTCGCGGGAAGCGGTTTTATTGGAACGTCTTGTCAAAGCAGAGATCGTGTCCCCTTATTTGCGGGATTTTCAACAACGCAGGTATGGGTAACCCAACCGTCCCCTGGGTACAATTCTTTGTGGATAAGTAAGTTTCAAGACCCAGGAGGGGACGCTCGATATTCTGGGCCTTCATATAGGGACCCAGACTTGTCTTCTTCTTCCGTGCTTGCTTCTTCCTCAACCCCAGCCACCTCAAGTTCTAGCCCTCGAGTTCCAATCACCACCAGCCCCAATCATGTCCGGGTCCAGCCGTTCAGGCCGGTGGGTGGCCTCTTCCGTCACGGAGGAGGATATTGCGAAGCTCCGCGTAGCGATGTACCTGACCCCAGAAATCCTTCATCAGCTTCCTGCCGAGGGGCAGATTATTCCCACCCCCAAATCCGGCGAGAGGGTAGTATTTTTGTCCCACTTCCTCCATGGGTTAGGGCTCGCACTTAACCCCTTCGTCCGGGGGCTCATGCTCTACTATGGGCTAGATTTTCACGATCTGGCCCTGGACTCTATTCTTCTCATCTCGGCATTCATCGTGACGTGTGAGGCCTTCCTCCGGACTCCTCCGCACTTTGATTTGTGGCTCAAGACCTTTGATGTGAGGCCGCAGGTGATAGAGGGGGAGTAGGCAGAGTGCGGCAACATTGTAATAAACAAGCTTGCCAGCGCGGTTTGGTTTGAAGGATCCTTCGCCGAGTCTTCCGAACTATGGCCGCAGAGGTGGTTTTATGTCAACGAGCCGCGAGGCTCCAAGTGGGTGGCTACGCCTGCGTTCCGACCCGGCCCTCCGACTCAGCTTGCTTCATGGATCAACAAGGGGTTGGACTGGGGATCCGCTAATGAGGTGGAGACTCTGCAAGGTCGCATACGAAGCCTTACCGAGAAGGGCATCGATCTTGTGAATGTCGTTCAGGTAATGCTGGTCCGCTGGATCCTGCCGTGTCAACGGCGGCCTCTCCGTATGTGGGAGTTCAATCCAGAAGGGCGGCGGACTCTTCAGCACTTCTTCGGTACTACGCACGAAGGAATGTGGAAGTTATATTTCGGGGAGCGAGAGCAATGGCCGGACACCACCAAAGACGTCGGCCTCGACTGCAATCATCCGGACACTCCGGTAAGTATTCAATCCCCGCAGACCTTTCATTCAAGTATCTCTTGACAATACACTAAACAACCTGCCCTTATACAGGACTGGATAAAGAAAGCGGTGTTAATCTGGTGTCCGACGCCCCTTCCCGAAGACCCTGCGTCAGCCCTACTGACGCGGATATTGATCCCGACACCGTACCTGGTGTCTAGAGAGGGTGGCGAGAGCGGGGAGCCCAGAGGAGATGCCCATCCTACGGGCGATTTAGCGTTGTGTTCGGGGAAACCGAAACCCTTTTGCCCAGGGGCAAAGGCGTGGAGGGGGCACTTTATGGCAAGAAGAGGGTCGCCTCTGGAGGTCAGGAGGGGTAGCCTTCCAAGAAATGGAAAATGCCATCGTCGGGCGGCTTGGGCCGGGCAAGCGATGTCGTCGTTGAGCTTGATGATGAGGACGAACCTCCGGCCATACCGTAAGTGGAGCAGGGCACTTTAACCATACCTCATTCTTATTACCGAAATAACCCTCCGACATATGTGCATCCTCACAGTTTAACGCCTGGTGTTTCTCAATCGTCCTCCTCCTCGGGAGACCTTCTTCCGGAGATGATGGAGAGTGACACGCCTTCTCCGGCCACCTCACCTAACAGGGCGGATGATCTCGAGGTGTCGTCCCGGAGGGCTCCTCTCAACTGGCAAGTAGCGCAGGAAACGAGGAAGGAGCTACCCGAAGGTGGTGCCTCTGTCACTCAGGGTTCGGGGACCAAGAATGACGACCCCGAACTGTCCGGTTTACAGCCAGAGACAATGCTGGAGGCGGGTAAGCGGATTCCTTCAAAGGAATATCGTGCTCCGGCAGCGGTGTCCGAAGACCCAGGAGTGCCGGAGACGCTGACGGACATGCTGCGACGAGCGTCCGTTTCAGTGGAGCACCATGCCTTAATGGTTATGGTGGTCGTAATATTTGTATCCGCGAAGAGCGGGTTGAACGAGGCCTTTACGAGCCTTCTGAGAGGTTTTGAGGTTTGTGATGTAATGTTGCCAATTGAATAATATTGACAGAATGCACCTGTTGTGTATGCAGTAGCCCCTGAGACTCGGATCGCCTTCCAAAGGAAGTGATCGGAGGATCGAAAAGATATTTTCATGTACTAACATTGGTTTAATTTGGAATGCAGGCTGTCTCCCCTCCTGCCACTGCCCGAAATTCGGAGGTAACCGAACTGCAGTGAAAGCTGGATATTGCGGAGGATGACATTGCTTTGATCAACAAGCGTCTTGACGACTCGCAAGGTATATATTTGTAATGTAAGCCTGACTCCGAAGAGAGTTTGATATGAAATGTGCATCAATGCAGATGGTGTTGCTGCCGTGGAAGCCCTTCGGGTGGAGCTAGCCCAGGCCAAGGTGCAGACCCGGTTTAGTAATGCGGCTATCGAAAAGGCATCCGCTGAATTGAAGGTCGAACAAGCCGCGCGGCACCAGGACAAGGAGGCAATGTCCACCATGGCGCGCGAGTTAGAGAATGCGGCTGGCCGCTGTAAACTTCTTGAGAAGGAAAATGAAGCCAAAACGGCTGAACCTGAGAAGGCCTTACGAGAGGCGAGGGAAGCACGGTCTGAATCCAGAGCAGCCCGTGAGGAGATCTGGCAAGCTGGGGAGAATGTGGCTGGCAAGCCCTTTTTGCTACAGGCTAAGTTCGGCGACCTGAACTATGCTCAGCTAAACCAAGTATGGAGTTCTCCGGACAATTTTTTAGACTTGCCGAAGAGTTCTTCCGATGCGGCGCAGTTCTATCAGGCGCAAGAGGGGTATGCAACGGAGAAGCTTTTCTGGTCGCAATTTGGCGCGTCGAAGCGCCCTCTGTTGCTGAATGAAGAGATGTCCAAGTGGGCCGAGCTGCATAGGATATCCGGCGCTGCCATGAAGAACGTCTTAGTCCGTTTGGGGCCGAATGAACCTGTTCCGAGTAGTTACTTCCGCCTGGTGCAGTGGCTTGCTGACGCGGTGCCGCGTATCGACGATGTGAAGCGGTCGGCGTGCATTGAAGGTGCACGGATGGCCTTCGCCTGAGTCAAGACATTTTGGGGGAATATGAAGGCCATGGATGTTGCGACGAAGAGTCCACCCAAAGGCAAGGACCGTCCGGAACCGAAGCATCATTTTGGAGACGTCCTAGAGGCCGCCCGCTTGATAGAGGGTCATTGCTCGAAAGACATAATATATGATGTGTACAAGGGTTGTAATAGACAACTTTATAGTTAATCTATTTTTTACTCGAAAGCTTGTATTCCTCCTGTGCGGCCGTTTTAATGTAATTTGAAAGTTTCCCAGTCGTCGGCTTCAGCCCCCTCGTAGGAAATACGGGGATGTTCGGAAAAGCATTGAATCACTCTTTATCCAACGTCTTGGTCCATAAAGGAGGTGATAATGCGGCGAACTAGGCAATCGGACTATAGGGTGTTAACACTTTCACTTAGCCATAGGAGTTTTATGGTGGGGCTACGACATAGCCCCTGGTATGTATGCGGCGTATCGTAATATTGTGCCTTACATGTTTTGATCTGAAAAAGATCCTTCATGTAACACAGAGAATCGCTAAAGATTCGAATAAGTCGTCAAGTGGTTGACCAGCTCTCGACGCATCATGACAGTCAGTTTTCGGCTTTCTCTACTGAGGTGCTCATCCGGTCAAAGCCAAGGCACAATCGCACTAGTTCTCCCTTTACTACCCTAGCCGACAGAGCGGAACGTAGGGTAGCAAGCACAGGAGCCGGGCAACCCAACTATTGACCAAAGAGAATGATTCGGAGCTGATGCATATAAGGCCAAACTCGCGACGCCGAAGTACGCTATAGAGCTGTTCGGACTTTTATTGGCGACTCATTTGCTCCCATACCGGGCCTCTGGCATGTTATGCCGAGACGCGTCTTATGACAGAGCCGTTGCGGCCGTACTCATTGTAGCAAGAGTATTTTAAGATTAGCTCGGATGAAGTTTACTGGGAGTGGAGCAATATGCCAATGATAAATTCATATATAAAAAAGAAAAACCACAACCCGGCTATTTGACATGCTCGGGGTCGGGAACGGAGGAAAAAGGGCATAGTACAGGCTCAAAATCAAGCGTACGGTCTACAAAAAGCTATTTTGGACCTCCTTTCGCACGTCTGCACCGCTCGTCCTCTGGGAGGGGAATCCTTAACGGAAGTAGCCCCTTAGGTGAGTGTACGGATCCGAACTTCGATAGAGTCCGTTGTAGGTGTTGTCCTGTTGATCACCTGTTTATAATAAAGAAAAGTGAAGAAAACGGATAAAAAACGTTACGGGAATGTTTGCAGGGGTGCCCGTATTGTGCTACCACCGATGCCAATGGTATGTTGAGCGCGTAGTGATGTACGCGTGGTGTAGATCTTGCCAGCATAGTGGGTGGGTGGCGGAAGCCGAACTGCTATTTCGGCTCCGGTAGTGGTCGAACGTCGGAGGGAAACTGTTTCTGGCCCCTGGTGTTCGACTGGCGAGCCGCTCCATCATCTTTATCGCTTGGTGGCCTCCTCCCCTTGTATTCGGCGTTAAGTTTGCCTGCCTGCTTAAAGACCCAACAGTTTCTGTTGGTGTGATTGGCTGGCTTATCAGGGCGACCGTGAATCTGACAAGGTCGGTCCAGTATCCTGTCGAGGGCGGATGGTCCATCCTGGCTGGCCTTAAATGGCTTCTTCCGTTGACCGGGCTTCGGATTGTGAAATCCGGCGTCGACCGCTATGTCGCGTAATCTTTCATTATTGTTGCGGCTGTTGTGTTCGGTTAGTCGTGGCTTTCCGTTGCCGTCTCGGATTTCGGAAGTGCCCGGGTCGCTGGCGCTATTGCTTTTACGAGCGAGCCAGTTGTCTTCTCCCGCACAAAAGCGAGTCATTAGAGCGGTAAGGGCGGTCATGGATTTAGGTCCTTCCTGGCCGAGGTGGCGTGCTAGCCATTCATCCCGAACGCTATGTTTGAAGTCCGCGAGGGCTTCCACGTCCGGACAGTCGACAATTTGGTTCTTTTTGACTAAGAACCTGGTCCAGAGCTCCCTGGCTGACTAGCCGGGCTGTTGGGCAATATGACTTAAGTCGTCGGCATCTGGTGGCTGGACATATATTCCTTGGAAGTTGTCACGAAAGGCGTCTTCCAAATCTTCCCAGCTGCCAATAGAATTTTCTGACAAACTGTTTAGCCAGTACCGTGCTGGCCCCTTAAGCTTGAGAGGCAGGTATTTAATGGCATGAAGGTCGTCTCCGTGAGCCAGGTGGATATGGAGGAGATAGTCCTGAATCCATACTGCGGGATCTGTTGTTCCATTGTATGATTCGATGTTGATGGGTTTGAACCCGTCTGGAAATTCGTGCTCCATTACCTTGTTGGTGAAGCAAAGCGGGTGCGTGGCTCCTCTATGTTGGTCCACACTGTGAAGCAGCTCCTTTGGATGCCGTTGGCGGCTTCGGGCGTGGTTGGCTTGGTTGAGTCCGGCTGATTGACCATCATAACCGGTCGGGGCATATCCCCGCAATCTGTACGTCGATCTTGTCTGTCCTGCTCCGCCCACTAAACTTTGGCGGATGTCGCCATTGTTTTCTCCAACCGTCTTGTTCTTACGGCCGGATTGGTTGGTATGGTATTCTGCTTGGGCGGCTGCTTTATCCGGAACGAACTGTGGTCGACCTGCCGCATTATTCGATGGTGGAACGGGCTCCAGCGCCCTGCCATCATGTGGAGGGAGCCACCTGCATTTGGGGTGGCTTTTGTCCGGGCCACTAGGGCCGTATTCTATGGCGGCTAGGAACTCGGTCCATTTATCATTGAGCAGATCTTGGCTTGCTTCAAGCTGCAGCTGCTTTATTCTTAGATTCCTTGCTGTGGCTATTAGCCGGCGTTTAAAGCGCTCATGCTCGAGAGGTTCCTCCGGCACAATGAATTCTTCGTTGTCGAGGCTCTCCTCTTCCTCGGAGAGGGGAAGATAATTGCTATCCTCCGAGTCTCCGTACATGACCTGTTCATCGGGGCTATCTTTCCCGCTTTCCTGGTCCTTCTGTTCCGAGTAGTATCACCTCCGTTGCTAGTATTGTTTTTTCTTGGGCGACGTGACCTAGAGCGGCGCCGGGGGCGCCGGTGTTTGGATTGTGTACCACGAGGTTTATCCTCAACTGGATCCTCCTTGTCATCATCGATATCGTCGTTGGGTGTGTCTACACACGTCATACCAGGAAGTGGTCGTCCTGCGTCTAGCGGATAGTAAGCTCTGGCCTTGCCCCTCATCGTCGTCCATACCGTCGATGTCTTCGGGGCGGAGGTCAAGCATGTTGATTGGGTCTTCGAAAGTGGCTATGAAGTGGGTGGCGGGTGGGAAGCAAAATTCTCCGTCATCCGCCGTAAGGTTGAACCAGACATAGTTTGGCGACGAGCCATCTACCAGGGATAGGTTTTTTAGTGAGCTTAGTAGATTGCCCATAGGCGAGTGCTGAAAGACATCTCCGGTGCTAAACTTGAATATCAATAAACGATCGAGTTCGGTATCCGCGAGCTCGCAGGGTTCGTAACTCGATATCGGAGACGAGTCCGGGGTTCCATTGATGCAGGTATCATATGAAGTGGGATCTGCGTGCGGCTCCAACGCCGCAGACTCGGTAGCCCACATGATGGGGTTGAGTCTCCCATCTTCGGACGTCTTGATCTGCTCCGGATCTAAGGCCGGAGTTGTTACAGGAGCTATCTCCTGGATGCGGCCCGATGACAGGTTTAAGCCATGTTCAACGGGGCGAAGGGGAGCGATTGCCGCGGTCTCAAATCCGTCGAAGATCATTCCCCACGGATGTCCGCGACGTAGTTCAAACTTCCGAACTGACCTGATGGCCAGGGGCGTAGCTATCGATCTGCTCCAGATGGCCGAGCGAGTTGGCCCGCAGTACGAAGCCGCCGAACTCAAAGATTTGTCCGGGGAGAAATGTTTCTCCCTGAACAGCGCCACCACCGACGATTGAAGGGGCCATCGAGCCTTATGTCGACGGCACAGTAGAACTCTCAATGAAAGCACCAATGTCGGTGTCAAAACCGGTGGATCTCGGGTAGGGGGTCCCGAACTGTGCGTCTAGGATCGATGGTCACAGGAGACGGGGGACACGATGTTTACCTAGGTTCGGGCCCTCTCTATGGAGGTAATACCCTACTTCCTGCTTGATTGATCTTGACG
Organism: Triticum aestivum; assembly: GCF_018294505.1. Lineage (NCBI taxonomy): Eukaryota > Viridiplantae > Streptophyta > Magnoliopsida > Poales > Poaceae > Triticum > Triticum aestivum. The sequence continues at coordinate 599,196,829 of NC_057802.1, forward strand.
AATATGAGTGTTACAAGAGTTGATCTACCACGAGATCGTAATGGCTAAACCCTAGAAGTCTAGCCTATGTGAATATGGTAATGAATCTGTCCTATCCAGACTATGCTCTCCGGTTTATATAGACACCGGAGAGATGTAGGGTTACATGAGGTCAGTTACATAGGAGGAAATCTTCATAATAGGCCGCCTAGCTTGCCTTCCACGCCAAGTAGGGTCCAATCCGGACACGGGTATTGTCTTCGGCCTTCGTATCTTCACAGCCCATCGATCCGGCCAACGGATAACAGGCCGGACGCCCGAGGACCCCTTAGTCCAGGACTCCCTCACCCGCCGCGAGCCTCAACATTCATTAGACCACATACATCAGTATGTATGATTTCCATCAAATCTGTGGCTCTCTCCATTGTTCGGGAGAACGGCGTTCTAGTCATCTTGCCCATGAGGTATGGTTCGCAAGTACCAAGTGATTCATAATCAAGTGATTCCAAAAGTCCATCAGAATGGAGTTTCTTCATGCGCTTTACACCAATATGACCTAAACGGCAGTGCCACAAATAAGTTGTACTATCATTATCAACTCTGCATCTTTTGGCTTCAATATTATGAATATGTGTATCACTACTATCGAGATTCATCTAAAATAGACCACTCTTCAAGGGTGCATGACCATAAAAGATATTACTCATATAAATAGAACAACCATTATTCTCAGATTTAAATGAATAACCATCTCGCATCAAACAAGATCCAGATATAATGTTCATGCTCAACGCTGGCACCAAATAACAATCATTCATGTCTAAAACTAATCCCGAAGGTAGATGTAGAGGTAGCGTGCCGACCGCGATCACATCGACTTTGGAATCATTTCCCACGCGCATCGTCACCTCGTCCTTAGCCAATCTTTGCTTAATCTGTAGTCCCTGCTTCGAGTTGCAGATATTAGCAACAGAACCAGTATCAAATACCCAGGTGCTACTGCGAGCATTAGTAAGGTACACATCAATAACATCTATATCACATATACCTTTGTTCACCTTGCCATCCAAATACTTGGGGCAATTCCGCTTCCAGTGACCAGTCCCTTTGCAGTAGAAGCCCTCAGTCTCAGGCTTAGGTCCGGACTTGGGCTTCTTCACTTGAACAACAACTTGCTTGCCATTCTTCTTGAAGTTCCCCTTCTTCCCTTTACCCTTTTTCTTGAAACTGGTGGTCTTGTTGACCATCAACAATTGATGCTCCTTCTTTATTTCTACCTCCGTAGCGTTTAGCATCGCGAAGTGCAAGGGGGACCAAAATTGTCTTATCCATCCCTTGCATATTATAGTTCATCACAAAGCTCTTGTAGATTTGTGGCAGTGATTGAAGAATTCTGTCAATGACACTATCATCCGGAAGACTAACTCCTAGTTGAGACAAGTGATTGTTATACCCAGACATTTTGAGTATATGCTCACTGACAGAACTATTCTCCTCCATCTTGCAGCTGTAGAACTTATTGGAGACTTCATATCTCTCAATCCGGCCATTTGCTTGAAATATTAACATGAACTCCTGGAACATCTCATATGCTCCATGACGTTCGAAACGTCGTTGAAGTTCCAGTTCTAAGCCGTAAAGAATGGCACACTGAACTATCGAGTGGTCATCAGCTTTGCTCTGCCAGACGTTCATAACATCTGGCGTTGCTCCTGCAGCGGGTTTGGCAGCTAGCGGTGCTTCCAGGACGTAATTCTTCTGTGCAGCAATGAGGACAATCCTCAAGTTACGGACCCGGTCCGTGTAATTGCTACCATCATCTTTCAACTTTGCTTTCTCAAGGAACGCATTAAAATTCAACGGAACAACAGCACGGGCCATCTATCTACAACAACATAGACATGCAAAATACTATCAGGTACTAAGTTCGTTATAGATTAAAGTTCAATTAATCAAATTACTAAAGAACTCCCACTTAGACAGACATCCCTCTAATCATCTAAGTGATCACGTGATCCATATCAACTAAACCATGTCCGATCATCACGTGTGATACGTCTCCAACGTATCTATAATTTTTGATTGCTCCATGCTATATTATCTTCTGTTTTGGACATTATTGGGCTTTATTATTCACTTTTATATTATTTTTGGGACTAACCTATTAACCGGAGGGCCAACCCAGAATTTCTGTTTTTTGCCTATTTCAGAGTTTCGCAGGAAAAGAATATCAAACGGAGTCCAAACGGAATGAAACCTTCGGGAACGTGATTTTCGGAACGAACATGATCCAGGAGACTTGGACCCTACGTCAAGGAAGCTTCCAGGAAGCCATGAGGTAGGGGGCGTGCCTACCCACCAAGGCGCGCCCTCCATCCTCGTGGGCCCTACGTTGCTCCACCGACGTACTCCTTCCTCCTATATATACCTACGTACACCCAAATGATCAGATACGGAGCCAAAAACCGAATTCCACCGCCGCAACCTTCTGTACCCACGAGATCCCATCTTGGGGCCTGTTCCGGAGCTCCGCCGGAGGGGGCATCGATCACGGAGGGCTCCTACATCAACACCATAGCCTCTCTGATGATGTGTGAGTAGTTTACCTCAGACCTTCGGGTCCATAGTTATTAGCTAGATGGCTTCTTCTCTCTTTTTGGATCTCAATACAATGTTCTCTCCCTCTCTCGTGGAGATCTATTCGATGTAATCTTCTTTTGCGGTGTGTTTGTTGAGACCGATGAATTGTTGGTTTATGATCAAATTTATCTATGAAAAATATTTGAATCTTCTGAATTCTTTTATGTATGATTGGTTATCTTTGCAAGTCTCTTCGAATTATCAGTTTGGTTTGGCCTACTAGATTGATCTTTCTTGCAATGGGAGAAGTGTTTAGCTTTGGGTTCAATCTTGCGGTGTCCTTTCCCAGTGACAGTAGGGGCAGCAAGGCACGTATTGTATTGTTGCCATCGAGGATAACAAGATGGGGTTTTATCATATTGCATGAATTTATCCCTCTACATCATGTCATCTTGCTTAAGGCGTTACTCTGTTCTTATGAACTTAATACTCTAGAAGCATGCTGGATAGCGGTCGATGTGTGGAGTAATAGTAGTAGATGCAGGCAGGAGTCGGTCTACTTGTCTCGGATGTGATGCCTATATACATGATCATACCTAGATATTCTCATAACTATGCTCAATTCTGTCAATTGCTCAACAGTAATTTGATCACCCACCGTAAAATACTTATGCTCTTGAGAGAAGCCACTAGTGAAACCTATGGCCCCCGGGTCTATCTTCATCATATTAATCTTCCAACACTTATTTATTTCCGTTGCCTTTTATTTTACTTTGCATCTTTATCATAAAAATGCCAATAATGTTATCCTATCATATCTATCAGATCTCACTCTCCTAAGTGACCGTGTAGGGATTGACAACCCCTTATCGTGTTGGTTGTAAGGATTTATTTGTTTTGTGTAGGTGCGAGGGACTCGCGCGTAGCCTCCTACTGGATTGATACCTTGGTTCTCAAAAACAGAGGGAAATACTTATGCTACTTTGTTGCATCACCCTTTCCTCTTCAAGGGAAAACCAACGCAGTGCTCAAGAGGTAGCAAGAAGGATTTCTGGCGCCGTTGCCGGGGAGGTCTACGCAAAAGTCAACATACCAAGTACCCATATCAAACCCTTATCTCCCGCGTTACATTATTTGCCATTTGCCTCTCGTTTTCCTCTCCCCCACTTCACCCTTGCCGTTTTATTCGCCCTCTCTTTTCCGTTCGCCTCTTTTTCGCTCGCTTCTTGTTTACTCGTGTGTTGGATTGCTTGCTTGTCACGATGGCTCAAGACAATACTAAATTGTGTGACTTTACCAATACCAGCAACAATGATTTTCTTAGCACTCTGATTGCTCCTCTTACCGATGCTGAATCTTGTGAAATCAATGCTGCTTTGTTGAATCTTGTCATGAAAGATCAATTCGCCGGCCTTCCTAGTGAAGATGCCGCTACTCATCTAAATAGCTTCGTTGATTTGTGTGATATGCAAAAGAAGAAAGATGTTGTGATATTGTTAAATTGAAGCTATTTCCTTTTTCACTTAGAGATCATGCTAAAGCTTGGTTTTCGTCTTTGCCTAAAAATAGTATTGATTCTTGGAATAAGTGCAAAGATGCTTTTATCTCTAAGTATTTTCCTCCCGCTAAGATCATCTCTCTTAGAAACGACATTATGAATTTTAAGCAACTTGATCATGTACATGTTGCACAAGCTTGGGAGAGGATGAAATTAATGATACGTAATTGCCCTACTCATGGTTTGAATTTGTGGATGATTATACAAAATTTTTATGCCGGATTGAATTTTGCTTCTAGAAATCTTTTAGATTCGGCCACGGGAGGCACTTTTATGGAAATCACTTTAGGAGAAGCTACTAAACTCCTAGATAATATTATGGTTAATTATTGTCAATGGCACTCTGAAAGATCTTCTAATAAAAAAGTGCATGCAATAGAAGAAATTAATGTTTTGAGTGGAAAGATGGATGAACTTATGAAATTATTTGCTAGTAAGAGTGTTCCTTCTGATCCTAATGATATGCCTTTGTCTACTTTGATTGAGAATAATAATGAATCCATGGATGTGAATCTTGTTGGTAGGAGTAATTTTGGTAACAACGCGTATAGAGGAAACTTTAATCCTAGGCCTTATCCTAGCAATTCCTCTAATAATTATGGTAATTCCTACAACAATTCTTATGGAAATTTTAATAAGATGCCCTCTGAATTTGAGACTAGTGTTAAAGAGTTTATGAATTCGTAAAAGAATTTCAATGCTTTGCTTGAAGAGAAATTGCTTAAAGTTGATGAATTGGCTAGGAACGTTGATAGAATTTTTCTTGATGTTGATTCTTTAAAACTTAGATCTATTCCTCCTAAGCATGATATCAATGAGTCTCTCAAAGCCATGAGAATTTCCATTGATGAGTGCAAAGAAAGAACCACTAGGATGCGTGCTAAGAAAGATTGCTTTATGAAAGCGTGTTCTTCAAATTTCTTTGAAAATAAAGATGGAGATCTAAAAGTTATTGATGTGTCCCCTATTAAATCTCTGTTTTGCAATATGAATCTTGATAATGATGGGACTGAATATGATCCACCTTTACCTAGAAGGCGTTCCAAAAATTCGGAGTTTTTAGATCTTGATGCTAAAATTGAAAAAAGTGGGATTGAAGAAATCAAAACATTAGATGTTAATAAACCCACTATTTTGGATTTCAAGGAATTTAATTATGATAATTGCTCTTTGATAGATTGTATTTCCTTGTTGCAATCCATGCTAAATTTTCCTCATGCTTATAGTCAAAATAAAGCTTTTACCGAACATATCGTTGATGCCTTGATGCAATCTTATGAAGAAAAGCTTGAGTTGGAAGTTTCTATCCCTAGAAAACTTTATGATGAATGGGAACCTACTATTAAAATTAAAATTAAAGATCATGAATGCTATGCTTTGTGTGATTTGGGTGCTAGTGTTTCTACGATTCCAAAAACTTTGTGTGATTTGCTAGGTTTCCATGATTTTGATGATTGCTCTTTAAGCTTGCACCTTGCGGATTCCAACATTAAGAAACCTATGGGAGGAATTAATGATGTTCTTATTGTTGCAAATAGGAACTATGTGCCCGTAGATTTTATCGTTCTTGATATAGATTGCAATCCTTCATGTCCTATTATTCTTGGTAGACCTTTCCTTAGAACGATTGGTGCAATTATTGATATGAAGGAAGGGAATATTAGATTCCAATTTCCATTAAAGAAAGGCATGGAACACTTCCCTAGGAAGAAAATAAAATTACCATATTAATCTATCATGAGAGCCACTTATGGATTGCCCACCAAAGATGGCAATACCTAGATCTATCCTTGCTTTTATGCCTAGCTAGGAGCGCTAAACGATAGCGCTTGTTGGGAGGCAACCCAATTTTATTTTTAGTTTTTTGCTTTTTGCTTCTGTTTAGGAATAAATATTTGATCTTGCCTCTGGTTAGATGTGTTTTTATGTTTTAATTAGTGTTTGTGCCAAGTTAAACCTATAGGATCTTCTTGGATGATAGTTATTTGATCTTGCAGAAATTCCAGAAACTTTCTGTTCACGAAAATAATTGATAAAAATCACCAGAACGTGATAAATTATTGATTCCAATTTCTTCTGATCAATAAACAAATTTTCTAGGTCTTCCTATTTTGTCTGATGTTTTTCAGTTCCAGAAGTTTGCGTTAGTTACAGATTACTACAGACTGTATTGTTTTTGAAAGATTCTGTTTTTCGTGTGTTGTTTGCTTATTTTGATGAATCTATGGCTAGTAAAATAGTTTATAAACCATAGAGAAGTTGTAATACAGTAGGTTTAACACCAATATAAATAAAGAATGAGTTAATTACTGTACCTTGAAGTGGTCTTTTGTTTTCTTTCGCTAACGGAGTTCACGAGATTTTCTGTTAAGTTTTGTGTTGTGAAGTTTTCAAGTTTTGGGTGGAAGATTTGATGGATTATGGAACAAGGAGTGGCAAGAGCCAAATCTTGGGGATGCCCATGGCACCCCCAAGATAATCTAAGGACACCAAAAAGCTAAAGCTTGGGGATGCCCCGGATGGCATCCCCTCTTTCGTCTACTTCCATCGGTAACTTTACTTGGAGCTATATTTTTATTCACCACATGATATGTGTTTTGCTTGGAGCGTCTTGTATGATTTGAGTCTTTGCTTTTTAGTTTACCACAATCATACTTTCTGTACACACCTTTTGAGAGAGACATTCATGATTCGGAAATTATTAGAATACTCTATGTGCTTTACTTATATCGTTTGAGTTATATAGTTTTGCTCTAGTACTTAACTTATATCTTTTAGAGCACGGTGGTGGATTTGTTTAATAGAAACTATTGATCTCTCATTCTTCACTTAGATTATTTTGAGAGTTTTAAATAGCATGGTAATTTGCTTAAATAGTCCTAATATGCTAGGTATTCAAGATTAGTAAAAACTTTCTTATGAGTGTGTTGAATACTAAGAGAAGTTTGATGCTTGATGATTGTTTTGAGATATAAAGATGGTGATATTAGAGTCATGCTAGTTTAGTAGTTGTGAATTTGAGAGATACTTGTGTTAAAGTTTGTGATTCCCGTAGCATGCACGAATGGTGAACCGTTATGTGATGAAGTCGGAGCATAATTTATTTATTGATTGTCTTCCTTATGAGTGGCGGTCGGGGACGAGCGATGGTCTTTTCCTACCAATCTATCCCCCTAGGAGCATGCGCGTAATACTTTGCTTTGATAACTTGTAGATTTTTGCAATAAGCATATGAGTTCTTTATGACTAATGTTGAGTCCATGGATTATACGCACTTTTCTTCCTTCCATCATTGCTAGCCTCCCTAAAACCGCGCACTTTTCGTCGGTATCATACACCCACCGTATACCTTCCTCAAAACAGCCACCATACCTACCTATTATGGCATTTCCATAGCCATTCCGAGATATATTGCCATGCAAATTACCACCGTTCCGTTTACTATGACACGCTCCATCATTGTCATATTGCTTTGCATGATCATGTAGTTGACATCGTATTTGTGGCAAAGCTACCATTCGTAATTCTTTCATACATGTCACTCTTGATTCATTGCATATCCCGGTACACCGCCGGAGGTATTCACATAGAGTCATATTTTGTTCTAAGTATTGAGTTGTAATTTTTGAGTTGTAAGTAAATAAAAGTGTGATGACCATCATTTTTAGAGCATTGTCCCAAGTGAGGAAAGGATGATGGAGACTATGATTCCCCCACAAGTCGGGATGAGACTCCGGACGAAAAAAAGAGGCGATAAAAAAAGGGCCAATAAAAAAATTATGAGAGAAAAAGAGAGAAGGGATAATGTTACTATCCTTCTACCACACTTGTGCTTCAAAGTAGCACCATGATCTTCATGATAGAGAGTCTCCTATGATATCACTTTCATATACTAGTGGGAATTTTTCATTATAGAACTTGGCTTGTATAGTCCAATGATGGGCTTCCTCAAAATGCCCTAGGTCTTCGTGAGCAAGCGAGTTGGATGCACACCCACTTAGTTTCTTTTGTTGAGCTTTCATATACTTATAGCTCTAGTGCATCTGTTGCATGGCAATCCCTACTCACTCAGATTGATATCTATTGATGGGCATCTCCATAACCCGTTGATACGCCTAGTTGATGTGAGACTATCTTCTCCTTATTGTCTTCTCCACAACCACCATTCTATTCCACATATAGTGCTATGTCCATGGCTCACACTCATGTATTGCGTGAAGATTGAAAAAGTTTGAGAACGTCAAAAGTCTGAAACAATTGCTTGGCTTGTCATCGGGGTTGTGCATGATTTAAATATTTTGTGTGGTGAAGATAGAGCATAGCCAGACTATATGATTTTGTAGGGATAACTTTCTTTGGCCATGTTATTTTGAGAAGACATAATTGCTTAGTTAGTATGCTTGAAGTATTATTATTCTTTATGTCAATATTAAACTTTTGTCTTGAATCTTTCGGATCTGAATATTCATACCACAATTAAGAAGAATTACATTGAAATTATGCCTAGTAGCATTCCACATCAAAAATTCGGTTTTTATCATTTACCTACTCGAGGACGAGCAGGAATTAAGCTTGGGGATGCTTGATACGTCTCCAACGTATCTGTAATTTTTGATTGCTCCATGCTATATTATCTTCTGTTTTGGACATTATTGGGCTTTATAATTCACTTTTATATTATTTTTGGGACTAACCTATTAACCGGAGGCCCAGCCCAGAATTGTTGTTTTTTTGCCTATTTCAGAGTTTCGCAGAAAAAGAATATTAAACGGAGTCCAAACGGAATGAAACCTTCGGAAACGTGATTTTCAGAACGAACATGATCCAGGAGACTTGGACCCTACGTCAAGGAAGCTTCCAGGAAGCCACGAAGTAGGGGGGCGCGCCTACCCCCCAGGCGCGCCCTCCACCCTCGTGGGCCCCATGTAGCTCCACCGACGTACTCCTTCCTCCTATATATACCTACGTACCCCCAAACGATCAGATACGGAGCCAAAAACCTAATTCCACCGCCGCAACCTTCTGTACCCACGAGATCCCATCTTGGGGCCTGTTCCGGAGGTCCGCCGGAGGGGGCATCGATCACGGAGGGCTCCTACATCAACACTATAGCCTCTCCGATGATGTGTGAGTAGTTTACCTCAGACCTTCGGGTCCATAGTTATTAGCTAGATGGCTTCTTCTCTCTTTTTGGATCTCAATACAATGTTCTCCCCCTCTCCCGTGGAGATCTATTCGATGCAATCTTATTTTGCGGTGTGTTTGTTGAGACCGATGAATTGTGGGTTTATGATCAAGTTTATCAATGAACAATATTTGAATCTTCTGAATTCTTTTATGTATGATTGGTTATCTTTGCAAGTCTCTTCGAATTATCAGTTTGGTTTGGCCTACTAGATTGATCTTTCTTGCAATGGGAGAAGTGCTTAGCTTTGGGTTCAATCTTGCGGTGTCTTTTCCCAGTGATAGTATGGGCAGCAAGGCACGTATTGTATTGTTGCCATCGAGGATAACAAGATGGGGTTTTATCATATTGCATGAATTTATCCCTCTACATCATGTCATCTTGCTTAAGGCGTTACTCTGTTCTTATGAACTTAATACTCTAGATGCATGTTGGATAGCGGTCGATTTGTGGAGTAATAGTAGTAGATGCAGGCAGGAGTCGGTCTACTTGTCTCGGATGTGATGCCTATATACATGATCATACCTAGATATTCTCATAACTATGCTCAATTCTGTCAATTGCTCAACAGTAATTTGTTCACCCATCGTAAAATACTTATGCTCCTGAGAGAAGCCACTAGTGAAACCTATGGCCCCCGGGTCTATCTTCATCATATTAATCTTCCAACACTTAGTTATTTCTATTGCCTTTTATTTTACTTTGCATCTTTATCATAAAAATACCAAAAATATTATCCTATCATATCTATCAGATCTCACTCTCGTAAGTGACCGTGTAGGGATTGACAACCCCTTATCGCGTTGGTTGCGAGGATTTATTTGTTTTGTGTAGGTGCGATGGACTCGCGCGTAGCCTCCTACTGGATTGATACCTTGGTTCTCAAAAACTAAGGAAAATACTTACGCTACTTTGTTGCATCACCCTTTCCACTTCAAGGCAAAACCAACGCAGTGCTCAAGAGGTAGCAACGTGACATGGAGTAGTTTTCAACGGTGAACATCACTATGTTGATCATATCTACTATATGATTCACGCTCGACCTTTCGGTCTCAGTCTTCCGAGGCCATATCTGCATATACTAGGCTCATCAAGTTTAACCCGCGTATTCTGCGTGTGCAAAACATGCTTGCACCCGTTGTATGTGAACGTAGAGCTTATCACACCCAATCATCACGTGGTGTCTCGGCACGACGAACTTTCGCAACGGTGCATACTCAGGGAGAACACTTATACCTTGAAATTTAGTGAGAGATCATCTTATAATGCTACCGTCGATCTAAGCAAAATAAGATGCATAAAATATAAACATCACATGCAATCAATATAAGTGATATGATATGGCCATCATCATCTTGTGCCTTTGATCTCCATCTCCAAAGCACCGTCATGATCACCATCATCACCGGCGCGACACCTTGATCTCCATCGTAGCATCGTTGTCGTCTGGCCAACTATTGCTTCATACAATAAAGTAAAGCAATTACATGGCGAATGCATTTCATACAATAAAGCGACAACCATATGGCTCCTGCCAGTTGCCGATAACTCTGTTACAAAACATGATCATCTCATACAATAAAATTTAGCATCATGTCTTGACCATATCACATCACAACATGCCCTGCAAAAACAAGTTAGACGTCCTCTACTTTGTTGTTGCTAGTTTTACGTGGCTGCTACGGGCTGAGCAATAACCGTTCTTACCTACGCATCAAAACCACTACGATATTTCGGCAAGTATGTGATGTTTTAACCTTCATAAGGACCGGGCGTAGCCACACTCGATTCAACTAAAGTTGGAGAAACAGACACCCGCTAGCCACCTGTGTGCGAAGCACGTTGGTAGAACCAGTCTCGCGTAAGCGTACGTGTAATGTCGGTCCGGGCCGCTTCAGCCAACAATACCGCCGAATCAAAGTATGACATGCATTAGTAGAAAACAGGGCTTTGGTTCGGCCAGAAAAGAGCATTAATCCCGGTTGCATTACGAACCGGGACTAATGTGAGCATTAGTCCCGGTTCGAGCGGCTAGGGCACCGTATAGGCATTAGTCCCGGTTCAAATGGGACCTTTAGTCCCGGTTGGTGCCACAAACCGGGACTAAAGGGTGCGATGCCCATCAGTACCGATTCGTGGCACCAACCGGTACTAAAGGTTAGACCTTTAGTCCCGGTTCGAGCCACCAACCGGTACTAATGGGGTTTGAGGCATTAGTACCGGTTCATGGCACGAACCGGTACTAAAGGTCCCATTTTCAAACTCTACCCCCCCTGGGGATCGCCTTTTCAGTTTTGTAAAAAGAAAAAGAAAATGATAAAAACTTCAAAAAATAAAATCCTTCATATGTAGTTATGTTACTACATGTACTAGTTAGGAAAATTTAAAAACTTAAATTTGGACATGTTTTGCAAAAAGTGTAGGGAAAATGTAAAACGGCTATAAATTTTGCATATGATGTAAAAAAACGTATAATATATCAAAATGTTCAACACGAAAATCCGCATCCGATTTTGACGGCCTACGGCCTGTTTGCAAATTTTTAGAATCCTCAAATTCTAAAAGGAAAAAAAGTTATGCTCAAATTTCTGTTTTTTTGAATTTTTGTTAAATCTGGTCAAACTATGGTCAAACTACTTATTCAAGAAGTATTAGTGTTAGTAAATAATTATTCAAGAATATTAGTGTTACTAAATAATTATTTCAGTTTTTTTGAATTTTGGTCAAATCTGGTCAAACTGTGGTCAAACAATGGTCAAACTAATTATTCAAGAAATATTAGTGTTACTAAATAATTATTTCCGTTTTTTGAATTTTGGTCAAATCTGGTCAAACTGTGGTCAAACTACTTATTCAAGAAATATTAGTGTTACTAAATAATTATTGTTTTTTAGACTCAAACAGTGAAATGTGTGACTTCATGCTCAAGCTAAATTCCTGAGGGTTAATAGGATTGACATCTTACTATTGTCAGGAAAACAACAAGTGCAGACTTGGAAACGAGGGAGAATAGAACCCGGAAGTTAAGCGTGCTCAGGCTGGAGTAGTGAGAGGATCGGTGACCGTTTGGGAAGTTAGATGATTTGGAATGATGAGGGGTCATTAGAGATTAGAGGTTAAATTGAGCAGTGATGAGGGGTGATTAGAGATTAGAGGTTAAAAAAATTCAGAAATTTGAAAATAAAAAAATTCAAAAAAAAATCAAAAGTAATTTCAAAGAAAAATTCATAAAATTTCCTTTAGTCCCGGTCCTTGAGCAGTGATGATGTGTTACCAACCGGGACTAAAGGTGAACCTCCAGGCAGCGGCCACGTGGAGGGCCTTTAGTCCTGGTTCGTGTAAGAACCGGGACTAAAGGGGGATGCTTTAGTAACGACCCTTTAGTCCCGGTTCCAGAACTGGGACTAAAGGCCCTTATGAACCGGGACTAAAGGCCCATTTTCTACTAGTGATGCTGGTAAGCAGTATGACTTGTATCGCCCACAACTCACTTGTGTTCTACTCGTGCATATAACATCTACGCATAAACCTGGCTCGGATGCCACTGGTGGGGAACGTAGTAATTTCAAAAAAATCCTACGCACACGCAAGATCATGGTGATGCATAGCAACGAGAGGGGAGAGTGTCGTCCACGTACCCTCGTAGACCGTAAGCGGAAGCGTTATGACAACGCAGTTGATGTAGTCGTACGTCTTCACGATCGACCGATCCTAGTACCGAACGTATGGCACCTCCGCGATCTGCACACTTTCAGCTCGGTGACGTCCCACGAACTCATGATCCGGTAGAGCTTCGAGGGAGAGTTCCGTCAGCACGACGGCGTGATGACGGTGTTGATGAAGCTACCGACGCAGGGCTTTGCCTAAGCACCGCTACGATATGACCGAGGTGGATTATGGTGGAGGGGGCACCGCACACGGCTAAAAGATGAAGTATCAACTTGTGTGTCTATGGGGTGCCCCCTCCCCTGTATATAAAGGAGTGGAGGAGGGGGAGGAGGCCGGGCTCCTAGGCGCGCCCCAAGGGGAGTCCTACTCCCACCGGGAGTAGGATTCCCACCTTCCAAGATTAGGAGTAGGAGGGAAGGAAGGAGGAGAGAAGGGGAAGAAAAAGGGGGGCGCCGCCCCCCTTCCTTGTCCAATTAGGACTAGAGGGGGAGGGGGCGCGCGGCCTTCCCTGGACGCCCCTTCCTCTCTCCACCAAGGCCCATGAGGCCCATTACACTCCCCGGGGGGTTCCGGTAACCCTCCTGTACTCTGGTATTTGTCCGTACTCATCCGGAACCCTTCCGAAGTCCAAACATAGTCATCCAATATATCGATCTTTATGTCTCGACCATTTCGAGACTCCTCGTCATGTCCGTGATCATATCCGGGACTCCGAACTACCTTCGGTACATCAAAACACATAAACTCATATTACCGATCGTCACCGAACGTTAAGCGTGCGGACCCTACGGGTTCGAGAACTATGTAGACATGACCGAGACACGTCTCCGGTCAATAACCATAGCGGAACCTGGATGCTCATATTGGTTCCTACATATTCTATGTAGATCTTTATCGGTCAAACCGCATAACAACATACGTTGTTCCCTTTGTCATTGGTATGTTACTTGACCGAGATTTGATCGTCGGTATCTCAATACCTAGTTCAATCTCATTACCGGCAAGTCTCTTAACTCGTTCCGTAATACATCATCTTGCAACTAACTCATTAGTTACACTGCTTCCAAGGCTTATAGTGATGTGCATTACCGAGAGGGCCCAGAGATACCTCTCCGACAATCGGAGTGACAAATCTTAGTCTTGATCTATGCCAACTCAACAAGTACCATCGGAGACACCTGTAGAGCACCTTTATAATCACCCAGTTACGTTGTGATGTTTGGTAGCACACAAAGTGTTCCTCCGGTATTCGGGAGTTGCATAATCTCATAGTCATAGGAACATGTATAAGTCATGAAGAAAGCAATAGCAATATACTAAACGATCAAATGCTAAGCTAACGGAATGGGTTAAGTCAATCACATCATTCCCTAATGATGTGATCCCGTTAATCAAAGGACAACTCATGTATATGGCTAGGAAACTTAACCATCTTTGATTCAACGAGCTAGTCAAGTAGAGGCATACTAGTGACACTTTGTTTGTCTATGTATTCACACATGTACTAAGTTTCCGGTTAACAATTCTAGCATGAATAATAAACATTTATCATGATATAAGGAAATATAAATAATAACTTTATTATTGCCTCTAGGGCATATTTCCTTTACTAAGGTTTATCAATCCGTGGGAGGCGTAGGATGAAGATGGTCTCTCTCAAACAACCCTGCAACCAAATAACAAAGAGTCTCTTGTGTCCCCAACACACCCAATACAATGGTAAATTGTATAGGTGCACTAGTTCGGCGAAGAGATGGTGATAAAAGTGCAATATGGATGGTAGATATAGGTTTTTGTAATCTGCTAATATAAAAACAGCAAGGTAGCAAGCCATAAAAGTGAGGGTAAACGGTATTGCAATGCTAGGAAACAAGGCCTAGGGTTCATACTTTCACTAGTGCAAGTTCTCTCAACGATAATAACATAATTGGATCATATAACTATCCCTCAACATGCAGCAAAGAGTCACTCCAAAGTCACTAATAGCAGAGAACAAACGAAGAGATTATTGTAGGGTACGAAACCACCTCAAAGTTATCCTTTCTGATCGATCTATTCAAGAGTCCGTAGTAAAATAACACGAAGCTATTCTTTCCGTTCGATCTATCATAGAATTCGTAGTAGAATAACACCTTAAGACACAAATCAACCAAAACCCTAATGTCACCTAGATACTCCAATGTCACCTCAAGTATCCGTGGGTATGATTATACGATATGCATCACACAATCTCAAATTCATCTATTCAACCAACATAAAAGACTTCAAAGAGTGCCCCAAAGTTTCTACCGGAGAGTCGAGACGAAAACGTGTGCCAACCGCTATGCATAAGTTCACAAGATCACTGAACCCGCAAGTTGATTACCAAAACATACTTAAAGTAGATCGCGTGAATATCCTATTGTCACCACAGATAAGCACATGCAAGACATACATCAAGTGTTCTCAAATCCTTAAAGACTCAATCCGATAAGATAACTTCAAAAGGAAAACTCAATCCATTACAAGAGAGTATAGGGGGAGAAACATCATAAGGTCCAACTATAATAGCAAAGCTCGCGATACATCAAGATCTTGCCACATCAAGAACACGAGAGAGAGATCAAACACATAGCTACTTGTACATACCCTCAGCCCCGAGGGTTAACTACTCCCTCCTCATCATGGAGAGCGCCGGGATGATGAAGATGGCCACCGGTGAAGGATTCCCCCTTCGGCACGGTGCCGGAACATGGTCCCGATTGGTTTTTGGTGGCTACAGAGGCTTGCGGCGGCGGAACTACCGATCTAGGTTTCTTTCTGGGGGTTTCTGTATTTATAGGAATTTTTGGCGTAGGTCTCATGTCAGGGGTGAAGGAAATATGCCCTAGAGGCAATAATAAAGTATTATATATTTCCTTATATCATGATAAATGTTTATTATTCATGCTAGAATTGTATTAACCGGAAACGTAATACATGTGTGAATACATAGACAAACAGAGTGTCACTAGTATGCCTCTACTTGACTAGCTCGTTAATCAAAGATGGTTATGTTTCCTAGCCATAGACATGAGTTGTCATTTGATTAACGGGATCACCTCATTAGGAGAATGACGTGATTGACTTGACCCATTTCGTTAGCTTAGCACCCGATCGTTTAGTATGTTGCTATTGCTTTCTTCATGACTTATACATGTTCCTATGACTATGAGATTATGCAACTCCCGTTTACCGGAGGAACACTTTGTGTGCTACCAAACGTCACAACGTAAATGGGTGATTATAAAGGTGCTCTACAGGTGTCTCCAAAGGTACTTGTTGGGTTGGCGTATTTCGAGATTAGGATTTGTCACTCCGATTGTCGGAGAGGTATCTCTGGGCCCACTCGGTAATGCACATCACTATAAGCCTTGCAAGCATTGTGACTAATGAGTTAGTTGCGGGATGATGTATTACGGAACGAGTAAAGAGTGCCAGTAACGAGATTGAACTAGGTATCGAGATACCGACGATCAAATCTCGGGCAAGTAACATACCGGTGACAAAGGGAACAACGTATGTTGTTATGCGGTCTGACCGATAAAGATCTTCGTAGAATATGTGGGAGCCAATATGGGCATCCAGGTCCCGCTATTGGTTATTGACCGGAGACGTGTCTCGGTCATGTCTACATAGTTCTCGAACCCGTAGGGTCCGCACGCTTAACGTTACGATGACAGTTTTATTGAGTTTTGATCTACCGAAGGAGTTCGGAGTCCCAGATGAGATCGGGGATATGACGAGGAGTCTCGAAATGGTCGAGACGTAAAGATCGATATATTGGACGACTATATTCGGACTTCGGAAAGGTTCCGAGTGATTCGGGTATTTTTCGGAGTACCGGAGAGTTACGGGAATACGTATTGGGCCTTATTGGGCCATACGGGAAAGAAGGAAAAGGGCCTCAAGGGTGGCCGCACCCCTCCCCTTGGTCTGGTCCGAATTGGACTAGGGAAGGGGGGCGCCCCCTTCCTTCCTTCTCTTTTTCCCTTCCTCTTTTCCTATTCCATATGGGAGGTGGAATCCTACTAGGACTAGGGAGTCCTAGTAGGACTCCACACTTGGTGCGCCCCCTCCTAGGGCCGGCCTCCTCCTCCCTTGCTCCTTTATATACGGGGGCAGGGGGCACCCCATGGACACAACAATTGATCCTTGAGATCTCTTAGCCGTGTGCGGTGCCCCCTTCCACCATATTACACCTCGATAATACCGTTGCGGAGCTTAGGCGAAGCCCTGCGTCGGTGGAACATCATCATCGTCACCACGCCGTCGTGCTGACGAAACTCTCCCTCAACACTCGGCTGGATCGGAGTTCGAGGGACGTCATCGAGCTGAACGTGTGTAGAACTCGGAGGTGCCGTGCGTTCGGTACTTGATCGGTCGGATCGTGAAGACGTACGACTACATCAACCGCATTGTGATAACGCTTCCGCTGTCGGTCTACGAGGGTACGTGGACAACACTCTCCCCTCTCGTTGCTATGCATCACCATGATCTTGCGTGTGCGTAGGAATTTTTTTGAAATTACTACGTTCCCCAACAGTGGCATCCGAGCCTGGTTTTATGCGTTGATGCTATGCACGAGTAGAACACAAGTGAGTTGTGGGCGATATAAGTCATACTGCTTACCAGCATGTCATACTTTGGTTCAGCGGTATTGTGAGATGAAGCGGCCCGGACCGACATTACGCGTACGCTTACGCGAGACTGGTTTCACCGTTCGGAGCACTCGTTGCTTAAAGGTGACTGCCGGGTGTCTGTCTCTCTCACTTTAGTTGAATCGAGTGTGGCCACGCCCGGTCCTTGTGAAGGTTAAAACAGCACCAACTTGACAAACTATCGTTGTGGTTTTGATGCGTAGGTAAGAACGGTTCTTGCTAAGCCCGTAGCAGCCACGTAAAACTTGCAACAACAAAGTAGAGGACGTCTAACTTGTTTTTGCAGGGCATGTTGTGATGTGATATGGTGAAGACATGATGTGATATAATTTGTTGTATGAGATGATCATGTTTTGTAACCGAGTTATCGGCAACTGGCCGGAGCCATATGGTTGTCGCTTTATTGTATGAGATGCAATCACCATGTAATAGTTTTACTTTATCACTAAGCGGTAGCGATAGTCGTAAAAGCAATTAGTTGGCGAGACGACAACGATACTACGATGGAGATCAAGGTGTCGCGCCGGTAATGATGGTGATCTTGACGGTGCTTCGGAGATGGAGATCACGAACACAGTACTTCGGAGATGGAGATCACGAACACGGTGCTTCGGAGATGGAGATCACAAGCACAAGATGATGATGGCCATATCATATCACTTATATTGATTGCATGTGATGTTAATCCTTTATGCATCTTATCTTGCTTTGTTTGACGGTAGCATTATAAGATGATCTCTCACTAAAATTTCAAGATAAAAGTGTTCTCCCTGAGTATGCACCGTTGCAAAAGTTCTTCGTGCTGAGACACCACGTGTTAATCGGGTGTGATAGGCTCTACGTTCAAATACAACGGGTGCGAAACAGTTGCACACGCGGAATACTCAGGTTAAACTTGACGAGCCTAGCATATACAGATATGGCCTCGGAACACAGAGACCGAAAGGTCGAACGTGAATCATATAGTAGATATGATCAACATAGTGTTGTTCACCATTGAAACTACTCCATCTCACGTGTTAATCGGACATGGTTTAGTTGCTTTGGATCACGTAAACACTTAGATGATTAGAGAGATGTCTATCTAAGTGGGAGTTCTTAAGTAATATGATTAATTGAACTTAAATTTATCATGAACTTAGTCCTAATAGTATTTTGCAAATTATGTTGTAGATCAATAGCTCGCGTTGTTGCTTCCCTGTGTTTATTTTTGATATGTTCCTAGAGAAAATTATGTTGAAAAATGTTAGTAGCAAAGATGCGGATTGGATCCGTGATCTGAGGATTATCCTCATTGCTGCACAGAAAAATTATGTCCTTGATGCGCCGCTAGGTGACAGACCTATTGCAAGAGTGATGCAAACGTTATGAACGTTTGGCTAGCTCAATATGATGACTACTTGATAGTTTAGTGCACCATGCTTAACGGCTTAGAATCGGGACTTCAAAGACGTTTTGAACGTCATGGACCATATAAGATGTTCCAGGAGTTGAAGTTAATATTTCAAGCAAATACCCGAGTTGAGAGATATGAAGTCTCCAACAAAGTTCTATAGCTAAAAGATGGAGGAGAATCGCTCAACTAGTGAGCATGTGCTCAGATTGTCTGGGTACTACAATCGCTTGAATCAAGTGGGAGTTAATCTTCCAGATAAAATAGTGATTGACAGAATTCTCTAGTCACCATCACCAAGTTAGTAGAACTTCGTGATGAACTATAGTATGCAAGGGATGACGAAAGTAATTCCCAAGCTCTTCGTGATGCTGAAATCGACGAAGGTAGAAATCAAGAAAAACATCAAGTGTTGATGGTTAACAAGACCACTAGTTTCAAGAAAAGGGCAAAGGGATAGAAGGGGAACTTCAAGAAGAACGGCAAGCAAGTTGCTGCTCAAGTGAAGAAGCCTAAGTCTGGTCCTAAGCCTGAGACTAAGTGCTTCTACTGCAAAGGGACTGGTCACTGGAAGCGGAACTACCCCAACTATTTGGTGGATAAGAAGGATGGCAAAGTGAACAAAGGTATATTTGATATACAGATTATTGATGTGTACTTTACTAGTGTTTATAGCAACCCCTCGGTAATTGATACTGGTTCAGTTGCTAAGAGTAGTAACTCGAAACGGGAGTTGCAGAATAAACAGAGACTAGTAAAAGTGAACAAAGGTATATTTGATATACAGATTATTGATGTGTACTTTACTAGTGTTTATAGCAACCCCTCGGTAATTGATACTGGTTCAGTTGCTAAAGAGTAGTAACTCGAAACGGGAGTTGCAGAATAAACAGAGACTAGTAAAAGGCGAGGTGACGATGTGTGTTGGAAGTAGTTCCAAGATTGATATGATCATCATCGCACACTCCCTATACTTTCGAGATTAGTGTTGAAACTAAATAAGTGTTATTTGGTGTTTGCGTTGAGCATGAATATGATTTGATCATGTTTATTGCAATACGGTTATTCATTTAAGTTAGAGAACAATTGTTGTTCTGTTTACATGAATAAAAACCTTTTATGGTCATACACACCAACAAAAATGGTTTGTTGGATCTCGATCGTAGTGATACACATATTCATAATATTGAAGCCAAAAGATGCAAAGTTAATAATGATAGTGCAACTTATTTGTGGCACTGCCGTTTAGGTCATATTGGTGTAAAGCGCATGAAGAAACTCCATACTGATGGGATTTTGGAATCACTTGATTATGAATCACTTGATGCTTGCGAACCGTGCCTCATGGGCAAGATGACTAAAACGCCGTTCTCCGGAACTATGGAGAGAGCAACAGATTTGTTGGAAATCATACATACAGATGTATGTGGTCCGATGAATATTGAGGCTCGTAGCAGGTATCATTATTTTTTTGACCTTCACAGATGATTTGAGCAAATATGGGTATATCTGCTTAATGAAACAGAAGTCTGAAACATTTGAAAAGTTCATATAATTTCAGAGTGAAGCGAAAATCATCGTAACAAGAAAATAAAGTTTCTACGATTTGATCGTGGAGAAGAGTATTTTAGTTACGAGTTTGGCCTTCAGTTAAAACAATGTGAAATAGTTTCACTACTCACGCCACCTGGAACACCACAGCATAATGGTGTGTCCGAACGTCATAACCGTACTTTATTGGATATAGTGCAATCTATGATGTCTCTTACCAATTTACCACTATCGTTTTGGGGTTATGCATTAGAGACAGCTACATTCACGTTAAATAGGGCACCATCAAAATCCGTTGAGACGACGCCTTATGAACTGTGGTTTGGCAAGAAACCAAAGTTGTCGTTTCTTAAAGTTTGGGGTTGCGATGCTTATGTGAAAAAGTTTCATCCTGATAAGCTCAAACCCAAATCGGAGAAATGTGTCTTCATAGGATACCCAAAGGAGACAGTTGGGTACACCTTCTATCACAGATCCGAAGGCAAGACATTCGTTGCTTAGTATGGATCCTTTCTAGAGAAGGAGTTTCTCTCGAAAGAAGTGAGTGGGAGGAAAGTAGAACTTGATGAGGTAACTGTACCTGCTCCCTTATTGGAAAGTAGTTCATCACAGAAATCTGTTCCTGTGACTCCTACACCAATTAGTGAGGAAGTTAATGATGATGATCATGTAACTTCAGATCAAGTTACTACCAAACCTCGTAGGTAAACCAGAGTAAGATCCGCACCAGAGTGGTACGGTAATCCTGTTCTGGAGGTTATGTTACTAGACCATGACGAACCTACGAACTATGAAGAAGCGATGGTGAGCCCAGATTCCGCAAAATGGCTTGAGGCCATGAAATCTGAGATGAGATCCATGTATGAGAACAAAGTGTGGACTTTGGTTGACTTGCCCGATGATCGGCACACAATTGAGAATAAATGGATCTTCAAGAGGAAGACGGACGCTGATAGTAGTATCACTATCTACAAAGCTAGAATTGTCGCAAAAAGGTTTTCGACAAGTTCAAGATGTTGACTACGATGAGAGTTTCTCACTCGTATCTATGCTTAAGTCTGTCTGAATCATGTTAGCAATTGCCGCATTTTATGAAATATGGCAAATGGATAAACAAAACTGCATTCCTTAATGGATTTATTAAAGAAGAGTTGTATATGATGCAACCAGGAGGTTTTGTCAATCCTAAAGGTGCTAACAAAATATGCAAGCTCCAGCGATCCATCTATGGACTGGTGCAAGCATCTCGGAGTTGGAATATACACTTTGATAAGTTGATCAAAGGATATAGTTTTATACATACTTGCGGTGAAGCCTGTATTTACAAGAAAGTGAGTGGGAGCACTACAGCATTTCTGATAAGTATATGTGAATGACATATTGTTGATCGGAAATAATGTAGAGTTATTCTGTAAAGCATAAAGGAGTGTTTTGAAATGAGTTTTTCAAAGAAAGACCTCAGTGAAGCTGCTTACATATTGAGCATCAAGATCTATAGACATAGATGAAGACGCTTGATAAGTTTTTCAATGAGTACATACCTTAACAAGATTTTGAAATAGTTCAAAATAGAACAGTCAAAGAAAGAGTTCTTGCCTGTGTTACAAGGTGTGAAATTGAGTAAAGACTCAAAGCCCGACCACGGCAAAAGATAGAAAGAGAATGAAAGTCATTCCCTATGCCTTGGCCATAGGTTCTATAAAGTATGCCATGCTGTGTACCAGATCTATTGTATACCCTACACTGATTTTGGCAAGGGAGTACAATAGTGATCTAGGAGTAGATCACTGGACAGCGGTCAAAATTATCCTTAGTGGAATAAGGATATGTTTCTCGATTATGGAAGTGACAAAAGGTTCGTCGTAAAGGGTTACGTCGATGCAAGTTTTGACACTAAATCTAGATGACTCTAAGTCTCGGTCTAGATACATATTGAAAGTGGGAGCAATTAGCTAGAGTAGCTCCGTGCAGAGCATTGTAGACATAGAAATTTGCAAAATACTTACGGATCTGAATGTGACAGACCCGTTGACTAAAATTATCTCACAATCAAAACATGATCACACCTTAGTACTCTTTGGGTGTTAATCACATAGCGATGTGAACTAGATTATTGACTCTAGTAAACCCTTTGAGTGTTGGTCACATAGAGATGTGAACTATGGGTGTTAATCACATGGTGATGTGAATTATTGATGTTAAATCACATGGCGATGTGAACTAGATTATTGACTCTAGTGCAAGTGGGAGACTGAAGGAAATATGCCCTAGAGGCAATAATAAAGTATTATATATTTCCTTATATCATGATAAATGTTTATTATTCATGCTAGAATTGTATTAACCGGAAACGTAATACATGTGTGAATACATAGACAAACAGAGTGTCACTAGTATGCCTCTACTTGACTAGCTCGTTAATCAAAGATGGTTATGTTTCCTAGCCATAGACATGAGTTGTCATTTGATTAACGGGATCACCTCATTAGGAGAATGACGTGATTGACTTGACCCATTTCGTTAGCTTAGCACCCGATCGTTTAGTATGTTGCTATTGCTTTCTTCATGACTTATACATGTTCCTATGACTATGAGATTATGCAACTCCCGTTTACCGGAGGAACACTTTGTGTGCTACCAAACGTCACAACGTAAATGGGTGATTATAAAGGTGCTCTACAGGTGTCTCCAAAGGTACTTGTTGGGTTGGCGTATTTCGAGATTAGGATTTGTCACTCCGATTGTCGGAGAGGTATCTCTGGGCCCACTCGGTAATGCACATCACTATAAGCCTTGCAAGCATTGTGACTAATGAGTTAGTTGCGGGATGATGTATTACGGAACGAGTAAAGAGACTTGCCAGTAACGAGATTGAACTAGGTATCGAGATACCGACGATCAAATCTCGGGCAAGTAACATACCGGTGACAAAGGGAACAACGTATGTTGTTATGCGGTCTGACCGATAAAGATCTTCGTAGAATATGTGGGAGCCAATATGGGCATCCAGGTCCCGCTATTGGTTATTGACCGGAGACGTGTCTCGGTCATGTCTACATAGTTCTCGAACCCGTAGGGTCCGCACGCTTAACGTTACGATGACAGTTTTATTGAGTTTTGATGTACCGAAGGAGTTCGGAGTCCCGGATGAGATCGGGGATATGACGAGGAGTCTCGAAATGGTCGAGACGTAAAGATCGATATATTGGACGACTATATTCGGACTTCGGAAAGGTTCCGAGTGATTCGGGTATTTTTCGGAGTACCGGAGAGTTACGGGAATACGTATTGGGCCTTATTGGGCCATACGGGAAAGAAGGAAAAGGGCCTCAAGGGTGGCCGCACCCCTCCCCTTGGTCTGGTCCGAATTGGACTAGGGAAGGGGGGCGCCCCCTTCCTTCCTTCTCTTTTTCCCTTCCTCTTTTCCTATTCCATATGGGAGGTGGAATCCTACTAGGACTAGGGAGTCCTAGTAGGACTCCACACTTGGTGCGCCCCCTCCTAGGGCCGGCCTCCTCCTCCCTTGCTCCTTTATATACGGGGGCAGGGGGCACCCCATGGACACAACAATTGATCCTTGAGATCTCTTAGCCGTGTGCGGTGCCCCCTTCCACCATATTACACCTCGATAATACCGTTGCGGAGCTTAGGCGAAGCCCTGCGTCGGTGGAACATCATCATCGTCACCACGCCGTCGTGCTGACGAAACTCTCCCTCAACACTCGGCTGGATCGGAGTTCGAGGGACGTCATCGAGCTGAACGTGTGTAGAACTCGGATGTGCCGTGCGTTCGGTACTTGATCGGTCGGATCGTGAAGACGTACGACTACATCAACCGCGTTGTGATAACGCTTCCGCTGTCGGTCTACGAGGGTACGTGGACAACACTCTCCCCTCTCATTGCTATGCATCACCATGATCTTGCGTGTGCGTAGGAATTTTTTTGAAATTACTACGTTCCCCAACAAGGGGGGTCTCCGAGTCGTCTACGAGGCAGGGGGGCGCGCCCTGGGAGGTTGGGCGCGCCCTCCACCCTCGTGGACGGCCCGGGACTCTTCTGGCCCAACTCTTTTACTCCGGGGGCTTCTTTTGGTCCATAAAATATCATAAAAAATTGGCACGTCAATTGGACTCCGTTTGGTATTCCTTTTCTGCGATACTCAAAAACATGGAAAAACAGAAACTGACACTGGGCTCTAGGTTAATAGGTTAGTCCCAAAAATCATAGTAAATAGCATATAAATGCATATAAAACATTCTAGATGGATAATATAATAGCATGGAGCAATCAAAAATTATAGATACGTTGGAGACGTATCAGAGACTTTGCTGCACCTCGCCACCGAGACTCCACAACGTCGATGCGTCATAGGGAATGCCGCTCCACCGCCAAAGCAGTCCACTTGGTCTTTCGAGCCTATGCACACCTCCAAGAATGACGCCCTCAAGAGGGGCACGACACATGAGCGCCGCCATCATCCGATCGAGTGATCTAGTGTTTCCCCCAGAGGTAGCGGATAGCGGTCTAGAGCTTCTCAACGACGATGCCTTCAAGAAGGGGATGACGCAGAAACACGCCGCCATCACCGACCTTGGCAACGTGCCAAGAGTAGGGTTTTAACACAGATCCGCTCGCGGACCCTCTGTCGTGTGCACGGGACTGCCATCGATCGCCGCCGCAGCACTTGGAATAGGCCGTACCGGCCGAAGAAGGCCCACCGTGTCGCCGCCGTAGTTCCGAAGTCAGATCTGATCTGACACGCCGCCGCCGCGGGCACGCAGCCAGCGTACAAGGGCCGCCCAAAGAGGACACATGCCAAAGAGGACGCAGCCGCCGTGAGCCGCCGCCGCTGCGCTACCAATCCTCGCGCCCGCCCGACTTTGCCGCCTAGCGAGACCGCCCACACCGTTCCTCCCGAAACGCGAAGAACAGGGCCTCGCCGCCGGCCATCGCAAAGGGCTTTGCCCTGGCGGACCCTGGCCGGTGGCGAGGGTGGAGGAAGGTAGTGAGGAGGCTAGGGGAAGGAGATGGGTTCCGCCGCCTGAGTCGTCTACTGCAACTATGAAAGAAGCGGGGGAGTGTGGATACTTGTCACTGTTGTCAAGTACAATACACATTTTTGAATTGGAATACCTATATATTTTTGTTTTGTGGCAACACACGTTTTAACATCTACTCCCTCTGACCCATAATATAAAACCATTTTGTAAGATATGGGACATAGGGAGTAGTATTGTATCCCTAGTGCAAAAAAGCCTAGTTGTGGCGTTGCAAAAAGACGACATCGGTGGCGTTTGCACCGAACACCATCATATGGCGCTAGTGTTAAAAATTAGTGGCGTTAGATGCCCCACGTCACTAGTATCATATATACTGACGGTGTTGGACCTACATGGATGACAGCAGTGTCATATGTATAGCTGGCATTCGACATACTTTGACACCACAAACTACGCAAAAATTTAGAGGCATCGTATTTTCTCCACACACGATTACCTAGTTTGAAGGTAGCAAAAAAAATGCTGCCATGACATCGTTTTTTATTATCTATTTTTTGAACATCAGTACAGACGCAAAGAGCTCATACATACGCGCATACACCCACCCCTATGAACGCACACACACCCTACCCCTATGAGCACCTCTGAGAGACTGAGCCGGCATATCATCTTGAGATTTACAAAGTCACTGAAGGCGCCTCATCATCGACGGGAACGTCTCCTCCTACTTAAAGCGCATCGCCGAAAATTCTGAAATAAATCTAGAAACAATGCGAGCACCAGGACTTGAACCCTGATGGGCTGGGGTCCCACTGTAAAAAGACGCTTGCATGCCTTAATTAGAAACTGGTAAAGTTAACTAAAAGACATCGACAATAATTATGAAATATGTAGAGTACTTAGTTAAGATAGCTAGCTAGGCAAGTTTTGAAACAGAACGATACTAGTCGAGTACTGACTAGAGAACCACAATAGCATAGTTAGCTGCTACTCTCCTTTTATAATGCATCATCGTAAACAGAACGATGCAAAAGCATTTTGGAGATTTGATTATTTTTTTTGGCACGCTGAGCCATGGTCGGAACCATGTGTTTCTCGCATTTCCATTGATATAGGTTTCAACTCTCGCAGCTCTTACGCCGTAGCCCCTCCATCAGCCGAGGGAAGACTTCCATCAGACTCCAACTCCATCAATCTTCAATATGACTCCGTAGAGCTGGTCATGCTACTCTGCGCCATGTCGATTTCAAGCTCCCATATGTGCACCATATCGAATCAGCCCCGCGTCATCACCATGTTGAAGCACACAAGTCCTCATACCTGTGGCACGTGTTTCCACCTTACGCCGTACTCCACCTTGTTCAACTACAACCGTACTCCACCTTACGCCGTATCAGCCCATCGTATCACAATGCATTGCTTGATGCCCTATAGAACATGATCCTCTACGGCACGTTCCAGACTCCATCGAAACATGCATGCACGTCGCAATGCCGCCACGAATGTCTGAATACACACTTGTTAAGCACTATAACTTCAACCACAAGTATCTGAACCCACATATCATCTTCGTGTGCAACTTGATGAACCATCAACATTAATAAAAAAAACTGGCCACATTGATGCTCATGCCATGCATCAGAAGCTCCCTGGTTTGCTACTGGCCCTTGAGCACCGTACCAACCTCTTATTGGGACCTCTTTTTTTTCATCCAAACAAATCTGACTTGCATTTGCAGCTTTTCCTTCGGCCTTGCACATCTCGCCGTCACGCTGGAGCCCCAAGCACGTGCACCGTCCGCCTTTTTTTTATAGGATCATGTGCACCGTCCGCCTAGGCCTCAGCTCACGCCTCCCGCCTGCTCGCGCCGCCGCGCCTTGCGGCTTGCCCACTGCACAGCCCGTTGCACAAGGGCCTCAAGCACACACAGGTCCGACTGGCCTTGTGCGGTCTGCGCGCTTTGAGCGCACAAGCCGCCCGCTCGAAAAAAAAAGAAGCCGCTCGCTCGAACCGACCCACGCTTGCCCTAGGGTGGCACCGTTGTTATTTTTTTGATGGTTGGGTGGCACCGTTGTTGATCCGTGTACGCGTCGCCGCTTGCACGCTGCCTCGAATCAGATCGGCGCTGCACGTTCGCGGCCTCGCCTGCTGCTTGCTTGCCTGCACTCCACTGCTCCTGATCACTTTTTTTAGCATGCTCCTGATCACTTTTTTTTTAGCATGCTCCTGATCACTTTTCGCATGACAATCTCCGATTGCTGCTGAGGTCCTTTCGGTAAAAGTATTCATTAGTAAATGGAAAACTGCATGTCCACCTACTATCTACAGAAAAAAGAAAAAAATTCGATGTCAAAAGAAAATTCATTAATAAAATGGAGCATTGTATATCTGCATACCTATATCTATGTAGTACGTAATAAATCCAAAAAATAATATCCATGACACTAATTAGGTCGATCTGCAGAAAACAGTGTGGCAGAAAGAAAATTCTATATCATTAAATGAGATCCACCTGGTCACATAGTTCCTTAGATTTTCGGCATACGATATTCTTTATTGATAATACTTATCATTGATAAATACAGGATTTTATATCCAGCTATTCTATCTGCAGAAAAAAATTTGATAACACTATTGAGGCTTATCTACAGTAAAGAGTGTTGCAGAGAGAGCCAAACCTATAACTTTAAATGAGGTCCACCTGCAATCACATATTTCTTTAGATTTTTGATATACATAATTCTTGTTTGATAAAACTTATCATTAATAAAAGGAGGATTGTATATTCAACTATCTATCTGCAGAATAAAGACTAAAGATTTCGTTATTAAATGGAGCAATGTATATCTGCCTACCTATACACACAAAACAAATTGATCCAAGAAATAAAAATCTATTACACCAATGACTCTTATCACAGAAAATATTGTGGCAGAAAGAACCGAACCTGGGACATTGAATCAGGTCAATGTACAACCACATAATACTTTCGATTCTCTATATACATAAATCTTTCTACATAAAAAATATAATTATTAAATGGAGGATTGTACTGTATATCCAACCATCTATCCGAGGAATAAAGAAAAAGATTCATTAATAAATGAAGCATTGTACATCTCCCTACCTATGCACACACAATAAACTGATCGAAGAAAAAAAAAACTATGACACTAATGAGGCTTCTATATAGTAATTGTTGTGGCAGAAAGAACCGAACCTAGGACATTGAATGAGATCCATCTACAATCTCGAAATACTATGCAGATCTATCCTTTTTAAATGCTAGAAATTACATGCTCCTCGGCACACCATCTATATAATCTTACTATTTGGATGCCGATGAGCAGAACAACACAATCAGCTCAATTACGAGTTACTACTTTCATAGCCATGGAACACTTCTGTTTCCTGGTCATCCTCTCACTCTCTGGCTTGGCCATGGCCTTGCAGCTGACCAGCCCGTGCAACGCTGCGCAAGCGCAGCCGCAGCCGATCTACGACACAGATGGCCATGAGCTAACAGGCCACAACATGTACAACATCATGCCGGTGGACCGTAATTTGAGCGACCAATGCATCTATGTTAGCTCATTACGGGACCCCAGATGTCGTATGCGTGCGATTCTGACACCGTGCAAGCAGTTTCGCGGGAATCCAGACGGGTATGTTTCGATCAAGCTGGCGGAGGCGAGCTCCGGCTCCGGCAAGGAGGCGTCACCCCGCCTCTCCACCGACGTCGTGATCGAGTTTGGCGGCATAATCACCTGGTGCATGCATCGTCGCCAGTGGTACGCCCATGGAGGGATCACTAACCAGACGCACGTGACCGTCGGCCGCCCCGGAGGGATGGAGGGGTGCCAAGCGCCGGCAGGCACATGCAAGAAGAGTTTCATGTTTCGCGTCGAGAAGCACGGCACCGGGTACAAGCTGACGTCGTGCTTCCAAGCGCCGTGCCGCGATCTGGTGTTGTTCGACTACAATGGACACATGTGGCTGACCGTAGAGAAAGATGGGCGTGAGCCTCTAGTGGTTGTGTTCAAGAAGTTCCATCTCGCCAGCTTGCCTCCTGCAAATCCTCCACAACTAGGCTAGTGCCGATGCTACTATGTATGTGTACTTGCTTAACCGTTTGATGCAAGGAATAAATTTCTAGTGGAAGCATGAAACAGTCCTATTTTGCTGGTCGTCCGGTATTGCTTTATGTTTTCGGGTCATTCTAGTGCACCATGTATCAAAGTGTTTTGAGACCTTGATCGGAACATCATGAGCTCACCCAGATGTCCACATGAGTCCCATAAGACCAACCTGAAGCGGTCGCGCACTTTCCCTTCTTATCTCTTCCATGGTTTCAGATGTTTCTTGTTCGTTCCCCATCTCTGAAGCCAGCGTCGGCCATCCCCGCCTCTCCTCGGATCCATCGTCCTACAACTCCGGCTAGCTCCTCTGCCACCCTAATCTCTCCTCCTCCTCGAGATAGTCCATTCTCCACGCCTCCTTCCTACACATGAGCCCTCTCCTTGGTTTGCGCACACGGTGCTCCGTGCAGTCATTGTCGCTACAAATAGCGAGCTGGGGGCGACACTAGGGTTGCGACTGGTGTCCGAGTTGATACAACCGTAGTCGCATAACGGTGCTGCTATGACCTCCACATCATGTTGCTACAACTAGTGAGCGGCCGTGCTAGAACTGGCGCATGGCAATGCTGCTATACGCCCACTGCCTGCTGGTGTTGGAGACGACGCGCACACACAACACCCGATATTGAAGATGATACACACACACAACACCCCCGTGCGCTGCGTCTAGCAACCCATCGGTGCTGGAGATGGCGCCGACAGTGTTGCAACTGGCAACCGCCGAGGCTGGTCCTGACATGGGATGTTGCAACCACGACCTTGGCAAGCTAGAACTAGCAACAACCTATGTTGGAACCTTACCAGCGATTGATGGAACCAGTGTCAGGGTTTTCTCGAACCAGAGGCACCTCGGGTTGCAACCAGCAAGCTAGTGAGCTGGAACCAAAATGGCGGCGAGCTGCAATCGGCGGGCGCCAATGTTGGAACCATCTCGGCGGTGAGCTACAACCTACATGCGCTGATGCTAGAATCAGCTATCGGCGGTGCTGCGATCCCAGATGACCACGCCATAACCTGGAAGCCCGTGATACAAGCCAACCTTGACTATGGAGTTGCAACCGACAGCACCAAAGGCTGCAAGCAGCGGACGAGATGTTGCGACCGATATTTTTGCACCCGCAGATGTTGTGTTGCGACGGAGCTGTGAGTCTTGGGATGCACGCAAGGGGTGGCGGACGCGCGGAATTGTGTTGTAGCAGGGCCCAGCTCGCTCAAGTCAACGCTCTGTCCCGTTTCTTTATTTCGTATCTGTTTCTTGGGACGAAGCTATGGGAAAGTGATGACGTGCGAGATTGCGATCGAACAGTTAAAGAGGGTTGCATCAAACGGTTGTGTGGCGACCACCGAAAATTTGGGCCGACCGGATGGCGCCTAGCGTCCGCCTTCTCTTTTTCTTTTGATTCATTTCATCTATATGTTGCGTGTTTCTGTCGTAGGCGACACAGACAACAACAGTGGCCAAGGCCCTGGTGTCGAGCCCCTAATCCATGTTCATTTCCATGTCCCTGGTGGTGGTGAGCTGCTCTGCCAGCACCCCACTAGTTATTCTTTTCCCTCGACCTGTGATGTGTTCGACGATGCTGTTGAAGAAGGACCTAACCGTAGGCTGCGGTGCTTCCCCACCCCATAAGGCCTAATTTGGTCGTAAGGAGAAAATATCCTAGGGCCACGGGGGATTTCCATGGCCATCGGGGACCCTCGCCTTCCACCACGGCGAGATCACCATGTCAGTTTGGATCGTAGGGAGAAGGGGAGGTGAGGAAAATGCTAGGGGTAGTGCTCAGGTGAAGGAGATCGCTATACGGTAGGTATGCTTTACCCTGTCGCCTCCCGCACTCCAATTGGCGGCTTTTCTCCCCGACGTTTGTAGGCATGGATCTCCCATCCGGGGAAAGGACGGGGATCGGGGCAGAATATTCACAGCGAGCGATCGACCAAATGTCGGGGTGGTTTTCCACGGGCCGATTGCCCTCCTGGGCTATGCACCCTGGTTTTTAGCGGGGATCCCCCCGGGATAACGAGCTACCAAATGAGCCCTAAGAGAGTCTTGTTTTCCCTTTCCTTCTCCCATCTACGCCTTCCTCATCGGCTATTCCATTGGATGATTTGCTCTCTTGATTATTCTCTACTCTGATCAGCCATGGCAGATAGTACTCTTACCCCATCAAGGAGAGCTTCAGTTAGGAACTCAAACTCAAGTACAATGGGAAGAACAGGAACACCTTCCACTCATGTCGACCATTTGCAATAGCTGCCCTAAAATAAGGCACTATCCCTTTTCAAGGCACTTAAGGCAAAAACAAACCCCTCCAACGGCTGCCCTAGAACAAATAATTTTTTTTTCTGAAAACTTGGGTTGTCCTAAAATATAGCAATTGGTACTACAAATATACAAAACCATGGGCAGCTGCCGCAAAATAAAACAACTTGTAGCTCAACCTGCAGCCTCCATCCACAGCCGCATGCAACCGCCGCCCCCTCTCCAGTGTCACCGTCATCTCAAGATCCATGATCGCCGCCGGATCCACTCACCTCCGATCGTCGCCGCCTACTGGACCGATCAAATTTCCGCGCGCCGCACCAAATTCACTGCACCGCACTGCTGCAGCCGAATCCGCTGCATCCTCATCACCTCTCATACATCAATGGTTGTTCCTCCACCGCCACAACATCCTCCTTTTCCTCCGTCCGCAGCTAACCCACCGCAGCCACCATGCGGAAGGGAAAGGGCACGACCGGGTTCAAGGGGTGCGGCCGCGGCCGTCCGGCAAGTTCAGCGTCGAGTAACAGCATGCCGCCCGGTGGTACTGGCTCAACACCCTCTTGACGCTAGACATTACTGCCCGCGCCAACGACATCGCGGCGTGGATGCTCAGCCTACCACATGAGAGGCTCAACTTCCTGGAGATCGAGTGTCTGCAGAGACCACCCTGAGTACGCGCAATAGGAGATGCAGTTCTACTAGAAATCTAGAATAGGGATCTCGAGAAGTGGAAGCTGTAGAATTGTATTAAATAATTGTTGATGCAATATTGTGCCGGTACAAGAAGTATATATAAGAGCCAAGCCGCACCTGACCTAGCCTTATTACAAACCGAGTAGGAGTCATAATCCTAATACAAGTTGTATTCTAACATCCCCCGCAGTGTCAACGGTAGGCTCGACGACGTTGAGACTGAAATGAATGTCTTGAAACGGAGTAGTCGCCAGGCCTTTAGTAAAGATATCAGCAAACTGAGCAGAAGTAGGCACGTGGAGAACGCGAACTTGACCGAGAGCCACCTTCTCTCGAACAAAATGAATGTCGATCTCAATACGCTTGGTGCGACGGTGTTGAACTGGATTCCCGGACATGAGGACAGCTGAAATATTATCACAGTAAACAATGGTAGCTTGCTCAATAGGACGGTGCAGCTCCGACAGCAACTGGCGCAACCAAACCATATCAGGAACCGCATGAGCCACAGCGCGGTACTCAGCTTCAGTCGACGAGCGGGAGACCGTAACCTGCCTTTTTGAAGACCAAGAAACTAAATTGTTACCAAGAAAAACACAAAATCCTGATGTGGACCTATGATTATCTGGACAACCAGCCCGGTCTGCATCTGAGTAAGCTGTCAAGGAGGTGGGAGAGGATTTGTTGATATGAAGACCCAAGTCTAGTGTGCCTTTGAGATACCGAAGAATATGTTTGACATGATTGTAGTGGGGAATACGAGGATCATGCATGTATAAACAAGCTTGTTGGACAGCAAAAGAAATTTCAGGACGAGTGAGAGTGAGATACTGAAGTGCACCGGTAAGACTCCGATAAAGAGAAGGATCAGAGAAAGGATCATTGTCGGCAGAGAGTTTGGAACCTGTATCAACAGGGGTACGGGAAGTTTGACAATCAAGCATACCAGCACGAGAAAGTAGATCCAGAGTGTACTGACGGTGAGCCAAGCCGCACCTGACCTAACCTTATTATAAACCGAGTAGGAGTCATAATCCTAATACAAGTTGTATTCTAACAGAAGCGCAAGAACGACAGCGAGGCAGGACCTTCGCGGGTCAAGGAGGAGGATGCATGCCCCTCCAGTGTGGTCAACCGCTGTTCCAGCGACGAGAGTGACGTGTCCGACGAGAGTTACATGTCCGCCGAAATTGACGGGGACAACCTGTAGTGTTTCTAGTTTAAGTTTGCATGTAGTAGTTGAGCTATGTTTGTAGTTTGCATGTTTAAACTTTGAATGTGTGGAACTTTGGATCGAAGTATGAAATATGGTCGAAGAGTTTGAATGTTTGTTTGGAAGAAATGAGGTTTTGCTGTTTTGGGTGCCCTATTTTAGGGGAGCTGTTGAAGACACTGAATTTTCCATGTCCTAAAAAGCACTTTTTAGTGCCCACAAATTTAACCCACACACATTTTGTTCAATGGGTGGAGAAAGCTCCACCCATTATTCCCCTCCTCTGCATGAACTAACATCGGTTAATGATTACTTTTGGGGGGAATGGGCGAGATAGCAGAGAATTTATATGCCATTTCTTGCTGGAGTCAGTGGGACGGCGGACTGATTATTTAGTTGTCAGTTGTCCAATGTGTAGTGTTTACAATGATGGTTATGCAGATTTTAGATGAGTGTTTCAGCCGATGATTGTCTCACGAGTCTCCTCGATTACCTGTTATAGGGGTTTGGACACTGAATTTTGTGTAGCTTCTCCCCCAGGTTTATCTACACACATAATTGGGGAGAAGTGTAAATTTGCGACCAGATACTGTGAACTGTGGTCAGAATTCTGAAGCATATTCTTCTCCCTGATTGTAAAAGACCAAAACTTGTTGGTGAATCAGTCATCTGCTAGATTGCTGCTGCCTGCTGCTACTATGAACAGAGTGGAAAGACCCTAGGAGAGCACGAGCTTCTGTGTATGCATCATTAATCGACTTTTTTTATGCGCATGCTCCTCTTTAACTCATTTGTATGAAGTGCACAATGGCAATTATTTCAGTTTTTCCTTGTTTGTAGTAATCCATCCTTTTATAATGGGGAAACACTTGTTATCTGTAGTCTGGTAGAAAGACAACATCAGACCCCTCCTTGTCCATCGATTCCAATTCAATCCCACGGTGGAGAAATTAAGCACTGACCCTTGTTCCTATAATTCCTCTCAGCTGTTGCTAACTACCCGTACATCACGCATTAATGATCGCATATCCCTTATCTCTCTCGTCTGCTCCATCTCTCCTGCTCCCCTCCTTCGTCTCTCCCGCATGCACGCTCCAGCTCGCCATCAACATCGCCGCTTCTATCCTCTTCGATTTCTCAGCCCAGATTCAATCTGCTGCACATCGTGCGTCCTTCCCACCTCGTTTCCGGCCACAACATCCACCACACGGCCCAGATCCAAACCTAAACCCATGCGTGATCTGCTCCATGATGCAGCCACCAGTGAGCTCGCCTGTGCGACATCCCTACAGCAGGTGCTTGTGCCCGCCATCTCCATCATACATCACAGGTTGGACGGAGGCTGTAGGTGTGCCCGACATCTCAACCACCCCTCGATCGGTGAACTAGCAGTGACCACCCTTGATTGTTCTTCCCTTTTTATTTCTAGATTTGAATCCATTTTTACCATTGATTGATGGTAATTTATTCAAATTGATTCCATGTTTTTATCTTGTTCTGCCTTGTTTTTATGTGTGCATAAAAAAATAGAACCAATCAATTTGAATGGAATTGGTTTGCAAATCACAAAATGATGCGCATGCATATGTTGGCAGTAAGCGTTGTGAATTTCTACTTTCAGTTTTTATGCTTCCATTCTTTTATTGAAATAACATGAAATTGGTGCTTTGAGATATCCATGCTTCCTAATCTGATCTATATTTCTTCAGTTCAGGTACTTTACCGCAATATAGAACCATGCTTCGAAATGTTTATTTTTAAGCATCCAACGTTTCTGTACATGTATTTTGATTTTCGAACCTTCTTTCTAGTACTTGTTGTTGCTTCCTACCTTCTATTATTATGCATCATGCCTAAACTTATTATGCTTCAAAGGTACCTATAGGTCGTCGACGCCAGCCAGGTGGGATGCTAACCAGCAGGCATGAGGAGCTCAAGGATAGGGGGGCGCCAGCAGCATGCAGACGAGTCACGATGACAAGTAGAAGAATCGGCAATGGAAACTGATGGCAATGGCGACGAAAACTTTTGGCACGATGATAACTTAACTCATGATAATGGTCGATGGGCCTGCTTGCTTCCCAACACATGGAATAACAAGCGATGCGGTTGCATCGTCAAGCTCCGTGAAGCAAATAGGAAGCATATATGTAGCTTGGAAATAGGAAACGACATGGGCGGACGCTTGTCAATGTTTATGAAAGCAAACAAGAACCTATTAGGAAGCATATGTGGCACAATCAATCAAAAGAAATATTTGTGATTACCGATCTCATAAAAAAGGTTATCCTTATAATTTGAGGTGTTTTCTTCAAGAAGCAAACTCACCGTAGGAAGGGAGAACAATTATATTTCTCTAGATGCACACTCCCTGTTCGGTTGAAGCATGTGCGATTGTGATAGCGAAAATAAGTGTGCTTTTGATGGAAGCAAATTCCTATTACGTATGAAGCAATACTATAGTTTCTGGAAACAATATTGTGATCTTTTTTCACCAAATTGAGCCGAATCTAATTCACCCTGGAAGCTAATTGTCCAATCGACATAAACACGTACGATTTCATTGTTATGGAAAGAAACAAAAATGTTAGGGAGTAGAATAATTTGCAACAAATTGAAATACATTGGATACAATGTTTTCTACGTGAAAACAGGGATTATTTTCCTAAAATAGGGGGCTAATTACTCGTCAATCCCACATTACTAGCGCTGGATTAGTTACCATAGAAAATAAACGCAATCATCATTGATGCAGAAGCGGTCCCACCGAATTAGTGATCCAGTCAACCGGATCTCTTGCCTGGACCAAGTAGCAGATCCAACGTACGTGTTGCTTCCGATCCAACCGCTAATGAATGGTCTGATAGGATGCAATTAGCAGTAGTCTGATGCCTAGCGGCGTCCTTTATAATGTCCCATTTATTAAGGATTGTAAGGAATTAACAAAGAAGTGTAACGGAGCGTCAGCAGAATGGAGTAGCATTCAAATAGTGGACTTTGCCCATGGCAGGAGCATGAACATTGTTCTTCTGCCTCCCATTTGTTGTGTCAGCTCCCATGCACGGGTGCTCCAATCAATAGCAGGGTAGACTACCGCAACCAACAATCGCTACACAGGAGTATCGCCCCCGGCAATACCTATTAACTGCGCAGGTCTCTGAGTAGCGACGTATCGTGTACTGCCATCGCAAGCTTCAAAGTTAATAGGGGACGTTTTTTTCACCCTGTTCTGCACTGTGTTTGCAAAAGTTCTAGAACCTTTCGTGTCCATTTTTTTTGTTTCCATTCGGTTTTCTACAGCTTTTACTTTCCATTTATTTTAGATTTCACAAACAATTTTTATTATCAAGCATTTTTGTATTTCATGAAATTTGTGAAATCGCAATTTTTTTGAAAATTTTCAACATCTAATATTTCATAAATTTATAAATTTTTCATCAATTTATGAAGATTTTTTAGGAATTTAAAAATATTTAAATTTTGGGAGCCTTTTTTTTTCAAAAATCATGAACATTTTGAATTCATGAACATTATTTTATCCACCAAAAAAATTCAAATTCGCAAACATTTCTGTAATCCATGAATTTTTTTTGATTTCATATACATTTTTATTTTGAATTCATGAACACTTTTTGCAAAGTCCTGAACATTTTTTATATTCTCAAAAATGTTTTGCAAAATCATGAACATTTTTTATCCTTGGAGATTTTTTAACTGGCAGAGACTATTGTCAAAATCATTAAAAACTTCAAATTCGTGAACATTTTGTCAAATTCGGGAACTTTTTCTGAATTAATAAATAATTTCCAAATTCAGAATTTTTTGAAAATTCATGAATATTTTTTGAATTCGTCTATACTCTTTTTATTAACAAGCATGTATTTTTTCTAAAATTCATGAATATATTTTGAATTTGTCTATGTTTTATTTTTATTCATAAGCATGTATGTTTATAGTTTTTTGAAAATATCTTAATACTAAACCAACCAAATAAGAAACAACAGAAAGGAACCATTGAAGAAAGTCTATTTTAAGTACTAATTGTTGAACTCTGTAGGTCGTCCAATTTAGCGCACGCGAAGGGGAGGGGGGGGGGGGGGGCCTCAAGGGTGCGCAAGTCAGGGAGTATGAGCTCTCAACCCCCATTCCCAGTAATGCACGTGGCACTTGCCCATTAGCCTAATAGAATCGTGTTCATGAATAGGGAAGCCTCAGGTTGTGATGGACTATCTATACATGGTTTTATTTATATCCGGAAAAGGAACCTCTACACAGTTCTAACCTGTTCCATAAAATTTCTCAACTGCGCAAGAAGGAAAAAAACATGAAAAGCTTGGTCACTGCGATGTCTTCGCATTCATGAATTAATTCTAGCCATTCATTAGTCAGTTGATTGATTAATTGATTGTCATAGCAGCTTCCAGGTTTAGATTTTGGGTCCTGATAACGCCCACACGTGTGGCATATCAGACATCCGTTCACACACCGTGTGTGGCGTGAACAGGAGGCAGCCCACACGGGCTGTGTGTGGGCCAACGTTAGAATTGCCCACATGTGTGAGCACAACTACTTCATGTCATACGCCCAACAAGTACTACTCATCTCTATCCCGCGTGTGTGGCACGAAGCAAAAATGCCCACACGTCCTGGCGCAACTACGGTTGCCATCCGGGATGGTAGATGTAGTTATCCGGGATGGCAAATGTAGTTGTAAAAGCATGTCAACTCTATCTGTTTTGGTTAACTATAGTTGTCATGTCTAATTTATAATAGTTGCCATGTGTGTTTACCTAGTTGCCACGTCTGGTCCAACCATAGTTGTCATGTATGGTTAATCACAGTTACCATGTGTGTTTATCTGGTTGCCACGTATGCGCAACTGCAGTTGCCGTCTAGCAACGAGTCATAGTTTCCATATGGGTTTACCTAGTTGCCAAGTACGCGTAACTGCAGTTGCCATCCAACAACGTACGAGTGTTGTGTGGGCGAAAAGCAGTTCGCCCACACACGAGTGGACTAGGTAGTGGCTGTGTGGCCAGAAACTAGTTCGTCCACACAGCGCAGCTGGCAAACCGCATGCTGCGGGGCATGTGGGCGAACTCTCCAACGCCCACACACCAGCCCCGTCCTACGTGGCACGCAAATTCTGCCTCAATGTGTCAAGATTCGTGCAACTCGACTGGACGGTGATCCACGCGTGTGGGCGACTTACAAAATTGCCACACGTGTGGGCGTTGTCATTTAGGTAGATTTTTGACTTGAATTTAGGGTGCGTAGTGTCCCCCTTCACTATTAACACAGTTTTGTTGGGGAACGTACTAATTTCAAAAAATTTCCTACGCACACGCAAGATCGTGGTGATGCATAGCAACGAGAGGGGAGAGTGTGTCCACGTACCCTTGTAGACCGAAAGCGGAAGCGTTAGCACAACGCGGTTGATGTAGTCGTACGTCTTCACGATCCGACCGATCAAGTACCGAACGCACGGCACCTACGAGTTCAGCACACGTTCAGCCCGATGACGTCCCTCGAACTCCGAACCAGCCGAGTGTTGAGGGAGAGTTTCGTCAGCACGACGGCGTGGTGACGATGATGATGTTGTACCGACGCAGGGCTTCGCCTAAGCACCGCTACAGTATTATCGAGGTGGACTATGGTGGAGGGGGGCACCGCACACGGCTAAAAGATCAACAGATCAATTGTTGTGTCTCTAGGGTGCCCCTGCCCCCGTATATAAAGGAGCAAGGGGGGAGAGGCGGCCGGCCAGGAGGGGCGCGCCAGGAGGAGTCCTACTCCCACCGGGAGTAGGACTCCCTCCCTTTTCCTTGTTGGATTAGGAGTGGAGAGGGGAGGAGAGAGAGGGGGAAAGGAAAGGGGGGGGGCGCCGCCCCCCCTCCTTGTCCAATTCGGACTTGGGGGGGGGGGGAGGGGCTGCCCCTTGGCCGCCTCTCCTCTTCCACCAATTGGGCCCATGAAGCTCCCGGGGGTTCCGGTAAACCCCCGGTACTCCGGTATATATCCGATAACCCCCGGAACCACTACTAGGAAAAGGCCTACTAGTGGCGCACCAGGTTTTCCTACTAATGGCGCATTACTGGTGCGCCACTAGTACCACGCCACTAGTATTTTTTACTAATGGTGCACCACTGGTGCACCATTAGTATCTGGTACTAATGGCGCACCACTGGTGCGCCATTAGTATAGGCCACGGTGCGCCATTAGTATTTTTGAATTTTGAAGGCGGGAAAATAGTAGTGGCGCACCGTCTAACCCCCACCGTGCGCCATTGCTATTTTTGAATTTGGATCTGGATCGCGAATTTTTTGCCCATTTTTTGCTCGTTTTTTTTTCAAATTTTGTTCTCGTTTTTGGATCTTGTACGTTATTTTGCCGTGTTCTTTTGCCGGAGAGGAGTTCGCCGGAGAGGAGGGCCGAGGTCACCGGAGAGGCGCTCGCCTACATCGCCGGAGAGGAGGAGGAGGTCGCCCGAGAGGAGTTCACCGGAGCATCGGAGAGGAGGAAGGAGAAACCATGAGGGGAGGGGAGGAGAGGAGGGAGGAGGAGCTCACCGGAGAGGAGGGAGGAGGAGCTCACCGGAGAGGAGGGAGGGAGGAGCTCACCGGAGAGGAGGAGGAGGAGCTCACCGGAGAGGAGGGAGGAGAAACCGTGAGGGGAGGGGAGGAGAGGAGGGAGGAGGAGGTCGCCGGAGAGGAGAAGGAGGAGGAGGAGGTTGCCGGAGACGAGGAGGGTAGTATGGTGGAGGAGAGAAGGGGAGATGGAGTGGAGGAGAGGAGGAGATGGAGTGGAGGAGAGGTGGAGTGGAGGAGAAGAATGAAGAGGTAAGGAGGAGAGGACCACGCCCAGCCATATATACGGCATAGCGGCATAGTAATGGCGCACCGTGGGCAGGTGCGCCATTACTAACTTTTTTTTTATTTTTTTGATTTATTTTGAATTTTGAAGGTGGGAAGATAGTAATGGCGCACCATGGGCAGGTGCGCCATTAGTAAGTTTGAAATTTTTTTGAATTTTTTTGCCTCTCCAGATCTTAAAAGCCCCGTATCTTTTTTTCTGTTAGGTTTTGAGGATTTTGAAAGTGTTTAACAAGGTTCCCCCGATTAAATTCGGATGTATCTTTTCGAGTAGATGATTTTTCATATAAAAAACTTTTTCATCCGAGTTCGTATGCAAAAGTTATGCCCATTTTACAAATTCTCGAGAGATTTTGCAAAAAAGTCGAAAATTCATGTTTGTAAATTTTGCTAACAACTAGACCACATATCACATGGGAATCTTATTTTATTTTATTTTTTTTACATTTCTATCATTTTCTTTTATTTTTTTGAAACTGAAAAGGCGGTCCGGGGGTGCATTCGGGGGAATGTTTGGACCAAATTACTAATGGCGCACCGTGGGAGTGGTGCGCCATTACTAGTTTAAAAAATAAAATAAAATAAATTTGATTTTTTTTTTGAAACATAACAAGTTTTGAAAAAAAATTACTAATGGCGTACCGTTCATGTGGTGCGCCATTAGTATTTACACACTAATGGCGCACCAACACATGGTGCGCCATTAGTGTCCATATTGGCTATAGCTGTTTTCGTAGTAGTGAACCATTCCGGTGTCCGAATATAGTCGTCCAATATATCAATATTCATGTCTCGACCATTTCGAGACTCCTCGTCATGTCCGTGATCACATCCGGGACTCAGAACTACCTTCGGTACATCAAAACATATAAACTCATAATATAACTGTCATCGAAACTTTAAGCGTGCGGACCCTACGGGTTCGAGAACTATGTAGACATGACCGAGGCACGTCTCCGGCCAATAACCAATAGCGGAACCTGGATGCTCATATTGGCTCCCACATATTCTACAAAGATCTTTATCGGTCAGACCGCATAACAACATACATTGTTCCCTTTGTCATCGGTATGTTACTTGCCCTGGATTCGATCGTCGGTATCTCAATACCTAGCTCAATCTCGTTACCGGCAAGTCTCTTTACTCGTTCTGTAATACATCATCCCGCAACTAACTCATTAGTTGCAATGATTTGCAAGGCTTAAGTGATGTGCATTACCGAGTGGGCCCAGAGATACCTCTCCAACAATCGGAGTGACAAATCCTAATATCGAAATATGCCAACCCAACAAGTACCTTCGGAGACACCTGTAGAGCACCTTTATAATCACCCAGTTACGTTGTGACGTTTGGTAGCACACAAAGTGTTCCTCCGGTAAACGGGAGTTGCATAATCTCATAGTCATAGGAACATGTATAAGTCATGAAGAAAGCAATAGCAGAATACTAAACGGTCGTGTGCTAAGCTAACGGAATGGGTCAAGTCAATCACATCATTCTCCTAATGATGTGATCCCGTTAATCAAATGACAACTCATGTCAATGGCTAGGAAACATAACCATCTTTGATCAACGAGCTAGTCAAGTAGAGGCATACAAGTGACACTCTGTTTGTCTATGTATTCACACAAGTATTATGTTTCCGGTTAATACAATTCTAGCATGAATAATAAACATTTATCATGATATAAGGAAATAAATAATAATTTTATTATTGCCTCTAGCGCATATTTCCTTCAAGTTTGGGTTGTAGCTTCAAATTTGATGCTGAATTGTTCCCTTTTTAGGCCATTGGCGTCGAGTGGTTTTATACGCTATATGTATATTCCCTTTCTATATTGGCCTGATGAGGATTATAATTTTGATTATGTAAATGAATGTTTCATTTATATATGCAAACGAAGCTGTAGTTCTTGTTGTTTAAATAGTAATTATGATATTATTTTGTGGTCAAGTACTTATGATACTTTTTTAACTAATCATCTCATACGC
This sequence comes from Triticum aestivum, assembly GCF_018294505.1. NCBI lineage: Eukaryota > Viridiplantae > Streptophyta > Magnoliopsida > Poales > Poaceae > Triticum > Triticum aestivum. Next base: position 599,239,596 of record NC_057802.1, read on the forward strand.
TACTTGTGCAACAATGCAGAAGTATTAAGGCTTACTTTCAGGATGGTGAACCGTGATGTGTCAAAGTTACTTTATAATCCTTTGTGGATACGGTATTGCGGAACTAAAGATGGGTTGGTTAAACAAACACTAGGATGTGAAAAACTAGTTGGGTAAGGTATAGTATCATAATCAACTCAGATGCCATACATTTACCAAGCTCATCTTGTTTCTTTTACTATTCTATTTTCATAATATACAACGGCATCGACGGCTAACCTCCAACTCCCCTCCCGTTGATCCCGGCACTGAAACAGGAGTTATCCTAACCGAGCACTTCCCGTCAAGGGGTTCGGCTTAACGCCACTCATGGTGTACCACTCTATTGATGAAAATAGTTGAGTATATTGCAGTTAAGGGGTTTTGGGATCCCAAAACTAAATCTGTTTGTATGTATGTGCCACTTTTATATGTACAACAAGCCATATAATATTTTGTATTAATGGTCTATAACTTATTTCCATTTTGCCTCCGATACAATTTTACAATGATCTCCTAGGACCAGTTAAATTAGTCAAACAAAAAATGTATGCATACACTTGAGCACTTGTTTCGTAATTTACTTTGTTGCGAGCTCAACATTTTAAAAAAACTGGTCCCCAAGTAAACTGCTAGAAAATTTCAACTAATTTGAGTTTATCTTTATTTTTAGGGAACATAAATTAGTAAGATTATCATATACCAGATTCAGATTAGATTTATTTACAATGTGCTTGGGGAGGAAGATGAGAAGACGTTGATGTTGGTCGTGCCATTGATGGCGATGGAAGCCATGCGGAGGAGATCAAGAGCATTAACAACCTCTTGGCCCCGCTCGATGTTGTTGCCGCCATCAACATCAACAACATGGACCCTCTCGCGAGGCAGCTCCTGGAGCACCGGGGCTAGGGTTCTCTCTAGAAGAAGAACATGCTGCTGACCAAGATATTGAACGCAGATGAGAAGCACGACAACGACGGGGGGAGAAAAGACGGTTACCACCACGGGAGAAGATGACTATGACAAACCCAAGTGATGTGCATGAGAATCATAAGATATGTGTTAGTTTGTAACATATAATTGTCTGGATCATTGCTCTCTATGTTTACATCATCGAGTTACATTGCAGTTGAAGTGAATTCCAATTTTTTTCCAAAATTTTGCAGGTTATCCTTTATATATATGAAAAATATGATATACATTATATTCGCAATCAGAACAAATCTATACATGTGAAATTTGATATGCATTGTATTCATAGGTGTAAGCGGGAAAAAAATGAAAAGCCTATGGCAATGCACGGGCGGGCGTTCTACTAGTATCAATTAATGTGGTCCACCTACAGTCACATAATTCCTTAGATATTAGATATAGCAAATTCTTTATTGATAATAATATCATTAATAAATGCATGATTCTATATCCAGCTATCTATCTGCAGAATAAAGACACAAGATTTCATTAATAAATGGAGCATTGTATATCTCCCTACCTCTGCACACAGAATAAATTGGTCAAAAAAAAATCTATGCCACAAATGATGCTTATCTACAGAAAATAGTGTTGCGGAAAGAACCAAACCTGTAACATTAAATTAGGTCGACCTACAATCACATAGAGTATTTCTTTAGATTTTTGGTACACATAATTCTTTCTTGATAAAACTTAACATTAATAAATGGAGATTGTATATCCAACTATCTATATGTGCTATCTATATGCAGAATAAAGAAACAGATTTCACTAATAAATGGAGCATTGTATATCTCCCTACCTATGCACACAAAATAAATTGATTGAAGACAAAAATCAATGACAGGAATGAGTCTTATCTGGGGAAAATATTGTGGCAGAAAGATAGGAACCTAGGACATTGAATCAGGTCCACTTACGATCATTAATTAATGGAGGATTATATATATCCAATAATATATATGAAAGAAAAAATATTTCATTAATAAATTGAACATTGTATATCTCCCTACCCATGCACACACAATAAATTGACCGAAGAAACAAAATCTATGACACTAATGAGGTCCACTTACAATCTTGAACTAGCACTATGCATATCTTTTCGACTTAAATGCTAGCAATTAATTGTTGCTCACCGCACCATCTATATAATCCTACTATCTGGATGCCCCCAAGCAACAATTTCAACTTATTGTGAGTTAATACTTTCATAGACATGGAGCACTTTTGTTTCTTGGTCATCCTCTCACTCTCTGGCTTGGCTGTGGCCTTGCAGCTGACCACTCCGTGCAACGCTGCGCAAGCTCAGCCACCACCAGTCTACGACATAGATGGCCACGAGCTAACAGGTAACAACATGTACACCATCATGGCAGCAGATCGCAATCTGAGCGACCATTGTATCTCCGTTGGCTCATTTCGGAGTGAGGAATGTCATAAGCATGCGACCCTGACACCGTGCAAGCAATTTGGCGGGATGAGAGGCGTGCATGTGTCGATCAAGCCGGCGGAGGCGAGCGATGGCTCTAGCAAGGAGGCGTCAATCCGCCTCTCGACCGATGTCGTGATCGAATTTAAAGGCGTGGTCACCTGGTGCAAGCACCATCTCCGGTGGTACGTCCATGGAGAGAACACGAACCAGACGCATGTGTCCGCCAGCTGCTTCAGAGGGATGAACGGATGCCAACCGTCGGCAGGCACATGCATGGAACAAAGTTTCCTATTCCGCGTCGAGAGGCATGGCACCGGGTACAAGCTGACATCGTGCTTCAATGCGCCATGCCGCGATCTTGTGTTGTTCGACTACGCCGGCCAAAGGTGGCTGACCGTAAAGAAAGATGGGCGTGAGCCTCTGGTGGTCGTGTTCAAGAAGTTCCCTCTCGCCAGCTTGCCACCTGCGAGTGCTCCCCAACTAGGCTAGTGTGTATGCTACTATGTATGTGTACTTGCTTGAGCGTTCGATGCAAGGAATAATTTCTAGTACAAGCATGGAACTGTCCTATTTTGCTGGTCACTGTTCGATGCGACAAGGGGCGGCCGACGGACGGAACTCTGTTGTAGCAGGCGGCAGCTCGCTCAAGTTAACACACACTTCTCTCTGTGTGTGTGTGTGTGTGTGTGTGTGTCTGTGTGTGTGTGTTTCGAGAGAAAACTATGGGAAAGTGAAGACATGTAGGATTGCGATCCAACGGTTACAATTACACAGGGTTGCATCGGACGGCCGTGCGGTGATCGGCCAAAATTTGGAACGGTCGACTGACTTCTAGTGTTCACCTTTTCACTTTCTCTTTGATTTGTTTGCTCTGTTTGTGGCGTGTTGCCCATTGTCCACATGGCTCCAAGAGAGTTAAGCTGCCATCGTTGGTCATGCTATCTAGGCGACGCAGAGGGCACGGCGCAAGGCCCAGGTGCAGCGCCCCTAATCCATGTTCGTTTCCATGTCCCTGGTGCTGGTGAGCTGCTCTGCCAACGCCCCACCGTTGGCTGTTCATGGAGGAGCCGACCGTTGGCTGCGGTGCTTCTCCTCCTCCTCATAAGCGAGTCTTCCTTTTCCTTTCCCTCTTCCATCTACCCCTTCCTCATCGCCTATGCCATTGGTTGATCTGCTCTCTTCACTGTTCTCTACTCAGATCAGCCATGGCAGATACTACTCTTACCCCATCAAGGAGAGCTTCAGTTGGGACTCGCGCTCAAGCACAATGGCATGAACAGGAACCCCTTCCGCTCCTATCGAGCATATCCAATAGCTGATCCAAACTGGGGAACTGCCCCTTTTTAGGGCAATTGAGGCAAAACAAAACCCTCCAGCAGCTGCCCTCTCACAAAAATTTGCTCAAAACTTTTTGGGCTGCCCTAAAATACAGCAGACGGTGCTGCAAATATACAGCACTGTGGGCGACTGCCGTAAAATAAAATGGCTCGTAACCAAGCTTCAAAATATCGGATATCGGGTTCCTATCGGTTTGGCTTCGACATATCGGATATTGAATATCGGGTGATATATCGGACGATATATAGATATATCGGAGAAACCAAGTCTAGTTTTTTTTCATTATTCTTGTTCAAAACATTAACTTTTAGTAAATGAAAATGTATGATCTCAATGCTTTAACATAACACTTTTAGATTCCTAGTTTAGTAACTTGTTGATATAGAAACTAATAAGGAAGGACTCACAAAATCCTTACTCTATGATTAAAAACAATAACATATATATGAAGGAAATATGCCCTAGAGGCAATAATAAAGTTATTATTTATTTCGTTATATCATGGTAAATGTTTATTATTCATTCTTTGTGTGCTACCAAACGTTAGCTTAGCACTTGATCGTTTAGTATTCTGCTATTGCTTTCTTCATGACTTATACATGTTCCTATGACTATGAGATTATGCAACACCCGTTTACCGGAGGAACACTTTGTGTGCTACCAAACGTCACAACGTAAATGGGTGAATATAAAGGTGCTGTACAGGTGTCTCCAAAGGTACTTGTTGGGTTGGTGTATTTCGAGATTAGGATTTGTCACTCCGATTGTCGGAGAGGTATCTCTGGGCCCACTCGGTAATGCACATCACTATAAGCCTGGCAAGCATTGTAACTAATGAGTTAGTTGCGGGATGACGTATTACGGAACGAGTAAAGAGACTTGCTGGTAACGAGATTGAACTAGGTATTGAGATACCGACGATCGAATCTCGGGCAAGTAACATACCGATGACAAAGGGAACAACGTATGTTGTTATGCGGTTTGACCGATAAAGATCTTCGTAGAATATGTGGGAGCCAATATGATCATCCAGGTTCGGCTATTGGTTATTGACCGGAGACGTGTCTCGGTCATGTCTACATTGTTCTCGAACACGTAGGGTCCGCACGTTTAAAGTTCGATGACGGTTATATTATGAGTTCGGAGTCCCGGATGAGATCGGGGACATGACGAGGAGTCTCGAAATGGTCTAGACGTAAAGATCGATATATTGGACGACTATATTCGGACATCGGAAAGGTTCCGAGTGATTCGGATATTTTTCGGAGTACGGAGTATATGGGCCTTATTGGGCTTTAGGGGAAAGAGAGAGGAGAGGCTGGGCACCCCCCCAAGCCCTAGTCCGAATTGGACTAGGGGGAGGGGCTGCGCCCCCTCCTTCCTTCTCTTCTCTCTCCCCTTTCCTTGACTCCTACTCCTACTACTTGGAAGGGGGGATCCTACTCCCGATGGGAGTAGGACTCCTCCTAGGGCACGCCATAGAGAGGGCCGGCCCTCCCCCTCCTCCACTCCTTTATATACGGGGAGGGGGGCACTCCTTGGAGACACAACAATTGATCATTGATCTTTTAGCCGTGTGCGGTGCCCCCCTCCACCATAGTCCACCTCGATAATATCATAGCGGTGCTTAGGCGAAGCCCTGCATCGATAGAACATCATCATCGTCACCACGCCGTCGTGCTGACGAAACTCTCCCTCAACACTCGGCTGGATCGGAGTTCGAGGGACGTCATCGGGCTGAACGTGTGCTGAACTCGGAGGTGCCGTGCGTTCGGTACTTCATCGGTCGGATCGTGAAGACGTACGACTACATCAACCGCGTTGTGCTAACGCTTCTGCTTTTGGTCTACGAGGGTACGTGGACACACTCTCCCCTCTGGTTGCTATGCATCACGATGATCTTGCGTGTGCGTAGGAATTTTTTTGAAATTACTACGTTTCCCTACAGTGGCATCCGAGCCTGGTTTTATGCGTAGATGTTATATGCACGAGTAGAACACAAGTGAGTTGTGGGCGATATAAGTCATACTGCTTACCAGCATGTCATACTTCGGTTCGGCGGTATTGTTGGATGAAGCGGCCCAGACCGACATTACGCCTACGCTTACGCTTACGCGAGACTGGTTCTACCGACGTGCTTTGCACACAGGTGGCTGGCGGGTGTCAGTTTCTCCAACTTTAGTTGAACCGAGTGTGGCTACGCCCGGTCCTTGAGAAGGTTAAAACATCACCAACTTGACAAACTATCATTGTGGTTTGATGCGTAGGTAAGAACTGTTCTTGCTCAGCCCGTAGCAGCCACGTAAAACTTGCAACAACAAAGTAGAGGACGTCTAACTTGTTTTTGCAGGGCATGTTGTGATGTGATATGGTCAAGGCATGATGCTATATTTTATTGTATGAGCTGATCATGTTTTGTAACCGAGTTATCGACAACTGGCAGGAGCCATATGGTTGTCGCTTTATTGTATGCAATGCAAACGCCCTGTAATGCTTTACTTTATCACTAAGCGGTAGCGATAGTCGTAGAAGCATAAGTTGGCGAGACGACAACGATGCTACGATGGAGATCAAGGTGTCGCGCCGGTGACGATGGTGATCATGACGGTGCTTCAGAGATGGAGATAACAAGCACAAGATGATGATGACCATATCATATCACTTATATTGATTGCATGTGATGTTTATCTTTTATGCATCTTATTCTGCTTAGATCGACGGTAGCATTATAGGATGATCTCTCACTAAATTATCAAGGTATAAGTGTTCTCTCTGAGGATGCACCGTTGCGAAAGTTCTTCGTGCTGAGACACCACGTGATGATCGGGTGTGATAGGATCTACGTTCAAATACAACGGGTGCGAAACAGTTGCACACGCGGAATACTCAGGTTAAACTTGACGAGCCTAGCATATAACAGATATGGCCTCGGAACACTGAGACCGAAAGGTCGAGCGTGAATCATATAGTAGATATGATCAACATAGTGATGTTCACCATTGAAACTACTCCATCTCACGTGATGATCGGACATGGTTTAGTTGATTTGGATCACGTGATCACTTAGAAGGTTTAGATAGATGTCTATCTAAGTGGGAGTTCTTAAGTAATATGATTAATTGAACTTTAATTTATCATGAACTTAGTCCTGGTAGTATTAGCATATCTATGTTGTAGATCAATAGCTCGCGTTTAGTTCCCCTGTTTTATTTTTGATATGTTCCTAGAGAAAACTAAGTTGAAAGATGTTAGTAGCAATGATGCGCATTGGATCCGTGATCTGAGAATTATCCTCATTGCCGCACAGAAGAATTATGTCCTTGATGCACCGCTAGGTGACAGACATATTGCAGGAGCAGATGCAGACGTTATGAACGTTGGAGAAAGCTCGGTATGATAACTACTTGATAGTTTAGTGCACCATGCTTTACGGCTTAGAACCGGGACTTCAAAAATGTTTTGAACACCACGGAGCATATAAGATGTTCCAAGAGTTGAAATTGGTATTTCATACTCATGCCCGTGTCGAGAGGTATGAGACCTCTGACAGTACTTTGCCTACAAGATGGAGGAGAATTGCTCAGCTAGTGAGCATGTGCTCAGAATGTCTGAGTACTACAATCACTTGAATCAAGTGGGAGTTAATCTTCCAGATAAGATAGTGATTGACAGAGTTCTCTAGTCACTATCACCAAGTTACTAGAACTTCGTGATGAACTATAATATGCAAGGGATAAACGGAAACGATTCCCAAGCTCTTCGTGATGCTGAAATCGACGAAGGTAGAAATCAAGAAAAGCATCAAGTGTTAATGGTTGACAAGACCACTCGTTTCAAGAAAAGGGCAAAGGGAAGAAGGGGAACTTCAAGAAGAACGGCAAGCAAGTTGCTACTCAAGTGAAGAAGCCCAAGTCTGGACCTAAGCCTGAGACTAAGTGCTTCTACTGCAAAGGGACTGGTCACTGGAAGCGGAACTGCCCCAAGTATTTGGCGGATAAGAAGGATGGCAAAGTGAACAAAGGTATATTTGATATACATGTTATTAATGTGTACTTTACTAGTGTTTATAGCAACCCCTCAGTATTTGATACTAGTTCAGTTGCTAAGATTAGTAACTCGAAATGGGAGTTGCAGAATGAACAGAGACTAGTTAAGGGTGAAGTGACGATGTGTGTTGGAAGTGGTTCCAAGATTGATATGATCATCATCGCACACTCCCTATACTTTCGAGATTAGTGTTGAACCTAAATAAGTGTTATTTGGTGTTTACGTTGAGCATGAATACGATTTGATCATGTTTATTGCAACACGGTTATTCATTTAATTTAGAGAATAATTGTTGTTGTGTTTACATGAATAAAACCTTCTATGGTCATACACCCAATGAAAATGGTTTGTTGGATCTCGATCGTAGTGATACACATATTCATAATATTGAAGCCAAAAGATGCAAAGTTAATAATGATAGTGCAACTTATTTGTGGCACTGCCGTTTAAGTCATATTAGAGTAAAGCGCATGAAGAAACTCCATGCTGATGGGATTTTGGAATCACTTGGTTATGAATCACTTGATGCTTGCGAGCCATGCCTTATGGGCAAGATGAATAAAACTCCGTTCTCCGGAACAATGGAGCGAGCAACTGACTTATATGAAATAATACATACTGATGTATGCGATCCGATGAGTGTTGAGGCTCGCGGCGGGTATCATTATTTTCTGACCTTCACAGATGATTTGAGCAGATATGGGTATATCTACTTGATGAAACATAAGTCTGAAACATTTGAAAAGTTAATATAATTTCAGAGTGAAGTAGAAAATCATCGTAACAAGAAAATAAAGTTTCTACGATCTGATCGTGGATGAAAATATTTGAGTTACGAGTTTGGCCTTCAATTAAAACAATGTGGAATAGTTTCACAAACTCATGCCACCTGGAACACCACAGGATAATGGTGTGTCCGAACGTCATAACTGTACTTTAGTGAATATAGTACAATCTATGATGTCTCTTACCGATTTACCACTATCTTTTTGGGGTTATGCATTAGAGACAGCTCCATTCACGTTAAAAGTTCACCATCTAAATCCATTGAGATGACACCATATGAACTGTGGTTTGGCAAGAAACCAAAGTTGTCATTTCTTAAAGTTTGGGGTTGCGATGCTTATGTGAAAAAGTTTCATCCTGATAAGCTCAAACCCAAATTGGAGAAATGTGTCTTCATAAGATACCCAAAGGAGACAGTTGGGTACACGTTCTATCACAGATCCGAAGGCAAGACATTCGTTGCTAAGAATGGATCCTTTCTAGAGAAGGAGTTTCTCTCGAAAGAAGTGAGAGGTAGGAAACTAGAACTTGATGAGGTAACTGTACCTGCTCCCTTATTGGAAAGTAGTTCATCGCAGAAATCTGTTCCTGTGACTACTACACCAATTAGTGAGGAAGCTAATAATGATGATCATGTAACTTGAGATAAAGTTACTACCGAACCTCGTAGGTAAACCAGAGTGAGATCCGCACCAGAGTGGTACGGTAATCCTGTTCTGAAGGTCATGTTACTTGACCATGACGAACCTACGAACTATGAGGAAGCGATGATGAGCCCAGATTCCGCGAAATGGCTTGAGGCCATGAAATCTGAGATGGGATCCATGTATGAGAACAAAGTGTGGACTTTGGTTGACTTGCCCGATGATCGGCAAGCCATGAAAATAAATGGATCTTCAAGAGGAAGATGGACGCTGATAGTAGTGTTACTATCTACAAAGCTAGACTTGTCGAAAAAGGTTTTGACAAAGTTCAAGGTGTTGAATATGATGAGATTTTCTCACTCGTAGCGATGCTTAAGTCTGTCTAAATCATGTTAGCAATTGCCGCATTTTATGAAATTTGGCAAATGGATGTCAAAATTGCATTCCTTAATGGATTTCTTAAAGAAGAGTTGTATATGATGCAACCAGAAGGTTTTGTCAATCCAAAAGATGCTAACAAAGTGTGTAAGCACCAGTGATCCATTTATGGACGGGTACAAGCATCTCGGAGTTGGAATGTACGTTTTGATAGTGTGATCAAAGCATATAGTTTTATACAGACTTGCGGTGAAACCTGTATTTACAAGAAAGTGAGTGGGAGCACTACAGCCTTTCTGATAAGTATATGTGAATGACATATTGTTGATCGGAAATGATGTAGAATTTTTTGGAAAGCATAAAGGAGTATTTGAAAGGAGTTTTTTCAAAGAAAGACCTCAGTGAAGCTGCTTACATATTGAGCATCAAGATCTATAGAGATAGATCAAGACGCTTGATAAGTTTTTTCAATGGGTACATACCTTGCCAAGATTTTGAAGTAGTTCAAAATGGAACAGTCAAAGAAAGAGTTCTTGCCTATGTTACAAGGTATGAAATTGAGTAAGATTCAAAGCCCGACCAGACAGAAGATAGAAAGAGAATGAAAGTCATTCCCTATGCCTTGGCCATAGGTTCTATAAAGTGTGCCATGCTGTGTACCAAATCTATTGTATACCCTACACTGATTTTGGCAAGGGAGTATAATAGTGATCTAGGAGTAGATCACTGAACAGCGGTCAAAATTATCCTTAGTGGAATAAGGATATATTTCTTGATTATCACTAGTAGAAAACAGGGCATTGGTTCGACCCTCGTAATACCATTAATCCCGGTTCGCTCACGAACCGGGACCAAAGGAGACAACTGTCCTGGTTCGTGAGCCCAGGGGACCGGCCGGGCCACGTGGGCCATTGGTCCCGGTTCGTCTGGACCTTTTGGTCCCGGTTCCACGCACGAACCGAGACCAATGCGCCTCGCCCCTGGCCCATGACCATTAGTCCCGGTTTGTGCCACAAACCGGGACTAAAGGGTTGGTCCTCGTTGCGGTCAGAGTTCAGTCCCACCTCGCCAACCGAAGGGCGCTCACACCGGTTTATAAGCCCGCCCCTCTCTGCCTTGTTGAGCTCCTCTCAAAGTGAAAATAGATGCCCTTATACAGGGAATTTGACCTAAATTCAGAGTAAATTTCTTTGAAATTCATAGAATTTATTATGAATTTAGGTTGAATTCTCTCTATAGGCACATCTATGCTCATTTTTTATGTTGGGGTTGGCGATCTTTACAGACTTTTTGTGTGTTGAATATGCACCATTCAAAATCAGTCTTTGCTTTCAATGGTTCTTTTTGAACACACAAAAAGTCTGGAGTTCAAATAAGTTCAAGAAAATGAAATCCCTTTGTAACAGATGAGTTTTCGTCCGAAACCCTGATACTTCGAAAGAGATTGTCCATTTTCTTCACGAAGTGCATCCAGCTTTTGCCGTAACCCTCTCAACTTTTTAGCACATGCTATGTGGGTGAAATGATGATACCATGCCAACTTTCAACCTTTTCAGAGCTCATTTGTAAGGCTTTTCAATTTCAGGGTCATTTAGCTCAAAACAATCCGTCACTGCATGAAAAATAGCAAAAGTCAGAAAGGGTTGAAAATTGATGATGTGGCTTTGAATGGTGCATTTTGAACACACAAAAATTCTGGAGTTCAAATAAGTACAAGAAAATGAAATCCCTTTGTAACAGATGAGTTTTCCTCTGAAACCCTGATACTTCGAAAGAGATTGTCCATTTTGTTCACGAAGTGCATCCAGCTTTTGCCGAGACCCTCTCAACTTTTTAGCACATGCTATGTGGGTGAAATTATGATACCATGCCAACTTTCAACCTTTTCAGAGTTCATTTGTAGGGTTTTTCAATTTCAGGTTCATTTGAAATGCTTTTCAATTTTAGGGTCTTATAGCTCAAAATAATTAGTAAATGCATGAAAAATAATAAATGAAGTCAGAAAGGATTGAAAAATGATGATGTGGCTTTGAATGGTGCATTTTGAACACACAAAAAGTCAGGAGTTCAAATAAGTTTTAAAAAATGAAATCCCTTTGTAATAGACGAGTTTCCGTATGAAATCCTGATACTTTGAAAGAGATTGTCCGTTTTGTACACGAAGTGCATCCAGTTTTTGCCGTAACCCTCTCAACTTTCTTGCACATGCTATGTGGATGAAATGATGATACCATGCCAACTTTCAACCTTTTCATAGTTCATTTGAAATGCTTTTCAATTTTAGGGTCTTATAGCTCAAAATAATCAGTAAATGCATGAAAAATGGTGCATGAAAAATAACAAATAAAATAAATAAGTAATTAGAAACAAAATAATATAAACTTTATTAGAATATATAAGTAGAAACAAAATAAAATAAACTTTAATAAAATTTATGAAACTAAAATTAACAAAGTATTTTCTATTCAAAACATTATAAGAAACCTCTAGTATTATTGAAACTAAAATTATATAAAATTGATGCAACTAAAATTACCGAAGTATTTTCTGTTCAAAATCATTAAAAGCAAAAAGAATTTTCATAAAGAACTTTTTTTGTTAGAAACTTTAATAGCAAAAAGAATTATCATAAAGTAAAATAAATAAGTAATTAGAAACAAAATAAAATAAAATAAATAAGTTTTTTGTTGTAAGTAGAAACAAAACAAACTAAATAAAGCAAAAAAGAAAACAAAAATTAGGTAAAAAATAAAAAATATGCCACCTACTGGGCCACCACGGCCTGAATACGACTAGAAACCCATCGATGGGCCAGGATTCAGGCCCGCACAAGGCCCAGTAAGCCCATCAGGCATAGCAGTGACAATTAGGCCCGTAAGCCTGCAATGGAGAGTAGCTAGAGAGGGGTGCGGCAGTGGGGCTTATAAACCACTGCGCGCCCCTCTCAACTAGCGAGGTGGGACTAAACTTTCGACGCAGGCGCAACAGCACAAGGCCTTTGGTCCCGGTTGGTGGCACCAACCGAGACTAAAGGTGTGCATTGGTACCGGTTCGTGGCACTAACCGGTACCAATGCCCCCCCTCTTTAGTCCCGGTTGCTGACACCAACCGGGACCAAAGGCCGCCGCTTCCCGCCATTTGGGGGGGGGAGGGGCTGCCCCTTGGCCGCCTCTCCTCTTCCACCAATTGGGCCCATGAAGCTCCCGGGGGTTCCGGTAAACCCCCGGTACTCCGGTATATATCCGATAACCCCCGGAACCACTACTAGGAAAAGGCCTACTAGTGGCGCACCAGTTTTTCCTACTAATGGCGCATTACTGGTGCGCCACTAGTACCACGCCACTAGTATTTTTTACTAATGGCGCACCACTGGTGCACCATTAGTATCTGGTACTAATGGCGCACCACTGGTGCGCCATTAGTATAGGCCACGGTGCGCCATTAGTATTTTTGAATTTTGAAGGCGGGAAAATAGTAGTGGCGCACCGTCTAACCCCCACCGTGCGCCATTGCTATTTTTGAATTTGGATCTGGATCGCGAATTTTTTGCCCATTTTTTGCTCTTTTTTTTTCAAATTTTGTTCTCGTTTTTGGATCTTGTACGTTATTTTGCCGTGTTCTTTTGCCGGAGAGGAGTTCGCCGGAGAGGAGGGCCGAGGTCACCGGAGAGGCGCTCGCCTACATCGCCGGAGAGGAGGAGGAGGTCGCCGGAGAGGAGTTCACCGGAGCATCGGAGAGGAGGAAGGAGAAACCATGAGGGGAGGGGAGGAGAGGAGGGAGGAGGAGCTCACCGGAGAGGAGGGAGGAGGAGCTCACCGGAGAGGAGGGAGGGAGGAGCTCACCGGAGAGGAGGAGGAGGAGCTCACCGGAGAGGAGGGAGGAGAAACCGTGAGGGGAGGGGAGGAGAGGAGGGAGGAGGAGGTCGCCGGAGAGGAGAAGGAGGAGGAGGAGGTTGCCGGAGACGAGGAGGGTAGTATGGTGGAGGAGAGAAGGGGAGATGGAGTGGAGGAGAGGAGGAGATGGAGTGGAGGAGAGGTGGAGTGGAGGAGAAGAATGAAGAGGTAAGGAGGAGAGGACCACGCCCAGCCATATATACGGCATAGCGGCATAGTAATGGCGCACCGTGGGCAGGTGCGCCATTACTAACTTTTTTTTTGATTTATTTTGAATTTTGAAGGTGGGAAGATAGTAATGGCGCACCATGGGCAGGTGCGCCATTAGTAAGTTTGAATTTTTTTTGAATTTTTTTGCCTCTCCAGATCTTAAAAGCCCCGTATCTTTTTTTCATATAAAAAACTTTTTCATCCGAGTTCGTATGCAAAAGTTATGCCCATTTTATAAATTCTCGAGAGATTTTGCAAAAAAGTCGAAAATTCATGTTTGTAAATTTTGCTAACAACTAGACCACATATCACATGGGAATCTTATTTTATTTTATTTTTTTGACATTTCTATCATTTTCTTTTATTTTTTTTGAAACTGAAAAGGCGGTCCGGGGGTGCATTCGGGGGAATGTTTGGACCAAATTACTAATGGCGCACCGTGGGAGTGGTGCGCCATTACTAGTTTAAAAAATAAAATAAAATAAATTTGAATTTTTTTTGAAACATAACAAGTTTTGAAAAAAAATTACTAATGGCGCACCGTTCATGTGGTGCGCCATTAGTATTTACACACTAATGGCGCACCAACACATGATGCGCCATTAGTGTCCATATTGGCTATAGCTGTTTTCGTAGTAGTTAACCATTCCGGTGTCCGAATATAGTCGTCCAATATATCAATATTCATGTCTCGAACATTTTGAGACTCCTCGTCATGTCCGTGATCACATCCGGGACTCAGAACTACCTTCGGTACATCAAAACATATAAACTCATAATATAACTGTCATCGAAACTTTAAGCGTGCGGACCCTACGGGTTCGAGAACTATGTAGACATGACCGAGGCACGTCTCCGGCCAATAACCAATAGCGGAACCTGGATGCTCATATTGGCTCCCACATATTCTACAAAGATCTTTATCGGTCAGACCGCATAACAACATACATTGTTCCCTTTGTCATCGGTATGTTACTTGCCCTGGATTCGATCGTCGGTATCTCAATACCTAGCTCAATCTCGTTACCGGCAAGTCTCTTTACTCGTTCTGTAATACATCATCCCGCAACTAACTCATTAGTTGCAATGATTTGCAAGGCTTAAGTGATGTGCATTACCGAGTGGGCCCAGAGATACCTCTCCGACAATCGGAGTGACAAATCCTAATATCGAAATATGCCAACCCAACAAGTACCTTCGGAGACACCTGTAGAGCACCTTTATAATCACCCAGTTACGTTGTGACGTTTGGTAGCACACAAAGTGTTCCTCCGGTAAACGGGAGTTGCATAATCTCATAGTCATAGGAACATGTATAAGTCATGAAGAAAGCAATAGCAGAATACTAAACGGTCGTGTGCTAAGCTAACGGAATGGGTCAAGTCAATCACATCATTCTCCTAATGATGTGATCCCGTTAATCAAATGACAACTCATGTCAATGGCTAGGAAACATAACCATCTTTGATCAACGAGCTAGTCAAGTAGAGGCATACTAGTGACACTCTGTTTGTCTATGTATTCACACAAGTATTATGTTTTCGGTTAATACAAATCTAGCATGAATAATAAACATTTATCATGATATAAGGAAATAAATAATAATTTTATTATTGCCTCTAGCGCATATTTCCTTCAAGTTTGGGTTGTAGCTTCAAATTTGATGCTGAATTGTTCCCTTTTTAGGCCATTGGCGTCGAGTGGTTTTATACGCTATATGTATATTCCCTTTCTATATTGGCCTGATGAGGATTATAATTTTGATTATGTAAATGAATGTTTCATTTATATATGCAAACGAAGCTGTAGTTCTTGTTGTTTAAATAGTAATTATGATATTATTTTGTGGTCAAGTACTTATGATACTTTTTTAACTAATCATCTCATACGCTACTTGTGCAACAATGCAGAAGTATTAAGGCTTACTTTCAGGATGGTGAACCGTGATGTGTCAAAGTTACTTTATAATCCTTTGTGGATACGGTATTGCGGAACTAAAGATGGGTTGGTTAAACAAACACTAGGATGTGAAAAACTAGTTGGGTAAGGTATAGTATCATAATCAACTCAGATGCCATACATTTACCAAGCTCATCTTGTTTCTTTACTATTCTATTTTCATAATATACAACGGCATCGACGGCTAACCTCCAACTCCCCTCCCGTTGATCCCGGCACTGAAACAGGAGTTATCCTAACCGAGCACTTCCCGTCAAGGGGTTCGGCTTAACGCCACTCATGGTGTACCACTCTTGATGAAAATAGTTGAGTATATTGCAGTTAAGGGGTTTTGGGATCCCAAAACTAAATCTGTTTGTATGTATGTGCCACTTTTATATGTACAACAAGCCATATAATATTTTGTATTAATGGTCTATAACTTATTTCCATTTTGCCTCCGATACAATTTTACAATGATCTCCTAGGACCAGTTAAATTAGTCAAACAAAAAATGTATGCATACACTTGAGCACTTGTTTCGTAATTTACTTTGTTGCGAGCTCAACATTTTAAAAAAACTGGTCCCCAAGTGAACTGCTAGAAAATTTCAACTAATTTGAGTTTATCTTTATTTTTAGGGAACATAAATTAGTAAGATTATCATATACCAGATTCAGATTAGATTTATTTACAATGTGCTTGGGGAGGAAGATGAGAAGACGTTGATGTTGGTCGTGCCATTGATGGCGATGGAAGCCATGCGGAGGAGATCAAGAGCATTAACAACCTCTTGGCCCCGCTCGATGTTGTTGCCGCCATCAACATCAACAACATGGACCCTCTCGCGAGGCAGCTCCTGGAGCACCGGGGCTAGGGTTCTCTCTAGAAGAAGAACATGCTGCTGACCAAGATATTGAACGCAGATGAGAAGCACGACAACGACGGGGGGAGAAAAGACGGTTACCACCACGGGAGAAGATGACTATGACAAACCCAAGTGATGTGCATGAGAATCATAAGATATGTGTTAGTTTGTAACATATAATTGTCTGGATCATTGCTCTCTATGTTTACATCATCGAGTTACATTGCAGTTGAAGTGAATTCCAATTTTTTTCCAAAATTTTGCAGGTTATCCTTTATATATATGAAAAATATGATATACATTATATTCGCAATCAGAACAAATCTATACATGTGAAATTTGATATGCATTGTATTCATAGGTGTAAGCGGGAAAAAAATGAAAAGCCTATGGCAATGCACGGGCGGGCGTTCTACTAGTATCAATTAATGTGGTCCACCTACAGTCACATAATTCCTTAGATATTAGATATAGCAAATTCTTTATTGATAATAATATCATTAATAAATGCATGATTCTATATCCAGCTATCTATCTGCAGAATAAAGACACAAGATTTCATTAATAAATGGAGCATTGTATATCTCCCTACCTCTGCACACAGAATAAATTGGTCAAAAAAAAATCTATGCCACAAATGATGCTTATCTACAGAAAATAGTGTTGCGGAAAGAACCAAACCTGTAACATTAAATTAGGTCGACCTACAATCACATAGAGTATTTCTTTAGATTTTTGGTACACATAATTCTTTCTTGATAAAACTTAACATTAATAAATGGAGATTGTATATCCAACTATCTATATGTGCTATCTATATGCAGAATAAAGAAACAGATTTCACTAATAAATGGAGCATTGTATATCTCCCTACCTATGCACACAAAATAAATTGATTGAAGACAAAAATCAATGACAGGAATGAGTCTTATCTGGGGAAAATATTGTGGCAGAAAGATAGGAACCTAGGACATTGAATCAGGTCCACTTACGATCATTAATTAATGGAGGATTATATATATCCAATAATATATATGAAAGAAAAAATATTTCATTAATAAATTGAACATTGTATATCTCCCTACCCATGCACACACAATAAATTGACCGAAGAAACAAAATCTATGACACTAATGAGGTCCACTTACAATCTTGAACTAGCACTATGCATATCTTTTCGACTTAAATGCTAGCAATTAATTGTTGCTCACCGCACCATCTATATAATCCTACTATCTGGATGCCCCAAGCAACAATTTCAACTTATTGTGAGTTAATACTTTCATAGACATGGAGCACTTTTGTTTCTTGGTCATCCTCTCACTCTCTGGCTTGGCTGTGGCCTTGCAGCTGACCACTCCGTGCAACGCTGCGCAAGCTCAGCCACCACCAGTCTACGACATAGATGGCCACGAGCTAACAGGTAACAACATGTACACCATCATGGCAGCAGATCGCAATCTGAGCGACCATTGTATCTCCGTTGGCTCATTTCGGAGTGAGGAATGTCATAAGCATGCGACCCTGACACCGTGCAAGCAATTTGGCGGGATGAGAGGCGTGCATGTGTCGATCAAGCCGGCGGAGGCGAGCGATGGCTCTAGCAAGGAGGCGTCAATCCGCCTCTCGACCGATGTCGTGATCGAATTTAAAGGCGTGGTCACCTGGTGCAAGCACCATCTCCGGTGGTACGTCCATGGAGAGAACACGAACCAGACGCATGTGTCCGCCAGCTGCTTCAGAGGGATGAACGGATGCCAACCGTCGGCAGGCACATGCATGGAACAAAGTTTCCTATTCCGCGTCGAGAGGCATGGCACCGGGTACAAGCTGACATCGTGCTTCAATGCGCCATGCCGCGATCTTGTGTTGTTCGACTACGCCGGCCAAAGGTGGCTGACCGTAAAGAAAGATGGGCGTGAGCCTCTGGTGGTCGTGTTCAAGAAGTTCCCTCTCGCCAGCTTGCCACCTGCGAGTGCTCCCCAACTAGGCTAGTGTGTATGCTACTATGTATGTGTACTTGCTTGAGCGTTCGATGCAAGGAATAATTTCTAGTACAAGCATGGAACTGTCCTATTTTGCTGGTCACTGTTCGATGCGACAAGGGGCGGCCGACGGACGGAACTCTGTTGTAGCAGGCGGCAGCTCGCTCAAGTTAACACACACTTCTCTGTGTGTGTGTGTGTGTGTGTGTGTGTCTGTGTGTGTGTGTTTCGAGAGAAAACTATGGGAAAGTGAAGACATGTAGGATTGCGATCCAACGGTTACAATTACACAGGGTTGCATCGGACGGCCGTGCGGTGATCGGCCAAAATTTGGAACGGTCGACTGACTTCTAGTGTTCACCTTTTCACTTTCTCTTTGATTTGTTTGCTCTGTTTGTGGCGTGTTGCCCATTGTCCACATGGCTCCAAGAGAGTTAAGCTGCCATCGTTGGTCATGCTATCTAGGCGACGCAGAGGGCACGGCGGCAAGGCCCAGGTGCAGCGCCCCTAATCCATGTTCGTTTCCATGTCCCTGGTGCTGGTGAGCTGCTCTGCCAACGCCCCACCGTTGGCTGTTCATGGAGGAGCCGACCGTTGGCTGCGGTGCTTCTCCTCCTCCTCATAAGCGAGTCTTCCTTTTCCTTTCCCTCTTCCATCTACCCCTTCCTCATCGCCTATGCCATTGGTTGATCTGCTCTCTTCACTGTTCTCTACTCAGATCAGCCATGGCAGATACTACTCTTACCCCATCAAGGAGAGCTTCAGTTGGGACTCGCGCTCAAGCACAATGGCATGAACAGGAACCCCTTCCGCTCCTATCGAGCATATCCAATAGCTGATCCAAACTGGGGAACTGCCCCTTTTTAGGGCAATTGAGGCAAAACAAAACCCTCCAGCAGCTGCCCTCTCACAAAAATTTGCTCAAAACTTTTTGGGCTGCCCTAAAATACAGCAGACGGTGCTGCAAATATACAGCACTGTGGGCGACTGCCGTAAAATAAAATGGCTCGTAACCAAGCTTCAAAATATCGGATATCGGTTCCTATCGGTTTGGCTTCGACATATCGGATATTGAATATCGGGTGATATATCGGACGATATATAGATATATCGGAGAAACCAAGTCTAGTTTTTTTTCATTATTCTTGTTCAAAACATTAACTTTTAGTAAATGAAAATGTATGATCTCAATGCTTTAACATAACACTTTTAGATTCCTAGTTTAGTAACTTGTTGATATAGAAACTAATAAGGAAGGACTCACAAAATCCTTACTCTATGATTAAAAACAATAACATATATATGAAGGAAATATGCCCTAGAGGCAATAATAAAGTTATTATTTATTTCGTTATATCATGGTAAATGTTTATTATTCATTCTTTGTGTGCTACCAAACGTTAGCTTAGCACTTGATCGTTTAGTATTCTGCTATTGCTTTCTTCATGACTTATACATGTTCCTATGACTATGAGATTATGCAACACCCGTTTACCGGAGGAACACTTTGTGTGCTACCAAACGTCACAACGTAAATGGGTGAATATAAAGGTGCTGTACAGGTGTCTCCAAAGGTACTTGTTGGGTTGGTGTATTTCGAGATTAGGATTTGTCACTCCGATTGTCGGAGAGGTATCTCTGGGCCCACTCGGTAATGCACATCACTATAAGCCTGGCAAGCATTGTAACTAATGAGTTAGTTGCGGGATGACGTATTACGGAACGAGTAAAGAGACTTGCTGGTAACGAGATTGAACTAGGTATTGAGATACCGACGATCGAATCTCGGGCAAGTAACATACCGATGACAAAGGGAACAACGTATGTTGTTATGCGGTTTGACCGATAAAGATCTTCGTAGAATATGTGGGAGCCAATATGATCATCCAGGTTCGGCTATTGGTTATTGACCGGAGACGTGTCTCGGTCATGTCTACATTGTTCTCGAACACGTAGGGTCCGCACGTTTAAAGTTCGATGACGGTTATATTATGAGTTCGGAGTCCCGGATGAGATCGGGGACATGACGAGGAGTCTCGAAATGGTCTAGACGTAAAGATCGATATATTGGACGACTATATTCGGACATCGGAAAGGTTCCGAGTGATTCGGATATTTTTCGGAGTACGGAGTATATGGGCCTTATTGGGCTTTAGGGGAAAGAGAGAGGAGAGGCTGGGCGCCCCCCCAAGCCCTAGTCCGAATTGGACTAGGGGGAGGGGCTGCGCCCCCTCCTTCCTTCTCTTCTCTCTCCCCTTTCCTTGACTCCTACTCCTACTACTTGGAAGGGGGGATCCTACTCCCGATGGGAGTAGGACTCCTCCTAGGGCACGCCATAGAGAGGGCCGGCCCTCCCCCTCCTCCACTCCTTTATATACGGGGAGGGGGGCACTCCTTGGAGACACAACAATTGATCATTGATCTTTTAGCCGTGTGCGGTGCCCCCCTCCACCATAGTCCACCTCGATAATATCGTAGCGGTGCTTAGGCGAAGCCCTGCGTCGATAGAACATCATCATCGTCACCACGCCGTCGTGCTGACGAAACTCTCCCTCAACACTCGGCTGGATCGGAGTTCGAGGGACGTCATCGGGCTGAACGTGTGCTGAACTCGGAGGTGCCGTGCGTTCGGTACTTCATCGGTCGGATCGTGAAGACGTACGACTACATCAGCCGCGTTGTGCTAACGCTTCTGCTTTTGGTCTACGAGGGTACGTGGACACACTCTCCCCTCTGGTTGCTATACATCACGATGATCTTGCGTGTGGGTAGGAATTTTTTTGAAATTACTACGTTCCCCTACAGTGGTATCCGAGCCTGGTTTTATGCGTAGATGTTATATGCACGAGTAGAACACAAGTGAGTTGTGGGCGATATAAGTCATACTGCTTACCAGCATGTCATACTTCGGTTCGGCGGTATTGTTGGATGAAGCGGCCCGGACCGACATTACGCCTACGCTTACGCTTACGCGAGACTGGTTCTACCGACGTGCTTTGCACACAGGTGGCTGGCGGGTGTCAGTTTCTCCAACTTTAGTTGAACCGAGTGTGGCTACGCCCGGTCCTTGAGAAGGTTAAAACATCACCAACTTGAAAAACTATCATTGTGGTTTGATGCGTAGGTAAGAACGGTTCTTGCTCAGCCCGTAGCAGCCACGTAAAACTTGCAACAACAAAGTAGAGGACGTCTAACTTGTTTTTGCAGGGCATGTTGTGATGTGATATGGTCAAGGCATGATGCTATATTTTATTGTATGAGATGATCATGTTTTGTAACCGAGTTATCGACAACTGGCAGGAGCCATATGGTTGTCGCTTTATTGTATGCAATGCAAACGCCCTGTAATGCTTTACTTTATCACTAAGCGGTAGCGATAGTCGTAGAAGCATAAGTTGGCGAGACGACAACGATGCTACGATGGAGATCAAGGTGTCGCGCCGGTGACGATGGTGATCATGACGGTGCTTCAGAGATGGAGATAACAAGCACAAGATGATGATGACCATATCATATCACTTATATTGATTGCATGTGATGTTTATCTTTTATGCATCTTATTCTGCTTAGATCGACGGTAGCATTATAGGATGATCTCTCACTAAATTATCAAGGTATAAGTGTTCTCTCTGAGGATGCACCGTTGCGAAAGTTCTTCGTGCTGAGACACCACGTGATGATCGGGTGTGATAGGCTCTACGTTCAAATACAACGGGTGCGAAACAGTTGCACACGCGGAATACTCAGGTTAAACTTGACGAGCCTAGCATATAACAGATATGGCCTCGGAACACTGAGACCGAAAGGTCGAGCGTGAATCATATAGTAGATATGATCAACATAGTGATGTTCACCATTGAAACTACTCCATCTCACGTGATGATCGGACATGGTTTAGTTGATTTGGATCACGTGATCACTTAGAAGGTTTAGATAGATGTCTATCTAAGTGGGAGTTCTTAAGTAATATGATTAATTGAACTTTAATTTATCATGAACTTAGTCCTGATAGTATTAGCATATCTATGTTGTAGATCAATAGCTCGCGATGTAGCTCCCCGTTTATTTTGATATGTTCCTAGAGAAAACTAAGTTGAAAGATGTTAGTAGCAATGATGCGCATTGGATCCGTGATCTAAGAATTATCCTCATTGCCGCACAGAAGAATTATGCCCTTGATGCACCGCTAGGTGACAGACATATTGCAGGAGCAGATGCAGACGTTATGAACGTTTGAGAAAGCTCGGTATGATAACTACTTGATAGTTTAGTGCACCATGCTTTACGGCTTAGAACCGGGACTTCAAAAATGTTTTGAACACCACGGAGCATATAAGATGTTCCAAGAGTTGAAATTGGTATTTCATACTCATGCCCGTGTCGAGAGGTATGAGACCTCTGACAGTACTTTGCCTACAAGATGGAGGAGAATTGCTCAGCTAGTGAGCATGTGCTCAGAATGTCTGAGTACTACAATCACTTGAATCAAGTGGGAGTTAATCTTCCAGATAAGATAGTGATTGACAGAGTTCTCTAGTCACTATCACCAAGTTACTAGAACTTCGTGATGAACTATAATATGCAAGGGATAAACGGAAACGATTCCCAAGCTCTTCGTGATGCTGAAATCGACGAAGGTAGAAATCAAGAAAAGAATCAAGTGTTGATGGTTGACAAGACCACTAGTTTCAAGAAAAGGTCAAAGGGAAGAAGGGGACTTCAATAAGAACGGCAAGCAAGTTGCTGCTCAAGTGAAGAAGCACAAGTCTAGACCTAAGCCTGAGACTAAGTGCTTCTACTGCAAAGGGACTGGTCACTGGAAGCAGAACTGCCCCAAGTATTTGGCGGATAAGAAGGATGGCAAAGTGAACAAAGGTATATTTGATATACATGTTATTGATGTGTACTTTACTAGTGTTTATAGCAACCCCTCAGTATTTGATACTAGTTCAGTTGATGAGATTAGTAACTCGAAACGAGAGTTGCAGAATGAACAGAGACTAGTTAAGGGTGAAGTGACGATGTGTGTTGGAAGTGGTTCCAAGATTGATATGATCATCATCGCACACTCCCTATACTTTCGAGATTAGTGTTGAACCTAAATAAGTGTTATTTGGTGTTTACGTTGAGCATGAATACGATTTGATCATGTTTATTGCAACACGGTTATTCATTTAATTTAGAGAATAATTGTTGTTGTGTTTACATGAATAAAACCTTCTATGGTCATACACCCAATGAAAATGGTTTGTTGGATCTCGATCGTAGTGATACACATATTCATAATATTGAAGCCAAAAGATGCAAAGTTAATAATGATAGTGCAACTTATTTGTGGCACTGCCGTTTAAGTCATATTAGAGTAAAGCGCATGAAGAAACTCCATGCTGATGGGATTTTGGAATCACTTGGTTATGAATCACTTGATGCTTGCGAGCCATGCCTTATGGGCAAGATGACTAAAACTCCGTTCTCCGGAACAATGGAGCGAGCAACTGACTTATATGAAATAATACATACTGATGTATGCGATCCGATGAGTGTTGAGGCTCGCGGCGGGTATCATTATTTTCTGACCTTCACAGATGATTTGAGCAGATATGGGTATATCTACTTGATGAAACATAAGTCTGAAACATTTGAAAAGTTAATATAATTTCAGAGTGAAGTAGAAAATCATCGTAACAAGAAAATAAAGTTTCTACGATCTGATCGTGGATGAAAATATTTGAGTTACGAGTTTGGCCTCAATTAAAACAATGTGGAATAGTTTCACAAACTCATGCCACCTGGAACACCACAGGATAATGGTGTGTCCGAACGTCATAATTGTACTTTAGTGAATATAGTACAATCTATGATGTCTCTTACCGATTTACCACTATCTTTTTGGGGTTATGCATTAGAGACAGCTCCATTCACGTTAAAAGTTCACCATCTAAATCCATTGAGATGACACCATATGAACTGTGGTTTGGCAAGAAACCAAAGTTGTCATTTCTTAAAGTTTGGGGTTGCGATGCTTATGTGAAAAAGTTTCATCCTGATAAGCTCAAACCCAAATTGGAGAAATGTGTCTTCATAAGATACCCAAAGGAGACAGTTGGGTACACGTTCTATCACAGATCCGAAGGCAAGACATTCGTTGCTAAGAATGGATCCTTTCTAGAGAAGGAGTTTCTCTCGAAAGAAGTGAGAGGGAGGAAACTAGAACTTGATGAGGTAACTGTACCTGCTCCCTTATTGGAAAGTAGTTCATCGCAGAAATCTGTTCCTGTGACTACTACACCAATTAGTGAGGAAGCTAATAATGATGATCATGTAACTTGAGATAAAGTTACTACCGAACCTCGTAGGTAAACCAGAGTGAGATCTGCACCAGAGTGGTACGGTAATCCTGTTCTGGAGGTCATGTTACTTGACCATGACGAACCTACGAACTATGAGGAAGCGATGATGAGCCCAGATTCCGCGAAATGGCTTGAGGCCATGAAATCTGAGATGGGATCCATGTATGAGAACAAAGTGTGGACTTTGGTTGACTTGCCCGATGATCGGCAAGCCATGAAAATAAATGGATCTTCAAGAGGAAGATGGACGCTGATAGTAGTGTTACTATCTACAAAGCTAGACTTGTCGAAAAAGGTTTTGACAAAGTTCAAGGTGTTGACTATGATGAGATTTTCTCACTCGTAGCGATGCTTAAGTCTGTCTGAATCATGTTAGCAATTGCCGCATTTTATGAAATTTGGCAAATGGATGTCAAAATTGCATTCCTTAATGGATTTCTTAAAGAAGAGTTGTATATGATGCAACCAGAAGGTTTTGTCAATCCAAAAGATGCTAACAAAGTGTGTAAGCACCAGTGATCCATTTATGGACGGGTACAAGCATCTCGGAGTTGGAATGTACGTTTTGATAGTGTGATCAAAGCATATAGTTTTATACAGACTTGCGGTGAAGCCTGTATTTACAAGAAAGTGAGTGGGAGCACTACAGCTTTTCTGATAAGTATATGTGTATGACATATTGTTGATCGGAAATGATGTAGAATTTTTTGGAAAGCATAAAGGAGTATTTGAAAGGAGTTTTTTCAAAGAAAGACCTCAGTGAAGCTGCTTACATATTGAGCATCAAGATCTATAGAGATAGATCAAGACGCTTGATAAGTTTTTTCAATGGGTACATACCTTGCCAAGATTTTGAAGTAGTTCAAAATGGAACAGTCAAAGAAAGAGTTCTTGCCTATGTTACAAGGTATGAAATTGAGTAAGATTCAAAGCCCGACCAGACAGAAGATAGAAAGAGAATGAAAGTCATTCCCTATGCCTTGGCCATAGGTTCTATAAAGTGTGCCATGCTGTGTACCAAATCTATTGTATACCCTACACTAATTTTGGCAAGGGAGTATAATAGTGATCTAGGAGTAGATCACTGAACAGCGGTCAAAATTATCCTTAGTGGAATAAGGATATATTTCTTGATTATCACTAGTAGAAAACAGGGCATTGGTTCGGCCCTCGTAATACCATTAATCCCGGTTCGCTCACGAACCGGGACCAAAGGAGGCAACTGTCCCGGTTCGTGAGCCCAGGGGGCCGGCCGGGCCACGTGGGCCATTGGTCCCGGTTCGTCTGGACCTTTTGGTCCCGGTTCCACGCACGAACCGAGACCAATGCGCCTCGCCCCTGGCCCATGACCATTAGTCCCGGTTTGTGCCACAAACCGGGACTAAAGGGTTGGTCCTCGTTGCGGTCAGAGTTCAGTCCCACCTCGCCAACCGAAGGGCGCTCACACCGGTTTATAAGCCCGTCCCTCTCTGCCTTGTTGAGCTCCTCTCAAAGTGAAAATAGATGCCCTTATACAGGGAATTTGACCTAAATTCAGAGTAAATTTCTTTGAAATTCATAGAAATTTATTATGAATTTAGGTTGAATTCTCTCTATAGGCGCATCTATGCTCATTTTTTATGTTGGGGTTGGCGATCTTTACAGACTTTTTGTGTGTTGAATATGCACCATTC
This sequence comes from Triticum aestivum, assembly GCF_018294505.1. Taxonomy (NCBI): domain Eukaryota; kingdom Viridiplantae; phylum Streptophyta; class Magnoliopsida; order Poales; family Poaceae; genus Triticum; species Triticum aestivum. Next base: position 599,266,131 of record NC_057802.1, read on the forward strand.
AAAATCAGTCTCTGCTTTGAATGGTTCATTTTGAACACACAAAAAGTCTGGAGTTCAAATAAGTTCAAGAAAATGAAATCCCTTTGTAACAGATGAGTTTTCGTCCGAAACCCTGATACTTCGAAAGAGATTGTCCATTTTGTTCACGAAGTGCATCCAGCTTTTGCCGTAACCCTCTCAACTTTTTAGCACATGCTATGTGGGTGAAATGATGATACCATGCCAACTTTCAACCTTTTCAGAGCTCATTTGTAGGGCTTTTCAATTTCAGGGTCATTTAGCTCAAAACAATCCGTCACTGCATGAAAAATAACAAATGAAGTCAGAAAGGGTTGAAAATTGATGATGTGGCTTTGAATGGTGCATTTTGAACACACAAAAAGTCTGGAGTTCAAATAAGTTCAAGAAAATGAAATCCCTTTGTAACAGATGAGTTTTCCTCCGAAACCCTGATACTTCGAAAGAGATTGTCCATTTTGTTCACGAAGTGCATCCAGCTTTTGCCGGGACCCTCTCAACTTTTTAGCACATGCTATGTGGGTGAAATGATGATACCATGCCAACTTTCAACCTTTTCAGAGTTCATTTGTAGGGTTTTTCAATTTCAGGTTCATTTGAAATGCTTTTCAATTTTAGGGTCTTATAGCTCAAAATAATTAGTAAATGCATGAAAAATAACAAATGAAGTCAGAAAGGATTGAAAAATGATGATGTGGCTTTGAATGGTGCATTTTGAACACACAAAAAGTCAGGAGTTCAAATAAGTTTTAAAAAATGAAATCCCTTTGTAACAGACGAGTTTCCGTATGAAATCCTGATACTTTGAAAGAGATTGTCCGTTTTGTACACGAAGTGCATCCAGTTTTTGCCGTAACCCTCTCAACTTTCTTGCACATGCTATGTGGATGAAATGATGATACCATGCCAACTTTCAACCTTTTCAGAGTTCATTTGAAATGCTTTTCAATTTTAGGGTCTTATAGCTCAAAATAATCAGTAAATGCATGAAAAATGGTGCATGAAAAATAACAAATAAAATAAATAAGTAATTAGAAACAAAATAATATAAACTTTATTAAAATATATAAGTAGAAACAAAATAAAATAAACTTTAATAAAATTTATGAAACTAAAATTAACAAAGTATTTTCTGTTCAAAACATTATAAGAAACCTCTAGTATTATTGAAACTAAAATTATATAAAATTGATGCAACTAAAATTATCGAAGTATTTTCTGTTCAAAATCATTAAAAGCAAAAAGAATTTTCATAAAGAACTTTTTTTGTTAGAAACTTTAATAGCAAAAAGAATTATCATAAAGTAAAATAAATAAGTAATTAGAAACAAAATAAAATAAAATAAATAAGTTTTTTGTTGTAAGTAGAAACAAAACAAAATAAATAAAGCAAAAAAGAAAACAAAAAACAGGCAAAAAATAAAAAATATGCCACCTACTGGGCCACCACGGCCTGAATACGACTAGAAACCCATCGATGGGCCAGGATTCAGGCCCGCACAAGGCCCAGTAAGCCCATCAGGCATAGCAGTGACAATTAGGCCCGTAAGCCTGCAATGGAGAGTAGCTAGAGAGGGGTGCGGCAGTGGGGCTTATAAACCACTGCGCGCCCCTCTCAACTAGCGAGGTGGGACTAAACTTTCGACGCAGGCGCAACAGCACAAGGCCTTTGGTCCCGGTTGGTGGCACCAACCGAGACTAAAGGTGTGCACTGGTACCGGTTCGTGGCACTAACCGGTACCAATGCCCCCCCCCTCTTTAGTCCCGGTTGGTGACACCAACCGGGACCAAAGGCCGCCGCTTCCCGCCATTTGGGCTGCTGAAAAGAGGCCTTTGGTCCCGGTTGGTGGCACCAACCGGGACTAAAGGTCGCATTCATCCTGGTTGCTGTCACGAACCGGGACCAATGCTTCGTCTATATAACTAGCACTTGTGAAAATTTTCATTCAGTTCGTCTTCCCCGCCCCGACGACGCCGCCAGGCTGCCCCTCTGCGCCTGGCCATCGCCGTCATCGCCCCTGCCTCCGACGCCATCCCGCGCCGCCCAGACGCCGTCCCGCGCCGCCTAGACGCCGTCGCCGCCCCGCGCCTCCTGCCTCCTCGTCGCCCGTCGCCGCGCCCCTCACCTCCGCCGCCTGCCTCCTCGTCGCCCGTCGCCGCGCCCCTCACCGTCGCCGTCGTCGCCCTCTGCCTCCTCGTCGCCCGTGGCCGCACCCCTCGCCGTCGCCCCGGTGCCCTGCCTCCTCGTCGATCGCCGCCCCCTTAGTGAGCTCATATGAATTTTCCTAATTTAGATGTGTAGTTTAGATGTGTAGTTAATTGAGTTGTTGTAATTTGTTCATAAATTAATATGCAAAAGTTAGAATTTTTTCTGTTCATAGATTTTTTTGTGATATTATTGTTGAATATGCAAATGTTTGTGTGTTCATATATATGCAAAGAATATGTCAATTTTTTCATAGAATTTTTATAATTTTTTTCTGTTGTAATTTTGTGCATACAATTTTCATCTTGTTCATAGAATTTTTATGATTTTTTTCTGTTGTAATTTTGTTCATAGAATAAGAAGAGCAAGTGTTTAATAGAATTAGTTATAAAAATAATAGAACTAGTTAAACTAGTTTATTTTTGTAAGTACTACTTTATTCTATTTATAGTAAGTGCTTAGTAGTTGAACTAGTTGATTTAATAAAACTAGTTTATTTTACTATAGAAGTAGTTTATTTTTAGCAAGAAAATTAATAGAACTAGTTTATTTTTTTTAGTTAAAGCAATTATTCCCACATCGACGTCGACGATGCCAATCCCGCATCCTCGTCGTCGACTCGGCGGAGCAGGCCGGCTTGATCACAGGGGCCATGTCCGGGGGGTCGTAGGTTGGTGAGGAGCCAGCCCGTCATTGACCCGATCCTTGTTTGGTGGCGGTCGCGTGGGCCAGTGATCGTGCTGAGGCTTTCGGACATCGCGGAGGTGGTACGTCACCGTGTCAGCGAGGAGGACGATCACGTCCGTCGCTACATGGTTGCGTTGGAGTGCAGGTTCGACAATACCTGGCAGGTTCTTCAGGGATCTCACTGGAGCTATGATCCTGTGATGGTTCCTTCTCTTTGGGTATCCACCGCCCGCGCCGATACCCGTCGGGCGCTACGGTTCTAGCTGTACTAGCGATGCCATATGTATGACAGTATTCGAGGTGTATTAGTGATAATATTCGACGATGTACGGACGCATGGAGATGATGTAGTTTTGCTTATAATTGAATGCATCCTAATTTGAATACTACTTTATTTTGTGATTTGATTTTCCTTATTGAATGCTCAAATTGGAAAACTACTCCTACTTTGAATGCTAAAATTGGAGAGCACTATGCAAGGCGTATGCATATGATTAGTTGATAGCTTATAGGGTTTTTGTTTTCGCAGAAATGTAGGAGCCCCCCTCCATCATCCCCGCCGTCCTCCCCATCACCGACCCCCTCCGACCTCGAGGTGAGACCAGCCACGAACCGGTTTTAGAAAGATAATTAAACGATATTTCGGGTTGACTTTAAGTCTATTGAGTCTCCACCATATATGAGAGGACGAAGAATCCCGACTGTTGTCGTGGGGGTAGCTTCTCCTTCGTTCCCGTGTGCTAGACAATTTGGTGTAATGCACTCGGGAACGAAAGGAAGGAGCTACCATCACCGACGGTCGCAAATGTCTGAGAGGAATCAGTGAGGGAGAGTTCCACCATATATATATGAGAGGACGAAGAATCCCGACTGTTGTCGTGGGGGTCGCTTCTCCTTCATTCCCGTGTGCTAGACATTTTGGTGTAATGCACTCGGGGATGAAAGGAGGAGCGACCATCACCAACGGTCGAATGTATACACCACGTGAGCTGAGAGTTTTTAAGAAAAGGCTCGACAAACCGATAGTCAACCCGTGATGAATAATAATGATCTAACTTAGGTTTTTTAGTACATATATTTAATTGTAGACGTTTAATATTTGAATTATGAACATAGGAAATGTCGTACTCGGACGACGAAAGTCTCCCGGGGGAGTGCGACTGGTGCCACGACGACCGAGGTCTGTGCGACAGGCCTCACCTGGACGAAGATCGGCGCTTCAGTATTAAGCTGGAGGAGACCTTCGATGTTGAAACGGTACGCAACGACGACAAGTGTTATTTTTTCGTAATTAAGCATGACTTCAACTATTTCAACGTGTACTTTTCATCTTTTACAATTCGACTAGCTTATCCCATGCCATGCAAGACGCTACGTCTTGGAGAGGATGGGTTTTGAAGACCATGAAAGTATGGAAACAAAGAAAATTCACCTAAGGACCCATCATGATATAGATTTTGAAGTAAATCTGTATAATTCTGAGAGCGTAACCCATTTTGGTTGCAAAAATTGGGAAGCATTTTGCAAGATGTATGGTTTTGATGAGGGTATGCTTGTCACCATGGATCTTGGTGATCCTGACATCGAGCAAGACAATATGGACATTTGGGTCCTTGTTGATACGCCTCCAATTCTACCGCTATGTGAGTTTCTCAAACATAGTTATTAGCTAATTTATATTGTTCATTTCAAAATAGTTGACAGCTTATTTTCATTGACAGCTTATTTTGATTGTTCAAACAATGTGCGGAACATGGTAGACAGAACCTACTACACCGATGGCTCTGAGTTAACTTATAAGGAGAAAACTCATCTGGTCGGATTTTGTACTGATCTTGAGAATTACAATATCTATTGTAAAACTCCTCCACATTATGGTCAATACGTGCCACTAGTGCACGTGTTGAACTACGGTAACTACTATGGAGATACCCTGGTAAGATTTCTTACTATTACGACATCCGTGCATCTTTTGCATACTTCTAAAACTAGTACATCATTGCTAACTATGAAGTTATTACTATGTTTTTCAACAGATAATCCCAGAGGATTGTGTGCCTCATTTGATGTATCAGAATGGTAGCCTTGATGTTTTGAACATACAACCAGGTCATCCTACGAATCTCAACTGTCCATACCGGATTTCTAAAAGAAGTGGAGACATGAAAATCAAAGAATGGAAAAAATGTATGGACAGTCGCAAGGAGGTTCTTGGAAGCAAAAGGAAGCGAAGCGCAAAAATTGGAGACAGGATGATCTCCATTCTCCATAATGGAGAGTCGGGGTCTATATTGTTTTATGCTATTTTACCTTAAAGAGGGTATTTAGGTCCTACCTAATACTGATGATCATGTGCTAAGAACAATTAAGTAGGGTTGGTTCGATGACTATGAGGATGATGATCGTATGACTTGTTATTAATAACGAGTAGAAGTTGTATGATGATGATTAGTAGGACTTGTTATTATGATGATGCATGATGCGGGCATGAAGAGTTATTATATATCAGTGGGTGAAATGAACATGGATTGGAATGAAGTGAAGGCAACAAGCATGTGGTGCATGTCGAAAGTAGTACTAATCCAAACTTGATCAAGTTAGGATTAATATTACTTTCGACATGCACCACATGTTGCCTTCACTTTAATCTAAGCCATGTTTAGTCATAGCAGTAGCGTTGGTAAATCAAGCACAGAAATAAGAGAGGACAGTCTCTCTGTTAGCTAGCTTACACACCCTAAATTACCCCCTAAATCCTCCCCCCTTTAAAAAAACAAAAACCCAGCCACTGAAATGCTGACGCGTGGATGCCTTTTGGTCCCGGTTGGTGTCACCAACCGGGACCAAAGGCCCTCCTGCCTGGGCTGGCCGCAGCGGCCACGTGGAGGCCCATCTGTCCCGGTTCGTGTAAGAACCGGGACTAAAGGGCTAGGGCATTAGTAACGACCCTTTAGTCTCGGTTCAACAACCGGGACAAAACGCCCTTACCAACCGGGACAGATGACCCTGTTTCTACTAGTGTATGGAGGTGACAAAAGGTTCGTCGTAAAGAGTTACTTCGATGCAAGTTTTGACACTAATCCAGATGACTCTAAGTCTCAATCTGGATACATATTGAAAGTGGGAGCAATTAGCTAGAGTAGCCCCGTGCAGAGCATTGTTGACTAAAATTTTGCAAAATACATACGGATCTGAATGTGGCAGACCCGTTGACTAAACTTCTCTCACAAGCAAAACATGATCACACCTTAGTACTCTTTGGGTGTTAATCACATAGCGATGTGAACTAGATTATTGACTCTAGTAAACCCTTTGGGTGTTGGTCACACGACGATGTGAACTATGGGTGTTAATCACATGGTGATGTGAACTATTGGTGTTAAATCACATGGTGATGTGAACTAGATTATTGACTCTAGTGCAAGTGGGAGACTGAAGGAAATATGCCCTAGAGGCAATAATAAAGTTATTATTTATTTCCTTATATCATGATAAATGTTTATTATTCATGCTAGAATTGTATCAACCGGAAACATGATACATGTGTGAATACATAGACAAACAGAGTGTCACTAGTATGCCTCTACTTGACTCGCTCGTTGATCAAATATGGTTATGTTTCCTAGTCATGGACATGAGTTGTCATTTGTTAATGGGATCACATCATTAGGAGAATGATGTGATTGACTTGACCCATTCCGTTAGCTTAGCACTTCATCATTTAGTATTCTGCTATTGCTTTCTTCATGACTTATACATGTTCCTATGACTATGAGATTATGCAACTCCCGTTTACCGGAGGAACACTTTGTGTGCTACCAAACGTCACAACGTAAATGGGTGATTATAAAGGTGCTCTACAGGTGTCTCCAAAGGTACTTGTTGGGTTGGCGTATTTCGATATTAGGATTTGTCACTCCGATTGTCGGAGAGGTATCTCTGGGCCCACTCGGTAATGCACATCACTATAAGCCTTGCAAGCATTGTAACTAATGAGTTAGTTGCGGGATGATGTATTACGGAACGAGTAAAGAGACTTGCCGGTAACGAGATTGAACTAGGTATTGAGATACCGACGATCGAATCTCGGGCAAGTAACATACCGATGACAAAGGGAACAACGTATGTTGTTATGCGGTTTGACCGATAAAGATCTTCGTAGAATATGTGGGAGCCAATATAAGCATCCAGGTTCCGCTATTGGTTATTGACCGGAGACGTGTCTCGGTCATGTCTACATTGTTCTCGAACCCGTAGGGTCCGCACGCTTAAAGTTCGATGACGATTATATTATGAGTTTATATGTTTTGATGTACCGAAGGTAGTTCGGAGTCCCGGATGAGATCGGGGACATGACGAGGAGTCTCAAAATGGTCGAGACGTAAAGATCGATATATTGGACGACTATATTCGGACATCGGAAAGGTTCCGAGTGATTCTGCTATTTTTCGGAGTACCGGAGAGTTATGGGAATTCGCCGGGGAGTATATGGGCCTTATTGGGCTTTAGGGGAAAGAGAGAGGAGAGGTTGGGCGCCCCCCAAAGGCCTAGTCCGAATTGGACTAGGGGGAGGGGCTGCGCCCCTTCCTTCCTTCTCTTCTCTCTCCCCTTTCCTTGACTCCTACTCCTACTACTTGGAAGGGGGGGGGGAATCCTACTCCCGGTGGGAGTAGGACTGCTCCTAGGGCGCGCCATAGAGAGGGCCGGCCCTCCCCCTCCTCCACTCCTTTATATACAGGGAGGGGGGCACTCCTTGGAGACACAACAATCTATCATTGATCTTTTAGCCGTGTGCGGTGCCCCCCTCCACCATAGTCCACCTCGATAATATCGTAGCGCTGCTTAGGCGAAGCCCTGCGTCGGTAGAACATTATCATCGTCACCACGCCGTCATGCTGACGAAACTCTCCCTCAACACTTGGCTGGATCGGAGTTCGAGGGACGTCATCGGGCCGAACGTGTGTTGAACTCGGAGGTGCCGTGCGTTCGGTACTTGATCGGTCGGATCGTGAAGACGTACGACTACATCAACCGCGTTGTGCTAACGCTTCCGCTTTCGGTCTACGAGGGTACGTGGACACACTCTCCCCTCTCGTTGCTATGCATCACCATGATCTTGCGTGTGCATAGGAATTTTTTGGAAATTACTACGTTCCCCAACAATATATGCATTTGTACAAAGCATTGTGCTTGACTTTGATAATATATAATGAAGTTGTAAATGCATAATGTTATTTCACTGTTCTCTAATAAAAAAATTGTTGTCATCTACGGATCGTTCTATATTGGTGGACATATCGGACTAGATATCGGACATATCAGTCGATATTTCGGTCCATATCGTATGATATGTTGGAAAATGATATTTACCAAATAATATGTTATGTTTATATCGGTAGAGCCCCAAAAGTGATATATCGGCCTATATATCGGTCGTATCGGCTTAGATTTAAAAGCTTGCTTGTAACCTCCATCAGAAGTCACACGGAACCGCCGCATCCACACTGCCCCGCTGCTGTCGGATCCAGTCATATCCGTTCGCCGCCCGCCGGACCGACCAAATCTCCACGCACCGCACCGAATACGCCGCACTGCCGCAGCTGGATCCGCCACAATGCCAAAGCATCCTCATCGCGTCTTGTACATTTGCCGGGTGTTCCTCTGATGCCGCCGCATCCCCGTCTGACCCACCGCAACCGCCATGCAGAAGGTCAATGGTAAGATTAGGTTCAAGGGGGTGCTTTGTCCGGTCTGTTCGGCGTCAATTTCCAGCACGCCGGCCGCAGTATTGGCTTGGCACTTTTGGCGGCAGACATTGCCACCCGCGCCTACGACGTCGGGGCGTGGAGGCTCGGTCTGCCGTGTAAGAGACTCAACTTCCCGAAGATCGAGCGTCTGTAGGTGGCGGAGCTCGTTGGACCACCGGTGACCGTTGAGTCCAGTTCGATGAAGACGGCAACCCACATTGTTGTTGAGGAGAGTGATGAGCAGGCGATGGCGAGATTTGCGAGGAAACACCCGGAGCACGTGCAGTACGAGATGGAGTTCTACTGGAAGAGGGATCCCGAGAAGTCGAAGCAGAAGAACGATAGGGAAGCATGGCCTTTACTGGTCAAGACGGCGGAGGATACATTCCCCTCAAGTGTGGTCAACCTCGATTCCGACGATGAGAATGACATGTCCGATGAAATTGACTAGGACAACCTATATTGTGTCTAGTTTAAGTTTGCACGTTGTAGTTGAACTATGTTTGTAGTTTGCATGTTTAAACACTGAATGTTTGGAACTTTGGATCAAAGTATGAGATATGGTCAAAGTAGTTTTAATATTTATTTGAAAAAATGGGTTTTTACTGTTTTGGATGACCTATTTTAGGGCAGCTGTTGGAGACACTACTTTTTTCGTGCCCTAAATTTTACTCCACACACATTTTGGTACCCCAAAAGTAGGGCTGCTATTGGAGATGCTCCCCACACTACGCCAGCTACAAGAAGGATGTCAGCATTGACACATACCATAGACTGAATGTGAGCTGGGTTATTCCCCTCCTCTACATCAGCTAACATCTGGTAGTGATTTCTTTGGGGGGGGGGGGGGGGGGGGGGGGGGGATGGGGCGAGATAGCGAAGAATTTATATGCCGTTTCTTGTTGGAGTCACTGGGACGCACTGATTATTTAGTTGTAGTCAGCTGTCCAATATGTAGTGTTGACAATGATGGTTACGCAGATTTTAGATGAGGGTTCAGCCGATGATGGTCTCGTGAGTCATGAATTGTGTAGCGGTTTGGAGACTGGATACTGTGAACTGTGGTAAGAATTCTGAGGCATGTTCTTCTCCCTGATTGCAAAAGACCAAAGCTTGTTGGTTGAATCAGTCATCTGCTAGATTGCAGCTTTTTTTTATATGCATGCTCTTCTCTTTAACTCATTAGTATGCAGTGGACAATGGCAATTGTTTTAGTTTTTCCTTGTTTGTAGTAATCCATCCTTTTTTAATGTCTCAATTATTAACTGAGCATATGCAAAATGCAGTAGCATACAAACAGGGCCGGTCCTGAGATATGGGGGCCCAGGGCAAAAACTAATATTAAGGCCCCCTCCCCCCTCGTATAGTTATATTTTATGTATGTATGTTGTATTAGAATACACTTCAATTTAGGAAAAAGTAGTCAATGCAAAAATAATTTCTATGAAACATCTTAAAGTTCATTAAAAGGACAAACATAATCATAAACACTTACTTCACACTTAACATCATTAGTTGGTTCTGCATGCAAATAGTGGACTTTGGCCATGGCTGGAGCATGCAAATTGTCTTGCTTCCCATCATTTGTTGTGTGTCAGCTCCGATGCACTGGTGGTCCTCTCTCTGAACTTGTTTGCTTAGAGTAAACTATACCTTGACACCTTTAATCAGATTTAGCACGCCTAATTCTGTTATATACCATGTATATGGACATACTACTCAAACATGGCGAGGATGTATGGGTTGATCGCTCGCCAAAACTGACATTGTTCTGCCTCCCATCATTTTACTTCTTCATTCTTTTTCTATTTGTGGGGAGTTTGTGTACTCAGTCATTGTATAGTTTTAGCTCGTCCTCAGTTTTATTCATTCATTCGGATCATTGGTTAGCATTCAAAGGTCAGAACATGTGTATTCAATCTTTCTTTTATTGCTGTTATCATTTCTGTCATAAACGACATGAGCAGATAGTCAACATAGAGAGTCCTTCATTCCTTTTCACTATTCTTAACATCGAGAGATAGTCAGTGTGTCAGTGTGTTCTTCTGGTCCTTGTTCAGCTAATTAGAACGTCAAGTCAGTCATTTTAGAGGTTATTATTTTTATACTTTCAGTTTACAGTGAACTGTCAAACTGCACCAAGTGTGGAACTCGGCAAACGTACAATTAGCCAGTCGGCTGTAAAAAAAAGAGCATCACTAGACTCTCGGACCCCTTGACCCATCCTCTCCACCCCCCTCCCCCCCCCCACCCCCCCCCCCCCCCCCCCCGCATGCTCGGTTCGCTCGTTAGTCCCACGTGGACGACGGGCGAACCCTAGCTCGTCTCCCCTCCTCCAGCCCACCTCCCTCTCCCCTGCTGCCCGGCCTTGCCCCGCAGCGCTGGTGAAGGCGGGTCGGCCTTTTCCCGTGCATGCGGATGGTAGCACGAGGGCTTTTGACGGCGACGGTGTGGCTCGGCCTGTGACGGTCCGGCTCGGCGGCATGGTTCCCGCGGGTCCGGGTGATCTTCGGTGCCGCGGTGCAGCTGTTGGCTGTGGGGCGGCGTCCTAGTGCGGGCGTGGCCGGCGGCGCCCGCTCTGCCCAAATCTGGGCCCTAGGGGCCCCATATGGGTCAGGGTGGGCCGGTTGTTGCCTCCTCGGCGGCGCAGCTCCCTCCAGGTCAAGGTGGTGCGGCGGTGGTCTCCGTGTGGTGGCGGCACCGGCGGTGGGCACCGGTTTAGCTGTCCCCTCTTCGTTCCTCTAGGCCTCATGCCGGACCACAGTGAGGCGCTGCGGAGGGCTCTGTGGCCATGGTGGTGCATGTGGATAGGCGGCACGTTGGGTGGAGCACTCCGGATTGTCAAGGGCGGTGGTGATTTTTGGTTTCGGGAGAAATCCCTATCGGCTTGTCTGTCTCTGACGTGGTGACATCTGCGGGTGCCGCCGTTCCTTTCTGAAGGGCCTCGGATTTACCCCTTCCCACTGCCCTCCACGTACCGGGGGAAACCCTAGGACTCATCCAGGCGGCAATGACGTCGTCGTCACATTCCTTGTTGAAGGCGTTGCTTGGTACGCGGTGCTGCGGAGTGCTAGGAGCGTGGTGGGACTTCTCCGGTGGGCGTAGCGGTTTCGGTCTTCTTCGTTTTCGTCGATCTGCCGATGTTAGCATTTGTTTCTTTCTTCTTTCTCTTCTTTTACCTTGGGCTTGGTTGTGCCGCAGCCCCGGGGATCTTGATGTATCCTGTGCTTGCTCGTTGATCTATAATATAAAGCGGGAACCTTTATCATTGAATATTCGCCAAGTTCATATCGCCAAAAAACTCAGTATATCGATAGATGTTTGCCCAGTTTCATTCGTGACAAACTCGGTGAAACGTGGCACTGGGTAATAACGAAGTGCCATGCGGCTGCCCTTATTAGTTGGTGACTGCCGAGTTGCAAACTCGACAAAGTGTTTGCCCAGTTTCTGTTTTTAAGAATAGGGCGAATTTTGGCACTGGGTAGTAATGTTGTGCCACGCGGCACCTGGACCTAATTGGTTAGTAATTTCCCGAGTGTGGAGCTCGGCAAACAGGTTGCCTAGTTCTGCTGAATAAAGAACCCGGCAGATATTTTGTACTGGGCAATATGTTCTTCCATGTGGATTATTTCTATTGGTCAGACTCACCGAGTTTAGCTATACAAAACTCGGTAAACATTTGTGACACATGGCACTTTTGTTAACTGTTATGTTATGCTCCAAATTCTAGTATAAAGAGAAAGGCTAACTTCTGACGAGCGAGCGGAGCGAGGCCCGTCGTCGGTAGGCTGGGGCCGAAGTGAAGCGGAGCGATAAGTTACAAACGCCGGTGAGGATCAGTATTGACCTAGGTCACCTATGTTATATATACCTCTTGTAAGCCGGCGCACGGGATAAGTTGATCAGTTGTGAATCGCAGGCATTTGTAACCTCCTATGATATAGTGAAGTTTGGCTGGCTGGCGCCCGTGAATTTTTCCCCTTCGTGTTGGAGGGGTTTTCCATGTTAAATCTCGCGTCTCCTTGCTTGTTTTTGTTCTTCATCGTGTTTGATTGCGTGTCGTATCTCTAACATTAACGACGCGTCCAGTCTGACGGTGTGGTTCACCGAGTTTTTTCTGGCAGGATATTCATTGAGTTCTCGATAGAATGCACTCAATAGTATTAATGATTGCCGGCCCCGTCCAACCGAGTGCGCTGCGCCGAGTTTGGCACTCGGCGAAGATTTCTCTGAGTTTAATATGTGTTCGGCCGAGTTTCTTTGAAACTCGGCATAAACGACGATTCTAGTAGTGGTCTAAGTATTTCAGTCTTTCGCCTTGTCAGCTTCGCATGGTGGTGAGACCTCGAAGTGGATCGCGGCAAAGAGAGCTCGGCCATTCACGTCACTGATAGAATACATGGGCCTTCCATGCTACAACCACTAGTAGAAAACGGGGCAAACGTCACAGAGCAGTTTTCACATTAGCCCCGGTTCAGTCACGAACCGGGACTAATGTGAGCATTGGACCCGGTTCATGAGCCCAGGGGGCCGTCCGGAGCCTCGTGGGCATTGGTCCCGGTTCGTATGGACCCTTTGGTCCCAGTTGGTGGTACAAACCGGGACCAATAGGCCACGCTCCTGGCCCACCACCCTTTAGTCCCGGTTCATACCACAAACCGGGACTAAAGGGCGCGGCCAGTGTTTAGTCCCACCTCGCCAACCGAAGGGGGCTCACACCAGTTTATAAGCCCGTCCCTCTCTGCCTTTTATAGTGAAAATAGATGCCCTTATACAGGGAATTTGACCTAAATTCATAGTAAATTTCATTCATAGAAATTTATTATGAATTTAGGTTGAATTTTCTCTATAAGCGCATCTATTTTCATTTTTTTATATTTATAAAATAAATAAACCTTAATAAAATAAATAAAACTAAATAAACCTTAATAAAATAAAATAAAATAAACTATAGTAACTACAATAAATAAACCTTAATAAATTAAGTAAAAATAGCAGCAGTAAAATAAATAAAAATAGCAGCAGTAAAATAAATAAAAATAAAATGCGTCTGGAAGAGATTGTCCGTTTTATACACGAAGTGCATCCAGTTTATGCCGTAACCCTCTCTACTTTCTTGCACATGCTATATGGATGAAATGATGATATCATGCCAACCTTCAACCTTTTCAGAGTTCATTTGAAATGCTTTTCAATTTTAGGGTCTTATAGCTTAAAATAATTAGTAAATGCATGAAAAATAACAAATGAAGTCAGAAAGGATTGAAAAATTATGATGTGGCTTTGAATGGTGCATTTTGAACACACAAAAAGTCAGGAGTTCAAATAAGTTTTAAAAAATGAAATCCCTTTGTAACAGACGAGTTTCCGGATGAAATCCTGATACTTTGAAAGAGATTGTCCGTTTTGTACACGAAGTGCATCCAGTTTATGCCGTAACCCTCTCAACTTTCTTGCACATGCTATGTGGATGAAATGATGATGTCATGCCAACTTTCAACCGTTTCAGAGTTCATTTAAAATGCTTTTCAATTTTAGGGTCTTATAGCTCAAAATAATTAGTAAATGCATGAAAAATAACAAATGAAGTCAGAAAGGATTGACAAATGATGATGTGGCTTTGAATGGTGCATTTTGAACACACAAAAAGTCAGGAGTTCAAATAAGTTTAAAAAAATGAAATCCCTTTGTAACAGACGAGTTTCCGGATGAAATCCTGATACTTTGAAAGAGATTGTCCGTTTTGTACACGAAGTGCATCCAGTTTATGCCGTAACCCTCTCAACTTTCTTGCACATGCTATGTGGATGAAATGATGATATCATGCCAACTTTCAACCTTTTCAGAGTTCATTTGAAATGCTTTTCAATTTTAGGGTCTTATAGCTCAAAATAATTAGTAAATGCATGAAAAATAACAAATGAAGTCAGAAAGGATTGACAAATGATGATGTGGCTTTGAATGGTGCATTTTGAACACACAAAAAGTCAGGAGTTCAAATAAGTTTTAAAAAATGAAATCCCTTTGTAACAGACGAGTTTCCGGATGAAATCCTGATACTTTGAAAGAGATTGTCCATTTTGTACACGAAGTGCATCCAGTTTATGCCGTAACCCTCTCAACATTCTTGCACATGCTATGTGGATGAAATGATGATATCATGCCAACTTTCAACCTTTTCAGAGTTCATTTGAAATGCTTTTCAATTTTAGGGTCTTATAGCTCAAAATAATTAGTAAATGCATGAAAAATAACAAATGTAGTCAGAAAGGATTGACAAATGATGATGTGGCTTTGAATGGTGCATTTTGAACACACAAAAAGTCAGGAGTTCAAATATGTTTAAAAAAATGAAATCCCTTTGTAACAGACGAGTTTCCGGATGAAATCCTGATACTTTGAAAGAGATTGTCCCTGTTGGTGCCACGAACCGGTACTAATGAGGCTGTGGCCCCACGAGCACCTTTAGTACCTGTTCGTGGCACGAACCGGTACTAGAGTTTCTTACTAGCTAAGCAGTTTTTTAGTCCCACCTCGCTAGCTGAGAGGCACTAGGAGCGGTTTATAAGCCCTGAGTGCAGAGACGATGAAGAAGAGGCGCAATGCTCACGTTGCTTAGCTTCAAGCCTTGAGGAATAAGGTAGACTGCATCGAGCTATGTGCAGTGCAGTCTACACTATTCTGAAGGGCTTGAAGCAAATCAACGCGCATTGCGCCTCTTTTTTATTTTTAATCATTAAAAGCAAAAAGAATTTTCATAAAGAACTTTTTTTGATAGAAACTTTAATAGCAGAAAGAATTGTCATAAAGTAAAATAAATAAGTAATTAGAAACAAAATAAAATAAAATAAATAAGTTTTTTGTTGTAAGTAGAAATAAAACAAAATAAATATAGAAAAAAAGAAAATAAAAAAACAAAATACAGCAAATAGAATTTTCATAAAGAACTAATGGCACTAATAGAAAGTTTATATGTTTTCTAAAACTAATGGCACTAACAGATAGTTTATAATTTTGCTGACCTAAAAGCAAAAAGAATTAAAAAATAAAGAAAATAAATAATGCAAAAAATTTAAAAAACTGCCACCTATTGGGCCACCACGGCCTGAATACGACTAGAAACCCAATCTGGGCCAGGATTCAGGCCCGCAGAAGGCCCAATAGGCCCACAGACAGCACAGTGTGACATTAGGCCCGTAAGCCTGCATTTGAGAGGAGCTCGAGAGGGCAGCCGCAGTGGGGCTTATAAACCACTCCGAGCCCCTCTCAACTAGCGAGGTGGGACTAAACTTTTGGCCGCGGGCAGCGCAAGGCCTTTGGTACCGGTTCGTGAGGCCAACCGGGACCAATGCCCCCCCTTTAGTCCCGGTTGGTGCCACCAACCGGGACCAAAGGCCTCTGCTTCCCGCCCTTTGCGCTGGTGAAAAGAGGCCTTTAGTCCCGGTTGGTGGCACCAACCGGGACCAAAGGGTGGAATTGGTTCCGGTTGGAGCCACCAACCGGGACCAAAGCCTTTGCTATATAAGTAGCACTTTGGAAATTCGCGGTGTTCCATCGCCAGTGTCCCCCCGCCCGACGACGCCTGGAGCTCGATCTACGCCGCCAGGCTGCCCCGTCGTCGTCGCCGTCGCCCGTGCCCCCGAGCCCACGCCATCGCCTGTCGCCGTCGTCCTCCGCCCCCCGCCGCCGTCGCCGTCGGCATCCGCCGCGTGCCCCCGAGCCGTCGCCCCGTACGTCACCGTTGCCGCCCTCCGCCCCCGGCCCGCCGCGGTCGCCGTCGCCCTCCGCCACCCTGTGAGCGCCGCCCCGATCCCCTCCTCCTCCTCCCTGTAATATGGATGTGTAGTTAGATTTGTGTAATTAGATTTGTATGTGTAGTATTAATTTGGATGTAATTAGATTTGTATGTGTAGTATTAATTTGGATGTGTAGTTAGATTTAGTTGTTGTAATTAGATTTGTATGTGTAGTATTAATTTGGATGTGTAGTTAGATTTGTAATTTAGTTGTATTAATTTGGATGTGTAGTTAATTAGATAATTTAGTTGTTGTAATTTAGATGTATTAATTTAGATGTGTAGTTTAGATTTTTTTTGGTGATATTATTATTGAATATGCAAATGTATGTATGTTCATATGCAAAGAATATATATATCAATTTTTTCATAGAATTTTTATGATTTTTTCTGTTGTAATTTTGTTCATGGAATTTTTATGATTTTTTTTGTTCATAGAAATTGTGTATGATCAAAGTCATTTATGTATTGTTCATATTTAGAAGAAAAAGAAGGAGAGAAAAAAGGAAAATAAGAAGGAGAGAAAAAAGGAAAATAAGAAGGAGAAGAAGAAGAGAAGAAGAGAAGAAGAGGAGAGGAAGTAGAGGACAAATAAATAAGAAGATGAAAAAGAAGGAAAAAAAGAGTAGAAGAAGAAGAAATAGAGGAGAAGAAGAAGAAATAGAGTAATATTATTCTATTTCTTCTTCTTCTCCTCTATTTCTTCTTCTTCTCCTCTTTTTTTCTTTTTTTTTTCTTCGATCTCCTCCTCTATTCCTTTCTTCTTCTCCTCTTTTTTTGCGTCTTCTTCCTCTTCTTATTTTTTATCGGGTATGTCGTTGTCGATATATGTACCCCCTCCCCGATAACTTTTAGTAAGTACTACCTAGAAAGTGTTTAATAGAATTAGTTAGAAAAATAATAGAACTAGTTAAACTAGCTAGTTTATTTTTAGTAAGTACTACTTTATTCTATTTATAGTAAGGAAATTAATAGAACTAGTTTGTTTTTTTAGTTAAAGCAATTATTCCCGCATCGACGTCGACGATGCCTATCCCGCATCCTCGTCGTCGACTCGGCGGAGGAGGCCGGCTTGATCAGAGGGGCCATGTCCGGGACTGGGCTCCGCCGGGCTGGTTTTCGGAGGTGCTACCTTCCGGTGGGCGTAGGTTGGTGAGGAACCAGCCCGTCGTTGACCCGATCCTTGTTTGGTGGCGCTCGCGTGGGCCAGTGACGGTGCCGAGGCTTCCGGACACCGCGGAGGAGGTACGTCACCATGTCAGCGAGGAGGACCAGCACGTCCGTCGCTACATGGTTGCGTTGGAGGGCAGGTTCGACAGTACCTGGCAGGTTCTTCAGGGATCTCACTGGAGCTATGATCCTGTGATGGTTCCGTCCCTTTGGGTGTCCACCGCCCGCGCCGATGTCCGTCGGGCGCTACTGTTCTAGCTGTACTAGCGATGCTATATGTATGATAGTATTCGAGGTGTATTAGTGATAATATTCGGCGATGTACGGACGCATGGAGAAGATGTAGTTTTGCTTATAATTGAATGCATCCTAATTTGAATACTACTTTATTTTGTGATTTGATTTTGCTTATTGAATGCTCAAAGTGGAAAACTACTCCGATCCTACTTTGAATGCTAAAATTGGAGAGCACTATGATTAGTTGATAGCTTATAGGGTTTTTGTTTTCGCAGAAATCTAGGAGCCCCGCCCCCGGCCCCTCCATCATCCCCGCCGTCGTCCCCGTCACCTCCCCCTCCGACATCGAGGTGAGACCAGCCAAATTCTCTTTTAGAAAGATAATTAAACAATATTTCGGGTTGACTGTAAGTCTGTCGAGTCTCCACCATATATGAGAGGACGAAGAATCCCGACTGTGTTGTCGTGGGGGTAGCTTCTCCTTCGTTCCCGTGTGCTAGACAATTTGGTGTAATGCACTCGAGAACGAAAGGAGGAGCTACCATCACCGACGGTCGCAAATGTCAGAGAGGAATCAGTGAGGGAGAGTTCCACCATATATATATGAGAGGACGAAGAATCCCGACTGTTGTCGTGGGGGTCGCTTCTCCTTTGTTCCCGTGTGCTAGCTAGACATTTTGGTGTAATGCACACGGGGACAAAGGGAGGAGCGACCATCACCAACGGTCGAATGTATACACCACGTGAGCTGAGAGTTTTCAAGAAAAGACTCGACAAACCGATAGTCAACCCGTGATGAATAATAATGATCTAACTTAGGTTTTTTAGTACATATATTTAATTGTAGATGTTTAATATTTGAATTATATATGAACATAGGAAATGTCGTACTCGGACGACGAAAGTCTCCCGGGGGAGTGCGACTGGTGCCACGACGACCGAGGTCAGTGCGACAGGCCTCACCTGGACGAAGATCGGCGCTTCAGTATTAAGCTGGAGGAGACGTTCGATGTTGAAACGGTACGCAACGACGACAAAGTGTTATTTTTTCGTAATTAAGCACGACTTCAACTATTTCAACGTGTACTTTTCATCTTTTACAATTCGGCTAGCGTATCCCATGCCATGCAAGACGCTACGTCTTGGAGAGGATGGGTTTTGAAGACCATGAAAGTACGGAAACAAAGAAAATTCACGTAAGGACCCATCATGATATAGATTTTGAAGTAAAGTATAATTCTGAGAGCGTAACCCATTTTGGTTGCAAAAATTGGGAACCATTTTGCAAGATGTATGGTTTTGATGAGGGTATGCTTGTCACCATGGATCTTGGTGGTCCTGACATCGAGCAAGATAATATGGACATTTGGGTCCTTGTTGATACGCCTCCAGTTCTACCGCTATGTGAGTTTCTCAAACATAGTTATTAGCTAATTTATATTGTTCATTTCAAAATAGTTGACAGCTTATTTTCATTGACAGCTTATTTTGATTGTTCAAACAATGTGCGGAACATGGTAGACAGAACCTACTACACCGATGGCTCTGAGTTAACTTATAAGGAGAAAACTCATCTGGTCGGATTTTGTACTGATATTGAGAATTACAATATCTACAATCAAACTCCTCATCATTATGGTCCTCCATACGTGCCACTAGTGCACGTGGTGAACTACGGTAACTACTATGGAGATACCCTGGTAAGATTTCTTACTATTACGACATCCGTGCATATTTTGCATAGTTCTAAAACTAGTGCATTATCATTGCTAACTATGAAGTTATTACTATGTTTTTCAACAGATAATCCCAGAGGATTGTGTGCCTCATTTGATGTATCAGAATGGTAGGCTTGATGTTTTGAATATACAACCAGGTCATCCTACGAATCTCAACTGTCCATACCGGATTTCTAAAAGAAGTGGAGACATGCAAATCAAAGAATGGAAAAAATGTATGGACAGTCGCAAGGAGCTTCTTGGAAGCAAAAGGAAGCGAGGCGCAAGAATTGGAGACAGGATGATCTCCATTCTCCATAATGGAGAGTCAGGGTCTATATTGTTTTATGCTATTTTACCTTAAAGAGGGTATTTCGGTCCTACCTAATACTGATGATCATGTGCTAAGAACAATTAAGTAGGGTTGGTTCGATGACTGTGAGGATGATGATCGTATGACTTGTTATTAATAACGAGTAGAAGTTGTATGATGATGATTAGTAGGACTTGTTATTATATATGATGATGCATGATGCGTGCATGAAGAGTTATTATATATCAGCGGGTGAAATGAACATGGATTGGATTGAAGTGAAGGCAACATGCATGTGGTGCGTGTCGAAAGTAGTACAATCCAAACTTGATCAAGTCCGGATTAGTATTACTTTCGACATGGACCACATGTTGCCTTCACTTCAATCTAAGCCATGTTTAGGCATAGCAGTACGTAGCGTTGGTAAACCAAGCACGGAGATATAAGAGAGGACACTTCTCTCTAATAGATACCTAATAACAACCTAAATTAACCCCCCAAAAACCCCAAACCCCCCCCCTTTCAAAAAAAAACAAAAACCTCAGCTCCTGCCAGGTGCTGACGCGTGGATGCCTATTGGTCCCGGTTGGTGGCACCAACCGGGACCAAAAGCCCTCCTGCCTGGGCTCCCCGCACCGGCTACGTGGACGACCTTTAGTCCCGGTTCGTGTAAGAACCGGGACTAAAGGGCTAGGGCATTAGTAACGACCCTTTAGTCCCGGTTCCTGAACCGGGACTAAAGGCCCTTATGAACCGGGGTAAAAGCCCTGTTTTCTACCAGTGAACCATGGCCTGCTTCGACAGGATTGAAGAGGAGGAGGAGGAGGAGAAGGTGAGGAAAGATGGAGAGACGAATGGAGACCGTAGTAGACGCCTTCAATTGGGAGGGAGGACAGAGTTTTAGGAAGATATAGCAGCGGATAATTTGATGGGAGCTTTCCGGAAGCTCCAGCAGCAACTACGGCTACAAACAAACAGTAGTCATCTGTTCATGTCTCCAATTATGGTTGTTGTACATGTACAATGCTGCTATGTATGTTTTCATGTTCATCTAGTATGCTAATATAGTTTAATCATGATTGAGGTCTGCTTCGGTACACCCTCCCCCCCCCCCCCCCGCTTAACGTATAAGGGCATTTTGGGCATACGGTGCTTAACGTATCCCGCGCCGTATGCGGCGTGCCCATACAGGTAGAGCCGAGCACACGGCTCGAGCCGATACGGCCGGCTCGCATCTACCCCCTCCCGTCGCGTGAAAAAAAAAGACCCACGACCTGCGTTGATCACGCGGCCCATTCCAACGTCGCCCCGCCCCGCCAATCGCCGCCCTTACGCGCCGATCGCCGCCTTTCCCCGCCGATCGCCGACCATTCTCCCCGTCTTCGCCCGGGATCTAGCCGCCGTGGACATTGTTGGAGTCGCCGCCGTACGTGATCTGGCCTCCGTGCAGGTCGTCGTGGTGACGTGGCCTACGTGGACGCCGTTGCCGCCCGCAGCTTCATGATCAACCTCTCCGGGAACGTCCTCGCCGTCCATAGCCAGGCCAGGCAGGCCGAAGTGTACGTACCTGAACGCTAGCGTCTAGGTTTGCCATGTAAGCCGTCTAGTTTGTCAAAAAAAATTGTAGCTGTAAATAATTATCTGCAATCACTTGTTTGATATGAACTATTCATCGGTATGACCGTAGTACATTTAATTTGATTTAAAGTTGATAGATCAATTTTTATTTTAAATGTTACAGTATTGGTAGTGAGGTCTTTCAATGGATAAAGAAACTGGATTTACGGATCTATTCTTGGAGACGAGTGAGTGGGATGGTAGCGATAGTGTTGATCGTACAAATGGTAATGAAAGTAAAAATGATGATAGCAGAGACAATGAATCCTGGTCGTCGTACGATAATTTACCTGATGAGGATTTTCAAAAGAAGGAGGAGGGTGCTTGTAGTGAAAACGTAAGTGACGTGTACATTCATTTCGTCGGACGAAGAACCATATGGGTACTTACATGTGCATATGATTTTTTATGTGCAGGAGGATATTGACGTCCAGGACAAGGAAAATCATGGTGTTGAATGTTTCGCGGATAACATAAGCCAGGTTCGGTCCAAACTTTTAGATGTCATACAATAATAAAAACTTGTTAATGACAACTTACACTTGCTTATGTGGAATATTGTAGGTTAACTTCGATGGTTCGAGTGGTGATGATGGCTATGAGCATGAGGATGGAGCTAATATGGACATTGAGGAGGCTGAAATCCAGCAACGTGCGCTGGAGACAAAGTTGAAGGTTACGGGTATGACATTTGCATCACAATGGGAGGTTTACACGTTCTATAATAGTTATGCCAAAGACCGTGGATTCAGTATCAGAAAAGATAAGGTGAAACGAGGAAAAGGTCTGTCAACCACTCTTCGGTATAGGCGGTACATTTGCTCGAGGGCAGGCAAACGACTCAGTAAATTTTTAAACCCGGAGGGCCGTACCCGCAGGCTAAGACCTGAGACTCGTTGTGAAGTTGGACAAAGGACGTGGAGTTTGGTTCGTGGCAGCTTTTATGGATGATCGCAACCATTTGTTGGCTAGAGCAAATGAGGTGGTATTTCTGCGGTCACATAGAGTGATGGGAGATCACCAGATAGCTGAGATATTGGCGATGGAGGGAGCTGGGATTAGAAAGCATATCATCGTCGACAACTTCATTAGCAGGTATGGCCCGTATGATAAGTGTGGGTTTCTGAGACGAGACGTCAACAACCTATGTTGCAGAGAAAAAATGAAGTTGATTGCGAAGGGTGAGGCTAACACGGCAATCAGGATTATGAGGAGGAGAAAGGAGAAGGATCCAGACTTTTTCTTTGAGTACGTGCTCGATAAGGAGGGCCGTTTGAAGAGCATGTTCTGGTGCGATGCACAGTCGCGGCGGGACTATCAGTTGTATGCCGTTCATCCCCTTTGTTGGTGTAAATAATCACCATTGCACCACAATGTTTGGTTGTGCCACTGTGTCCGACGAGACCGAAGCGACGTACGTGTGGCTTCTCTAGACATTCCTGAAGGCCAATTGTCAGAAGAAGCCAAGGTCAATCATCACAGATGGAGACGCTGCAATGATACGAGCTATTCGGTTGGTTTTGGTTGATGTGTTGCACCGTCTCTGCTCATGTCACGTGGAAAAAAATATGCAGAAGCACCTTAATTACAAATCACTAAGAGAGTTCAGGGCACTCTTGTACTACTCCACCTCTCCGGCCAACTTTGAGGCGAGATGGCACGCTTTTGTCCGTAAATGGAAGATTGATAAAACAAAAGAGTGGGTGCGTAGGATGTACAGGAAGAGGAGTCTGTGGGCAGCATCATATATGTCAGATGATTTTTTCTGGGTATGCGCAGTAATCGGAGGATTGAAAGCCTTAACTCTTTTCTTCACCTTCACCTGGACAGCGGTATGACTATTGTTGATCTAGTTGTGCATTATGGGAATTGCATAGTTTGACTACGTGAGAACGAGGCGCATGATGACTGTGTTTCTAATCAATCATTGCCACCATCAGTCACAGAATATAAGGACATTGAGGAGCATGCTGCCGAAGTATTCACTCATGCCAATTTTTATATTCTTCAACAAGATCTAAAGAAGATGGGAGAGCTTGAGATTTTTGAGATGCTAGTGGGAGTTAACTGTCACACCTTCATCGTGACATGGAGAAATAACCGCAAATTTCAGTTCAGTGTGAATTATCGAGCTGAAAACTCTGAGAATACCATAGACTGCAGTTGTGGACGAATGCTTCGGAAAGGGTTGCCTTGCAAACACATTCTGTATGTGTTGGTTCATCTGAAAATATCTGAAATACCTAAGTGTTGCATCCTTAAGAGGATGTCGAAAGTTGCGAGAGGTGGGCTGCCTGCACAGCGGAAGAGTGACATGTTTGGCTGGGGTTGGACAGGGGAAGAGCAGCGTGCTCGCTACCACTACTAGGAAAAGGCCTGCTAGTGGCGCACCTGTTTTGGCTACTAATGGCGCACTATAGGTGCGCCACTTGTATCACGCCATTAGAATTTAATACTAATGGCGCACCCCTGGTGCGCCATTAGTATACCAAATACTAATGGCGCGCCAAGGAGTGTGCCATTAGTATATATCCCACGGTGCGCCATTACTATCTGACTTAATAATGGTGCATCACATAGAAGTGCACCATTACTAACATTTTTTTCAAAAAAAATTAGATTTTTTTTTCATAATCTCAGGTCACTATGGCTTAATCTCGGGTCAATATGCTTAATCTCAAGTCAAATCGCACTAAGTGGTCAAACTTCCCGGAAGGTGCGCCATTACTATATATCCCATTAGAATTTAATACTAATGGCGCACCCCTGGTGCGCCATTCGTATACCAAATACTAATGGCGCACCAGGGAGTGCGCCATTAGTATATATCCCACGGTGCGCCATTACTATCTGACTTAATAATGGCGCATCACATAGAAGTGCACCATTACTAACATTTTTTTCAAAAAAAATTAGAATTTTTTTTCTTCATAATCTCAGGTCAATATGCTTAATCTCAAGTCAAATCGCACTAAGTGGTCAAACTTCCCGGAAGGTCACCCATCCTCACACTACTCCAGCCCAAGCACGCTTAACTTCGCAGTTCTATCCAACCCCAGCACCACCTCACTTAACAGGCACTTGTTGATATATCTATCATATCAATCCTATTAAACCTTGTTGATGTCTAGGACATTGTTCATGTTAATGAGTAGGATGAAATTTTGAAAAATATTTCAAACTTCCCGGTCATTTTTTGAAAAAAAAAATCCAAAAAAAACGTTCAAAACCAATTTTTTTTCTGTTACTAGTTGCGCACCTAGCAACTGGTGTGCCAATAGTAAGTTTGAAATTTTTTTCATTTTTCCCCTCTAGATCTTAAAAGCCCCGTAACTTTTTTCTGTTAGGTTTTTGAGGATTTTGAAAATGTTTAACGGGGTGCCCCCGGTTAAATTCGGATGTAACTTTTTCGAGTAGATGATTTTCCATATAAAAAACTTTTTAATCCGAGTTCGTATGCAAAAGTTATGCCCATTTTACAAATTCCAGAGAGATTTTGCAAATAAAGCCGAAATTCATATTTGTAAATTTTCCCAAAAAGTAGACCACATATCACATGGGAAACTTATTTTCTGTTATTTTTTGACATTTCCATCATTTTCTTTTCTTTTTTTTTAAAACTGAAAAGGCGGTCCAAGGGGGGTGTGCATTCGGTGGATTTTGTTGGCCAAGTTAGTAGTGGTGCGCACACGGTGCGCCATTACTAGTTTTGAAAAAAAAAGGTGCATTCAGTGGATTTTTTGGGCCAAGTTAGTAATGGCGCACCACACACACGGTGCGCCATAACTAGTTTTAAAAAAAATTGAAAACAAAATTGAAAAAAAAATACTAGTGGCGCACCGTGGATGTGGTGCGCCATTACTAGTCTGGCGCACTATCCCCTGGTGCGCCATTACTAGTTTTGAAAAAAAAAAAAATTTGTTACTAGTGGCGCACCAACACATGGTGGGCCATTAGTATATAGTAGTGGCGCACCACATGTGTGGTGTGCCATTAATGTCAATATTATCTATAGCCTTTTTCCTAGTAGTGTACAGTCAACTCAGTATAACAGGAGCAGAAGCTTTCCATGTTGCTTCAAATGATCCATTCGTCTTTCATGAGTTGATGCAGTGTCTACAGAATATAATAGCTGAGAAAAAGGTCACTGATGATGATTCTATTGGTAGTAGAAGAAATGTGCATGGGAGCCACGTGAGCCGGAACAACATGTTGATGTCATAGGTGATCCCGTGAAAGTTTCCACGACGGGCACCCCTAAACAGAGCACGACAGGGCGGGCAAAGAAAGATGCAAATGTTAAAAAAAATGGAAGACCAAAATCATTTTCTAAGAGAAAACCCGGTCCTCTTTGTGGCATATGTCGCTAAGAGGGCCATAGACGGCAAACGTGCCCCCAGAATGAAAAATAAGTTTTACATTGTTTTAATTATCTTATGTTTCTCTCTTTAAAATTGTGTGATGAGTTGTTTACAATTTGTTATGCAGGAACCGGGCATAATGACAAACTTTTAATAATCAATGGAAGGCACTGGGACAGAGTTCAATTACCATGTCATACTATATTTGCAGACAATTTTTTTAGGTTTTATTGTATCTTTCGTGTGAGACTAAACATAAATGTGTGTCCAACTATCAATGGTACTATTTTGTGAGACGAAATGTTATAAGTGTGGGCAAGTAATATTTTTGCTGTGCTAAAATGAATCAGTTTGCGGCTGTGATGTTATATGTACTGTTGTTGTTTGTATTCGCGGTGGTCATATTTTTATAAAAAATTATTCCTGCCGTGCTGAGTTGGCGTGATGTGGATAAAACGTCCACATGATCCCAGGGCGCTTCTGGTCGCAGCAGCGGCGCTGGATCCGATGAAGATCGGCCTGGCAGCATGATTGGCGCGCCGAGGACGAATATTCGAGCCTAGCTCATGCGGTGGCCAACAGCCGAGGAAGTGGCGGGCCCGCGCAGTCCAGCTAGTGTGGGCCTTGCGCGATTCGCCGTGCGCCACGCGCGCGTCTGGTGGCCCAGCCGCCGACCGAGCGACAGCCACGGGCCCGGTCGCAGACGTCTCGTCCTGCCCGACCGCGCGGGCACATACAACGATCCCAAGGGGGATTTCTGGCGATCTGTCGGCCTATTAACAACGCGCGTCGGGCGCGTATGCCCGCCCTTTAAGGCCTCTTCGTGTGCGGCTGGGGACGCTGACGCGTTGTGGCGACTATGTTTTGTCCCACCTCGCCCGCGGACAGACGCCACGACCGGTTTATATACCCGCGTCGTCGCCGTCTCACAAGCTCAGTGCAGACCACTTCAATGAATGTCGTGTTGTGCGCCGTGTACTCCCCGCTCGCCAGCCGAAAGGCCTTCCCAAAGGCGTTCTAGTAAACTGTCCATGCGCGCGCCCGGCCACGGCTAGGCCATTTTTTAATATGTTTTTTTTCACATAGATTAATTTTTTTAAATGTTAAACAGTCGAGAAAGTCATGACAGTAGTAACACATATTTCACACATAACAATTAAATGCCATGTCTCATAACCTTGAACAAGGTGGCAAAAGGAATAAACTGAAATTGCCATATCTCATATCCTTTAACAAAGTAGGATAACAAATAAACTGAAAGTGCCATGTCACATTACAATCGAACAAAGTACCCAACAACGGCAGGGAAATCTTCTACGGGACTAAAACCCTACCGATGCTAATACCTATTCCTTCTCCATGATTTTAACAATTTTCATCTTGACCTTCTCTAATTTGTTCACCTCTGAAAAAATAATTTCCGCGACAATACGTGGCCTTGACGCATTAATCTCTTCCTGGTTAAATTCGGATGTAACTTTTCGAGTACATGATTTTTCATATAAAAAACTTTTTAATCCGAGTTCGTATGCAAAAGTTATGCCCATTTTACAAATTCCAGAGAGATTTTGCAAATAAAGTCGAAATTCATATTTGCAAATTTTCCCAAAAAGTAGACCACATATCACATGGGAAACTTATTTTCTTTTTTTTTGACATTTTCATCACTTTCTTTTATTTATTTTTAAACTGAAAAGGCGGTCCGGGGGGGATGCATTCGGTAGATTTTTTGGGCCAAGTTAGTAATGGCGCATCGTCGGACAGGTGCGCCATTAATACTTCAACTAGTAATGGCGCACCACACACACGGTGCGCCATTACTACTTTTGAAAAAAAAATAAAAGGGTGCATTCAGTGGATTTTTTGGGCCAAGTTAGTAATGGCGCACCACACACACGGTGCGCCATTATTAGTTTTGAAAAAAATAAAAAAAATTGTTACTAGTGGCGCACCGTGGATGTGGTGTGTCATTAGTAATTGGACACTAATGGCGCACCAACACATGGTGCGCCATTAGTATATAGTAGTGGCGCACCACATGTGTGGTGCGTCATATGTCAATATTATCTATAGCCCTTTTCCTAGTAGTGTACAGGCAACTCAGTATAACAGGAGCAGAAGCTTTCCATGTTGCTTCAAATGATCCATTCGTCTTTCATGAATTGATGCAGTGTTTGCAGAATATAATAGCTGAGAAAAAGGTCCCTGATGATGATGCTGTTGGTAGTAGAAGAAATGTGCATGAGGAGCCACGTGAGCCGGAACAACATGTTGATGTCATAGGTGATCCCGTGAAAGTTTCCACGATGGGCGCCCCTAAACAGAGCACGACAGGGCGGGCAAAAAAAGATCCAAATGTTACAAAAAATGGAAGACCAAAATCATTTTCTAAGAGAAAACCCGGTCCGCTTTGTGGCATATGTCGCGAAGAGGGCCATAGACGGCAAACGTGCCCCCAGAATGAAAAATAAGTTTTACATTGTTTCAATTATCTTATGTTTCTCTCTTTAAAATTGTGTGATGAGTTCTTTACAATTTGTTATGTAGGAACCGGGCATAATGACAAACTTTTAATAATCAATGGAAGGCACTGGGACAGAGTTCAATTACCATGTCATACTATATTTGCAGACAATTTTTTTAGGTTTTATTGTCGCTTTTGTGTGAGACTAAACATAAATGTGTGTCCAACTATCAATGGTACTATTTTGTGAGACGAAATGTTATAAGTGTGGGCAAGTCATATTTTTAGTGTGCTAAAATGAATCAGTTTGTGGTTGTGATGTTATATGTACTGTTGTTGTTTGTATTCGCAGCGGTCATATTTTTATAAAAAAATATCCCTGCCGTGCTGGGTTGGCGCGATTTGGATAAAACGTGCACATGATCCCAGGGCGATTCTGGTCGCAGCAGCGGCGCTGGATCCGATCAAGATCGGCCTGGCAGCATGATTGGCACGCCGAGGACGAATATTCGAGCCCAGCCCATGCGGTGGCCAACAGCCGAGGCAGTGGCGGGCCCGCGCAGTCCAGCTAGTGGGGGCCTTGCGCGATTCGCCATGCGCCACGCGCGCGTCTGGTGGCCCAGCCGCCGACCGAGCGACAGCGGCGGGCCCGGTCGCGGACGTCTCGTCCTGCCCGATCGCGCGGGCACATACAACGATCCCAGGGGGATTTCTGGCGATCAGTCGGACTATTAACAACGCGCGTCGGGCGCGTGGGCCGGCCCTTTAAGGCCTCTTCGTGTGCGGCTGGGGACGCTGGCGCGTTGTGGCGAGTATGTTTAGTCCCACCTCGCCCGCGGACAGACGCCACGACCGGTTTATATACCCGCGTCGTCTCCGTCTCACAAGCTCACTGCAGACCACTTCGATGAATGCCGTGTTGTGCGCCGTGTACTCCCCGCTCGCCAGCCCAAAGGCCTTCCCAAAGGCGTTCTAGTAAACTGTCCATGCGCGCGCCCGGCGACGGCTCGGCCATTTTTTAAATATGTTTTTTTCACATAGATTAATTTTTTTAAATGTTAAACAGTCGAGAAAGTCAGCAGTAACACATATTTCACACATAACAATTAAATGTCATCTCTCATAACCTTGAACAAGGTGGCATAAGGAATAAACTGAAATTGCCATATCTCATATCCTTTAACAAAGTAGGATAACAAATAAACTGAAAGTGCCATGTCACATTACAATCGAACAAAGTACCCAACAACGGCAGGGAAACCTTCTACGGGACTAAAACCCTACCGATGCTAATACCTATTCCTTCTCCATGATTTTAACAATTTTCATCTTGACCTTCTCTAATTTATTCACCTCTGAAAAAATAATTTCCGTGACAATACGTGGCCTTGACGTATTAATCTCTTCCTGGTTAAATTCGGATGTAACTTTTCGAGTACATGATTTTTCATATAAAAAACTTTTTAATCCGAGTTCGTATGCAAAAGTTATGCCCATTTTACAAATTGCAGAGAGATTTGGCAAATAAAGTCGAAATTCATATTTGTAAATTTTCCCAAAAAGTAGACCACATATCACATGGGAACTTATTTTCTTTTTTTTTACATTTCCATCATTTTCTTTTTTTTCAAACTGAAAAGGCGGTCCAGGGCGGGATGCATTCGGTGGATTTTTTGGGCCGAGTTAGTAATGGCGCACCGTGGGAGTGGTGCGCCATTACTACTTCAACTAATAATGGCGCACCACACACACGGCGCGCCATTACTAGTTTTGAAAAAAATAAAAGGGTGCATTCAGTTGATTTTTTGGGCCAAGTTAGTAATGGCGCACCGTGGGAGTGGTGCGCCATTACTAGTTGCTAGTAATGGCGCACCACACACACGGTGCGCCACTACTAGTTTTGAAAAAAAATAAAAAAAATTGTTACTATTGGCGCACCGTGGATGTCGTGCGCCATTAGTATTTGGACTCTAATGGCGCACCAACACATGGTGCGCCATTAGTATATAGTTGTGGCGCACCATACATGATGTATGGTGCGCTATTAATGTCAATTTTATCTATAGCCCTTTTCCTAGTAGTGTACAGTCAACTCAGTATAACAGGAGCAGAAGCTTTCCATGTTGCTTCAAATGATCCATTCGTCTTTGATGAGTTGATGCAGTGTCTGCAGAATATAATAGCCGAGAAAAAGGTCCCTGATGATGATGATGTTGGTAGTAGAAGAAATGTGCATGAGGATCCACGTGAGCCGGAACAACATGTTGATGTCATAGGTGATCCCGTGAATGTTTCCACTAAGGGCACCCCTAAACAGAGCACGACAGGGCGGGCAAAGAAAGATGCAAATGTTACAAAAAATGGAAGACCAAAATCAGTTTCTAAGAGAAAACCCGGTCCTCTTTATGGCATATGTCGCGAAGAGGGCCATAGACGGCAAACGTGCCCCCAGAATGAAAAATAAGTTTTACATTGTTTTAATTATCTTATGTTTCTCTCTTTAAAATTGTGTGATGAGTTGTTTAAAATTTGTTATGTAGGAACCGGGCATAATGACAAACTTTTAATAATCAATGGAAGGTACTGGGACAGAGTTCAATTACCATGTCATGCTATATTTGCAGACAATTTTTTTACGTTTTATTGTCGCTTTCGTGTGAGACTAAACATAAATGTGTGTCCAACTATCAATGGTACTATTTTGTCAGACGAAATGTTATAAGTGTGGGCAAGTAATATTTTTGCTGTGCTAAAATGTATCAGTGTCCGGCTCTAATGTTATATGTACTGTTGTTGTTTGTATTCGCGGCGGTCATATTTTATAAAAAAATATCCCTGCCGTGCTGAGTTGGCGCGATGTGGATAAAACGTGCACTTGATCCCAGGGCGATTCTGGTCGCAGCAGCGGCGCTGGATCCGATGAAGATCGGCCTGGCAGCATGATTGGCGCCGAGGACGAATATTCGAGCCCAGCCCATGTGGTGGCCAACAACCGAGGCAGTGGCGGGCCCGCACAGTCCAGCTAGGGCGGGCCTTGCGCGATTCGTCGTGCGCCACGCGCGCGTCTGCTGGCCCAGCCGCCGACCGAGCGACTGCCGCGGGCCCGGTCGCAGACGTCTCGTCCTGCCCGACCGTGCGGGCACATACAACGATCCGAAGGGGGATTTCTGGCGATCTGTCAGCCTATTAACAACGCGCGTCGGGCGCGTGGGCCGGCCCTTTAAGGCCTCTTCGTGTGCGGCTGGGGACCCTGGCGCGTTGTGGCGACTATGTTTAGTCCCACCTCGCCCGCGGACAGACGCCACGACCGGTTTATATACCTGCGTCGTCTCCGTCTCACAAGCTCACTGCAGACCACTTCAATGAATGCCGTGTTGTGCGCCGTGTACTCCCCGCTCGCCAGCCGAAAGGCCTTCCCAAAGGCGTTCTAGTAAACTGTCCATGCGTGCACCCGGCCACGGTTCGGCCATTTTTTAATATGTTTTTTTCACATAGATTAATTTTTTTAAATGTTAAACAGTCGAGAAAGTCATGACAGCTGTAACACATATTTCACACATAACAATTAAATGCCATGTCTCATAACCTTGAACAAGGTGGCATCAGGAATAAACTGAAATTGCCATATCTCATATCCTTTAACAAAGTAGGATAACAAATAAACTGAAAGTGCCATGTCATATTACAATCGAACAAAGTACCCAACAACGGCAGGGAAACCTTCTACGGGCCTAAAACCCTACCGATTCTAATACCTATTCCTTCTCCATGATTTTAACAATTTTCATCTTGACCTTCTCAAATTTATTCACCTCTGAAAAAATAATTTCCGTGACAATACGTGGCCTTGACGCATTAATCTCTTCCTGGTTAAATTCGGATGTAACTTTTCGAGTAGATGATTTTTCATATAAAAAACTTTTTAATCCGAGTTCGTATGCAAAAGTTATGCCAATTTTACAAATTCCAAAGAGATTTGGCAAATAAAGTCGAAATTCATATTTGTAAATTTTCCCAAAAAGTAGACCACATATCACATGGGAAACTTATTTTCTTTTTTTTTACATTTCCATCATTTTTTTATTTTTTTAAACTGAAAAGGCGGTCCAGGGGGGATGCATTCGGTGAATTTTTTGGGCCAAGTTAGTAATGGCGCACCATGGGAGTGGTGCGCCATTACTACTTCAACTAATAATGGCGCACCACACACACGGCGCGCCATTACTAGTTTTGAAAAAAATAAAAGGGTGCATTCAGTGGATTTTTTGGGCCAAGTTAGTAATGGCGCACCGTGGGAGTGGTGCGCCATTACTAGTTGCTAGTAATGGCGCACCACACACACGGTGCGCCACTACTAGTTTTGAAAAAAAATAAAAAAAATTGTTACTATTGGCGCACCGTGGATGTCGTGCGCCATTAGTATTTGGACTCTAATGGCGCACCAACACATGGTGCGCCATTAGTATATAGTTGTGGCGCACCATACATGATGTATGGTGCGCCATTAATGTCAATTTTATCTATAGCCCTTTTCCTAGTAGTGTACAGTCAACTCAGTATAACAGGAGCAGAAGCTTTCCATGTTGCTTCAAATGATCCATTCGTCTTTGATGAGTTGATGCAGTGTCTGCAGAATATAATAGCCGAGAAAAAGGTCCCTGATGATGATGATGTTGGTAGTAGAAGAAATGTGCATGAGGATCCACGTGAGCCGGAACAACATGTTGATGTCATACGTGATCCCGTGAAAGTTTCCACGAAGGGCGCCCCTAAACAGAGCACGACAGGGCGGGCAAAGAAAGATGCAAATGTTACAAAAAATGGAAGACCAAAATCATTTTCTAAGAGAAAACCCGGTCCACTTTGTGGCATATGTCGCGAAGAGGGCCATAGACGGCAAACGTGCCCCCAGAATGAAAAATAAGTTTTACATTGTTTTAATTATCTTATGTTTCTCTCTTTAAAATTGTGTGATGAGTTGTTTAAAATTTGTTATGTAGGGACCGGGCATAATGACAAACTTTTAATAATCAATGGAAGGTACTGGGACAGAGTTCAATTACCATGTCATACTATATTTCCAGACAATTTTTTTACGTTTTATTGTCGCTTTCGTGTGAGACTAAACATAAATGTGTGTCCAACTATCGATGGTACTATTTTGTCAGACGAAATGTTATAAGTGTGGGCAAGTAATATTTTTGCTGTGCTAAAATGTATCAGTTTGCGGCTCTGATGTTATATGTACTGTTGTTGTTTGTATTCGCGGCGGTCATATTTTTATAAAAAAATATCCCTGCCGTGCTGAGTTGGCGCGATGTGGATAAAACGTGCACTTGATCCCAGGGCGATTCTGGTCGCAGCGGCGGCGCTGGATCCGATGAAGATCGGCCTGGCAGCATGATTGGCGCCGAGGACGAATATTCGAACCCAGCTCGTGTGGTGGCCAACAACCGAGGTAGTGGCGGGCCCGCACAGTCCAGCTAGGGCGGGCCTTGCGCGATTCGCCGTGCGCCACGCGCGCGTCTGGTGGCCCAGCCGCCGACCGAGCGACTGCCGCGGGCCCGGTCACAGACGTCTCGTCCTGCCCGACCGCGCAGGCACATACAACGATCCCAAGGGGGATTTCTGGCGATCTGTCGGCCTATTAACAACGCGCGTCGGGCGCGTGGGCCGGCCCTTTAAGGCCTCTTCGTGTGCGGCTGGGGACCCTGGCGCGTTGTGGCGACTATGTTTAGTCCCACCTCGCCCGCGGACAGACGCCACGACCGGTTTATATACCGGCGTCGTCTCCGTCTCACAAGCTCACTGCAGACCACTTCAATGAATGCCGTGTTGTGCGCCGTGTACTCCCCGCTCGCCAGCCGAAAGGCCTTCCCAAAGGCGTTCTAGTAAACAGTCCATGCGTGCGCCCGGCCACGGCTCGGCCATTTATTAATATGTCTTTTTTCACATAGATTAATTTTTTTAAATGTTAAACAGTCGAGAAAGTCATGACAGCAGTAACACATATTTCACACATAACAATTAAATGCCATGTCTCATAACCTTGAACAAGGTGGCATAAGGAATAAACTGAAATTGCCATATCTCATATCCTTTAACAAAGTAGGATAACAAATAAACTGAAAGTGCCATGTCATATTACAATCGAACAAAGTACCCAACAACGGCTGGGAAACCTTCTACGGGACTAAAAACCTACCGATGCTAATACCTATTCCTTCTCCATGATTTTAACAATTTTCATCTTGACCTTCTCTAATTTGTTCATCTCTGAAAAAATAATTTTCGCGACAATACATAGCTTTGACGCATTAATCTCTTCCTGGTTAAATTCGGATGTAACTTTTCGAATAGATGATTTTTCATATAAAAAACTTTTTAATCTGAGTTCCTATGCAAAAGTTATGCCCATTTTACAAATTCCAGAGAGATTTTGCAAATAAAGTCGAAATTCATATTTGTAAATTTTCCCAAAAAGTAGACCACATATCACATGGGAAACTTATTTTCTTTTATTATTTTTTTGACATTTCCATCATTTTCTTTTTTTTAACTGAAAAGGCGGTCCAGGGGGTTGCATTCGGTGGATTTTTTGGGCCAAGTTAGTAATGACGCACCGTGGGAGTGGTGCGCCATTACTAGTTCAAGTAGTAATGGCACACCACACACACGGTGCACCATTACTAGTTTTGAAAAAAAAAGGGTGCATTCAGTGGATTTTTTGGGCCAAGTTAGTAATGGCGCACCGTGGGAGTGGTGCCCCATTACTAGTTCAACTAGTAATGGCGCACCACACACACGGTGCACCATTACTAGTTTTGGAAAAAAAATTGAATAAAAAATTGAAAAAAAAATTACTAGTGGCGCACCGTGGATGTGGTGCACCATTACTAGTCTAACTAGTAATGGCGCACTATCCCTTGGTGCGCCATTACTAGTTTTGAAAAAAATAAAAAAATTGTTACTAGTGGCGCACCGTGGATGTGGTGCGCCATTAGTATTTTTACACTAATGGCGCACCAACACATGGTGCGCCATTAGTATATAGTAGTGGCCCACCACATGTGTGGTGCGCCATTAATGTCAATATTATCTATAGCCCTTTTCCTAGTAGTGTACAGTCAACTCAGTATAACAGGAGCAGAAGCTTTCCATGTTGCTTCAAATGATCCATTCGTCTTTCATGAGTTGATGCAGTGTCTGCAGAATAAAATAGCTGAGAAAAAGGTCCCTGATGATGATGCTGTTGGTAGTAGAAGAAATGTGCATGAGGTGCCACGTGAGCCGGAACAGCATGTTGATGTCATAGGTGATCCCGTGAAAGTTTCCACGAAGGGCGTCCCCAAACAGAGCACGACAGGGCGGGCAATGAAAGAACCAAATGTTACAAAAAATGGAAGACCAAAATCATTTTCTAAGAGAAAGCCCGGTCCTCTTTGTGGCATATGTCGCGAAGAGGGCAATAGACGGCAAACTTGCCCCCAGAATGAAAAATAAGTCTTACATTGTTTTAATTATCTTATGTTTCTCTCTTTAAAATTGTGTGATGAGTTCGTTACAATTTTTTATGTAGGAACCGGGCATAATGACAAACTTTTAATAATCAATGGAAGGCACTGGGACAGAGTTCAATTACCATGTCATACTATATTTGCAGACAATATTTTTACGTTTTATTGTCGCTTTCGTGTGAGACTAAACATAAATGTGTGTCCAACTATCAATGGTACTATTTTGTGAGACGAAATGTTATAAGTGTGGGCAAGTAATATTTTTGCTGTGCTAAAATGAATTAGTTTGCGGCTGTGATGTTATATGTACTGTTGTTGTTTGTATTCGCGGCGGACATAGTTTTATAAAAAAAATATCCCTGCCTTGCTGAGTTGGTGTGATGTGGATAAAACATGCACATGATCCCAGGGCGATTCTGGTCGCAGCAGCGGCGCTGGATCCGATGAAGATCGGCCTGGCAACATGATTGGCGCGCCGAGGACGAATATTCGAGCCCAGCCCGTGCGGTGGCCAATAGCCGAGGCAGTGGCGAGCCCCCGCAGTCCAGCTAGTGCGGGCCTTGGGCGATTCGCCGTGCGCCACGCGCGCGTCTGGTGGGCTAGCCGCCGACCGAGCGACAGCCGCGGGCCCGGTCGCAGACGTCTCGTCCTGCCCGACCGCGCGGGCACATACAACGATCCCAAGGGGGATTTCTGGCGATCTGTCGACCTATTAACAACGCGCATCGGGCGCGTGGGCCGGCCCATTAAGGCCTCTTCGTGTGCGGCTGTGGACGCTGGCGCGTTGTGGCGACTATGTTTAGTCCCAGCTCGCCCGCGGACAGACGCCACGACCGGTTTATATACCCGCGTCGTCGCCGTCTCACAAGCTCACTGCAGACAACTTCAATGAATGCCGTGTTGTGCGCCGTGTACTCCCCGCTCGCCAGCCGAAAGGCCTTCCCAAAGGCGTTCTATTAAATTGTCCATGCGCGCGATCATCCACGGCTGGGCCATTTTTTTAATATGTTTTTTCACATAGATTATTATTTTTAAATGTTACACAGTCGAGAAAGTCATGACAGCAGTAACACATATTTCACACATAACAATTAAATGCCATGTCTCATAACCTTGAACAAGGTGGCATAAGGAATAAACTGAAATTGCCATATCTCATATCCTTTAACAAAGTAGGATAACAAATAAACTGAAAGTGCCATGTCACATTACAATCGAACAAAGTACCCAACAACGGCAGGGAAACCTTCTACGGGACTAAAACCCTACCGATGCTAATACCTATTCCTTCTCCATGATTTTAACAATTTTCATCTTGACCTTCTCTAATTTGTTCACCTTTGAAAAAATAATTTCCGCGACAATACGTGGCCTTGACGCATTAATCTCTTCCTGGTTAAATTCGAATGTAACTTTTCGAGTAGATGATTTTTCATATAAAAAACTTTTTAATCCGAATTCGTATGCAAAAGTTATGCCCATTTTACAAATTCCAGAGAGATTTTGCAAATAAAGTCGAAATTCATATTTGTAAATTTTCCCTAAAAGCAGACCACATATCACATGGGAAACTTATTTTTTTTACGTTTCCATCATTTTCTTTTATTTTTTTTAAAACTGAAAATGCGGTCCACCGGGAGGCGTGCATTCGGTGTATTTTTTGGGCCAAGTTTGTAATGGCGAACTAGTAATGGTGCACCACACACACGGTGCGCCATTACAGTTTTGAAAAAAAATAATAGCGTGCATTCAGTGGATTTTTTGGGCCAAGTTAGTAATGGCGCACCGTGGGAGTGGTGCGCCATTCCTAGTTCAACTAGTAACGGCGCACCACACACACGGTGCGCCATTACTAGTTTTGAAAAAAATTTGAAAAAAATTACTAGTGACGCACCGTGGATGTGGTGCGCCATTACTAGTTAGACTAGTAATGGCTCACTATCCCCTGGTGCGCCATTACTCGTTTTGAAAAAAAATAAAAAAAATTGTTACTAGTGGCGCACCGTGGATGTGGTGCACCAGTAGTATTTGGACACTAATAGCGCACCAACACATGGTGCGCCATTAGTATATAGTAGTGGCGCACCACATGTGTGGTGCGCCATTAATGTCAATATTATCTATAGCCCTTTTCCTAGTAGTGTACAGTCAACTCAGTATAACAGGAGCAGAAGCTTTCCATGTTGCTTCGAACGATCCATTCGTCTTTGATGAGTTGATGCAGTGTCTGCAGAATATAATAGCTGAGAAAAAGGTCCCTGATGATGATGCTGTTGGTAGTAGAAGAAATGTGCATGAGGAGCCACGTGAGCCGGAACAACATGTTGATGTCATAGGTGATCCCATGAAAGTTTCCACGAAGGGCACCCCTAAACAGAGCACGATAAGGCGGGCAAAGAAAGATCCAAATGTTACAAAACTGGAAGACCAAAATCATTTTCTAAGAGAAAACCCGGTCCTCTTTGTGGCATATGTCGCGAAGAGGGCCATAGACGGCAAACGTGCCCCAGAATGAAAAATAAGTTTTACATTGTTTTAATTATCTTATGTTTCTCTCTTTAAAATTGTGTGATGAGTTGTTTACAATTTGTTATGTAGGAACCGGGCATAACGACAAACTTTTAATAATCAATGGAAGGCACTGGGACAGAGTTCAATTACCATGTCATACTATATTTGCAGACAATATTTTTACGTTTTATTGTCGCTTTCGTGTGAGACTAAACATAAATGTGAGTCCAACTATCAATGGTACTATTTTGTGAGACGAAATGTTATAAGTGTGGGCAAGTAATATTTTTGCTGTGCTAAAATGAATCAGTTTGCGGCTGTGATGTTATATGTACTGTTGTTGTTTGTATTCGCGGCGGTCATATTTTTATTAAAAAATATCCCTGCCTTGCTGAGTTGGCGTGATGTGGACAAAACGTGCACATGATCCCGGGGCGATTCTGGTCGCAGCAGCGGCGCTGGATCCATGAAGATCGGCCTGGCAGCATGATTGGCGCGCCGAGGACGAATATTCGAGCCCAGCCCGTGCGGTGGCCAATAGCCGAGGCAGTGGCGGGCCCGCGCAGTCCAGCTAGTGCGGG
This sequence comes from Triticum aestivum, assembly GCF_018294505.1. Lineage (NCBI taxonomy): Eukaryota > Viridiplantae > Streptophyta > Magnoliopsida > Poales > Poaceae > Triticum > Triticum aestivum. Next base: position 599,305,073 of record NC_057802.1, read on the forward strand.
CCTTGCGCGATTCGCCGTGCGCCACGCGCGCGTCTGGTGGCCCAGCCGCCGACCGAGCGACAGCCGCGGGCCCGGTCGCAGACGTCTCGTCCTGCCCGACCGCGCGGGCACATACAACGATCCCAAGGGGGATTTCAGGCGAGCTGTCGGCCTATTAACAACGCACGTCGGGCGCGTGGGCCGGCCCTTTAAGGTCTCTTCGTGTGCGGCTGGGGACGCTGGCGCGTTGTGGCGACTATGTTTAGTCCCAGCTCGCCCGCAGACAGACGCCACGACCGGTTTATATACCCGCGTCGTCGCCGTCTCACAAGCTCACTGCAGACAACTTCAATGAATGCCGTGTTGTGCGCCGTGTACTCCCCACTCGCCAGCCGAAAGGCCTTCCCAAAGGCGTTCTAGTAAACTGTCCATGCGCGCGCCCATCCACGGCTGGGCCATTTTTTTAATATGTTTTTTCACATAGATTAAATTTTTTTAAGTGTTACACAGTCGAGAAAGTCATGACAGCAGTAACACATATTTCACACATAACAATTAAATGCCATGTCTCATAACCTTGAATAAGGTGGCATAAGGAATAAACTAAAATTGCCATATCTCATATCCTTTAACAAAGTAGGATAACAAATAAACTGAAAGTGCCATGTCACATTACAATCGAACAAAGTACCCAACAACGGCAGGGAAACCATCTACGGGACTAAAACCCTACCGATGCTAATACCTATTCCTTCTCCAATATTTTAACAATTTTCATCTTGACCTTCTCTAATATGTTCACCTTTGAAAAAATAATTTCCGCGACAATACGTGGCCTTGACGCATTAATCTCTTCCTGGTTAAATTCGGATGTAACTTTTCGAGTAGATGATTTTTCATATAAAAAACTTTTTAATCCGAGTTCGTATGCAAAAGTTATGCCAATTTTACAAAAATCCAGAGAGATATTGCAAATAAAGTCGAAATTCATATTTGTAAATTTTACCTAAAAGCAGACCACATATCACATGGGAAACTTATTTTTTTCACATTTCCATCATTTTCTTTTTTTTTAAACTGAAAATGCGGTCCACCGGGGGGGGGGGGGGGGGGTGCATTCGGTGTATTTTTTGGGCCAAGTTTGTAATGGTGCACCGTGGGAGTGGTGCGCCATTACTAGTTCAACTAGTAATGGTGCACCACACACACGGTGCGCCATTACAGTTTTGAAAATAAATAAAAGCATGCATTCAGTGGATTTTTTTGAGCCAAGTTAGTAATGGCGCACCGTGGGAGTGGTGCGCCATTCCTAGTTCAACTAGTAATGGCGCACCACACAAACGGTGCGCCATTACTAGTTTTGAAAAAAAAATGAAAAAAACTTTGAAAAAAAATTTGAAAAAAAATTACTAGTGGCTCACCGTGGATGTGGTGCGCCATTACTAGTCTAACTAGTAATGGTGCACTATCCCCTGGTGCGCCATTACTCGTTTTGAAAAAAAATAATAAAAAATTGTTACTAGTGGCGCACCGTGGATGTGGTGCGCCATTAGTATTTGGACACTAATGGCGCACCAACACATGGTGCGCCATTCGTATATAGTAGTGGCGCACCACATGTGTGGTGCGCCATTAATGTCAATATTATCTATAGCCCTTTTCCTAGTAGTGTACAGTCAACTCGGTATAACAGGAGCAGAAGCTTTCCATGTTGCTTCAAATGATCCATTCGTCTTTGATGAGTTGATGCAGTGTCTGCAGAATATAATAGCTGAGAAAAAGGTCCCCGATGATGATGCTGTTGGTAGTAGAAGAAATGTGCATGAGGAGCCACGTGAGCCGGAACAACATGTTGATGTCATAGGTGATCCCGTGAAAGTTTCCACGAAGGGCGCCCCTAAACAGAGCACGATAAGGCGGGCAAAGAAAGATCCAAATGTTACAAAACTGGAAGACCAAAATCATTTTCTAAGAGAAAACCCGGTCCTCTTTGTGGCATATGTCGCGAAAAGGGCCATAGACGGCAAACGTGCCCCAGAATGAAAAATAAGTTTTACATTGTTTTAATTATCTTATGTTTCTCTCTTTAAAATTGTGTGATGAGTTGTTTACAATTTGTTATGTAGGAACCGGGCATAATGACAAACTTTTAATAATCAATGGAAGGCACTGGGACAGAGTTCAATTACCATGTCATACTATATTTGCAGACAATATTTTTACGTTTTATTGTCTCTTTCGTGTGAGACTAAACATAAATGTGTGTCCAACTATCAATGGTACTATTTTGTGAGACGAAATGTTATAAGTGTGGGCAAGTAATATTTTTGCTGTGCTAAAATGAATCAGTTTGCGGCTGTGATGTTATATGTACTGTTGTTGTTTGTATTCGCGGCGGTCATATTTTTATTAAAAAATATCCCTGCCTTGCTGAGTTGGCGTGATGTGGACAAAACGTGCACATGATCCCGGGGCGATTCTGGTCGCAGCAGCGGCGCTGGATCCGATGAAGATCGGCCTGGCAGCATGATTGGCGCGCCGAGGACGAATATTCGAGCCCAGCCCGTGCGGTGGCCAATAGCCGAGGCAGTGGCGGGCCCGCGCAGTCCAGCTAGTGCGGGCCTTGCGCGATTCGCCGTGCGCCACGCGCGCGTCTGGTGGCCCAGCCGCCGACCAAGCGACAGCCGCGGGCCCGGTCGCAGACGTCTCGTCCTGCCCGATCGCGCGGGCACATACAACGATCCCAAGGGGGATTTCTGGCGATCTGTCGGCCTATTAACAACGCACGTCGGGCGCGTGGGCCGGCCCTTTAAGGTCTCTTCGTGTGCGGCTGGGGACGCTGGCGCGTTGTGGCGACTATGTTTAGTCCCAGCTCGCCCGCAGACAGACGCCACGACCGGTTTATATACCCGCGTCGTCGCCGTCTCACAAGCTCACTGCAGACAACTTCAATGAATGCCGTGTTGTGCGCCGTGTACTCCCCGCTCGCCAGCCGAAAGGCCTTCCCAAAGGCGTTCTAGTAAACTGTCCATGCGCGCACCCATCCACGGCTGGGCCATTTTTTTAATATGTTTTTTCACACAGATTAATTTTTTTTAAGTGTTACACAGTCGAGAAAGTCATGACAGCAGTAACACATATTTCACACATAACAATTAAATGCCATGTCTCATAACCTTGAACAAGGTTGCATAAGGAATAAACTAAAATTGCCATATCTCATATCCTTTAACAAAGTAGGATAACAAATAAACTGAAAGTGCCATGTCACATTACAATCGAACAAAGTACCCAACAACGGCAGGGAAACCTTCTACGGGACTAAAACCCTACCGATGCTAATACCTATTCCTTCTCCAATATTTTAACAATTTTCATCTTGACCTTCTCTAATATGTTCACCTTTGAAAAAATAATTTCCGCGACAATACGTGGCCTTGACGCATTAATCTCTTCCTGGTTAAATTCGGATGTAACTTTTCGAGTAGATGATTTTTCATATAAAAAACTTTTTAATCCGAGTTCGTATGCAAAAGTTATGCCAATTTTACAAAAATCCAGAGAGATTTTGCAAATAAAGTCGAAATTCATATTTGTAAATTTTACCTAAAAGCAGACCACATATCACATGGGAAACTTATTTTTTTTACATTTCCATCATTTTCTTTTTTTTTTAAACTGAAAATGCGGTCCACGGGGGGCGGGGGGGGGGGGGTGCATTCGGTGTATTTTTTGGGCCAAGTTTGTAATGGTGCACCGTGGGAGTGGTGCGCCATTACTAGTTCAACTAGTAATGGTGCACCACACACACGGTGCGCCATTACAGTTTTGAAAAAAAATAAAAGCATGCATTCAGTGGATTTTTTTGAGCCAAGTTAGTAATGGCGCACCGTGGGAGTGGTGCGCCATTACTAGTTGAACTAGGAATGGCGCACCACACAAACGGTGCGCCATTACTAGTTTTGAAAAAAAAATGAAAAAAATTTGAAAAAAATTTGAAAAAAATTACTAGTGGCTCACCGTGGATGTGGTGCGCCATTACTAGTCTAACTAGTAATGGTGCACTATCCCCTGGTGCGCCATTACTCGTTTTGAAAAAAAATAATAAAAAATTGTTACTAGTGGCGCACCGTGGATGTGGTGCGCCATTAGTATTTGGACACTAATGGCGCACCAACACATGGTGCGCCATTCGTATATAGTAGTGGCGCACCACATGTGTGGTGCGCCATTAATGTCAATATTATCTATAGCCCTTTTCCTAGTAGTGTACAGTCAACTCAGTATAACAGGAGCAGAAGCTTTCCATGTTGCTTCAAATGATCCATTCGTCTTTGATGAGTTGATGCAGTGTCTGCAGAATATAATAGCTGAGAAAAAGGTCCCCGATGATGATGCTGTTGGTAGTAGAAGAAATGTGCATGAGGAGCCACGTGAGCCGGAACAACATGTTGATGTCATAGGTGATCCCGTGAAAGTTTCCACGAAGGGCGCCCCTAAACAGAGCACGATAAGGCGGGCAAAGAAAGATCCAAATGTTACAAAACTGGAAGACCAAAATCATTTTCTAAGAGAAAACCCGGTCCTCTTTGTGGCATATGTCGCGAAAAGGGCCATAGACGGCAAACGTGCCCCAGAATGAAAAATAAGTTTTACATTGTTTTAATTATCTTATGTTTCTCTCTTTAAAATTGTGTGATGAGTTGTTTACAATTTGTTATGTAGGAACCGGGCATAATGACAAACTTTTAATAATCAATGGAAGGCACTGGGACAGAGTTCAATTACCATGTCATACTATATTTGCAGACAATATTTTTACGTTTTATTGTCTCTTTCGTGTGAGACTAAACATAAATGTGTGTCCAACTATCAATGGTACTATTTTGTGAGACGAAATGTTATAAGTGTGGGCAAGTAATATTTTTGCTGTGCTAAAATGAATCAGTTTGCGGCTGTGATGTTATATGTACTGTTGTTGTTTGTATTCGCGGCGGTCATATTTTTATTAAAAAATATCCCTGCCTTGCTGAGTTGGCGTGATGTGGACAAAACGTGCACATGATCCCGGGGCGATTCTGGTCGCAGCAGCGGCGCTGGATCCGATGAAGATCGGCCTGGCAGCATGATTGGCGCGCCGAGGACGAATATTCGAGCCCAGCCCGTGCGGTGGCCAACAGCCGAGGCAGTGGCGGGCCCGCGCAGTCCAGCTAGTGCGGGCCTTGCGCGATTCGCCGTGCGCCACGCGCGCGTCTGGTGGCCCAGCCGCCGACCAAGCGACAGCCGCGGGCCCAGTCGCAGACGTCTCGTCCTGCCCGATCGCGCGGGCACATACAACGATCCCAAGGGGGATTTCTGGCGATCTGTCGGCCTATTAACAACGCACGTCGGGCGCGTGGGCCGGCCCTTTAAGGTCTCTTCGTGTGCGGCTGGGGACGCTGGCGCGTTGTGGCGACTATGTTTAGTCCCAGCTCGCCCGCAGACAGACGCCACGACCGGTTTATATACCCGCGTCGTCGCCGTCTCACAAGCTCACTGCAGACAACTTCAATGAATGCCGTGTTGTGCGCCGTGTACTCCCCGCTCGCCAGCCGAAAGGCCTTCCCAAAGGCGTTCTAGTATACTGTCCATGCGCGCGCCCATCCACGCTGGGCCATTTTTTTAATATGTTTTTTCACATAGATTAAATTTTTTTAAATGTTAAACAGTCGAGAAAGTCATGACAGCAGTAACACATATTTCACACATAACAATTAAATGCCATGTCTCATAACCTTGAACAAGGTGGCATTAGGAATAAACTGAAATTGCCATATCTCATATCCTTTAACAAAGTAGGATAACAAATAAACTGAAAGTGCCATGTCACATTACAATCGAACAAAGTACCCAACAACGGCAGGGAAACCTTCTACGGGACTAAAACCCTACCGATGCTAATACCTATTCCTTCTCCAATATTTTAACAATTTTCATCTTGACCTTCTCTAATATGTTCACCTTTGAAAAAATAATTTCCGCGACAATACGTGGCCTTGACGCATTAATCACTTCCTGGTTAAATTCGGATGTAACTTTTCGAGTAGATGATTTTTCATATAAAAAACTTTTTAATCCGAGTTCGTATGCAAAAGTTATGCCAATTTTACAAATTCCAGAGAGATTTTGCAAATAAAGTCGAAATTCATATTTGTAAATTTTACCTAAAAGCATACCACATATCACATGGGAAACTAATTTTTTTTCACATTTCCATCATTTTCTTTTATTTTTTTAAACTGAAAATGCGGTCCACCGGGGGGGGGGGGGGTGCCTTCGGTGTATTTTTTGGGCCAAGTTTGTAATGGTGCACCGTGGGAGTGGTGCACCATTACTAGTTACTAGTTCAACTAGTAATGGTGCACCACACACACGGTGCGCCATTACAGTTTTGAAAAAAAATAAAAGCATGCATTCAGTGGATTTTTTTGAGCCAAGTTAGTAATGGCGCACCGTGGGAGTGGTGCGCCATTCCTAGTTCAACTAGTAATGGCGCACCACACAAACGGTGCGCCATTACTAGTTTTGAAAAAAAATGAAAAAAAATTTGAAAAAAAATTTGAAAAAAAATTACTAGTGGCTCACCGTGGATGTGGTGCGCCATTACTAGTCTAACTAGTAATGGTGCACTATCCCCTGGTGCGCCATTACTCGTTTTGAAAAAAAATAATAACAAATTGTTACTAGTGGCGCACCGTGGATGTGGTGCGCCATTAGTATTTGGACACTAATGGCGCACCAACACATGGTGCGCCATTCGTATATAGTAGTGGCGCACCACATGTGTGGTGCGCCATTAATGTCAATATTATCTATAGCCCTTTTCCTAGTAGTGTACAGTCAACTCAGTATAACAGGAGCAGAAGCTTTCCATGTTGCTTCAAATGATCCATTCGTCTTTGATGAGTTGATGCAGTGTCTGCAGAATATAATAGCTGAGAAAAAGGTCCATGATGATGATGTTGTTGGTAGTAGAAGAAATGTGCATGAGGAGCCACGTGAGCCGGAACAACATGTTGATGTCATAGGTGATCCCGTGAAAGTTTCCACGAAGGGCGCCCCTAAATAGAGCACGATAAGGCGGGCAAAGAAAGATCCAAATGTTACAAAACTGGAAGACCAAAATCATTTTCTAAGAGAAAACCCGGTCCTCTTTGTGGCATATTTCGCGAAAAGGGCCATAGACGGCAAACGTGCCCCAGAATCAAAAATAAGTTTTACATTGTTTTAATTATCTTATGTTTCTCTCTTTAAAATTGTGTGATGAGTTGTTTACAATTTGTTATGTAGGAACCGGGCATAATGACAAACTTTTAATAATCAATGGAAGGCACTGGGACAGAGTTCAATTACCATGTCATACTATATTTGCAGACAATATTTATCCGTTTTATTGTCGCTTTCGTGTGAGACTAAACATAAATGTGTGTCCAACTATCAATGGTACTATTTTGTGAGACGAAATGTTATAAGTGTGGGCAAGTAATATTTTTGCTGTGCTAAAATGAATCAGTTTGCGGCTGTGATGTTATATGTACTGTTGTTGTTTGTATTCGCGGCGGTCATATTTTTATAAAAAAATATCCCTGCCTTGCTGAGTTGGCATGATGTGGATAAAACGTGCACATGATCCCAGGGCGATTCTGGTCGCAGCAGCGGCGCTGGATCCGATGAAGATCGGCCTGGCAGCATGATTGGCGCGCCGAGGACGAATATTCGAGCCCAGCCCGTGCGGTGGCCAACAGCCGAGGCAGTGGCGGGCCCGCGCAGTCCAGCTAGTGCGGGCCTTGCGCGATTCGCTGTGCGCCGCTCGCGCGTCTGGTGGCCCAGCCGCCGACCGAGCGACAGCCGCGGGCCCGGTCGCAGACGTCTCGTCCTGCCCGACCGCGCGGGCACATACAACGATCCCAAGGGGGATTTCTGGCGATCTGTCGGCCTATTAACAACGCGCGTCGGGCGCGTGGGCCGGCCCTTTAAGGCCTCTTCGTGTGCGGCTGGGGACGCTGGCGCGTTGTGGCGACTATGTTTAGTCCCAGCTCGCCCGCGGACAGACGCCACGACCGGTTTATATACCCGCGTCGTCGCCGTCTCACAAGCTCACTGCAGACAACTTCAATGAATGCCGTGTTGTGCGCCGTGTACTCCCCGCTCGCCAGCCGAAACCCAAAGGCGTTCTAATAAACTGTCCATGCGCGCGCCCATCCACGGCTGGGCCATTTTTTTAATACGTTTTTTCACATAGATTAAATTTTTTTAAATGTTAAACAGTCAAGAAAGTCATGACAGCAGTAACACATATTTCACACATAACAATTAAATGCCATGTCTCATAACCTTGAACAAGGTGGCATAAGGAATAAACTGAAATTGCCATATCTCATATCCTTTAACAAAGTAGGATAACAAATAAACTGAAAGTGCCATGTCACATTACAATCGAACAAAGTACCCAACAACGGCAGGGAAACCTTTTACGGGACTAAAACCCTACCGATGCTAATACCTATTCCTTCTCCAATATTTTAACAATTTTCATCTTGACCTTCTCTAATATGTTCACCTTTGAAAAAATAATTTCCGCGACAATACGTGGCCTTGACGCATTAATCTCTTCCTGGTTAAATTCGGATGTAACTTTTCGAGTAGATGATTTTTCATATAAAAAACTTTTTAATCCGAGTTCGTATGCAAAAGTTATGCCCATTTTACAAATTCCAGAGAGATTTTGCAAATAAAGTCGAAATTCATATTTGTAAATTTTCCCTAAAAGCAGACCACATATCACATAGGAAACTTATTTTTTTCACATTTCCATCATTTTCTTTAAAAAAAATTTTAACTAAAAATGCGGTCCACCGAGGGGGGGTGCATTCGGTGTATTTTTTGGGCCAAGTTTGTAATGGCGCACCGTGGGAGTGGTGCGCCATTACTAGTTCAACTAGTAATGGTGCACCACACACACGGTGCGCCATTACAGTTTTGAAAAAAAATAAAAGCGTGCATTCAGTGGATTTTTTGGGCCAAGTTAGTAATGGCGCACCGTGGGAGTGGTGCGCCATTTCTAGTTCAACTAGTAACGGCGCACCACACAAACGGTGCGCCATTACTAGTTTTGAAAAAAAATGAAAAAAAATTTGAAAAAAATTTTGAAAAAAATTTACTAGTGGCGCACCGTGGATGTGGTGCGCCATTACTAGTCTAACTAGTAATGGTGCACTATCCCCTGGTGCGCCATTACTCGTTTTGAAAAAAAAATAAAAAAAATTGTTACAAGTGGCGCACCGTGGATGTGGTGCGCCATTAGTATTTGGACACTAATGGTGCACCAACACATGGTGCGCCATTAGTATATAGTAGTGGCGCACCACATGTGTGGTGCGCCATTAATGTCAATATTATCTATAGCCCATTTCCTAGTAGTGTACAGTCAACTCAGTATAACAGGAGCAGAAGCTTTCCATGTTGCTTCAAATGATCCATTCGTCTTTGATGAGTTGATGCAGTGTCTGCAGAATATAATAGCTGAGAAAAAGGTCCCCGATGATGATGCTGTTGGTAGTAGAAGAAATGTGCATGAGGAGCCACGTGAGCCGGAACAACATGTTGATGTCATAGGTGATCCCGTGAAAGTTTCCACGAAGGGCGCCCCTAAACAGAGCACGATAAGGCGGGCAAAGAAAGATCCAAATGTTACAAAACTGGAAGACCAAAAGCATTTTCTAAGAGAAAACCCGGTCCTCTTTGTGGCATATGTCGCGGAGAGGGCCATAGACGGCAAACGTGCCCCAGAATGAAAAATAAGTTTTACATTGTTTTAGTTAGCTTATGTTTCTCTCTTTAAAATTGTGTGATGAGTTGTTTACAATTTGTTATGTAGGAACCGGGCATAATGAAAAACTTTTAATAATCAATGGAAGGCACTGGGACAGAGTTCAATTACCATGTCATACTATATTTGCAGACAATATTTTTACGTTTTATTGTCGCTTTCGTGTGAGACTAAACATAAATGTGTGTCCAACTATCAATGGTACTATTTTGTGAGACGAAATGTTATAAGTGTGGGCAAGTAATATTTTTGCTGTGCTAAAATGAATCAGTTTGCGGCTGTGATGTTATATGTACTGTTGTTGTTTGTATTCGCGGCGGTCATATTTTTATTAAAAAATATCCCTGCCTTGCTGAGTTGGCATGATGTGGATAAAACGTGCACATGATCCCAGGGCGATTCTGGTCGCAGCAGCGGCGCTGGATCCGATGAAGATCGGCCTGGCAGCATGATTGGCGCGCCGAGGACGAATATTCGAGCCCAGCCCGTGCGGTGGCCAACAGCCGAGGCAGTGGCGGGCCCGCGCAGTCCAGCTAGTGCGGGCCTTGCGCGATTCGCTGTGCGCCACGCGCGCGTCTAGTGGCCCAGCCGCCGACCGAGCGACAGCCGCGGGCCCGGTCACAGACGTCTCGTCCTGCCCGACCGCGCGGGCACATACAACGATCCCAAGGGGGATTTCTGGCGATCTGTCGGCCTATTAACAACGCGCGTCGGGCGCGTGGGCCGGCCCTTTAAGGCCTCTTCGTGTGCGGCTGGGGACGCTGGCGCGTTGTGGCGACTATGTTTAGTCCCAGCTCGCCCGCGGACAGATGCCACGACCGGTTTATATACCCGCATCGTCGCCGTCTCACAAGCTCACTGCAGACAACTTCAATGAATGCCGTGTTGTGCGCCGTGTACTCCCCGCTCGCCAGCCGAAAGGCCTTCCCAAAGGCGTTCTAGTAAACTGTCCATGCGCGCGCCCATCCACGGCTGGGCCATTTTTTTAATATGTTTTTTTCACATAGATTAATTTTTTTAAATGTTAAACAGTCGAGAAAGTCATGACAGCAGTAACACATATTTCACACATAACAATTAAATGCCATGTCTCATAACCTTGAACAAGGTGGCATAAGGAATAAACTGAAATTGCCATAGCTCATATCCTTTAACAAAGTAGGATAACAAATAAACTGAAAGTGCCATGTCACATTACAATCGAACAAAGTACCCAACAACGGCAAGGAAACCTTCTACGGGACTAAAACCCTACCGATGCTAATACCTATTCCTTCTCCATGATTTTAACAATTTTCATCTTGACCTTCTCTAATTTGTTCACCTCTGAAAAAATAATTTCCGCGACAATACGTGGCCTTGACGCATTAATCTCTTCCTGGTCAAATTCATATGTCCAGCGATCTCCGTCCTAGTGTTTTATGCACCACATCACAAAAAGTCCACAAGACACTCTGCAATAAACACGTGCGATCAGCTTAGGACGTAGCATGCACTTGCTTGTACTAGTTGTATGCAGTATTAACTTACCCATCTTTTTGTCTCGGCATTTCATACTCATTTATTGGCCATGAAAAGTAGAGTTGGCCTCCATAATATCCTTAGAAATTTCAGCTCTCTGAAATAAATTAACGAAACCAGAAGTTAATGTATGAGCACCCAATATTTTTCTTAATGCGAGTGCGAAAATTATAGCGTACCAGGGTGGCAATCATATTGTGAATTCTTTGGCTAATTGCGCCATTAGAATTTGAGTCAAGAACTTGAAACTCCTCCTTGACCGTGTGCATCACTATGGTTATCCAATGAATCTCGTTAACGTGCATAGGAAAATACGCCTACATAGCAACCAAATTATGTTAGTGCAATTAAACACTGCACTCCTCTAAACACTATTGACTAAGAAAAACTAATACATATGAAAGCAATACCTTGTCCCGTCTGAAATACTCATCCATTACTCTCGTGAGCACTTTTGTTTTCTTTGTAAGGTTCTCTGAGTTTAGATTATTTACTGACTTGGTCTTTCCCCTTTCCCTATTCAACATAAATTTGGGGAACCACGTTGTTGATATGTAACGATCAACAAAATCACAGTGTTGTAGGTGTTTGCAATATGCATTGATGATCTGCATACATAAACAACAAAATTCTGTCAACTTCTGAAGTACAAATAAGGGTTTTGTTAAAAACAAATTCGTACTTACAGCGCCATTCAACCATTTAAACGTCAGGACATCATGAAGCATAGCTGGCGTGCACGTGTCCCCATCCGGTGGCGGCACATCAACCATGGTTCGGTCCGCATGCTTCTTTGACGATGCAAGAGTCTCAACAAAAACTTTGGCTGCCTCTATGTGATCCGGAGTATTATTAAGAGAACTTGCTAGAATTGAATGTGGTGACGATGCAAACAGATCTAAAGCAATGTAGTTACGGTCAGTTAAATAATAAAAAATTACATAACGCGTGAATGAATAATAAGTAGTATTTGACTTACTTTTTTTAACACGTTTCTTGCGGGTAATGAGAAGGTCGTAGGGGGATTGGCAATATTTTGATGGATTTCGTTTGCGTTTACCTTCATTGTCCTGACTGCCTTCACCATTACCTATGTTGCTCTTTGCCGGGAAACTCTCAAACGTTTCTTCGGACTTTGTTGGTGACAAACCACCTATAGACTCACCAGAAATATAAGCAATCTGCGGGGTTCGGGACATAGACGGAAAGTCTTTTGTCCGTACAGTTGATGCCGAAGATGGAGAGTTTCCATTATCGTCTATAATGAAAGGATCAGTAGCTTCACCTTTACCGGGTGTCGTCGCCGGAGCACCCGTGTCATCAACGGGCACGGAGGTATCATTCATACCCGTGAAAGATGTTCCTATCTTTACATCCGTAGGTGATTCAATATCTGGCCAATATTTTGATGACTTGTACTGGCCATTCTCCATTCCAACTCCTTCACCTACATCATCAAATTCGTCAACGTTGTCCCTCTTATTGGGTTTGTACATCACACCTTCCGTGTTCAACCTTTCCATTACCATCTACAAACACAAATGAAACACGATAAGTAGTTGAACAATTAAAACACATTCAATACAACTTCTAAATTACCTGTCCACATCTTACGGGTATATTGAGAACCTCCTTGTGAAGCAGCTTTATGTATGTCATCACACGGTCCATACTATAATTCATGTTCGATGAAACCGCCGACGTGCTTGGCTTTCTACTCCTGCCACCACCTTTCCGTTTAGTTTTCTTCGTTTCTTCCTCTGGGACAGTCCCTTCACGTGCAACCTTAGCACGTCTGTACTCTTCGCTAATGCAGTTTTCAATCTGTACGACAAACAATAAAATGAATTAAATAACGAATATACTTATTCACACGTGAGCCCACGGTTCGTGAGCCCGGTTCGACCCACGAGGCCCCGGCCGGCCCCCTTGGCTCACGAACTGGGTCGAATGCCGCCATGGGTCCCGGTTCGTGGCCGAACCGGGACTAACGGGTTGGCCAGGCCCGAACGAAAGCCCTATTTTCTACTAGTGTTAATTACTATGTGGAACCAATAAGGACTATACTTATTGACTTACATTGCCGGTACCCCGCCCGTGTATGTTGTCATAGTCGTCTCGCTTTTTTCCTTCCGTTTCTGGCCAGTTAAGCATTAGTGGGTATTCACGAGACAAAGGATCAATTGCATCCACACCAGTTGGCTCAAGTTTTTTCCAGTATATATACTGCATGATAGTAAACACAATTAGTCAGATACATACATCACATAAAAAATAAATGTACATACAACTATTACGAAATGACTTTTACCTGAAGAAGAGCCAAGTTCCCAATAGGCCACTTGAATTTTTCAAGATCTTCGACCTTTTTTTAATAGCATCCATGCACACCCCCAACGTGAAACCGTTCCAATTGTATGACTTGATAGCATTGACGTCCTCCACCATTTTGTAATAACGATAAGGAACAAACTTGGTGGATTGTGGTGCTAAGACTGTACCCATAAGAACCAGTACGGCCCTTCTCACAAAATCATCATCATATGACTGACTATCAACAATATTTTTTATCAAGTCGTCGATGAGGATTAGGCCTGTTCTTTTGTCTAGAAACCGATTCGGAACAATTTTTTTGGCGTCTAGTTGTACTGTTGCTATCATGCTATTGACATCATCACACTCGTTACGTAGCCCGAATATGTCATAAACATCTTCATTAAGCACATTGATGCCGTCAGTATTTGGCCGAATAATAAATCGCTTTCTACTACTATCATACGTTGTAATCATAAATTCCAATAAATTTTTCCTCATTTTCACTGAAGGAATTCTCAACATACTGTCCAAATTTGTGCCACGTAGCATCATGCGTTGTCCACATGCACAGTGCGCCATTAGTGTCCATATTGGCTCCAGCTGTTTTTGTAGTAGTGTCTAGCCTATGTGAATATGGTAATGAATCTGTTCTATCCAGACTATGCTCTCCGGTTTATATAGACACCGGAGAGATGTAGGGTTACATGAGGTCAGTTACATAGGAGGAAATCTTCATAATAGGTCGCCTAGCTTGCCTTCCACGCCAAGTAGAGTCCAATCCGGACACGGGTATTGTCTTCGGCCTTCGTATCTTCACAGCCCATCGGTCCGGCCCACGGATAACAGGCCGGACGCCCGAGGACCCTTAGTCCAAGACTCCCTCACCCGCCGCGAGCCTCAACATTCATTAGACCACATACATCAGTATGTATGATTTCCAACAAATCTGTTGCTCTCTCCATTGTTCCGGAGAACGGCGTTCTAGTCATCTTGCCCATGAGGCATGGTTCGCAAGTACCAAGTGATTCATAATCAAGTGATTCCAAAAGTCCATCAGAATGGAGTTTCTTCATGCGCTTTACACCAATATGACCTAAACAGCAGGGCCACAAATAAGTTGTACTATCATTATCAACTCTGCATCTTTTGGCTTCAATATTATGAATATGTGTATCACTACTATCGAGATTCATCTAAAATAGACCACTCTTCAAGGGTGCATGACCATAAAAGATATTACTCATATAAATAGAACAACAATTATTCTCAGGTTTAAATGAATAACCCTCTCGCATCAAACAAGATCCAGATATAATGTTCATGCTCAACGCTGACACCAAATAACAATTATTCATGTCTAAAACTAATCCCGAAGGTAGATGTAGAGGTAGCGTGCCAACCGCGATCACATCGACTTTGAACCATTTCCCACGCGCATCGTCACCTCGTCCTTAGCCAATCTTCGCTTAATCTGTAGTCCCTATTTCGAGTTGCAAATATTAGCAACAGAACCAGTATCAAATACCCAGGTGCTACTGCGAGCATTAGTAAGGTACACATCAATAACATGTATATCACATATACCTTTGTTCACCTTGCCATCCTTCTTATCTGCCAAATACTTGGGGCAGTTCCGCTTCCAGTGACCAGTCCCTTGGCAGTAGAAGCCCTCAGTCTCAGGCTTAGGTCCAGACTTGGGCTTCTTCACTTGAACAGAAACTTGCTTGCCATTCTTCTTGAAGTTCCCCTTCTTCCCTTTACCCTTTTTCTTGAAACTAGTGGTCTTGTTGACCATCAACAATTGATGCTCCTTGATTTCTACCTCCGTAGCGTTTAGCATCGCGAAGAGCTCGGAGGACCAAAATTGTCTTATCCATCCCTTGCATATTATAGTTCATCACAAAGCTCTTGTAGCTTGGTGGCAGTGATTGAAGAATTCTGTCAATGACACTATCATCCGGAAGACTAACTCCTAGTTGAATCAAGTGATTGTTATACCCAGACATTTTGAGCATATGCTCACTGACAGAACTATTCTCCTCCATCTTGCAGCTGTAGAACTTATTGGAGACTTCATATCTCTCAATCCGGCCATTTGCTTGAAATATTAACATGAACTCCTGGAACATCTCATATGCTCCATGACGTTCGAAACGTCGTTGAAGTCCCAGCTCTAAGCCCTAAAGCATGGCACACTGAACTATCGAGTGGTCATCAGCTTTGCTCTGCCAGATGTTCATAACATCTGGCGTTGCTCCTGCAGCGGGTTTGGCACCTAGCGGTGCTTCCAGGACGTAATTCTTCCCTGCAACAATGAGGATAATCCTCAAGTTACGGACCCGGTCCGTGTAATTGCTACCGTCATCTTTCAACTTTGCTTTCTCAATGAACGCATTAAAATTCAACGGAACAACAGCACGGGCCATCTATCTACAACAACATAGACATGCAAAATACTATCAGGTACTAAGTTCATTATAGATTAAAGTTCAATTAATCAAATTACTAAAGAACTCCCACTTAGAAAGACATCCCTCTAATCATCTAAGTGATCACGTGATCCATATAAACTAAACCATGTCCGATCATCACGTGTGATACGTCTTCAACGTATCTATAATTTTTGATTGCTCCATGCTATATTATCTTCTGTTTTGGACATTATTGGGCTTTATTATTCACTTTTATATTATTTTTGGGACTAACGTATTAACCGGAGGGCCAACCCAGAATTGCTGTTTTTTGCCCATTTTAGAGTTTCGCGGAAAAATAATATCAAACGGAGTCCAAACGGAATGAAACCTTCGGGAACGTGATTTTAAGAACGAACATGATCCAGGAGACTTGGACCCTACGTCAAGGAAGCTTCCAGGAAGCCACGAGGTAGGGGGCGCGCCTACCCCCCCCCCCCCCCCCCGAGGCGCGCCCTCCACCCTCGTGGGCCCTACGTTGCTCCACCGACGTACTCCTTCCTCCTATATATACCTACGTACCCACAAATGATCAGATACGGAGCCAAAAACCTAATTCCACCGCCACAACCTTCTGTACCCACGAGATCCCATCTTGGGGCCTGTTCCGGAGCTCCGCCGGAGGGGGCATCGATCACGGAGGGCTCCTACATCAACACCATAGCCTCTCCGATGATGTGTGAGTAGTTTACCTCAGACCTTCGGGTCCATAGTTATTAGCTAGATGGCTTCTTCTCTCTTTTTGGATCTCAATACAATGTTCTCTCCCTCTCTCGTGGAGATCTATTCGATGTAATCTTCTTTTGCGGTGTGTTTGTTGAGACCGATGAATTGTGGGTTTATGATCAAGTTTATCTATGAACAATATTTGAATCTTCTGAATTCTTTTATGTATGATTGGTTATCTTTGCAAGTCTCTTCGAATTATCAGTTTGGTTTGGCCTACTAGATTGATCTTTCTTGCAATGGAAGAAGTGCTTAGCTTTGGGTTCAGTCTCGCGGTGTCTTTTCCCAGTGACAGTAGGGGCAGCAAGGCATGTATTGTATTGTTGCCATCGAGGATAACAAGATGGGGTTTTATCATATTGCATGAATTTATCCCTCTATATCAAGTCATCTTGCTTAAGGCGTTACTCTGTTCTTATGAACTTAATACTCTAGATGCATGCTGGATAGCGGTCGATGTGTGGAGTAATAGTAGTAGATGCAAGCAGGAGTCGGTCTACTTGTCTCGGACGTGATGCCTATATACATGATCATACCTAGATATTCTCATAACTATGCTCAATTCTGTCAATTGCTCAACAGTAATTTGTTCACCCACCGTAAAATACTTATGCTCTTGAGAGAAGCCACTAGTGAAACCTATGGCCCCCGGGTCTATCTTCATCATATTAATCTTCCAACACTTAGTTATTTCCGTTGCCTTTTATTTTACTTTGCATCTTTATCATAAAAATACCAAAAATATTATCCTATCATATCTATCAGATCTCACTCTCGTAAGTGACCGTGTAGGGATTAACAACCCCTTATCGCGTTGGTTGCGAGGATTTATTTGTTTTGTGTAGGTGCGAGGGACTCGCGCGTAGCCTCCTACTGGGTTGATACCTTGGTTCTCAACAACTGAGGGAAATACTTACGCTACTTTGCTGCATCACCCTTTCCTCTTCAAGGGAAAACCAACGCAATGCTCAAGAGGTAGAGACATGGAGTAGTTTTCAACAGTGAACATCACTATGTTGATCATATCTACTATATGATTTACGCTCGACCTTTCGGTCTCGGTGTTCCGAGGCCATATCTGCATATACTAGGCTCATTAGGTTTAACCCGCGTATTGTGCGTGTGCAAAACATGCTTGCACCCGTTGTATGTGAACGTAGAGCTTATCACACCCGATCATCACGTGGTGTCTCGGTACGACGAACTTTCGCAACGGTGCATACTCAGGGAGAACACTTATACCTTGAAATTTAGTGAGAGATCATCTTATAATGCTACCATCGATCTAAGCAAAATAAGATGCATAAAATATAAACATCACATGCAATCAATATAAGTGATATGATATGGCCATCATCATCTTGTGCCTTTGATCTCCATCTCCAAAGCACCGTCATGATCACCATCGTCACCGGCGCGACACCTTGATCTCCATCATAGCATCGTTGTCGTCTCGCCAACTATTGCTTCATACAATAAAGTAAAGCAATTACATGGCGAATGCATTTCATACAATAAAGCGACAACCATATGGCTCCTGCCAGTTGCCGATAACTCTGTTACAAAACATGATCATCTCATACAATAAAATTTAGCATCATGTCTTGACCATATCACATCACAACATGCCCTGCAAAAACAAGTTAGACGTCCTCTACTTTGTTGTTGCAAGTTTTACGTGGCTGCTACGGGCTGAGCAATAACCGTTCTTACCTACCCATCAAAACCACTACGATATTTCGGCAAGTATGTGATGTTTTAACCTTCATAAGGACCGGGTGTAGCCACACTCGATTCAACTAAAGTTGGAGAAACAGACACTCCCCAGCCACCTATGTGCGAAGCACGTTGGTAGAACCAGTCTCGCGTAAGCGTACGCGTAATGTCGGTCCGGGCCGCTTCAGCCAACAATACCGCCGAATCAAAGTATGACATGCACTAGTAGAAAACAGGGCTTTGGTTCGGCCAGAAAAGAGCATTAATCCCGGTTGCATTACGAACCGGGACCATTAGTCCCGGTACGAGCGGCTAGGGCACCGTACATGCATTAGTCCCGGTTCAAATGGGACCTTTAGTCCCGGTTGGTGCCACGAACCGGGACTAAAGGATGTGATGCCCATTAGTACCGGTTCGTGGCACCAACCGGTACTAAAGGTTAGACCTTTAGTCCCGGTTCGAGCCACCAACCGGTACTAATGGGGTTTGAGGCATTAGTACCGGTTCATGGCACGAACCGGTACTAAAGGTCCCATTTTCAAACTCTAACCCCCCCCCCCCCGGGTGGATCGCCTTTTCAGTTTTGTAAAAAGCAAAAGAAAATGATAAAAACTTATGCTCAAATTTCATGGAGGGCCTTTAGTCCCGGTTCGTGTAAGAACCGGGACTAAAGGGGGATGCTTTAGTAACGACCCTTTAGTCCCGGTTCCAGAACCGGGACTAAAGGCCCTTATGAACCGGGACTAAAGGCCCGTTTTCTACTAGTGATGCTGGTAAGCAGTATGACTTGTATCGTCCACAACTCACTTGTGCTCTACTCATGCATATAACATCTACGCATAAACCTGACTCGGATGCCACTGGTGGGGAACGTAGTAATTTCAAAAAAATTCCTACGCACACGCAAGATCATGGTGATGCATAGCAACGAGAGGGGAGAGTGTCGTCCACGTACCCTCGTAGACCGTAAGCGGAAGCGTTGTGACAACGCAGTTGATGTAGTCGTACGTATTCACGATCGACCGATCCTAGTACCGAACGTACGGCACCTCCGCGATCTGCACACGTTCAGCTCGGTGACGTCCCACGAACTCACGATCCAGTAGAGCTTCGAGGGAGAGTTCCGTCAGCACGACGGCGTGATGACGGTGTTGATGAAGCTACCAACGCAGGGCTTCGCCTAAGCACCGCTACGATATGACCGAGGTGGATTATGGTGGAGGGAGCACCGCACACGGCTAAAAGATGAATTATCAACTTGTGTGTCTATGGGGTGCCCCCTCCCCCGTATATAAAGGAGTGGAGGAGGGGGAAGAGGTCGGGCTCCTAGGCGCGCCCCAAGGGGAGTCCTACTCCCACCGGGAGTAGGATTCCCCCCTTCCAAGATTAGGAGTAGGAGGGAAGGAAGGAGGAGAGAAGGGGAAGGAAAAAGGGGGGGGGGGGGCGCCGCCCCCCTTCCTTGTCCAATTAGGACTAGATGGGGAGGGGGCGCGCGGCCTTCCCTGGACGCCCCTTCCTCTCTCCACCAAGGCCCATGAGGCCCATTACACTCCCCGGGGGGTTCCGGTAACCCCCCGGTACTCCGGTATTTGTCCGAACTCATCCGGAACCCTTCCAAAGTCCAACATAGTCATCCAATATATCGATCTTTATGTCTCGACCATTTAGAGACTCCTCTTCATGTCCGTGATCATATACGGGACTCCGAACTACCTTCGGTACATCAAAATACGTAAACTCATATTACCGATCGTCACCGAACGTTAAGCGTGCGGACCCTACGGGTTCGAGAACTATGTAGACATGACCGAGACACGTCTCCGGTCAATAACCAATAGCGGAACCTGGATGCTCATATTGGTTCCAACATATTCTACGAAGATCTTTATCGGTCAAACCGCATAACAACATGCGTTGTTCCCTTTGTCATCGGTATGTTACTTGACCGAGATTTGATCGTCGGTATCTCAATACCTAGTTCAATCTCATTATCGACAAGTCTCTTAACTCGTTCCGTAATACATCATCCCGCAACTAACTCATTAGTTACACTGCTTGCAAGGCTTATAGTGATGTGCATTACCGAGAGGGCCCAGAGATACCTCTCCGACAATCGGAGTGACAAATCCTAGTCTTGATCTATGCCAACTCAACAAGTACCATCGGAGACACCTGTAGAGCACCTTTATAATCACCCAGTTACCTTGTGATGTTTGGTAGCACACAAAGTGTTCCTCCGGTATTCGGGAGTTGCATAATCTCATAGTCATAGGAACATGTATAAGTCATGAAGAAAGCAATAGCAATATACTAAACGATCAAATGCTAAGCTAACGGAATGGGTTAAAACAATCACATCATTCCCTAATGATCTGATCCCGTTAATCAAATGACAACTCATGTCTATGGCTAGGAAACTTAACCATCTTTGATTCAACGAGCTAGTCAAGTAGAGGCATACCAGTGACACTTTGTTTGTCTATGTATTCACACATGTACTAAGTTTCCGGTTAATACAATTCTACCATGAATAATAAAAATTTATCATGATATAAGGAAATATAAATAATAACTTTACTAAGGTTTATCAATCCGTGGGAGGCGTAGGATGAAGATGGTCTCTCTCAAACAACCCTGCAACCAAATAACAAAGAGTCTCTTGTGTCCCCAACACACCCAATACAATGGTAAATTGTATAGGTGCACTAGTTCGGCCAAGAGATGGTGATACAAGTGCAATATGGATGGTAGATATAGGTTTTTGTAATCTGAAAATATAAAAACAGCAAGGTAGCAAGCCATAAAAGTGAGGGTAAACGGTATTGCAATGCTAGGAAACAAGGCCTAGGGTTCATACTTTCACTAGTGCAAGTTCTCTCAATAATAATAACATAATTGGATCATATAACTATCCCTCAACATGCAGCAAAGAGTCACTCCAAAGTCACTAATAGCAGAGAACAAACGAAGAGATTATTGTAGGGTACGAAACCACCTCAAAGTTATCCTTTCTGATCGATCTATTCAAGACTCCGTAGTAAAATAACACGAAGCTATTCTTTCCGTTCGATCTATCCTAGAGTTCGTAGTAGAATAACACCTTAAGACACAAATCAACCAAAACCCTAATGTCACCTAGATACTCCAATGTCACCTCAAGTATCTGTGGGTATGATTATACGATATGCATCACACAATCTCAGATTCATCTATTCAACCAACATAAAAAACTTCAAAGAGTGCCCCAAAGTTTCTACCGGAGAGTCGAGACGAAAACGTGTGCCAACCGCTATGCAGAAGTTCACAAGATCACTGAACCCGCAAGTTGATCACCAAAACATACTTAAAGTAGATCGCGTGAATATCCCATTGTCACCACAGATAAGCACATGCAAGACATACATCAAGTGTTCTCAAATCCTTAAAGACTCAATCCGATAAGATAACTTCAAAAGGAAAACTCAATCCATTACAAGAGAGTAGAGGGGGAGAAACATCATAAGGTCCAACTATAATAGTAAAGCTCGCGATACATCAAGATCGTGCCACATCAAGAACACGAAAGAGAGATCAAACACATAGCTACTTGTACATACCCTCAGCCCCGAGGGTTAACTACTCCCTCCTCATCATGGAGAGCGCCGGGATGATGAAGATGGCCACCGGTGAAGGATTCCCCCTTCGGCACGGTGCCGGAACATGGTCACGATTGGTTTTTGGTGGCTAGAGAGGCTTGCGGCGGCAGAACTCCCGATCTAGGTTTCTTTCTGGGGGTTTCTGTATTTATAGGAATTTTTGGCGTAGGTCTGATGTCAGGGGGGTCTCCGAGTCGTCTACGAGGCAGGGGGCGCGCCCAGGGAGGTTGGCCGCGCCCTCCACCCTCGTGGACGGCCCGGGACTCATCTGGCCCAACTCTTTTACTCCGGGGGCTTCTTTTGGTCCATAAAATATCATAAAAAATTGGCACGTCAATTGGACTCCGTTTGGTATTCCTTTTCTGCGATACTCAAAAACAAGGAAAAACAGAAACTGGCACTGGGCTCTAGGTTAATAGGTTAGTCCCAAAAATCATATAAAATAGCATATAAATGCATATAAAACATTCTAGATGGATAATATGATAGCATGGAACAATAAAAAATTATAGATACGTTGGAGACGTATCAGAGACTTTGCTGCACCTCGCCACCGAGATTCCACAACGTCGATGCGTCATAGGGAATGCCGCTCCACCGCCGAAGCAGTCCACTTGGTCTTTCGAGCCTATGCACACCTCCAAGAATGACGCCCTCAAGAGGGGCACGACACATGAGAGCCGCCATCATCCAATCGAGTGATCTAGGGTTTCCCCCAGAGGTAGCGGATAGCGGTCTAGAGCTTCTCAACGACGATGCCTTCAAGAAGGGGACGACGCAGAAAAACGCTGCCATCACCGACCATGGCAACGTGCCAAGAGTAGGGTTTTAACACGGATCCGCTCGCGGACCCTCCATCTAGGATCGTGTGCACGGGACTGCCATCGATCGCCGCCGCAGCACTTGGAATAGGCCGTACCGGCCGAAGAAGGCCCAGCGTGTCGCCGCCGTAGTTCCGAAGTCAGATCTGATCTGACACGCCGCCGCCGCGGGCACGCAGCTAGCGTACAAGGGCCGCCCAAAGAGGACACATGCCAAAGAGGACGCAGCCGCCGTGAGCCGCCGCCGCTGCGCCACCAATCCTCGCGCCCGCCCGACTTTGCCGCCTGGCGAGACCGCCCACACCGTTCCTCCCGAAACGCGAAGAACAGGGCCCCACCGCCGGCCATTGCAAAGGGCTTTGCCCTGGCGGACCCTGGCCGGTGGCGAGGGTGGAGGAAGGTAGTGAGGAGGCTAGGGGAAGGAGATGGGTGCCGCCGCCCGAGTCGTCTACTGCAACTATGAAAGAAGCGGGGGAGTGTGGATACTTGTCACTGTTGTCAAGTACAATACACATTTTTGAATTGGCATACATATATATTTATGTTTTGTGGCAACACACGTTTCATCATCTACTCCCTCTGACCCATAATATAAAACCATTTTGCAAGATATGGGACATAGGGAGTAGTATTGTATCCCTAGTGCAAAAAAGCCTAGTTGTGGCGTTGCAAAAAGACGACATCGGTGGCGTTTGCACCGAACACCATCATATGGCGCTAGTGTTAAAAATTAGTGGCGTTAGATGCCCACGTCAATAGTATCATATATACTGACGGTGTTGGACCTACCTGGATGACAGCAATGTCATATGTATAGCTGGCATTCGACATACTTTCACACCACAAACTACGCAAAAATTTAGAGGCATCGTATTTTCTCCACACACGATTACCTAGTTTGAAGGTAGCAAAAAAATGCTGCCATGACATCGTTTTTTATTATCTTTTTTTTGAACATCAGTACAAACGCAAGAGCTCATACATACACGCATACACCCATCCCTATGAACGCACACACACCCTACCCCTATGAGCACCTCTGAGAGACTGAGCCGGCATATCATTTTGAGATTTACAAAGTCACTGAAGGCGCCTCATCATCGACGGGAACGTCTCCTCCCACTTAAAGCGGATCGCCGAAAATTCTGAAATAAATCCAGGAACAATTCGAGCACCAGGACTTGAACCCTGATGGGCTGGGGATACCAATGTAAAAAGACGCTTGCATGCCTTAATTAGGAAATTGGTAAAGTTAACTAAAAGACATCGACAATAATTATGAAATATGTAGAGTACTTAGTTAAGATAGCTAGCTAGGCAAGTTTTGAAACAGAACGATACTAGTTGAGTACTGACTAGAGAACCACAATAGCATAGTTAGCTGCTACTCTCCTTTTATAATGCATCATCGTAAACAGAACGATACAAAAGCATTTTGGAGATTTGATTATTATTTTTTTGGCACGCTGAGCCATGGTCGGAACCATGTGTTTCTCGCATTTCCATTGAAATAGGTTTCAACTCTTGCAGCTCTTATGCCGTAACCCCTCCATCAGCCGAGGGAAGACTTCCATCAGACTCCAACTCCATCAATCTTCAATATGACTCCGTAGAGCTGGTCATGCTACTCGGCGCCATGTCGATTTCAAGCTCCCATATGTGCACCATATCGAATCAGCCCCGCGCCATCACCATGTTGAAGCACACAAGTCCTCATACCTGTGGCACGTGTTTCCACCTTACGCCGTATCAGCCCATCGTATCACAATGCATTGCTTGATGCCCTATAGAACATGATCCTCTGCGGCGTGTTCCAGACTCCATCGAAACGTGCATGCACGTCGCAATGCCGCCACGGATGTCTGAATACACACTTGTTAAGAACTATAACTTCAACCACAAGTATCCGAACCCACATATCATCATCGTGTGCAACTTGATGAACCATCAACATTGATAAAAAAACTGGCCACATTGATGCTCATACCATGCACCAGAAGCTCCCTGGTTTGCTACTGGCCCTTAAGCACCGTACGAACCTCTTATTGGGACCTCTTTTTTTTCATCCAAACAAATCTGACTTGCATTTGCAGCTTTTTCCTTCGGCCTAGGCCTTAGCTCACGCAGCCAGCTTTTAAAGGAGCCTCTCGGGAAATTCCTATAGGCCAATTATTGCGGCACCTAGCAGCGGCTTCGCACAGGGAGCAGCTCACACTGGGCCGGCCCATTCGTGTTTCGCTTCGCGAGATAAAAATATCTCATAAACAGCACGTGCCAGGTATCGAACAACCAACCTCCTGTTGATATGTACAGGCCGCACTAACAACCAAGACTAGCGCATCCAAGTGAGTGAGAGAAAAGCAACACGATACTTAAAGAGGTTCGCGAGCGAGGGATGATGTGGGCCGGCCCACCCACCGATTTTACGATCCCGGTTTTGGGAACCTTCCAAGAGGTTTCTGAACCGGTTTTTTTGGGTTTTGGGAACTTTCTTTGAAGTTCCTGAACCGGTTTTTTTGCTATTTCAATTTTTTTTCTGTTTCTTTTTTTCTTTCTCTCCTTTTCCTGTTTCTTTTTCTTTTCTTTTTTATTTTCGTTTTTATTTCTAAAAATATTCATGTATCTTGAAAATTCTTCACATATTTATAAAAAATTTGCATTTTACAAAAATTTGCGAGTTTCAAAATGTTCTTGTTTTTCAAAAAATGCTTGGGTTTACAAAAATTGTTCTCGGTTTCAAATTTTTTCCGTAGTTTCAAAAATTGTGCGTGTTAAAAAAAACCTTTCCTTTTCGTATTTCTGTTTCTTCAGTTCATTTTTTTTCTATTTCTTTGTAATTCCTTTTTCTTCTCTTTCTTCTTCTTGAGAATTTTACATTTTGATCAAAAATTCAAAAGTTCAAAAATGCTCCTGTTATTATCTTTGTTCAAAAATTCAAAAAAAAATCTCCATTTTTTATGAAAATGTTCGCATATTTAGAGAAAATGTTCACCTTTCAAATATTGTTCATAATATCAAAAAAATATTCACGTTTTCGAATTTTATTCTGGAGTTTGAAAAAATGTTTACATTTCAAAAAAAATCGCAATTTTCAAAAATGTGTCTGTTTCTTATTTTGTTTGGTAGTTTCAAAAATTGTTTGCAAATTTTTATAAATGTTTACATTTTCCAATTTTGTACAGGAGTTTCCATTTTTTTAAATGGTCAGGTATCAAAAAAAAATCTTGTAATTTGAAAAATGTTCATCTTCTTTTATCGATTTTTCTTCTTATTTTCTTCTTTTCCCTTTTCGTTTTTAAGAATATTTTCATAGTTTTTTCGATTTCATAAAAACTGTCCATTTTTTCGAAAAATGTCCAAATTTTTTTCAAATTGTTCACGGATTCCAAAAAGAATGTGTTAATTTCTTATTTTGTTTGGTAGTTTCATAAAATGTTCCCTTTAATAAAAATTTGTTCACATATTAAAAAATGTTCATCATTTTCAAAAAAGTGTTCAGTTTATAAAAACATTGTTCACATATCCAAAAAATGTTCGAGCTTTTTAGTTTCTCTTCTCAAATTTGAAAAGTGGTCGCTTAAAAAAACACTTTTTCAAAACAATGTTCACGTTCGGAATTTGAGAAAATGTTCGGATCTACATTACCTTTAGCTTTGCGCGCCATAGTAAACTAAGAGAGCTTATCTATCGCGTTGGCTAGGCTCGTGCGTAAGTAACAGGAGATTCCTGGTGCGATCCCTCCCTCGACCAGACTTTTTTAGTTTTTCCATTGTGTTGTGCTGATGGGCCGGCCCAGCTGGAGTCGTGCCTGTGCGTTCGCTCGGCAATTCGCCGCAACGAGCGGCGCATAGGAGCTCCCTAGCCTCCCGCGCCTGCTGGCCTGCCCGCGCCCCCGCGCCTTGCGGCCGGCCCAGCTGCACAGCCCGTTGAACAAGGACTTCAAGCACACACAGGCCCGACTGGCAATGGGCCGTCTGCGAGCCGCTCGCTTAAATCGACGCACGCTTGCCTCTAATCAGATCGCCGCTGCACATTCGCGGCCTCCCCTGCTGCTTGCTTGCCTGCACTCCACTGCTCCTGATCAGTTTTTTTAGCATGCTCCTGATCACTTTTCGCACGACAATCTCCAACTGCTGCCGAGGTCCTTTCGGTAAAAGTATTCATTAGTGAATGGAGAATTGTATGTCCACCTACTACCTACAGAACAAAGAACAAAATTAGACATAAAAAAATATATCTCCCCTAATAATAAAGTCGGAGTGTTTCTGATCGCCCGCCATAAGATTTGCCCCTGAAGTTACCTTAAATTACCCATGATGCCACCTAAAGTTAAAACACGATTCAGTTTTTTCCTTCAAAAATCGCATTGGCTTTGGTTCATTTAAAAAAAACGTAACTGTCACACAGGGATAAGTAGTGCAGTGGCTAGGGCGTACAGGATGTTCCTTGGAGATCCAGGTTTGATCCCCTTTTGTGCCTACTTTTCTCTTTTTCTCTCCTTTTCTCTCTGGTGATGCTGGTGGGCGTAGTATATAACTGCTCGCCCAAGCATCACTTGGCAGATGGGCTGCACGCAATTTCGGGCCGGCTACTCTATGTTTAGTCTTTCTGTTTTTAGCAGGTTCAAATATTTTTCAAAAAATCTTAACTTTCAAACCCTACCTCCAAATCTAACATGTTTTATATGAAAGTCGCTCAAAAATGTGTAGATTTTACATATACTATTATATTGCATGTTAATCATTTCTAAATTGCTTTAGGATGTAAATTTAATTAATATCTTCTCTATGTGGGGTATTTAATAAATGTCTATTATATATGTTTTCTACCCTATTCAAATTTAGTAGATATGACAGTTTGATGCTCGCACATAATCTATTATTGACACTCTAGGGGATGTTGATTCCTGTCAACTACCGTATTCTAAAGGTTAAAACAGGTACATGATCATCTTCTCTGTTTCGCACAATGCACTACCAACCCCTATACGATGATGCACCTTAAACTGTTGATACAAATTTTATGTAAACCAGTGGCTTAAAGTTGATTTTCTTATTGTTTGAAATTGTGTCAATAAAGACTTTTTTTAAGAATATTGTTTCCTGATGTGGTCGGATGTGTGTATGAGATATGCTTTTTTTCCTCCCTTTTTTTTGGAAGCTAATCATATTCTCTGCTTTAATGTTCGTGCATTATAAAAATAAAATCCTCCAATTTCAGAAAAAAAATGTCGTCTATTCTAGATTGTTCGCCGAGTCAAAAGAAAATGCTTAAAAACCATTCCCAATGTAAAAATATGTTTACAATTTCTAAAAATGTTTGCAAATAGTAAAAAATGTTCCCAAATTTGTAAAAATGTTCACAAATGATCGAAGGTATGTAGTTAAAAAATAATGCTTCTGAGTCTTTATGACTACATACCCGCATGAATTTTGAAGAATTAACTGCCAATGTGGATTGAAAAATTATAGTACATTTCAAAAAAATTCTTGAAATTCAGAATAATTCTTTGAATTACCAAGTTTTTTGACAACCATGATATTGTTTCAAAATTGTGAACATTGCTTCAATTTGTGAATAAAATTTAAAAAAGAAACAATTTCTTGCATTTGTGAAGAAATTTTCAAAATCATGCGATGAGATGTGAACAAAATGTGGCCATCGCAATTGGAGATTATGAGTTTTTTCTCCCGTTGCAACGCCCGGGCTCTTTTGGTAGTCTACCCCTAATAATAAAGGGCTATAGTTTCTGGTCGTACGTGATATAATTTACTCTATAAATTTGAAAAAAATTACCCCCCAATGCCACTACAAAGTCTTCCACGTGCGAAGTTGTTTTATAGATAAGATACCCAACATATTTCACAAACACGCGAGCAGTGCAGTGGCCGGCGGATGTCGCTTCCGCTTTGCAGGTCAGGGTTATACATTCGCCCTGGTTAGTCACGTTCTCGATGCCCCTTCCACCGAGGCGATGGCATTGAAAAATGGTACGATGCTTGTAGACCAACTTAGATGTTCCAATATCACTTTTGAATCAGTCTGCCTCGAAATTACCTTAGCATGCAAGGGGCAAGTGGACATTCTGTGTCCTTATTTGGCGAGTTTGAGTGACTGCTTTATATTAGCTCAAAGAATTGGGTCAGTATCTTATGCTCATTGCCAAGAGGGGCAAACCAAGTGGCACACAAGTTAGCTAGATGTTGTTACGATTCTAATTCTGTAATCTCGTGGGATAATGATCCTCCACAGTTTATTCTAGCTGAACTTGTTTCTGATGTATACCTTATTTGAGTTGAATAAAGAGTGCCACAAAATAAAAATAAATACGTGATCAGTGCAGTGGTTGGGGCATGTCGCTTCCACTGCGCAGGCCAGGGTTCTATCCCCAGGATTTGCTAAATTTCCTTCTCCTATTTGTCGCACAGTGCGCATTCATGGGCCGGCCCACAGGGCGTAACCCCTCAGTCTTTTTTCATTTCGCCTTTTTTATTTCCCATCTTTTCTGATTTCTTTGTTGTTTTTTGTCCTTTAAATTAATTCGAGATTTCCATTTTGTAATTTTTTACAAATTTGGAAAAACCTGTTTGAGAAATTATAAAATGTTTGTGGATTCAAAAATGTGTGGGAAATCATAAAATTTTTACGCTTTCAAAAAATATTAGTGATTTCAAAAAACTGTTCACAAATTATTAAAAAATACAATTTGGAATAAAATGTTGGGAAATAAAACCATGTTCATTATTTTGAAAAAATAATTGTGTATTCAAAACAAATTCCTGAATCTGACAAAAATGTCCATGAAATTTAGAAAATACTCAAAAAACTCAACAAAATGCGAGTTTGTGGTCGAGAGATTTGTTTTAAAAGTTTAAAAAATACAAAAAGATAAGTGGCAACATGACGAGTCACCATGTTAAAAATAGATGACGCTAATATATCAGGGTATTGAGGCATACTTATTTGGCTAGCTTGTATTTTTCTCTCCCTTCTTTTGCAATGCACGGGCATGTTTGCTAGTATTAATAAAATAAAGCATTGTATATCTTTGTAGTACATAATAAATCAAGAAAAACATCCATGACACTAATTAGGTTGATCAGCAGAAAATAGTGTGGCAGAAAGCAAATCTATATCATTAAATGAGATCCACCTGGTCACATAGTTCTTTAGATTTTTTATATACGTAATTCTTTATTGATAATACTTATCATTTATAAATGCATGATTGTATTTCCAGCTATCTATCTGCAGAATAAAGACAAAAGATTTCGTTAATAAGTGGAGCATTGTATATATGCCCACCTATGCATATAGTAAATTGATCAAATAAAAAAAATCTATAACACTAATGAGGCTTATTTACAGAAAATAGTGTTGCTGGAAGAGCCAAACCTATAACTTTAAATGAGGTCCACCTGCAATCACATATTTCTTTAGATTTTTTATATACATAATCCTTGCTTGATAAAACTTACCATTAATAAACGGAGGATTGCATATTCAACTATCTATCCACAGAATAAAGACAAAAGATTTTATTATTAAATGGAGCAATGTATATCTGCCTACCTATGCATGTAAAACAAAGGTTTTGGGGGAACTGGCTCAACCCTCTATGGGGTGGCCTATCACATATATATATATATATATATATATATATATATATATATATATATATAATGGTGGCATACAAGTCCTATACCAATGGTATGGATTACACAGTAAGACTACAATACGAAGTTTAACACCCTCCCTCAATCTCAACTCACTCCTGAAGCATCTAGGAGGTTGAGATTGCGCCTACAGACCTCAAACATGGGAGAAGGTAGAGGCTTGGTGAAGATGTCTGCAAGTTGATCTTTTGAAGAGATAAACCTGACTTGTAGTAGCTTCTGTGCGACACGTTCCCTCACAAAATGATAGTCAATCTCAATATGCTTGGTCCATGCATGGAACACCGGGTTTGATGACAGAAATGTAGCACCGATGTTGTCACACCAAAGAACCGAAGGATGTGGCTGAGCAACTCCTAACTCTCGAAGTAAGGACTCGATCCATATGAGTTCGGCAGTGGCATTGGCAACTGACTTGTACTCAGTTTCTGTGCTGCTGCGGGAAACAGTGGCTTGCTTGCGTGCACTCCAGGCGATCAGATTAGGCCCCAAGAACACAGCATGTCCCCCCGTAGATCGCCTGTCATCTGGACACCCAGCCCAATTAGCATCTGAGAATGCAGAAAGAACTCCGGAGGAACTGGGGCGCAGGTGAAGACCGAAGGAGACAGTGAGACGCACATATCGCAGGATGCGCTTCACAGCAGACCAGTGCACATCAGTAGGCGCATGAAGATACTGGCACACTCTGTTGACCGCAAAGGAAAGATCAGGGCGCGTGATCGTCAGATACTGCAGGCCACCAACGATACTCCTGTACTCAGTAGCATCCTCAGGAGATAGAAGAGTACCATCCGCAGCTGAAAGTTTATCAGTGGAGGACATGGGCGTGGGCGAAGTCTTGCCCTTGAGCATACCAGCACGACGCAAGAGATCAAGAGAGTACTTCTTCTGAGTGAGAGCCAAACTGCCACGAGACTGATGAGCGACTTCAATACCGAAGAAGAAATGAAGTTGTCCCAAATCCTTAACTGCAAAATCACGACCAAGCGCGGTCACAAGAGCATCAGCTGCCGTCGGAGAGGAGCTAACCAGGACAATATCATCCACGTACACAAGAAGGTACATGGTCAAACTCGGTCGCTGAAACAGAAAGAGCGAAGTATCAGCCGTCGAAGGAAGGAATCCATGAGTGCGTAGAGCTGAAGCCAGACGAGCATGCCAGACACGAGGCACCTGTTTCAGTCCATAGAGAGCCTTGGTCAGATGACAGAGATGATGAGGCTGAGTGTGATCAACAAATCCAGGAGGCTGCCTCATGTAAACTTCCTCTTCAAGCAATCCATGAAGAAAAGCGTTCTGCACATCAAGCTGGCGGAGAGACCATCCACGAGACACTGCCAGAGACAGAAGAAGTCGAATAGTGGTAGGCTTGACAACTGGGCTGAATGTATCCTCGTAATCCAGACCCTAACGCTGTTTAAAACCCTTAGCCAAAAGATGCGCTTTGTAGCGCTCGATGGAGCCATCTGCATGTTTCTTCACCTTGAAAACCCACTTCAAATCGATGATGTTGACACGAGGTGGAGGGGGAACAAGTGTCCAGGTCTTATTCTGCAAAAGAGCATGATATTCTTGTTCCATAGCAGCCCTCCAGTGTGGGATACTCATAGCGGCTTGATAGCTGCGTGGTTCAGCGGTTGGATTAGCCACAGCATGAGCCAGGCAAGCAGCCAGATATGTGGCCGTGCCATCAGTGCTTTCCTTGGGATGAACAATGCCACTGCGATTGCGTGTATGTGGACGTCGCGGAGCAGCAAACACCGGGGCAGGCGGGACATCTGGAGCAGGCGAGACCGAACCAGGGGACGCCGCCGCGGGCGAGGCCGGCCCAGAGGACGCCGACCAAGATGGACCGGGTGATGGCAGGCCAGGCGATGTTGGCCCGGGCGGCGTGGGAGTCGCTGCAGGCCCAGGCGAAGGAGGCGGCAGCGATGCCTGCGCAGATGGCGGGGGTGACGATGGAGGAGAAGCCAGGCGAGGAGACGGCGACGAGGGCCGCTCTGGTGCGGGCTCTGACCCAGCCACCACAGTGTCCGACGCAGGCTCCGACCCCGTCGGAGGGGTAGACAGGGCACCCGAGACGGAGTCAAGGACGGGAGGCGGTGCAGACGTATGCACCGACCGATCGTCGTGCGCCACGGGCGGCGTAGGGGGTCCGTCAGGTAGAAGTTCAAGGCGAGCTCCACGTCCAGTTCCTGCACCATGATTAGGTAACAACACAGGCGAATATGCAACATCTTCAAATTGGCCAGGCATGAGAGGAGATGAATGCAAAGATGGTGCTGTGATAGATGACTGAGGCATGGCAGAAAATGGGAAGACGTTCTCATCGAAAACAACATCCCGAGATATGTAGACTCGATTTGTTGGGACATGGAGACATTTGTAGCCTTTGTGGAGAGAACTATACCCTAAGAACACACACTTCTTGGAGCGAAACTCAAGTTTGCGATCATTATAAGGACGAAGATGAGGCCAGCAGGCACACCCAAACACCTTGAAAAAGGTATAGTCAGGAATTTCACCTAAGAGAAGCTCAACACGAGTTTTCATATTAAGAACATGCGTAGGTAATCTGTTAATAATAAAACACGCGGTGGCAAAAGCATCACTCCAAAAGCGAAAAGGTACAGAAGCATGAGCAAGAAGTGTGAGGCCGGTTTCAATGATATGGCGATGTTTGCGCTCAACAGCGCCATTCTGCTGATGTGTATGTGGGCATGACAAACGATGAGAGATCCCAAGCTTATTAAAGAAGGTGTTGAGGTTGCGATATTCGCCCCCCCAATCTGACTGAACATGGATAATTTTATGCTTGAGTAAACGTTCAACATGCAATTGAAACTGAATGAATATATCAAACACATCAGATTTGCGCTTAAGAAGATAAAGCCATGTGAAACGACTATAGGCATCAACAACACTGACATAGTAGTTGTGACCACTAATAGATGTTTGTGCAGGACCCCACACATCAGAAAACACAATTTCAAGAGGACTCTTTACTTCTCTAGTAGATGAAACAAAAGGTAGTTGATGACTTTTGCCTTGTTGACAGGCATCACACACAGACATCTCTTTATTGCTAGACTCTAAAGGCAGCTCATGGCGGTGGAGTATGTGGCGAACGATGGATGTGGCGGGATGACCAAAGCGAGAGTGCCACTGGGAAGGCGACACACGAACACCGGTGAAGACGCACGGGGCGGATGGATCCTCCAAACGGTACAAGCCTTGGCTCAAGCGGCCACTAAGCAGAACGTCCCGGGTTGCTCGGTCCTTAACAAAAAGATTAAACGGGTGAAATTCACATAGAACATGATTATCAAGGGTGAGCTTAGGGACAGATAAAAGATTACGAGTCACCGAGGGAACCCGCAAAACATTACGAAGATGAAGCTGCCTAGAAGGATGACTAGTTAAAAGAGATACTTGGCCAATGTGAGAGATGGGCATACCTACACCATTGGCGGTGTGAACCTGATCGTGCCCATACTAGGGCTGGTAGGTGGAGAGTTTATTGAGCTCGTTCGTCATGTGATCCGTGGCGCTGGTGTCCATGTACCAGGCTGGATCAACAGGATAGGACGGTGTGAAACCCTGGTCGACGCGCGGGTCCTTGCCCTTGGCGGCAATGTGGGCAGCCGGGGCGGTAGCGAGGTGGGCAGCCGGAGCGGCGGCGGGGGGCCCAAAGTCTGCCATGGCAAACTGGCGCTCATTGCCCTTGCCGTCGTTGCCGATGCCAAGGAAGCTTCTCTGAAAGCGACATTGACACTTAGAGGCGACATGGCGTTCACGCCCACATAGCTGGCACACCACCCGAGAGTTTGCACCCCCACTCACGGTTAATGCAGGGGTGGGGCGGCCTTGCCCGAGGACGGGGCGGGGGAGCGCTGGCCGCGAGAGGCCTAGAAGGCCGCCGGCTGCGCGGTGATGGTGGCGGAGGTGCGACGAGCCTCAACACGTTGCTTGGTGAAGAGGAGGCATGAGTAGAGCTCGTGCGGGGGCATCGCTGGCTTGGCGTTGTGAACAGCCTCGGTGAGATTGTCGTAGTCGGCGTCGAGACCTTTGATGACAAAGCCAGCGAACTCCTCGTCACTGAGCGGCCGATCGATGGAGGTGAGAGTGTCTGCTAACACCTTCATCTTGTTGAAGTAGGTCGTGGAGGAGTAGTCCAGCTTCTTGATGTCGGCGAGCTCGCTGCGAAGGGCCACCGAGCGGGAGGTAGAGACCTGGCCAAAGGCATGCTCCAGTGTCGTCCAAGCGTCCATAGAGGTGGCGGCGAAGAGGCAGAGGCCGGCGAACCCGTCGCCGAGGGAACCCTGGATGGCAGAAAGAATCGCCTGATCCTGCTGCACCCACATACGGTGTTCCGGGTTGATGGTCGGACCGTGGACGGTAGGGATGACCTGCGGAGGACACGGTAGAGAACCATCGACAAACCCTAGCAGAGACCGGCTGCGGAGCAGCGGTAAGACCTGCGCGCCAGAACAAGTAGTTGTCTAGCGTGAGGCGGATGGCTATCAAATTGTCGAAGTGGAACGGCCCGGTGGGCGTAATGACGCCAGCAGCAGGGGCGATGGGCGGCGGAACCGCGACAGGAACCACGACAGCGACCGACGCCGCGGGTGACGACGAGGCCGCGGGTGGCACCGCGGAAAGTACCTCCCCCAAGGCCGCCGGGATGATGGCGAGTGTCGGGGAGGAGCCGGTGGAGCCCGCGGGTGGCGCGGAAACACCCGTCCACGCGGCACCGGAGGTTGCGGGCGGCGGCGGCGGGATCGGCGCCGAAAACTTGGAGCCAACAGCAGTGGCGCCGAAGAACAGGGGCACCGACGGAGCCAGGGGATGGGGTGGTAGGTTCAGGAGGGCGGCAAGCGACGCGGGGATCGACCCGGAGCTGGCGGCGCCCGAGGCGGAAGCAGTCATGGCACCGGCGGCGCGGCCCTAGGGTTTAGGTATTCGGCGGCGGTGGCGGTGGGGTGGGGTGGAGGACCTAGGTTAGACTCGATACCATGTAAAACAAAGGTTTTGGGGGGGAACTGGCTCAACCCTCTATGGGGTGGCCTATCACACATATATATATAATGGTATGGATTACACAGCAAGACTATAATATGAGGCCTAACAATCAATGAAAAAAATAGCGTGCTACAAAATATAGCGAGCCCCTTCTCAAAATGCTACACAAGTTATAGCGCGCTAATAGCATGCTATATTTCAAAATAGCGTTTGCACAAAATGCTAAATATATCCACAAATAAAGTATTTCAGTACCTTAAGACACCATCGTAGATAGACATAATCTAGCCAAATAGGAAGCACAAATTTTAAACTGAATGTCAAACTATAGTCAATCTATTTAACATATATTAAGTCTGAACACCGAGCACCTAGCCTACATCTACCGTGCAATAACCACAAAATAAACCTGTCCTTCCCTATTTTCTGATATTTTTCATCATTTGAACGCTATAACGCTACACGCTACAACGTTATAACGCCCTGTAGCGCGCTAATTATGTGAATAGCGCCATAGCGGCTGAATTTGCCAAAATATAGCGTTTCCTTCTGAATACGCTATAACGGCGCTATAGCGTCGTTATAGCGCGCTATTTTTTTCGTTGCTAACAATGCACACAAAACAAATTGATCCAAGAATAAAAAATCTATTACACCAATGACTCTTATGACAGAAAACATTGTGGCAGAAAGAACCGAACCTGGGACATTGAATCAGGTCCATCTACAATCACATAATTCTTTTGATTCTCTATATACATAAATATTTCTACACAAAACCTATCATTAATAAGTGGAGGATTGTACTGTATATCGAACTATCTATCCGAGGAATAAAGAAGAAGAAAATCATTATTAAGAAGCATTGTATATCTCCCTACCTATGCACACACAATAAACTGATCGAAGAGAAAAAAACTATGACACTAATGAGGCTTGTATATAGTAATTGTTGCGGCAGAAAGAACCGAACCTTGGACATTGAATGAGATCTAACTACAATCTCGAAATACTATGCATATCTATCCGTTTTAAATGCTAGAAATTACTTGTTCCTCGCCACGCAATCTATATAATCCTACTATCTGGATGCCGCTGAGCAGAACAACACAATCAACTTAATTACAAGTTTTTACTTTCATAGCAATGGAACACTTCTGTTTCACTCTCTGGCTTGGCCATGGCCTTGCAGCTGACCACCCCATGCAACGCTGCGCAAGCTCAGCCGCAGCCGATCTTCGACATAGATGGCCATGAGCTAACAGGCCACAACACGTACAACATCATGCCGGTGGGCCGCAATTTGAGCGACCAATGCATCTATGTTAGCTCATTACGGGACCCCAGATGTCGTATGCGTGCGATTCTGACACCGTGCAAGCAGTTTGGCGGGAATCCGGACGGGTATGTTTCGATCAAGCTGACGGAGGCGACCTCCGGCTCCGGCAAGGAGGCGTCACCCCGCCTCTCGACCGACGTCGTGATCGAGTTTCGCGGCATAATCACCTGGTGCATGCATCATCTCCAGTGGTACGTCCATGGAGGGATCACGAACCAGACGCACGTGACCGTCGGCCGCCCCGGAGGGGTGGAGGAGTGCCAAGCGCCGGCAGGCACATGCAAGAAGAGTTTCTTGTTTCGCGTCGAGAAGCACGGCACCGGGTACAAGCTGACGTCGTGCTTCCATGCGCCGTGCCGCGATCTGGTGTTGTTCGACTACAATGGACACAGGTGGCTGACCGTAGAGAAAGATGGGCGTGAGCCTCTAGTGGTTGTGTTCAAGAAGTTCCATCTCGGCAGCTTGCCTCCTGCAAATCCTCCCCAACTAGGCTAGTGCCGATGCTACTATGTATGTGTACTTGCTTAACCGTTTGATGCAAGGAATAAATTTCTAGTAGAAGCATGAAACAGTCCTATTTTGCTGGTCGTCCGGTATTGCTTTCTTTTATAGGGTCCTTCTAGTGCACCATGTATCAAAGTGTTTTGAGACCTTGATCGGAACATCATGTGCTCACGAGCCCATCATCAGCTGACCTAAAGGATAGCCAGAGAAATACACGAGCCCATCAGCAAAAGCAGAAAATTAAGCGATGTTTGCATCAGTCTATGCAGAGACCGAGGGATATACCCTTTTTTCAAAAAAAAAAAAAAATAGTGATGCCGGAGTAGGGAGATCGGCAACCATATCTTGAATATCAAGAAGTGGGGCTATCAAGAGGTTGACCGGTTGTTACAGTCATTCAGAGTATCAGGGTGCTCTCTTTTGCACTCATTCCGTGAACTTGTGAACTGCATGCATGCGAGCGAAACCATTTTTCTTATCATTTTTGCAAAATTTCAGTTGACTGATTTTGGATTGGCGTTCAGTCAAATTTTGGATTGTACGCTCGTGTTTGCAAGATTCATACATGAGCACTCGTTTTGTCAGGACCGGTTTGCCTCACTGGGTCTACCCGGACCCGTTTTTTCTTGGGAAACGTCCCAAAACGGGCGACCAGCGTGCGTGTTTGCATCGGTCACGCGCTGTCCACGTGAGTTCCACTAGCACAAATGCCCGTGTGTTGCAACGGGGCATGCATATTCTACTGCACAATACCAATTTTGTGTGACAAATCTTTAGGATACATATTCTATGGTTCGATATCAATTGTGTCTATCACATATATTTCTTACTATCACGTACATCAGGCGACAATGCCGACCTTTTTTTTTTGGAAAAGGGGGACTCCCCGGCCTCTGCATCAGAACGATGCATACGGTCACTTAGATAAATAAAATTGGTTCAACAATGTCGAAGAGTCGTAAAACAAAAGAAAGTCGAGCTCACATAGACCTCGACGCGAAAACAGAAAAAGGCCATAAAGCCACAACCGGCTGGCAGAAATAAAGATAGGAAAACTAATTGCCTATCCTATTACATGACCGCCATCCAAACCGGTTGAAGATATCCCGCGCTACCATCTCCCACCGGACAGATCCAGTAACCAAACGTTCCCTGGCCTCCGTCGGAGTGGGTAGGGACCACATACGGATCAACGCCGTAACACGGAATACAACCTGCAAAAAATGAATAGTAGTTATTCTGTTAAAAGCCAAATCATTTCTGCAGTTCCAAATTGCCCATAACAACGCACAAACTCCTACACGAATGTGTCTAGCTGTAACGGACTCTATCCCATCCAGCCACGTTCCAAATAACGACCCGACCGAACTCGGAAGAGTAATGTTAAAAGCAATTTGCACGGAGTGCCACAAAATTCTTGCCAACGGGCACTCAAAGAAGAGATGCTTGATGGTTTCATCCCGATCACAGAAACTACACCTAGTAGATCCTATCCAATTGCGCTTAACCAAGTTGTCCTTTGTTAGAATGACCTGTTTATGGACAAACCACATAAACACTTTAATTTTCAAAGGAACTTTGACTTTCCAAACATGTTTGGAGCTAGGAATGACACTCGAGTTAATAACATCGGTGTACATCGACTTAACGGTAAATTGTCCAGACCTAGTAAGTTTCCAACACAACTGATCGGGCTGTTGATGTAGCTAAACCTCCATCAGTCTACGCACCAGATGAAGCCAAGCTTCCCATCTATTACCAACAAGCACCCTCCTAAACTGAATATTAAGGGGGGTGGCCTGCATAATCGTTGCCACAAGCGCATCACGGCGATGTACAATACGATACAGAGTTGGGTACTGTAATGCCAAAGGTGTATCACCAAGCCAAGTGTCCTCCCAGAAGCGAGTATCGTTGCCATCTCCGACAATAAACTTTGTTCTATTAAAGAAGGCTGCCTTAACTCTCATAAGCCCCTTCCAAAATGGCGAATCAGTTGGTCTCACTGTCACCTGTGACAAAGTTTTGGATTGCAGATACTTGTTACGAAGAATCTGTGCCCAAGTCGCATCAGTCTCAACTGATAGCTTATATAGCCACTTACTAAGCAGGCATCTGTTCTTGACCTCAAGATTCTCGATACCCGGCCCCCCCCGATCCTTAGGACGACAAATAATATCCCACTTGGCAAGTCTATACTTTCTCTTAAGATCATCACTCTGCCAAAAAAATCTTGACCGATAGAAGTCCAGCCTTTTCCTAACCCCAACTGGAACCTCAAAGAAAGATAGGAGGAACATCGGCATACTTGTGAGCACCGGATTAATAAGAATTAACCGGCCTCCATAAGACAGAGGTTTGCCCTTCCAACAACTAAGTTTCTTTTCGAACCGATCTTCGATACATTTCCACTCTCTATTCGTGAGCTTACGATGATGAATGGGTATACCTAGGTAAGTAAAAGGTAAAGCCCCTAATTCACAACCAAACAATTGCCTATAAGCCTCTTGTTCCTCCTTGGCTCTACCAAAGCAGAACAACTCGCTTTTATGAAAGTTAATCTTTAAACCGGACAATTGTTCAAATAAACACAACACCAGCTTCATGTTTCTCGCTTTTGCCAAGTCATGCTCCAAGTCAATGCCGACCTATTTTACTGTTGAATTACTCCTTCCTCCATCCTACATATATGTCTCTGTGTTCTGCATCATCTTAGAACGACTCTCGTTTTCTACTGCGCGATCTTTCGATGACTCTCTAAAGAAGTTCATGTTACCTGGAGTTGCTCGTCTTGATTCGATATTGAATGATGGAGGTTGTCTCATGTTGTAAGAAATGTTAAAATTTCCATTATTTTAGTTTTGTTTTTGTCCGGGGGTGGTTGGTAAATGTGTACCATGTAGCAATCTTGAAAAACCGTCTGAGTATTGTAGGAGTTCCAAGGCACATCTATAATAGCTTTATGAGATAGTTTAAGCCACTATTGAATACAAAATAAAATTTGACAATCACTTTAATGGAAAATTTGACAAAAATGCACTGGCCCTTTAGAAATGTAAATATTCCCTCATACCATTTTTTGTGGGTCAAATATTCCCCCATACCTGGTGTAGAGTATGCAAAGTTCATACATTAAAAAAATAGGTTTCTACGTAAATTATTAAATATATAACCGAAACATTCATGTAATGAAATGCATGAAAAAATTTATACAATAGAGCGGGGGTGATCGATTGTCTCTTCAACTAAGGGAAAATGAGATAGCAAAGAGATAGATTCCCAAACTATGATTTTAGGCATAGAATGCTATTACTGTTCATCAGATAAAACAAAATTTCATATGATAATATAAAATCACAATAAGTAGCAAAATCTGTAAGTAAGAAGTGTTCTGATATTGTACAGATTTTTAATAATTGAAAATCATTCAGCAACAAACTTGTGTGCCTAAAACTCCATGCTTGTTCATTTTATAAGCTCTACGATTCAATTGCTCCTCATAGGCATGCGGCCCCAGCCTGAACTCTTTTGGCATGTGTGTATGTGCGCAGGCGATGCGTGTTTCTCGTCCTTCAATCTGAATCCATATTTGATCTTCTGATTGCTACTTGCTGATTCTAGTACAACTCATATGTATATAAATTGGTGGGATTTGATGTAAAAAAGTGATGTGGGACTAATTAATTTAGAAACGTGCATGTTTTTTAACATAATTGTAAGGCAGCTTAGTCAGCTTTGTCCTTCCTGCAGGAATAATTGTTTTTTGCTGCAGACCAGGCCCAACATCGGTCCATGTGCGGGATAGAGGGTCCATAAGTTTGTTTGCATTATGTATATACTAACTCTATTTTCCACCACTATTGCTTGATTGGTTGCGGTCACTATGAAAAAGTGGGAAGTCGGAAGTTCGACTCCCACCCTGCACCTTTTCTTTTTTCTATTTCGTACGCGCTCTATGCTCGAACAGCAGACGAAATCCGGTGCAGACAACGGACGAAAAATTAGCTGACTTACGAAAGGACCCGATGACGAAAAAAAAAGTGAAGAAACAATCCTTCCTTTAATATTAGATAGAGATAAGACACACCTGAAGCGGTTGCGCACTTCCCCTTCTTATCTCTTCCACTGGTTTAGATGTTTCTTGTTCGTTCCCCGTCTCTGAAGCCAGCGACGGCCATCCCCGCCTCTCCTCGGATCCATCGTCCTACTACACCAGCTAGCTTCCCCGCCACAATAATCTCTCCTCCTCCATGAGATCGTCCATTCTCCATGCCCTCCTTCCTACACAGCAGCCTCTCCTTGGTTTGCGCACTCGGTGCTGCGTGCAGTCACCGTTTGCTGCAAATAGCGAGCTGGGGTGCAAATAGCGAGCTGGGGGCGACACTAGGGTTGCGACTGGTGTCCGAGTTGATACAACCGTAGTTGCATAACGGCGCTGCTATGACCTCGACATCATGTTGCTACAACTGGTGAACGGCCGTACTAGAACCGGCGCATGGCAATGCTGCTGCACGCCCACTGCCTGCTAGTGTTGGAGACGACACGCACACCCAACACCTGATGTTGAAGACGACACACACACAACACCCCCGTGTGCTGGGACCAGCAACTCGGTGCTTGAGATGGCGTCGACAGTGCTGCAACTGGCAACCGCCGAGGCTGGTCCCGACATGGGATGTTGCAACCACGACCTCAGAAAGCTAGAACTAACAATAACCTATGTTGGAACCTTAACCAGTGATTGCTGGAACCAGTGTCAGGGTTTTCTCGAACCAGAGAGCACTTTGGGTTGCAACCAGCAAGCCAGTGAACTGGAACCAAAATGGCGGCGAGCTGCAATTGGCGGGCGCTGATTTTGGAACCATCTCCGCGGTGAGCTACAAACTACGGGCACTGATGCTAGAATCATCTATCGGCGGTGCTGCGATCCCAGGTGACCACACCACAACCTAGAAGACTGTGATACAAGCCAACCTTGATTGTGGAGTTGCAACCGACAACACCAAAGGCTGCAAGCAGCAGACGAGATGTTGCGACCGGTATTATTGCACCCGCAGATGTTGTGTTGCGACGGAGCTGCGAGTCGTGGGATGCACACAAGGGGTGGCGGACGCGCGGAATTGTGTTGTAGCAGGCTGCAACTCGCTCAAGTCAATGCTCCATCCTCTCTCTCTGTTTCGTATCTGTTTCTTGGGACGAAGCTATGGGAAAGCGATGATGTGCGAGATTGCGATCGAACAGTTAAGGAGGGTTGCATCAAACGGTCGTGTGGCGACCACCGAAAATTTGGGCCGACCGAATTGCGCCTAGCGTCCGCCTTCTCTCTTTCTTTTGATTCGTTTCCTCTATATGTTGCATGTTTCTGTTGTAGGCGACGCGGACGACAACGGTGGACAACGCCCAGGTGTCGAGCCCCTAATCCATGTTCATTTCGATGTCCCTGGTGGTGGGGAGCTCCTCTGCCAGCACCCCACTAGTTATTCTTTTCCCTCGACCTGTGATGTGTTCGACGACGCTGTTGAAGAAGGACCTGACCATTGGCTGCGGTGCTTCCCCACCCCATAAGACCGGCCATCAGGGACCCTCGCCTTCCACCACGGGGAGATCACCATTTCAGTTTGGATCATAGGAAGAAGGGGAGGTGAGGAAAACGCTGGAGGTAGCGCTCAGGCGAAGGAGATCACAATTCGCTCGGTATGCTTTACCCTGTTGCCTCTCGTGCTCCGGTTGGTGTCTTTTCTCCCCTACGTCTGTAGACATGGATCTCACACCCGGGGAAAGGATGGGGATCGAGGTAGAATAGCCCCAGCGAGCGATCGACAAAATGTGGCGGTGGTTTTCCACGGGCCGATTGGCCTTGTGGACTATGCACCCTTCTTTTTAGCGGGGATCCCCCCGGGATCACGGGCTACCAAATGAGCCCTAAGAGAGTCTTTTTTCCCTTTCCTTCTGCCATCTATGCCTTCCTCATCGGCTATTTCATTGGTTGATTTGCTCTCTTGGCCCCACTCGATGTTGTTGCCGCCATCAACAGCAACAACATGGATCCTCTCGCGAGGCAGCTCCTGGAGCACCGGGGCTGGGGTTCTCTCTAGAAGAAGAACATGCTGCTGACCAAGATATTGAACGAGGATGAGAAGGACGACAAAGATGGGGGAAGAAAAGACGGTTACCACCACGGGAGAAGATGACTATGACAAACCCAAGTGATGTGCATGAGAATCCTAAGGTATATGTTAGTTTGTACCATATAATTGTCTGGATCATTACTCTCTATGTTTACATCATCGAGCTACATTGCAGTTGAAGTGCAGAATAAATCTATACATGTGAAATTTGATATGCATTGTATTCATAGGTGTAAGCGAAAAAAAAAGCCTATGGCAATGCAAGGGCGGGCGTTCTACTAGTATCAATTAATGAGGTCCACCTACAGTCACATAATTCCTTAGATTTTTGATATATAAAATTCTTTATTGATAATACTATCATTAATATATGCATGATTCTATATCCAGCTATCTATCTATCTGTGGAATAAAGACACAAGATTTCATTAATAAATGGAGCATTGTATATCTCCCTACCTCTGCACACAGAATAAATTGATAAAAAAAATCTATGGCACAAATGATGCTTATCTACAGAAAATGGTGTCGCGGAAAGAACCAAACATGTGACATTAAATGAGGTCGGGAGCATTGTATATCTCCCTACCAATGCACACAAAATGATGCTTATCCAATTTCTTTAAAGTTTTGGTACACATAATTCTTTGATAAAAATTAACATTAATAATTGGATATTGCATATCTAACTATCTATATGCTATCTATATGCAGAATAAAGAAAAAGATTTCATTAATAAATGGAGCATTGTATATCTCCCTACCAATGCACACAAAATAAATTGATTGAAGAAAAAAAATCTATGTCACGAATGAGTCTTATCTACGGAAAATATTGTGGCAGAAAGATACGAACCTAGGACATTGAATTAGGTCCACTTATAATCATTAATAAATGGAGGATTGTATATCCAAGAATATATATGCGGAATAAAGAAAAAAGATTTCATTGATAAATTGAACACTGTATATCTCCCTACCATGCACACACAATAAATTCACCGAAGAAAACAAAATCTATGACACTAATGAGGCTTATCTATAGAAATTATTGCGGCAGAAAGAACCAAACCTAGGACGTTGAATGAGGTCCACTTACAATCTTGAACTAATATGCATATCTTTTCTACTTAAATGCTAGCAATTAATTGTTGCTCACCGCACCATCTATATAATCCTACTATCTGGATGCCCCAAGCAACAACATCAACTTATTGT
The DNA here is from genome assembly GCF_018294505.1 of Triticum aestivum. Lineage (NCBI taxonomy): Eukaryota > Viridiplantae > Streptophyta > Magnoliopsida > Poales > Poaceae > Triticum > Triticum aestivum. The sequence goes on from NC_057802.1 coordinate 599,350,016, forward strand.
AAGTTAATACTTTCATAGACATGGAGCGCTTTTGTTTCTTGGTCATCCTCGCACTCTCTGGCTTGGCCATGGCCTTGCAGCTAACCACCCTGTGCTACGCTGCGCAAGCTCAGCCACAACCGATCTACGACATAGATGGCGACGAGCTAACAGGTAACAATACGTACACCATCATGGCAGCGGATCGCAATCTGAGCAACCATTGTGTTTCCGTTGGTTCATTTCGGAGGGAGGAATGTCATAAGCATGCGACCCTAACACCGTGCAAGCAATTTGGCGAGACGCGAGGCGTGCATGTGTCGATCAAGCCGGCGGAGGCGAGCGATGGCTCTGGCAAGGAAGCGTCAATCCGCCTCTCGACCGACGTCGTGGTCGAATTTAAAGGCGTGGTCACCTGGTGCAAGCATCATCTCCAGTGGTACGTCCATGGAGAGATCACGAACCAGACGCATGTGACTGCCAGCTGCTTCAGAGGGATGAAGGGATGTCAACCGTTCGGCAGGCACATGCAAGGAACAGAGTTTCCTGTTCCGCATCGAGAGGCACGAGAATGTATACAAGCTAACGTCGTGCTTCCATGCGCCGTGTCGCGATCTCGTGTTGTTCGAATACGCCGGCCAAAGGTGGCTGACCGTAGAGAAAGATGGGCGTGAGCCTCTGGTGGTCGTGTTCAAGAAGTTCCCTCTCGCCAGCTTGCCACCTGCGAGTGCTCCCCAACTAGGCTAGTGTGTATGCTACTATGTATGTGTACTTGCTTAACCGTTCGATGCGAGGAATAAATTTCAAGTAGAAGCATGAAACTGTCCTATTTTTGCTGGTCGTCCATGGTATTGCTTTCTCTTATTAGGTCGTCATTGTTAGGGTCCCAACTCCCAACTGCTAACCGATTAATCGCGCTGAATTATAGTGTTTGAGTAGCTAATTTGAGGTACAAATTGCAGCAAGCCTTCTGAAACAATTAAAGAATGAGAGAAATCAAGAAATAGTTCATGCTGTGAAGCCTGATATATTAGAAGGGATAGCTGTTTGGGTAAGAGGATGGAAGGAGGAAACCAGTAGGAGAAGACGAAGCCTCCGTTGCCGTTTGGATGATCCAGGCCCGGTTACGTACAGGCCCTGACATGCCCCTAAAGCTCCCGCCGTCGCGCTGCAGATGGCATTCCATCGGCACCGCCGCCCCCTGTCCAAGCTGCTCCTCCTCCTCACCTCGCAGCAGGCATCAAAGCCACGCCGGAGCCGGCTCGCGAGGACCCAGATCTGGGCAGGGTGCGCGCCGCCGGCCACCGCCTCCTGGTCGCCGGGCCGCCGCCGTCCCTGCCCCAGGAAGGAGAGCCGCGCACGGGTACAGAAGGTCCCACCGCCGTCGACAATACCCGGGCCAGATCCTGGGGCGCCCTCCAGCAGCGGTGGCGGGGGGGGGGGGGGTGGATTGGGAGGAGGAGGGGGGCCGAAGGGAGGAAGTACGTGCGCCACCCCGGCCGCCTCACGGGGAGGTGGTGCTAGGACGGGGTCGGGATGCGTTGTGTGTAGAGGACGCTAGATGAGAGGCAAGATGTAGGCTTTCGTGTGTAGGCTCCATGGCACCTGGCGTGTGTAGCTAGAGGAGTTAGTGTGTGTGTGTGTGCAGTTAGTGTGTGCGAGCTATAGAGTGCCAAGAGATGGCGACTGGCCGTGACGGCGGCCAGGAGCTAGAGATGCAGCTGGTGTGTTGCCGAGACGAGTTTGAGCTCGAAGGATAAGAATCGCCATTCGTGCGGCAAGGGGCCGTTTATGCGGTGAGGCGTTTGTCGCCCGAATAATTTGTGTCCTGTTTTTTCCGAGAATACGAGTTCAGGACTCCTCTCCTTCCTTTCTCTAGCTTCCCTTCCCCACAATTGTGAATCCACTCCAATCGAATATTGAATAATCAAATTCTTCAATTCAAATTCAACATTTTTGAGATCCTTCAAAATGTAGATTAATCAGACGAGTACAAAGAGAGAGTCCCATTCTACATGTTAATACCGTCAACAATGAAACTTCTAGTAAAACGAAAATCCGTCGACTTTATAAGTCGTGAGGGTTCGTGAGGGTTCAAGTCCCTCTATCACCAAATCCACTTTTATTCCCTAACTATATTATTTATCCATTTCCATTGTGGATCACATTTATCTACCGTTAAGTTTGATGACTTCTCACTCTGATGGCTTCATAACATACTTAGCAAACCTAGTAAGGGATTTTGTACCTTAATCTAGTCAAAGGTGCACATCCATCCGATCCCTAATCTAGCTCTCTGTCCGTCAGAAACCCATTGTCAAAGAAAAGGGTTGATTATTCGGTTAAGTGATGGTGGGGGAGAAAGAGGAGTGGGTATGTATATTTCTAGTGCCAGTTGACTAGCTTGATAGAAAGAGGAATACTAGCTTGCTAAGGTAGTTAGTACATATGTATGTACCTGCCTAACTCATCGATCCATGTGACCAACAATAAATTTCAAGTAAAAGCGTGAGCTATTGTTAATCTGGTCAAGAGTTGCACGCCTCTTATACTTGCTTATCTACTCGTATAGTTTTTCTTTGATAAGATATATATCCATTAACCAACATGTGCAGCAAAGTCGCTAGCAACCAAACATGAAACAAAACCTGGGATATGCTCCATCGAAAAAGTGGTGGGCATAGAAGCACGATAACCATGCTGCACTAAAGAGTCAGCTACTGAATTACATGCACGGCGGCAAACACAAATTCAAACGAATCAAAATGGATGATGCAATTGCTTCGGGCTTCCCGGAACAGAACTCTCAGCTCTTGTTTGCCAGAATCTTCTGAGTTGAGGGGCTTGCACCAGAGATATGGAATCTGACTCCAGAATGATTTCGTGGACACCACAGCTAGCCGCTAGCCACACCCTCAATCGCCGCAAGACAAGCCATGTCCTCAGCCTGCAATACACTCTTAACATGCGCCGTCTTACCTGCCCCCGCTGCACAAAACTCGCCGGTGTGCGGTCACAGAATATAACCAAAGCCCCGTCAGCGGAATCTGGTTTGAAGGCCGCATCAAAATTTACCTTAATGAAATCCGGCTTTGGTTTCTCCCATCTTGGCCCAGGACTAACACATTCGGTGAGAGTCCCGAAAGATGCAGGGATGGATGTAACAGTGGCAGAAAAACAATAGAGAAAACAGAGTGTGAAATAGCAGCAGAAAATATATAATCCAAGTCTTTAATTTGTTGGTAGTGATCAATCATTGTGCGGCCAAGACAGAATAATTAACTAGGAGTCTCCATGGCATCCATTATTACTACTGTGGGTTAGAAGGGTCAAGGACATGACCGGCAAAGACCACGGCCCCGGATACCTCCTCGACGATATAAAACGCGAACGGGTGGTCGGCGACGAACTCCATCGGCTTCCTCGCACACTGCTTCACGCGTCCACTCGCGGCGGTGCAGGCCGCCGCCTCGGTGCCCTCCTCATTCACCTCGACCACCGCCTTGTGAAACACGTCGTCCAGGCGTACGTCGCAAACGCGCTTCTCCACCAGACCGGACAGGTCGGCCTCCTCGGTGAACGCCTCCCGGAGGCCCAAGCCTTTTGAGGACTTTGGCAAGGCTGCAAAAGAATGACAGCTTGAACTTGAGCAGAAGAAGCTTCCGGGCTTCACTCCGGTCATTTGGGATGTAGTCGAGCAGGGACTCGTCTGCTGCCGGCAGAGCGTCTACCATTGCGCGCAGCCCGTCGCGCTCGTATGGTAGAAACACACACATTGAGTACTGCATGCCGCCGCTCTCATCGCCTTCGTACGGGAGCTTGAGCACCTGGAAGTCATCTTCTTGGGAGAGGAAGAGCTTTTGCGTTTTCCGGACTCGAGGGTCATGAATGGAACTTCGACGGGGTCGGCTCCGTCGAGGCGATGGAACTCGTGGTCCTCCGTCAGGTCCTTGGGGAACTGGGTCTCCCACACGCCCTTGAAGTAGATGGCGTTGGTGAGCACGAACCTCGAGAGGTCGGTGAATGACCCCTCTGGCAGGATCTCCGAGATGAGATTATTCGTTGCGGCCGCCGCCCAATCGTTGATCTCCTCCCTGATCTTCTCCGTATCACCATGCAAGAACCCACGCAAACCTTGTATAACAGTTTGACAAGTCTATGACATACCAATGTCAACCCGTGATCGAACGGCAGTGAAGAAGGAAAATATTAAGTGGTATCTCTGCTGACCTCGGCGATGTCGACGGCGCGTATCTCAGCGTTGTAAGACTCGGCGGCGGAGTGGAGGTAGGCCGGCGTCAGCTCCATGTGTTTCTGGTGGAACAAGCCATAGGCGTAGGTTATGAGCGGCCCGCCGGAGCCGGACGGGTCGGCGACGAGGCCGCGCACGAATCTGGCCACCTCGTCGGCCGAGGCGGCGCCGAGCAAGGCGAGGAGCTCGTCTAGGGTTTTGCCGCGTGCTCCCCCGGCTACCAAGCCGAGCGTGGTGTAGAGAGACAGCGGCGAGAAGGCGATGTTGCTGTCCCTGGTGTCGTCGCCCTCGGCGAGCTTCTTGGCCAGGCGGAGTGCAAACGCCGTCAGGCCGCCGGAGTCCATGGCGGGTGGCGGCGACGACCCACGTGCCTTCTTGCTTGGCCTCTCCGTCTCCTCGTCTCCCATGGCGTCCTAGCTTGCCGGCCGATACGATTGACGATGTTTCCAAGTGTTTGCGTAAATTACTTGTATATATAAATAATGTCGACAAACCCTAATCTGAAGATGTTTTGGCAGCAGCCTACCGTCCGATTGTGATTGTCAAACAATGGGATAGGACCCACCGTTGGATCCAATCTTATCAATCGGATCACATCATCAGACTCGATAATCACCATCTGAGTAAGTCGACAGCAGCTAGATCGGTTCAGAGTCTTCAGACTTGGGAGTTTCAGAAAAGAAAAGGTTCAGGCTTTGGAATGCAGAGCACCTGGCCGAACACAATCAACCAACCGCAGATGCAACTATTTTGGATTATACCAGGTGAGTACATCAGAAAACGTGCAACGCTTATACAGGCAGCACATGGATGCTAAGTCACAGTGTCAAACAGATCTATATATCTACCGATCAAACATTCTACATTGAAATGGCATGACAATTTCGGCCCCTAATAAGACCCTAACCCAGCACTATGCATGAGCTCGATGGTTCGTGCGTATGTTATCTACCAGAACCAGATTACCTCCCAAAGTATATACAGTATGTTGTATACGTCACTCACTGTGTAGCTTACCAAGTTCAGGTCCCCTTTGTCTGTCAGTAACTGCTAGCATCATATTCATACCTTCTAAATAGTGCACGTGGCCAGGCGAGTACGTCCTGGTAGGCGGTAGAGATGAAGGCGTACGCGACGATGAGGACCAAGATGTCGTCCAGTAAGCCACGGTACCCCAGGAAAGCTGGAAACAAAACAAACATCACCATAGAGAAACGCTCTTGGAATTCATGGAGATTGTTTGTCGGAAGGAGATGGCTAAATCAACTGGCCGCCTTACCTTCGAGAATAATGTCCATAGGGCTCACGAGGTACAACAGAGCCAGGGTTGCCTGCAAGCCATCCATCAACGTCGGTTCAGAACTTCAGAATGATGTTATTGGCTAGACTGAAACATTACTAACTGTTAAATCAGTGGCCGAAACTAAACAAGTAGAAGGTTCATACTGAAGTAACCGGAGCACACAGTATAGCTATACTATCTAATCTGGGCATCTAGCTGATAAAACCAACATGCTACACTGTCCTAAGCAGAACACCACCGAGAAAATCCGGCAATGGTTGTTTGTATGATTCTTCAACACTTCATAATCGTTCATCTCGTCTTCAAGACAGTCTAAACCTTCACAACAACATGCTATTCTATATTCATTTTCAAAAGCTTTGCATGGAGGGTTTTCGATTGTCTATGCTATTACCGGGTTGGGGGTCATGTAGTTGCAGTCGAATTAAATGCTTACAGAGGGAGTCCTGGATTAGGCGGGTCCTCGGGTGCCCGGCCTGTTTAATATGGGTTGGACTGATGGGCCGTGAAGATAGAAGCCGAAGATTATCTCCCGTGTCCGGTTAGGACTCCTATATACGTGGACGGCAAGTTTTGGTGTCCGGATGTATTTTCCTTCCTCTGCAAACCGACTTTGCACAACCCTAGGTCTCTCCGGCGTGTATATAAACCGGAGGGTTTAGTCCGTAGAGTTCATGAGAATTCTCATAGGCTATCCAGCTAGGGTTTAGCTATTACGATCTCGAGGTAGATCAACTCTTGTAACCCCTATACTCATTGAATACAATCAAGCAGGACGTAGGGTTTTACCTCCTTTAAGAGGGCCCGAACCTGGGTAAACATTGTGTCCCCACCGTCCGTTGTTACCATTGATCCTCAAACGCACAGTTCGGGACCCCTACCCGAGATCTGCCGGTTTTGAAACCGACATTGGTGCTTTCATTGAGAGTTCCACTATGTTGTCGATAGAAGGATCGATGGCTCACCTTGTCATCAACAACGATATCACTTCTGGAAGGAGCCTAACTTCGAGGCAGGTCCTCCAGCTCGGTGGTTTCATTGTGGGCACCCACACGGCCATCAAGCCGACGGCGCCCTCCGCGATCACCAGGCATTGCCTCCGCATCGATCTCAAACACTCCAAAAAGATGGATCCGGTGGACATCTCGTCCTTGAACGAACTGCTAGGTCGCATCGCCGCCCTGGGGATTTCAACGTACTATGATCGGATCGGGTTTAAACCCGACCAGAGGGAAATCAATCTCCCACCGATCACCCACCTCGTGGCGGTCGTCGAGGAACGAGACAAGAACACTTCTTCCCCTAAGTTGAAAACCAGCTATGTTCGGATCTCCGAACCCATTGAACCGGATACACTTCCTTCGGAGGAGATCCCGCGCCCCCCCAACTCAGGGTTGGACTTAGGGTCCGGGGAGCACTTAGATCTTCCCAGACCCGAACCGGTGACCTCGGAGATTTTACAGGCTCCGAACACAATTTTGGGTCGGGATTCAAGTTTTAGCCCACCCGCCCACCACAATCAATACTCTCCAAGCAATTCAGGCCCTCCAGACATATACGACCTGATGTATGTACGGTAGCAACGTCCGGAAACGGTCCATCACTTTTGGGCCAGGTTTCTTCTTGTTAAAAACAAGATTAAAGATTGCTGCGACGACAATGCGGTCTCGGTTTTTTATCACAATTGCACCGATAAGGGAATTCGGAATACCCTCGACCGCCGTCGCATACAAAATTTCATGGAGCTATCACACGTAGTATGGAAGTACTGTGCGATGGAAAGCACATGAAAGGCCCGAAAAACCCAACTGGAACCCGCCGCCTTTAAGCAGTGCACTGCCCGGGCAAAACGGGTACACCCTTACGAGGTATCCGATCATAAGCCGTCAGCAAGAGAAACAAACCCTTTGTAGGGCACAGGTCCGTTCTTGACGAATTGCTTGACAAACCTTGTCAGATACATGCAACGCTGAACACCGAACCAACTCACAGCCTTCGGGCATGTTGGGTACTCCGGCAGGTGGCTAAAAGCGGTGACACTATCCTCACCACCGCTACTCCAGAGAAGCATTCTCCGGAGGATGACGATCTTAACATCTTTACGGTCTTCGACACCTTCTGCTCAAATAATCGGCGCAAAAGGGCACACCACGACCTCACCGATACTAACTAAGTAGCCGCAATGATTCCATGGAACGACGCGGCAATAACTTTCACCGCCGCCGACGAACCAAGGACCCGATCAGTCCGAGCACCCGCTGTTGGGGAACGTAGTATTTCAAAATTTTCCTACGATCACGCAAGATCTATGTAGGAGAGCATAGCAACGAGCATGGAGAGTGTGTCCACGTACCCTCGTAGACCAAAAGCGGAGGCGTTAAGTAACGCGGTTGACGTAGTCGAACGTCTTCGCGATCCAACCGATCAAGTACCAAACGCACGGCACCTCTGCGATCTGCACACGTTCAGCTCGGTGACGTCCCTCGAACTTCTAGATCCAGCTGAGGTCGAGGGAGAGTTTCGTCAGCACGACGGCGTGTTGAAGGTGATGATGAAGTTATCGACGCAGGGCTTCGCCTAAGCACTACGACAATATGAACGAGGTGGAAATATGTGGAGGGGGGCACCACACACGGCTAAGAATCAACTTGTGTCTATGGGGTGCCCCCCTCCCCCGTATATAAAGGAGTGGAGGAGGGGGTCGGCCGGCCTCCTATGGCGCGCCCCAAGGGGGGATTCCTACTCCTACTAGGAGTAGGTTTCCCCCCTTTCCTAGTCCAACTAGGAGGGGGAAGGAAGGGGAAGAGGGGCCGACCCCCTCCCAATTCGGATCGGGCTTGGGAGGGCACCTCTTGGCCACCTCCTCTCTCTTCCACTAAAGCCCATGTATGCCCATTAAGTCCCCGGGGGGTTCCAGTAACCCCCCGATACTCCGGTAAATGCCTGAACTGATCCGAAGCCATTCCGGTGTCCAAACATAACCTTCCAATATATCAATCTTCATGTCTCGAACATTTCGAGACTCCTCGTCATGTCCATGATCACATCCGGGACTCCGAACTACCTTCGGTACATCAAAACACATAAACTCATAATACCGATCGTCACAGAACGTTAAGCGTGCGGACCCTACGGGTTCGAGAACTATGTAGACATGACCGAGACTCACTTCCGGTCAATAACCAATAGCGGAACCTGGATGCTCATATTGGTTCCTACATTTTCTACGAAGATCTTTATCGGTCAAACCGCATAACAACATACGTTGTTCCCTTTGTCATCGGTATGTTACTTGCCCGAGATTCGATCGTCAGTATCATCATACCTAGTTCAATCTCGTTACCGACAAGTCTCTTTACTCGTTCTGTAAATAACTCATTAGTCACATTGCTTGCAAGCCTTATAGTGATGTACATTACCGAGAGGGTCCAGAGATACCTCTCCGACAATCGGAGTGACAAATCCTAATCTCGATCTATGCCAACTCAACAAACACCATCGGAGACACCTGTAGATCATCTTTATAATCACCCAGTTACGTTGTGACGTTTGATAGCACACTAAGTGTTCCTCCGGTATTCAGGAGTTGCATAATCTCATAGTCATAGGAACATGTATAAGTTATGAAGAAAGTGATAGCAATAAACTAAAGGATCATAGTGCTAAGCTAACAGATGGGTCAAGTCAATCACATCATTCTCTAACTATGTGATCCCGTTCATCAAATGACAACTCTTGTCTATGGCTAGGAAACTTAACCATCTATGACGAGCTAGTCAAGTAGAGGCATACTAGTGACACTTCGTTTGTCTATGTATTCACACATGTACTAAGTTTCCGGTTAATACAATTCTAGCATGAATAATAAACATTAATCATGATATAAGGAAATATTAAATAACAATTTTATTATTGCCTCTAGGGCATATTTCCTTCACCCGCCTCCTTGGCCTTAAACCCAATTGTGGACGGCTTCTGACTTACCAAAATGCTCATGGACGGTGGTAGTGGGCTCAACCTCATCTACGAGGACACTCGACAAAATGCATATTGACATAGCACGCATCGAGCAAAGCAGTATCACCTTTCGAGGCATATCGAGCAAAGCCCGGTCAATTAACCGGGACCTCTCCACCCGGTTGTGTTAGGTCATCCCAGAGGGACACCTGGGAGCAACATCCGGGCCAAACCCACAGCTACATCCCCTCCGTCTAGACCCGATGCGTCCGTTTCCCCCCTCTAGGTGCCGGCGGCGGGGCCGTCCGTGAGGGGGGCCACACCCAGGAGACGCGTGCTGGGCGTTTGCAACCGCGACAACACTTTCAGACTACTGAGAGGCCGCGTACACAAGATTGGCGGCATGCTAGCCCCCGGAGGCCGCTGGCCACAGTCGTAGACATGCGAAGGGCAATCCGCGTAGAGGAAATTGTTCGGATACTTCTCCATCACCAACAATTATGAAAAATTACCATCATTCCTATGTGCCTATAGCACATGTGCCCATGTCGTGTAAAAAACTGATGATTTTATCGCGCTCCGAGTAATTAATAATATTCACGCCGCACCGTTACCGCAGAACTTCTACTACTGTGTCATCGCCGTCCGTGAGGGAGGCCACACCCCGAAGATGCGTGGTGCCTCTTCAGACATGCCACCACACCACCCGGCATGTATGAGGACCCGGTACGACGCACCGGTGACATTGCTACCCCCAGGGCCCCCGTCCCGCCTACCCTTGGAGCGGTTGACCACGAGATCTAGCCCTTTGACTTCCTACAGACAGGCTTTGACCAGTGGACCTCTCCATCCGGTTGTGTTAGGTCAGCCTAGAGGGACACCTGGGAGCAACATCCGGGCCAAACCCACAGCTACATCCCGTCCGTGTAGACCCGACGCGTCAGTTTCCCTCCTCCAGGTGCCGGCGGCGGCGCCTTCCGTGAGGGGGGCCACACCCCGGAGATGCATGCCGCCTCTTCAGACATGCCACCACACCACCCCGCATGTATGAGGGTTGGTGCGACGCTCCGGTGGCATTGCTACCCCATAGGGCCCCCATCCCGCCTAACCCTGGAGCGGTAGACCACGAGATCTAGCCCTTTGACTTCCCACACATGGGCTTTGACCAGTGGTCCTCTCCACCCCATTGTGTTAGGTCAGCCCAGAGGGACACCTGGGAGCAACATCTGGGCCAAACCCACAGCAACATCCCCTCCGTGTAGACCTAACGCGTCCGTTTCCCCCCTCCAGGTGTCGGCGGCGGCACCGTCCGTGAGGGGGGCCACACCCTGGAGACGCGTGTCGCCTCTTCAGACATGCCACCACACCACCCGGTTGTGGTAGGTCATCCCATATAAACACTTGGGAGCAACGTCCCGTCCGTATAGACCCGATGCGGCTGTTTCCCCCCTCCAGGTGTCGGCCGCCGCCGGCGGCGCCGTCCGTGAGGGGGGACACACCCCTCTATATAGATTCGAAAAGTATGGTATTTATGCTTATATTAACACATGCTACATGTAAGTTAATTAAATAACAACACGTAAAAGAACAAAAATTTTCTATATGAAATGCAAAAAAAAATACTATGCGGACGGCAAAGCCGTCGGCATAGCCGGGGCCAGGGGCAGATGGACGGCGCGCCCCGGATCAATGCCCTGGCATCTATGCCGTCGGCAGCCGTCGACATAGGTGGTGGTCGGTGCGCCTCGGATCGATGACGTGGCACGCGCATCTATGCCGACGGCCGCCCGTCTCTGCCGTCGGCATAGATCGGACGCCGTTAGTCGCACGTCACGAGTGGGGCCGCCGGGCCCGCATCTATGCCGACGGCTGCTGTAGGCGTAGGCTGGGGCTAGGCCGACGGCCGATGTGTGCCGACGGGGGCCGTCGGCATAGCTCGGGATAGCCCGACGGCCTCGCTACGCCGACGGCCTGGATTCGGCTGTCGACATATCCAGGAGTAGGCCGAAGGTGGCCGTCGGCATCGGCCCCTGTTCCGGTAGTGATTGTACTATTCTTTGTGGAAACTTTACTTGTGTTACTTTTATCCATTGTCAACCACTAGTAGAAAAATGGCCTTTAGTCCCGGTTCATAAGGGCCTTTAGTCCCGGTTCTGGAACCGGGACTAAAGGGTCGTTACTAAAGCCTCCCCCTTTAGTCCCGGTTCTTACACGAACCGGGACTAAAGGCCCTCCACGTGGCCGCTGCCTGGAGGTCCACCTTTAGTCCCAGTTGGTAACACCAACCGGTACTAAAGGAAATTTTATGATTTTTTTTTACTAGTGAACATGGCTGCTGATATCTTGGCTAGTAGGTCTGAGGGCTCAGAAACTACTGTTTTGGGAAACTAAGACACCAGATTTCCTGTCCGATATATTTTCAGACGATATATATAGGCTTTCGCTAAAAAGAAAAGAGAAAACAAGGGGCAGGTAGGTAGCCAAGTACATAAAATTACATTCATATTCCAATTGTCAAAAAATTAGAAATTACATGCATATTCCCGCAAAAACGATGTAGTTTCGACCTGTTTCAAACTTTGAAGATATAGTAACTGTGCAACCTTTTTTTTCCTCAGAAAGATTATATCTGTGTGTAAGCTGTTGATATTCGTGTAGGCCACTCTGCCCCTAGTTAGTTCTTGGGAGAAGTGACATCCGAGGAGACATATCGCTTTGTGTACTGGTGGCAAGCTCTTAACCCTGATTCTGACTTGTAACATGCAGACAGACCAGCCCCAGCCAATGCAAGCGCTGCGTAGGGAGCACATCTCCTGGCAGTCAATCAAAAAGAAGAAGAAACTGTTTAGCTGAGAAAACGGAGAAGAATCAATCAAGAGTTAGAAAATACAAGTAGTAGTAGGAAGCTGCAGAGTACGTACCTGCAGGCGCGGAGGATTACTTGACCGGGCTTTATGCCAGGCCTCGAAAACAAATTGTACCAGACCCCCGCCGCGCACAGACCCCCTGCTTTCACATCACAGCTTGGATCAACCACGTATGACGAACCCCGGGAAATCATTAGAGCATCTCTAAAAGTGAAAGGAAGGCTGTAAGGTACTCCCTTCGTTTTAAAATAGATGAACAAACTTTAATACAAAATTAGTATAAAGTTGGGTTATATATTTTGAAACGGAGGGAGTAGCTAGTACGTACCGGCGCGCGGCGGCGGGCTTGTGGTGCTCGACCCAATCCAGCGCCGACTCAAGCGCCGTCTTCCTCACCACCCCGTTCCTTCGGTCTTCCTCACGTTCGTTTAGTTCACAGAGGTACGCCCCGTAATCACCCAGCCCGTGCCGTTCGCTGCGCACCATCGCCGATCGATCTCTCTCTTGTTAGACTGATTGATTGATTTTCTTGGCTGACAAGAGAGAGACGTCTTGTTCGATTGATTGATTTTCTCGGCTGAAAAGAGGTGTCACTTTATTGAGGGGGTGTGGTGAGAAGAGACGTCCTACTCGTCCAACAACACCGGGAGGGAGAAACAACGCGACTGGCCGTCGGACTCGGACCGCTGTTCTTGGCTAAACATACTGCGCCGGAAACTCTGTTTGCGGTTTGCCACTCTCTTCCGTCCGTCCAGCCCAGGCCCGTACCCTTCAGTCAGCCCATGGCAAGTGAAAAAAATGCCCATTGCCGAGTCTATCCTCTCGCCGGAGGGCGCCAAAAAAACAGAGGCACGCTCCTCCTCCCCGCCGTCGACGGCGACGGCTTGGACACCCGGAGCACTAACAGGATGCACGGCGACCCTTCGCCGGAGCTCGCCGAGGCGCCGCAGCCTCGATACGGGAACGGAGCCCACGAGGTACATCTCGTCATATATCAATTTTCAGTATGTTCGATGCCGCTAGTTAATCAGTTTTGTCGTCGATTGATTTAGTTTCCGTCAATTTACTGAACGGGAGATGGAGGAGGAGGGGGCGGATGTGGCCGAACTGAAAGGGCAGTTCGTCGGAACTAGGATGGTCCTACGAGCATATGGAGCATATACTGAAACAACTCGTGCAGCTATCCAGAATCAGATAGCTAGTAATGAAGCTTTCGTGTTTGATCTTTCAGCATTTTACGGAGCGCACGAAACCACTTGACACCAATAGACTTAAAAAACAGAACAATCCCACGTCAGTTTCAGAGTTGCGATCCAAAACTGTGTTTACAATTTTTTTTTGCAAATCTTTGTTTTATAGTTGACCGGGAATACAACAAGTCTCTGAACTCATATCCAGAACACAAGCACAGAAGCTGCCATGACAATCACAATGATACCAGGATCTAAATTTCTGAATCAAGCTGTGTTTGTTTCTGTTTGGTGTTATTGCCTATTATTAGAGTAGTCAAGTAGAGCAACCTCCTGTTAACATGGTGCATCGAGTCAGCATAATTCAGACAAAATGTTCATCTTTGGCCTGTACAAAATGTCAGTACAAAACTAGAGCTCGTTTTTCAATCAGGGGAGGGTGAGGAATGAGGAAGGCTAGATAAAGAGGCCACGAATCCACGGGTATCGTGCTGACCAATAACGGGCCACAGCTGGAATCAAGACTAGGAAGGGGTGATGAGACTGCTACGGGGACTGCAGCCATGGCTGTGGGAGATCTGCAAATGGACGTCAGAGCTGCAAGATGCAGCACTGCCATGGCATTAGTATCATAGGCAGGAAAGCAGGACAGATCGTTGATGACAGTCTTACAGTTTCTGTATAAGCATCACAGTATGCTAACAATATTACATAAGCATCACAATACACAAATTATGATACATGATAATGTAGAAGTACAAGCATAGGGTGACTTATTACAACTTAAACTTATAGCTCCCTCCAGCAATAGCATAAGTTTACTGACTCTCAATCTTGTGTCTTCAGATCATGTTCACAAAACCCGAAACCATTTGCCGATTTTCCTCCATTTCATCAAAATACCGGCAGTGAATCCAACGCCGAAACCCACCCCAACAAAGAGAAACAAGATAATATCAACATGATCCCCAGATGGTGCCTCATTTGGTTTACTTGAATTGACACATGGTTTGGACAAAGGCGGTCCACAGAGCCTTGCATTCCCTTCATATGAAGTGTTATCAAATGTGAAAAACTGACGTGACTGGTATCCTTCCATCCAACTTGTTTTCGCTCAAGTTTAGAGTACCAAGAAATGTTAAATTTGTTAACTCTTGTGGAATCTCCCCAGAAAGCTCATTCCAGGACAGGTCTAGTGATTCCAACTGACTCATCTCGCCAATTTGTAATGGAATCCTCCCTTTAAATGCATTGTGTGACATGCTCAGGATATGCAGTGAAACTAGCCTTCCAATAGATTAAGGAATGTCACCATCCAGTGCATTATTTGAGAAGTCAACTATAGTTAAGGTAGACAAGATTTTCTCAAATGTCACATACTGCCCTTTGTATGTAATTGCAAGAGTATCATGGTAGTAGGAAGAACTGTGTGACATTTGACGGCCTAGGACATATCCAGTGTTATTTGACTTTGCCATCATAGATGACAAACTCTTAAACCACTGTGCATCCAAACCACCGGAGAAGTTATTTGAGGATATATCAATGATTTGTAACTTTGGGAAGTATTCCCGAATTTTTTCATCTCTGGGAGGATAAGCAAGTGAACCATAAAACTGGTTGGATCTTAATACAAGGACACGAAGATTGGAAAGCCTACGCAGCCAAGATGGGAAAGTATCAACCATCTGATTCTTTCCAATGTCAAGAACCTCCATGTCGACGCAGGTGGAAAGAGACCTAGGCAGTCTACCTTCAAACTTGTTGCCATGTAAGCCTATTGTCTGAAGATTACAATTCTCATTAACATAGTAAGGCAATGTTCCTTCAAAGTCATTCTCCCTCAAATTTAATATGGCCAAGCTTCTACCCTCAATCAGGCAGGATGGCATTAACCCATTGAAGTTGTTATGTGACAGGTCAAGGACTTCTAGCTTTCTTGCATCGCAAATAGAATATGGTATACTCCCACTTATGTTATTTTTTGACAACTTGAGATAAGCAGTTTGGCCAAGATAAGCAGTGAAGTTTGGCATAGTAGAAGAGAATGTGTTGTTTGAATAATCCAGGACTTGCCCCTGGTTTTTACAGTAGTTGGCATTTTTTGAAGCCGTTCGTTTGTCTCGATCTAACGGCGCATACATACGTAGTACTCAAAAGTACACAGATGAAAGTACTCAAAAGTACTCAAAAGTACTAATGACAAGGTGGGGACGCCTTTTAATCTAGGGGCATTTTAGTACGAAATATATGACAAGGTGGGGCCCTCTCGTCCAATGCAAAACCTCTGCCCCTCTCGTCCAATGCAAAACCGCCGCCCCTCTCGTCCAATGCAAAGCCGCCGCCGTGGTCCTTCCCCTCTTCCATCTCCATTACAATTGCGGCCATCTCCTAGCCTTCTTCTCCTTCTCGCGGCCACAACTTTGCTCTTCTCAGCTTCCACATCCACCCCCCTCTTACATCCACGCAAAATCCTCGATGGAGCAGCAGATCGAGCACATCGGCGGCGGCGAGAACGCCGACTTCGTGGAGATCGCCGGCGGCGAGAACGCCGACTTCATCGAGATCGCCGGCGGCGACCAGGTCAAGATGGCCAGGTTGACGGAGATCTGTTCTTGGTTTCACAACATATTGCAGATGAACCCGACGGCAATGGCCACTTTGAACCAATTGACGAGGAGGGAGAGGGCAAAGCTTCCCCCCCACCTGCACAACCGATGCACAAGGTCGAGATCCTCCTCTGGGCGATGGAGCAGGCCGATTCATCCAGCCCGTGGACCAGGCGGAGGTGGTGGGCATTCAGATCCAGGGTAGAGCATCCACTGGATCAGGAACCCACGATGCACGAGGTGCCGTTGCAGATTGTGGAGCCTCCAACCGAGTCGGAGATGACTCCGAAGCGCAAGAGGAGGAGGACAGTGGTCGCGACATCGCTTCCCCGCCGTTCTCCACGCTTCCCTCGCCGCTCTCCTCGTCTGAACGGCGGCCGTAGCTATGTTTAGGGTAAGATTGCTGAATTTCATTCATCATTACTTGCCACTTGCTTAATTTGATTCTCTGCAATATGTTCTTGCTACCTGTGTACTTGAATCCGTAGCCTCTGGATGGCACCTTAGTTTGATCGACGAAGCTGGAATGAGAGTAGGCATATAGCATTACTATGTTTACTTGCTATGTTTTGATGTACTGGAGTGGTATCCATGATAGGAAATTTGTCTGTCACCTCAAGAGTTGTGTTCAAATTACGTGATGCAATCTGTGTAAATTGAACTTGCAATATTTTGGCTGCAAGAAGTGCCTCCAGACAAGTTCAGTACACAGTTTAGAGTGATAGACTCTGGGTTGACACTGAATTATTTCAACACTGCAAGTTCAGTAGATAGTTGTAGGCATTGAAAAATTTCAGTACTGACCGGTTCACACTGAAATATTTGAGTAGTGCAATTGCAGTACATACGGGTACACACTGAAATATTTCAGTAGTGCAATGCAATTTCAGTACACACGGGTAGACACTGAATATTTCAGTACTGCAGTTTCAGTACACGCACGCAACCCCTGAAATATTTCGGTGTAGCAGTTTCAGTACACGCGCGTAGCCACTGAAATATTTCGGTGGTGCTGTTTCAGTACAAGCACGTAGCCTCTGAAATATTTCGGTGGTGCACTTTCAGTACACGCACGTACCCACTGAAATATTTCAGTGGTTCACTTTCAGTACACGCACGTACCAAATGAAATATTTCAGTGGTGCTGTTTCAGTACACGCATGTAGCAACTGAAATATTTCAGTGGTGCTGTTTCAGTACACACACGTAGCCACTGAAATATTTCAGTAATGCACTTTCAGTACAGAGATGTAGACACTGAAATATTTCAGTAGTGCCCTGTCGGTGATCTTGCATCAAAATATTTAGGGCTTCCTAATGATTCAACAAAAAAATAGACATAAGCAGTGAAATAATTTTAGTAGGGATGTTGGCTTACTCATGTTGCCGTGATGTACAACCTTTTGCTTCACTTCCTGTAAGTGCTTCTTGCATGTGCTATGGCCTACATGCTGTTTACTCTCATCACACAGTGATTTTGCATCTTGCAAAGGTCTTATTAATTCAACATTGACTTCTATGAACTTTGTATTCAAATTCGTATCCTCCTACAGTTGTTGTGACAGATTTCCTTGGCATCTTCAAATTACCGTACTGTCATTTTTCAATACCAACTGTATTCAATCTGAAACTTTCAGTTACTTATATGCTACAGGTGGAATCATGGATAGGTTGCTGAAGATGCTGCGCCTCACAATAAAAGTCCCTGCTCAACCTCAACATCAGAAGTTGTTTTGCATTTCTAGTTGTCTCAGTATTTCATGTGATGTATTTGAATACCAGAAGTAGTTATGCATTACAAGTTCAATCTGAATCAGTACCTGGTGTGTGTATCTATTTTGTATGTGTGGGATCAAATCTAATACGGGTTCTGATTCCTGTTTTCAATGGCCTTGATGCTAAGTTAAGTACATGCTGGTCAGAGTGATCGGAGGGAAGGGTGGCGCTGGTGGGAAATATTTTTTAGAGTTTTCGTCATGATAACCTAGAAAATTAATAAAAAACGTCGAAAATCAATGGAACTAGTCATGGATGCTTCTCATGTTGGTACAAGGGTGAAGAAAGAATACAGGTCCATTTGAAGCAAGTCGAGAAAAACCCGTCCTTCCACACGGACCCTTACCTCCTACCGGAACGGCCGCCGGTGAAGGATCGACAACGTGCGCTTCTCGCGTCACCTCTGAGAAGTATTTTAAGCATTTAATCGTTTTTAATAAAAATGCGTACAAATGCCGACAACCTTACCAAACTAGTCATGCTTCCTTCTCATGTTTATACAAAGAAGTAGAAATTTTTTGGGTCCATTTACATCATGTCCGGCAAGTATTTTTGTTTTAAAACTATTCTCCTTGTGTGAATTACATGTGGGATTCACATGTAAAAAACCCATAGGCAAAGGTGGTCGAAAAAATCACCGCATTCCGGAGGGACCATTTACTTAAGCCATTTTTTGAACAAAGGTGATTTTCTCCACCACCTCCAAATCACCCACATTTTCTTTTACACCGTGACCCATATGTGCCAAATATGTCTATGAAAGAAAATTTGGAATTTTTTTTTACAATGCCCCCCATGAGGTATAGGCCGATGTTTTGATCGGTCAGTCTAGAGGGCAGTATAAATTAAAAAAATATAAAACCTTGGAAACCTAGCTTGGTTTGCGCAAGAGATCATTTGTGCCAAAATTGAGGTGATTTGGAGGTGGTCGAAAAAATCACCGCATTCCGGAGGGACCATTTGGTCTAACTTAAGCCATTTTTTGAACAAAGGTAATTTTTTCCACCACCTCCAAATCACCCACATTTTATTTTACACGGTGACCCACATGTGCCAAACATGTCTATGAAAGAAAATTTGGAAAAAATATATTCTACATTGCCCCCTTGAGGTATAGAACGATGTTTTGAATGTGATTTCCATTTCCGACGCGACATGCATGTGTTTATACCCAACTGTACACTCCCTCCGTTCCTAAATACTCCTATATGTCTTTTAAGATATTTCAATATGAACTACATACGGATGTATATAGACGTATTTTAAAGTGTAGATTCACTCATTTTGCTCCGTACGTATTTCATACTGAAATCTCAAAAAAAGACTTATATTTACGAACGAAGGGAGTAGTTGTTAGTGAGCAGGTGCTGCAGGATCATGTACAACTGCGACTGAATTTTTTTTGCTGCAAAACGGTTCAGGAAATAAACTAAACGGACATTTTATGCGGCACAACGTGACAAAAGTGCTGGCGAATCATCCTCGGGATCCGTGGAGTCAGACCTGATGAGATCTGCTCCGGGATCGGTGCGGTGTCAGGGCGCATCGAAGCGCAGGCGGATCCCCGCCAGAGCGCACGAGAAAGGACCGTCGCACGCGCGCGCGTCGTCACCCGAAGACAGGCCGACCCAATTAATCGATGCGGGCCCCGCACATGTACGCCTGTCGGGCCCAGTTCGATAATGCCGCACGATCCGCGTGCTGTGCAGTTTCATGCATGCACGTAGGTTTCCCACGTCCGCCATGCCTCCTCCCCCAAAGCCCGACCCATTCAAGCAATTTAGGGCGGGCCGGCCCACGTCCCGCCGATCTCGTGCCAGGATCACATATTAATATTTTTAGTCCCACCTCGCCCCCGAGAAAGTGCTGCACCGGCTTAAATACCTTCATCTATTTGCTTATTACAAGCGTTGGCCTTCCTTGCACTCTACGTGGAGGATATGTAGGATGAGTATGATTAAGCATCTGTATTCATCCTGTATATTCTTCAATTGGAGAGCAAGGATGACGGATGTATTTTTCGGATTTACAGAAAATGCAAACCAAATATCGCAAACTCATACTGTTACAAGGGTGTGGACTATTAAAAATAGTGTGCGCAGAAAAGAGAATTTGAAATAAGATGTAATATATATTTTTAATAAAGTTATATTATCCTACTTATTAGAATTTTGAAAATGTCACTTATTTATAAGAAGAGAAAATATAAATATTTAAAAAGCTGTGTTTGATAAAAATACCTTTTGAATTTTTTGTACGTTATTTTTCGAGGCGTCATGTAACTTTCATGTTATTTTTTGAGTGGTCAGGTAATTTTTATGTAAACAAAAGGAAAAGAAAAAAATAAACAAAAGGAAAAGCATGGGCCAGCCTAGACGTCTAGACCCACACGTGGTCCAGCACGCGGGATAGGCTGGCCTGTGAAAGCCCATCTAATCTGGCCCATCGCATGGGCGCACCTGGGCAGAGCAGACGATGGTGGGAGTTTAGTCCCACCTCGCCGAGCGAGAGGGAGACACACCAGCTTATATACCCGGCTGTGCCTCCCCACTCAAGCTCTTCTCATATGCAGGCAGTACTTTGCCTAATGATCATGCTCTCTGCCCCGTTGGGCCTACTAGCAGAAGAGTAATCTGCACCACGGGCCTGCATCCTGGCCCATAAACTGTTGGGTTCGTAGTCTTATACAGGCCGTGGTGTATGAAATCTCCTGCCTCTGGTAGGTGGGCATTTTTTTTGCATTCATATTGAAATTAGTTTTGATCTTCATATCACCAAAAACAATTAACACATGCTCACTGACTTACCTAGCTTTGTTTGTGCAAGAGATCATGTGTGCCAAAATTGAGGTGATTTGGAGGTGGTTGAAAAAATCACCGCATTCCGGAGGGACCATTTGGTCTAACTTAAACCATTTTTCAACGAAGGTGATTTTTTACACCACTTCCAAATCACCCAATTTTTCTTTTACATGGTGACACACAAGTTCCAAACATGTCTATGAAAGAAAATTTGGAAAAAATATATTTTACAATGCCCCCTTGAGGTATAGACCGATGTTTTGATCAGTCAATCTAGAGGGCAGTATAAATTCAAAAAAATTCAAAAAAATATAAAACCTTGGAAACCTAGCTTTGTTTGTGCAAGAGATCATTTGTGCCAAAATTGAGATGATTTGGAGGTGGTTGAAAAAATCACCGCATTCCGGAGGGACCATTTGGTCTAACTTAAGCCATTTTTTGAACAAAGGTGATTTTTCCACGACCTCCAAATCACCCAAATTTTCTTTTACATGGTGACCCACATGTGCCAAACATGTCTATGAAAGAAAATTTGGAAAAAATATATTTTACAATGCCCCTTGAGGTATAGACCAATGTTTTGATCGGTCAGTCTAGAGGGCAGTATAAATTCAAAAAAATTCAAAAAAATATAAAACCTTGGAAACCTAGCTTTGTTTGTGCAAGAGATCATGTGTGCCAAAATTAAGGTGATTTGGAGGTGGTCGAAAAAATCACCGCATTCCGAAGGGACCATCTGGTCTAACTTAAGACATTTTTTGAACAAAGGTGATTTTTTCCACCACCTCCAAATCACCCAAATTTTCTTTTACACGGTGACCACATGTGCCAAACATGTCTATGAAAGAAAATTTGGAAAAGAATATTTTACAATGCCCCCTTGAGGTATAAACCGATGTTTTGTTCGGTCAGTCTAGAGGGCAGTATAAATTTAAAAAAATTCAAAAATATAAAACCTTGGAAACCTAGCTTTGTTTGTGCAAGGGATCAGGTGTGCCAAAATTGAGGTGATTTGGAGGTGGTCGAAAAAATCACCGCATTCCGGAGGGACCATTTGGTCTTAAACCAGTTTTTGAACAAAGGTGATTTTTTCCACCACCTCCAAATCACCCACATTTTCTTTTACCCGGTGACCCACATGTGCCAAACATGGCTATCAAAGACAATTTGGAAAATATATATTTTACAATGCCCCCTAGAGGTATAGACCGATGTTTTGATCAGTCAGTCTAGAGGGCAGTATAAATTCAAATAAATTCAAAAAATATAAAACCTTGGAGGAGTTGAAAAAAATCACCTTTTCTCGTGCCCGGACTTAACATTTTTAGTCCCACCTCGGCCCCCGAGCAAGTCCTGCACCTGCTTAAATACCTTCATCTATTTGATTATTACAAGCGTTGTTCTTCCTTGCACTCTACGTAGAGGATATGTAGGATTAGTATGATTCATCATCTGTATTCATCCTGTATATTCTTAAATTTGAGAGCATGGATGACTAATGTATTTTTTGGATTTATCGTCTTTTATTTTGTTTTCGGGAGCGAAATATAATTCCTCCATTACATCTATTTCCAAATTTTATCGTGCAACATAAACAAGCTACACGCTGGCCATGAAGAAACCAGGATTCTTGAGGTTGCACTTGAAAAACTCACATATAAAATGCAAAAAAAAAATATCCCAAACTCATACTGTTACAAGGGAGTGGACAACCAAATAGCTGAGTCATACATCATGAGGAAGTCACTAACTGACAGAATGAAGTATTTTAGAGAAAAGGTCACACGATACTAGACATAGACAACAATGCACACGCCAACATCAGGTTGATCGTCGACGTACTTGTTGTCCGACCGTGCGCACAATGTTGTAGCTATCATAGTTCTGCTTTGAGATCCTGCACATAAGGATATTATTAATGCCATGGAATATATTTGGACACATTAAAACATTAAATTACGGCATATTAGGTACCTTTGTTAATTTGGCGCGCATACGTCGATTGTGACCATCTGCCTCATGACAATAGCTACATCTACCCTTTGTTCTGGTTTTCTTCATGTTTGCCTGTAGCCTTTTCTTCGGAACACCTCGGGCTGGCACATGCACGGGATCCAGAACCTTTTCGAAACCTTCACCATCAAGGTTAGCCGATTGTGGCATCAACGGGCCAAACCTAATGCTGTTACCCAGAGCATTAGTTGATCCCTTGCTATCAGCTTGTTCACTTGTTGATCCCTTGCAAATATCTTGTCCTTCCAAAACCCTTTTTAGATGCTGAAACGCCTCATCAGAGTGGCATGCCTTGAAACATAATACGTGACTAAAATTCCTTAGCTTACGGTACCTTTGTAGGGCTGCAGAGTATGCATATATCTCGCTCTTTCCGGTCGGTGCGAATGCACATTTTGCACTCATTTTCCACCTAGTGGGAACACAACACCTGGGCAGTGTTTCTTCTTGTAAAATTCCCAAAATGTAAAATATGTGGGAACATGGCGTGCCTGCGCATTCCAATTTGTGGCAAAAACAACTGATACTGCGAAGCAGACCTTCCTTCGACTCCGTGCGCACTTCGATCTTTTTATCCATTCTTTCCTTCTTAGACACAACGTATGTGGTAACCTCTGCTGCATCAAGTACCTCTCTGATCTCACATTTGTTGACAGCATCTATGCTCCATAAGACCAACTTAAACACAGCAGGAGTGAAAACTTTCGCGGCGTGTTTCTCAAGAACTGAAGCATTTTCCTGTGTGAATGGAACGGACTGCAAGGCCTCGACGTCTTGGAGAGCCTCGTTCAAGCGTCGCGACGCAAGGCAACGCTCATAGTGCTCTAGCATTTGAAACAACGTCATCTTAGCCTCAAGATGCGTACGTAGCACCGAGTTTAAACTCTCACTCCGCTGATTGCTGCTCAATCCTAGGAAACAACGGCCCTCAAGATATGGAGCACACCACAATTTTCTCATCTTATACATCTGATGCAGCCAGGAGTCCTCACTTGTTACTTTATTCCGTTGTAAGAAGTGTAACCATTTTCTCTCATGCTCTTCAATGGAAGATGTATCATATATGAAAGATCTGAATTCCTCCTTTACCGCGTCATCATGCAGATGGCGTACAATGTTCTGCTGAATGTGCCATATACAGAGCCTATGGTTTGAGTCAGGCCACACCACCCTGATTGCTCTCTGCATTGCAAGGTCCCCGTCCGTGATCACAGATATAGGATGCTTCTGTCCCATAGCATCAGAAAAGGTCTGTAACATCCACTCGTATGCCTGGCTTGTTTCATGTGAAATGATACCACATTCAAAAATAACGGTGTTGCGGTGGTGATTCAACCCGACAAACGGCACAAATGGATTGTACTTAGTGGTTCTGTATGTGCTATCAAAAACAATAACGTCTCCGAAAGCCTCGTAGTCAAGTCGGGATTGACTATCACACCAGAACAGTCCCTTTAGATCGCCAGCTTCATCAACCAAGTACCTGAAGAAAAAATCTGAATCTTGCTCTTGCCTCGCCACCATGTGATTGATCACCGTTTGAGCATCCCCAGAAGAAATTGTTTCCTGCTTATTAGCATGGCAGAAATTGTAAATGTCCCTCATAATGCATCCAACCTCATCATATCCACCGTATTGCATGCACATAATATCCATAATATGGTGTTTTCTGATCCCATATTTTTCCATGTCTGCAATGTCCGCTTTCTGCTCATCGCTAATTCTTCTTTGTGAATGCAAAAGACACAACAGATCCCATGGGGCTAGAGGATGGTTGTGTTCATCGATGAAATCCTTGACAAACCACTAACCTGTTTCCTCCTGTCTTGCAAGCACCAATTTAGCTTTACACCCTACACGAGTTATACTCCGTGGCCTCCTCTTTCTATCTTCCATCTTCCTCTTCATGTGCTTCTGTTCACGAACCCCTTCACGACTACACACAAATTTCCTTAAAATTATATGGCAGTTGGATCCATCCCACTCGACTTAGCTTCTCCGGACACTAAAACCTTTCTCAAGACCATATTTGTTATAGAATGTATAACCTTCATCCTCACTATTAAACATCTTGTTGGCAATATGATAGTACTCCATCATTGACTCATGACTTACATCCGCCATGTCTTCCTGCATCACAATTCGGACGAATAAAAATCTGAAAGGACAAACATAAATGCATGCAAAAACCAGTACGAAATCTTGCGTGGAATTTTAAACTTTGCTCCTTGTACATGTTATGGCAAGCGATCATAAACGTCCATAAACTGGGTCCCCCATAAACTAGTGAAGTGACCATGGATGATGAAAAATTCTAAATTGAATTGCATGCACTAGGGAAACCTAATTCGATGATGACTAAACAAATCTAAGTAGGAAGTGCAGGCTACGAATCAAAGTAAGTTTATGGTGATATCTCCCGCAGGCATTGGTATCTCCTGCTGCATCAAGAAAAACAAGCCTACTTTCAGAACAACCATGCTTCATATCTCCCGGCGGCCTAACCGAGGGGCCAACACTACTGGAATCAGCTTCTTTGCCGTCCGCCATGGCGGACGGCAAAGGCATAGATCACGGACGGCAAACTGTCCGGATGAACGCGTGCCAGCAAAGGCCTTCTTTGCCATCCGCTTGTTAGAAACGGACGACAAATGATTACGCCGTCCGCCATCCGAGGCCAGCAGACGGCAAAGACAGCCGATGGCAGTGCGGTGGCGTGAGAGCTGTTAGGGGGATAACGGCGCTCTTTGCCGTCCGCCAGGGGACGACAAAGAGTCAAAGATCTTTGCCGTCCGCTGGCGGTCGGCAAAGAGCCCAACTAGGCAGCACTGGGAAGCAGCCACGTGTCCAGATATGCCGTCCGCTAGCAGACGGCAAAGAGGTTTGAATCATTGCCGTTTGCTGGCAGACGGCATAGCTGGTCACTTTGCCGTCCGCCAGCAGACGGCAAAATGACCAAATAGCCAGCCAGTGTTCCTAGTTTGCACAGGTGACTGCCATGTGTCCTCTTTGCCGTCTGCTAGCGAACGGCAAAGCTCTTTGCCGTTGTGACGCCCCCGATTTGACCGTACACTAATCATGCACGCAAATGTGTACGATCACGATCAGGGACTCACGGGAAGATATCACAACACAACTCTACAACATAAATAAGTCATACAAGCATCATAATACAAGCCAGGGGCCTCGAGGGCTCGAATACAACTGCTCGATCACAGACGAGTCAGCGGAAGCAACAATATCTGAGTACAGACATAAGTTAAACAAGTTTGCCTTAAGAAGGCTAGCACAAAAGTAGCAACGATCGAAAAGGCAAGGCCTCCTGCCTGGGACCTCCTAACTACTCCTGGTCGTCGTCAGCGGCCTGCACGTAGTAGTAGGCACCTCCAGTGTCGTAGGTGTCGTCGTCGACGGTGGCGTCTGGCTCCTGGACTCCAGCATCTGGTTGCGACAACCAGATAGAAAGGAAAAGGGGGAAAAGAGGGAGAGAAGCAACCGTGAGTACTCATCCAAAGTACTCGCAAGCAAGGAGCTATACTACATATGCATGGGTATATGTGTAAAGGGGCATATCAGTGGACTGAACTGCAGAATGCCAGAATAAGAGGGGGATAGCTAGTCCTGTCGAAGACTACGCTTCTGGACATCTCCATCTTGCAGCATGTAGAAGAGAGTAGATTGAAGTCCTCCAAGTAGCATCGCATAGCATAATCCTACCCGGCGATCCCCTCCTCGTCGCCCTGTTAGAGAGCGATCACCGGGTTGTATCTGGCACTTGGAAGGGTGTATTTTATTCAGTATCCAGTTCTAGTTGTCATAAGCTCAAGGTACAACTCCGGGTCGTCCTTTTACCGAGGGACACGGCTATTCGAATAGATAAACTTCCCTGCAGGGGTGCACCACATAACCCAACACGCTCGATCCCATTTGGCCGGACACACTTTTCTGGGTCATGCCCGGCCTCGTAAGATCAACACGTCGCAGCCCCACCTAGGCTCAACAGAGAGGTCAGCACGCCGGTCTAAACCTATGCGCGCAGGGGTCTGGGCCCATCGCCCTATGCACACCTGCACGTTGCGTACGCGGCCGGAAGCAGACCTAGCCCCCTTAATACAAGCGCGAGCTTACGGTCCAATGCGGCGCGCGCCACTCAGTTGCTGACGTCAAAAGAGCTTCGGCTGATACCACGACGTCGGGATACCCATAACTACTCCCACGTAGATGGTTAGTGCGTATAGACCAAATGGCCAGACTCAGATCAAATACCAAGATCTCGTTAAGCGTGTTAAGTAACCGCGAACGCCGACCAGGGCCAGGCCCACCTCTCACCTAGGCGGTCTCAACCTGCCCTGTCGCTCCGCCACAAAGATCCACTCGCGGGTACTCCTACGAGCCGACCCGACTTAAATCATCACATGTGTCATGTATATAGTATATAAGTATATACCCGTGATCACCGCCCAGGTGATCACGGCCCGATAGTATAGCACAGCAGACGGACAAGAATGTAGGGCCACTGATGGAAATCTAGCATCCTAGACTAAGCATGTAGGATTGCAGGTAAAGGTAACAACAATAGTAGCAAGGATAGGCTATGCATCAGAATAGGATATCGGAAAGCAGTAACATGCTACACTACTCTAATGCAAGCAGTATAGAGAAGTATAGGCGATATCTGGTGATCAAGGGGGGGGCTTGCCTGGTTGCTCTGGCAAGTAGGAGGGGTCGTCGACTCCGTAGTCGAACTGGGCAGCAGCAGTGTCGGTCTCGTAGTCTACCGGAGAGAAGAGGGGGAAGAAACAGTAAATACAATGCAAACATAAGCATGACGATGCGTGACATGACAATGAGCGGTGCTAGGGTGTCCTAACGCGACAGTAGGTGGTACCGGTGAAGGGGGGGAACATCCGGGAGGTATTCCCGATGTTTCGCGTTTTCGGACAGACGGACCGGAGGGGGAAAGTTGCTAGTTCGATAGGTTAGGGAGGTGTGGTGGACGAACGGACTGCGTATTTGGATTCGTCTCGTCGTTCTGAGCAACTTTCATATAGAAAACATTTTCATCCGAGTTACGGTTTAAAAGATATGAATTTTCAAAGTTTATTTGAATTTCTGGAATTATTTATATTAAGCAAAAATGAATTATGACGTCAGCATGAGGCAATGCTGACGTCAGCAGGTCAACAGGTCGGCTGACCAGTCAAACCAGACAGGTGGGTCCAGTGGGACCCACATGTCAGCCTCTGTTAGTCTAATATTATTTAAACTAATCTAACAGTCTAATTAGAGGGGTGGGCCCCATATGTCAGTGAGTGATTAGTTAAACTAATTATTTTTATTTATAAAACATTTTCTTTTTCTTTTTTTTTAATTTTTGCGGCGGGGCCCGCATGTCAGTGACTGGGCCTGCCCAGTCAGCAGTTGACTGGGTCAACCCAGTCAACTGGGGCCCGTGGGGGCCACTGGCAGGGGCACTGGGGTGGCCCCAGGCCAGCCACGTCGGCGGCCGGCGCCGGAGCGGCTCCGGCGAGCCAAACGCGGCGGCGCGGCTCGGGAGGGGGTGCGGGTTTCCGCTACAGGTGGGTTTGCGGGGGCGTGGCTGGGCGCGTTCGACGCGGCTCGGCGTCGCGCGTCCAACTGCGGTGGTCGGAGGGGCTGGAACGGCCGGGGGCGAGCGCTACGAGCTCGCCGGCGGCGAGGTGCTACGGGTGCCCGACGGAAACGCGGCTACGGCGGGCTATCGAGCAAGCGGAGGGGCTGGGGGGCATCTACGTACGGTGGGGAGTGCAACGGGCTTGAGCCCGTGACCAAAAGGTCACCGGAGACCCGCCGGCGGCGAGCTCCGCGGCGCGGCGTTCGGGCGCGCGTGGGGGAGCAGCTACGGAACGCGGGCGAGCTAACGGAGAGGGGGAGGAGAAGCGGGAGCTCACAGCGGAGCCGTAGGGAGTGGCAGTGAGCTCGGGGAGGGCGCGGGGTAGCCGGAATCGGCGACGAACGACGGCGGCCGAAGGTTGAAGACGAGCTCGGGGAGGTCGGTGCAGTGGCCCTCGGCTCGTTCCCGATGGCGTAGTCGACGTAGTCGACGGCGGGGAGTCGTTCGGGCACGTCGCCGGGGCGATTGGGGCACGGTGGCCACGGGAACGACGGTGAACGACAGCGAGCGCGCTCGGGCAGAGGGGATCGAAGGGGAGAGGGAGGTGGATCTGGCGGGGGGAAGGCGCAGAGGCCGAGGGAGAGCGGGGGCGAGTGGGAGAGAGGCCCGAGGAGGCGGGGGGAGCTGGCGCCCTTATCCTCCCCGTCGCCGGCGAGGGGGTGCGGCGGGGACGGCCACTGTTCGACCCCGGTCGGGGGAACAGGGAAGGGGGCGAGGGGGAGAGTGGGCTGGGCCGGGGGTCGGGGGGTGGCGGCCCAGTTGGGCCGGGGTCGGTCCAGATGGGCCACGGGTCCAGTGGGGGGGGAAGGGCCTTCTCCTTTTTTCTTTTTCTGTCTGTTGTTCTGTTTTCTGTTTTCTTTTTATTTGTTTATTTTCTTTTCTGTTTTATTTCATTTAAAAGTATTTAGGTATTTTATAAAAATGTGTTTTCTCCACCATAATTACCAGTGTATTATTTGGCACCCACCGAACATTTTTGTTTAAATTTTTGAAAACTTTTATTTTCCACTTTAATTTAATTGAAGTTTGAACTAGGAGTTTGAAAAGGAAGGTGATTCAAATGTGATCAAGCCCTGTTTAGCAACATGATTAGCTTAATCACAGGGAGTTACTGTAGCATGATTCTCAGGGTGTTACAAATCTCCTCCACTACAAGAAATCTCGTCCCGAGATTTAGGAGGTAGAAGGAAACAGTGCGGGGTATTCTTCGCGCAGACGATCCTCTCGTTCCCAAGTGGCCTCATCTTCAGAATGGTGCGACCACTGGACTTTGAGAAACTTGATCGCCTTCTGACGTGTGCGGCGTTCAGCTTGGTCGAGAATGCGGACCGGATGCTCCTTATAGGAGAGGTCTTGCTGCAATTCGAGCACTTCATGATCCACAGCTCGGATTGGATCCTTGAAGCAACGGCGGAGCTGTGACACATGGAACACATCGTGAACCTGAGAAAGGTTCGGCGGTAGCTCCAGTTGGTATGCCACTTTTCCACGCCTTTCGAGAATAGTGAATGGGCCAATATAGCGAGGAGCTAGTTTGCCCTTGATCCCGAAGCGGTGAGCACCCTTCATAGGTGTGACTCGAAGATAAGCCTTTTCGCCAGGTTGATAGACCATGTCTTTATGATGACGGTCATACTGACTCTTCTGACGTGACTGAGCAGTCTTGAGATTCTCGCGAATAATGCGGACTTGTTCTTCGGCATCTTGGATAATATCCGGACCGAAGAGTGGACGTTCCCCAGTTTCTGACCAGTTCAGAGGGGTTCGGCACTTTCGTCCATATAACACTTCGAAGGGGGCCATCTTCAGACTAGCTTGATAGCTATTATTATAAGAGAACTCAGCATACGGGAGAGATTCCTCCCATTTCTTGCCGAAGGAAATAACGCAAGCTCGAAGCATGTCTTCGAGAACTTGATTGACGCGTTCAACTTGTCCTTGCGATTGAGGATGAAACGCAGTACTGAATGACAGATGAGTTCCCATTGCTTCTTGGAAACTTGCCCAGAATCTTGAAGTGAATAAGCTACCACGGTCTGAACTGATAACCAATGGAATACCGTGGAGTGAAACAATCCTGGACATATAGAGCGTTGCCAACTGGCTAGCAGTGATCGTTTCTTTGACCGCCAGGAAATGTGCAACTTTGGAAAGCCGGTCAATGACGACAAGAATAGCATCATTACCTTTCTGTGATTTGGGAAATCCAGTGACGAAGTCCATCTCAACATGGTCCCATTTCCATTCAGGAATAGAGATAGGTTGCAGAGTTCCAGCAGGCCTTTGATGTTCTGCTTTGATACGACGGCAAACGTCACACTCAGCAACATAACGAGCAATGTCTTGCTTCATATTAGTCCACCAGAATCTCTGACGGATATCTTGGTACATCTTTGTACTACCAGGATGGATACATAGAGGCGTATCATGAGCTTCTTTCATAACTTCCTGTGTCATATCCAGGTTTTTCTCTGCACATGGCACCACTAGGCGGCCCTTGAAGTATAGGGTGCCATCTTCAGCAATGGTGAAGAATGAGGGCTTTCCTTCTGCGAGGTAGCGCTTAATCTTGTGGGCTTCAGAGTCATACTTCTGTAGCCTTTTGATGCTGTCCTCGAGATCTGGTTTAGCAACTAGGGTATTGAGGGAACCCTGGGTAACAACGTGGAGGTTCACCTTGCCAAATTCCTTAGGAGGGGGAGCGAGTGCACCCGGAGGAACAATATGGAGGTTCAGCTTCCTGAATTCTTCAACAAGCGAGGGCTGAACTTTATGAACCTGGAGGTGGTTGCAGTAAGACTTGCGGCTCAAGGCATCAGCCATTACATTAGCCTTGCCTGGCGTATAGGAAATACCCAAGTCAAAGTCTGCAACGAGCTCCATCCATCTCTGCTGACGGAGGTTCAGATCTGGCTGAGTAAACAGATACTTCAGACTTTGGTGGTCAGTGAAGATCTCGCAACGATTACCGAGAAGGTAATGTCGCCACTGCTTCAGCGCATGAATGACAGCAGCAAGTTCGAGGTCGTGAACTGGGTAGTTCTCTTCGTGAGGGCGCAATTGTCGAGAGGCATAAGCAATCACTTTGCGGTCTTGCATTAGGACACAGCCTAATCCTTGACGGGAAGCGTCGCAGTAAATGACGAAGTCCTTCTTAGTATCAGGTGGAGCTAGAACTGGGGCAGAAGTCAACTTGTCTTTGAGTGCCTGGAAACTTTCCTGACATTTGTCTGTCCATTGGAACTTGACGCCCTTATGTAACAGGTTAGTCAGAGGCCTGGCGATCTTGGAGAAGTTCTCGACAAATCGACGGCAATAGCTGGCGAGACCGAGAAAACTTCTGACTTGCTTAACGTTCTTGGGAGGAGTCCAATCAAGAATAGCCTGAACTCGCTCGGGGTTGACGGCAATACCATCCTTAGAGATGACATGCCCCAAGATAGGTTACTTCCGGTAGCCAGAATTCACATTTGGAGAACTTGGCATATAGTTGATGTTCTCGTAGCTTTTCCAGCACAAGTCGAAGATGTTCAGCATGTTCTTCTTCGTTCTTGGAAAATATCAGGATATCATCCAGATAAACCACGACGAACTTGTCGAGGTAATCCATGAATATGTAGTTCATCAGACGAGAGAAGGTGGCTGGAGCATTGGTTAAACCGAAAGACATGACGGTGTACTCGTATGAACCATAGCGAGTCACGAAGGCGGTCTTTGGGATATCCTCTTCGCGAACACGGATCTGGTGGTAGCCCAACCTCAAGTCGAGCTTAGAGAACACTGACGAACCCGCCAGTTGATCATACAGATCATTGATCCGAGGAAGAGGGTATTTATTCTGAATGGTAGCTTGGTTTATAGGACGGTAGTCTTGAACTAACCGGTTTGTCCCATCCTTCTTCTTGACAAAGAGAGAAGGTGCTCCCCAAGGAGAGCAACTTGGGCGAATGAATCCTTTGCGAAGAGACTTGTCGATTTCCTCCTTAAGCTCAAGGAGTTCATGCGGCGGCATTTTGTAGGGTCGCTTGGCTATAGGAGTGGTGCCTGGTTTCAAGTCGATGATGAATTCGACAGCTCTAGCAGGGGGAATCCCCGGAAGTTCTTCAGGGAAGACGTCGAGGAATTCACGCACGACGGGAATGTTTTCAATGCCCTCGAGTGGTGCAGCGTTCAATGCATTCAATGCATAGAGCCTTGCCTCGGCATTTTGCACCAGATGAGCTTGGTAAGCAACTATTTCATCTGAAGGGTGTAGCAGATGGACGGTTTTAGTGGCGCAAACTATAGAAGCAGTATGCGCTTTCAACCAATCCATACCCAAAATGAGGTCGATGTTAGACGACTTCAGGATAATGGGAGAGGCATAGAATTCCAGCCCTTCGATTTCCACGGGGACATCGATGCCAACCAAGGAGGTTTGACACTGTCCCACGGGGGTTTTGACCAATACAGAGGTGTTCATCTCCTCACATTTAACGTCGTGCTTGTATGCAAAATCTTCTGACATGAATGAATGCGATGCACCTGTATCAAATAAAACGGATGCTGGTACTGAATTTACGAGGAGTGTACCCATCACAGTAGCAGGCTGGTCTTGAGCTTCGTTGAGATCAACGTGGTTGGCATGAGCACGACCATAAGGCTTAGCATTGTTGTTGCGGGGCTGGTTGTTACCACGGCCCGTTGCTGGAAGGGCAAGTTGATTCTGATTCTGATGGCAGTCCCTGGCACGGTGACCTGGTTGTCCACACTTGTAGCACAGACCATTATTGGGAGTGGGAACAGGAGCTTGGGATGGTGGAGCTGGAAGTCTTGACTGCCTAGATGGTGGTGGAGGCAGACGAGGTGCAGCATAGGTCTGCCTTGGGGCAGATGCATTTGGACGGTACATGCTGTTCGGGATCCATATCTTACGCTTCTGTGCGGGCGAACCCGAAGATGAGCCCGTGTCACGGTTGCGCCTGTGAGAGCTCTGGTATTCCTGCAGACCAGTTTCGACATTGATGGCCTTGTTCACCAAGGTGGCGAAATCAGCAAAGTCATGCACTAGAAGTGCGAGCTTGATGTCAGCTTGAAGGCCATCACGGAACTTCTCCTGTCTGCGTGCATCAGTTGCAATGTCTTCTTCAGCATAGCGGGACAAGTCCAGAAACTCCCGCTGATAAGCTTCGACAGATTTGTTGCCTTGGGTGAGGTTGCGGAACTCACGCTTCTTCCGGTCCATGACTCCCTGAGGAATGAAGCGGGCACGGAAAGCTGCTTGGAAGTCTGGCCAGGTGATGATTGTTCCAGCTGGCAGAGTACGCCTGTGGCTGTCCCACCATTGAGCTGCGGGTCCCTTCAGAAAGAAGGAAGCAAAGTT
This sequence comes from Triticum aestivum, assembly GCF_018294505.1. NCBI lineage: Eukaryota > Viridiplantae > Streptophyta > Magnoliopsida > Poales > Poaceae > Triticum > Triticum aestivum. The sequence goes on from NC_057802.1 coordinate 599,383,778, forward strand.
GACATAGCTGGCAGGGGCTACATCAGCAGACTCCAACTCATAGGTGATGTCACGGAGCCAGTCATCAGCATCCAGAGGCTGAGTTGAGCTGCGGTAGATGGTTGGGTTGAGGCGTATGAAATCTTGAAGAGTCACTTGGGCTGGCTGCTGGTTCATATTGGGGCGAGGAAACTGAGCCATCATATTTTCCATGAATTGGCGGTTCAGTTCAAACTGTTGGATCATACCAGCCATGTACTCAGGTGGTGGTGGGGCATCGCCACCACGACCACGACCACCTGGTCTAACCATCCTGCTAATATATAACAGGGGTGGTTCAGCATTGAGAAATATTTACAAAGACAAGAATCATTCATGATGAAACATGCATAACGAAAGGAGCACGATAGCTACTACATAGTAGTCGGCATAACTTACAAAAGGGGTCATGCATAGAGTTCAGTACATAGAGTTCAGTACATGGACTAAAACATCATAGGCGGCACACAGGCTCGCGGCGACTGCAACTAATACTACAAGCAAGCCTACATCAGTCCCAAGAGGTACTGTGGAGGTAATCGTAGCCCGACAGCTGGTAGTGAGGCAACGGATAGCCCTCCACGTCAGCAGACTGGGGGCCGCGGATACTCAGGTGTAGAGCCCGACGCTCAGGTGGCAGAAGAGGACCAAGTGCGGGAGAGTAGCCTCCCACCTCTGGCCAACCGACACCGTGGGGCATCACGGTCCTGGCTGGGTAGATCGCAGTACGCGGTACCTGTCCAGACCGGACAAAGGGGTGCAGCAGCGTCAGAGCACGGTAAAGGTGCTGACGGGTGGTGTACATCTCGTGGCGAAGAGCTCGGTTAGCTCGATCCAGCCCATCAGCATGCAGAACCAGGTGCTGATGGTAGAAGGGCTCTCGGGTGACAGTGGAGTAGGCAGCAGTATAGTATCCCTCCGCACCAACATCAGAGGCGATAGCAATGTGCCTGAAAGGGGAGGTGTCCAACTCCCGATACTCTCCACGAAGACGTGTCAGAGCAGCATAGGCAGCATCGTGGACAGCCATATCGATGGTCACACCAACACCATGTGCGGTGTGCAGCACAGTAGTGGAGTCATACTCCCGAGAGTAGAGGTGGACGATGGCACGGTACTGCTCCTGGTTAAAGTCCTGGTACTCCTCGTAGACGGTGTACTCAGGGTGCCAGCGATAACCCAGATAGGTCATCATCTCAGCTAGCACCGCAGGTGATCCCGAGGCACCAATGGCCATCGTGTGGCGAACGACCTGCCTCGTGGGTTCCATCTGAAAGCAAAGACGTTTCAAAGGAGTCAAATGACAGTGTGTGAATTGTTCAAAATACTATTCTAAGAAACAATCTATGGCTTATCCATCTTTGGGGTGAACGCGGTCACGGGATCCTAGTGTTAGAGTTAGTAAATTCGTTTAACCCGAGTAGAAGAGAGTTCAGAGTCCCAGAGTAAAGGTCGAGGAGTAAAAGATCCTAGTACCACCCAATGGCGACGTGGGCCCGTAAGACACACAGCCATGTTAGTAAAAGTTTTGTAATGTCTAGACTCGACTTCGGCCAAGGAGTGTGGAAAGGGGGATTCCTACAGGCAGTCGGCTCTGATACCAACTTGTGACGCCCCCGATTTGACCGTACACTAATCATGCACGCAAATGTGTACGATCACGATCAGGGACTCACGGGAAGATATCACAACACAACTCTACAACATAAATAAGTCATACAAGCATCATAATACAAGCCAGGGGCCTCGAGGGCTCGAATACAAGTGCTCGATCATAGACGAGTCAGCGGAAGCAACAATATCTGAGTACAGACATAAGTTAAACAAGTTTGCCTTAAGAAGGCTAGCACAAAAGTAGCAACGATCGAAAAGGCAAGGCCTCCTGCCTGGGACCTCCTAACTACTCCTGGTCGTCGTCAGCGGCCTGCACGTAGTAGTAGGCACCTCCAGTGTCGTAGGTGTCGTCGTCGACGGTGGCGTCTGGCTCCTGGACTCCAGCATCTGGTTGCGACAACCAGATAGAAAGGAAAAGGGGGAAAAGAGGGAGAGAAGCAACCGTGAGTACTCATCCAAAGTACTCGCAAGCAAGGAGCTATACTACATATGCATGGGTATATGTGTAAAGGGGCATATCAGTGGACTGAACTGCAGAATGCCAGAATAAGAGGGGGATAGCTAGTCCTGTCGAAGACTACGCTTCTGGACATCTCCATCTTGCAGCATGTAGAAGAGAGTAGATTGAAGTCCTCCAAGTAGCATCGCATAGCATAATCCTACCCGGCAATCCCCTCCTCGTCGCCCTGTTAGAGAGCGATCACCGGGTTGTATCTGGCACTTGGAAGGGTGTATTTTATTCAGTATCCAGTTCTAGTTGTCATAAGCTCAAGGTACAACTCCGGGTCGTCCTTTTACCGAGGGACACGGCTATTCGAATAGATAAACTTCCCTGCAGGGGTGCACCACATAACCCAACACGCTCGATCCCATTTGGCCGGACACACTTTTCTGGGTCATGCCCGGCCTCGTAAGATCAACACGTCGCAGCCCCACCTAGGCTCAACAGAGAGGTCAGCACGCCGGTCTAAACCTATGCGCGCAGGGGTCTGGGCCCATCGCCCTATGCACACCTGCACGTTGCGTACGCGGCCGGAAGCAGACCTAGCCCCCTTAATACAAGCGCGAGCTTACGGTCCAATGCGGCGCGCGCCACTCAGTTGCTGACGTCAAAAGAGCTTCGGCTGATACCACGACGTCGGGATACCCATAACTACTCCCACGTAGATGGTTAGTGCGTATAGACCAAATGGCCAGACTCAGATCAAATACCAAGATCTCGTTAAGCGTGTTAAGTAACCGCGAACGCCGACCAGGGCCAGGCCCACCTCTCACCTAGGCGGTCTCAACCTGCCCTGTCGCTCCGCCACAAAGATCCACTCGCGGGTACTCCTACGAGCCGACCCGACTTAAATCATCACATGTGTCATGTATATAGTATATAAGTATATACCCGTGATCACCGCCCAGGTGATCACGGCCCGATAGTATAGCACAGCAGACGGACAAGAATGTAGGGCCACTGATGGAAATCTAGCATCCTAGACTAAGCATGTAGGATTGCAGGTAAGGTAACAACAATAGTAGCAAGGATAGGCTATGCATCAGAATAGGATATCGGAAAGCAGTAACATGCTACACTACTCTAATGCAAGCAGTATAGAGAAGTATAGGCGATATCTGGTGATCAAGGGGGGGGGCTTGCCTGGTTGCTCTGGCAAGTAGGAGGGGTCGTCGACTCCGTAGTCGAACTGGGCAGCAGCAGTGTCGGTCTCGTAGTCTACCGGAGAGAAGAGGGGGAAGAAACAGTAAATACAATGCAAACATAAGCATGACGATGCGTGACATGACAATGAGCGGTGCTAGGTGTGTCCTAACGCGACAGTAGGTGGTACCGGTGAAGGGGGGGAACATCCGGGAGGTATTCCCGATGTTTCGCGTTTTCGGACAGACGGACCGGAGGGGGAAAGTTGCTAGTTCGATAGGTTAGGGAGGTGTGGTGGATGAACGGACTGCGTATTTGGATTCGTCTCGTCGTTCTGAGCAACTTTCATATAGAAAACATTTTCATCCGAGTTACGGTTTAAAAGATATGAATTTTCAAAGTTTATTTGAATTTCTGGAATTATTTATATTCAGCAAAAATGAATTATGACGTCAGCATGAGGCAATGCTGACGTCAGCAGGTCAACAGGTCGGCTGACCAGTCAAACCAGACAGGTGGGTCCAGTGGGACCCACATGTCAGCCTCTGTTAGTCTAATATTTAGTTAAACTAATCTAACAGTCTAATTAGAGGGGTGGGCCCCATATGTCAGTGAGTGTTTAGTTAAACTAATTATTTTTATTTATAAAACATTTTCTTTTCTTTTCTTTTTATATTTTTGCGGCGGGGCCCGCATGTCAGTGACTGGGCCTGCCCAGTCAGCAGTTGACTGGGTCAACCCAGTCAACTGGGGCCCGTGGGGGCCACTGGCAGGGGCACTGGGGTGGCCCCAGGCCAGCCACGTCGGCGGCCGGCGCCGGAGCGGCTCCGGCGAGCCAAACGCGGCGGCGCGGCTCGGGAGGGGGTGCAGGTTTGCGCTACGGTGGGTTTGCGGGGGCGTGGCTGGGCGCGTTCGACGCGGCTCGGCGTCGCGCGTCCAACGGCGGTGGTCGGAGGGGCTGGAACGGCCGGGGCGAGCGCTACGAGCTCGCCGGCGGCGAGGTGCTACGGGTGCCCGACGGAAACGCGGCTACGGCGGGCTAACGAGCAAGCGGAGGGGCTGGGGGGCATCTACGTACGGCGGGGAGTGCAACGGGCTTGAGCCCGTGACCAAAAGGTCACCGGAGACCCGCCGGCGGCGAGCTCCGCGGCGCGGCGTTCGGGCGCGCGTGGGGGAGCAGCTACGGAACGCGGGCGAGCTAACGGAGAGGGGGAGGAGAAGCGGGAGCTCACAGCGGAGCCGTAGGGAGTGGGAGTGAGCTCGGGGAGGGCGCGGGGTAGCCGGAGTCGGCGACGATCGACGGCGGCCGTGCGGGGAAGACGAGCTCGGGGAGGTCGGTGCAGTGGCGCTCGGCTCGTTCCCGATGGCGTAGTCGACATAGTCGACGGCGGGGAGTCGTTTGGGCATGTCGTCGGGGCAATCGGGGCACGGTGGCCGCAGGAACGACGGTGAACAGCGGCGAGCGCGCTCGGGCAGAGGGGATCGAAGGGGAGAGGGAGGTGGATCTGACGGGGGAAGGCGCAGAGGCCGAGGGGGGAGCGGGGGCGAGTGGGAGAGAGGCCCGAGGAGGCGGGGGGAGCTGGCGCCCTTATCCTCCCCGTCGCCGGCGAGGGGGTGCGGCGGGGACGGCCACTGTTCGACCCCGGTCGGGGGAACAGGGAAGGGGGCGAGGGGGAGAGTGGGCTGGGCCGGGGGTCGGGGGGGTGGCGGCCCAGTTTGGGCCGGGGGTTCGGTCCAGATGGGCCACGGGTCCAGTGGGGGGGAAAGGGCTTCTCCTTTTTCTTTTTCTGCTCTGTTTGTTCTGTTTTCTTTTTAGTTGTTTATTTTCTTTTCTGTTTTATTTCATTTAAAAGTATTTGGGTGTTTTATAAAAATGTGTTTTCTCCACCATAATTACCAGTGTATTATTTACCACCCACCGAACATTTTTGTTTAAATTTTTGAAAACTTTTATTTTCCACTTTTAAATTTAATTGAAGTTTGAACTAGGAGTTTGAAAAGGGTGTGATTCAAATGTGATCAAGCCCTGTTTAGCAACATGATTAGCTTAATCACAGGGGGTTACTGTAGCATGATTCTCAGGGTGTTACAGCCGTCTTCTAGCGGACGGCAAAGAGGCTATATATCCCCTGTTTTTATTTGAATCCCATTAATTAGACATGGTTTCAAACACAGATATACATGCATACATATCCAACATATCCAACAACATGTCCAACAACATATTTCATCCAATCCAACAACATAGTTCAACAAAGTCCAACATATCCATATATACATAACCAGAAACAAGTTTCCAACAACATGTATATGCATATAGACATACATATCCAAACAAGTTTTCATAAACAACAAGGAAGCAACACAAGAATAGTACACTCCATGAATCCAAGCTTCCTCATGTAAAGCAAATTTGCAAATTGGGAAAGATGAAAGTTAGAACAAGAAGAAGAAGAAGAAGAAGACTAGTTAGAAGAAGAAGAAGATTTTTTTCTTCTCTTTCTTTTTCTCCTCTCCTCTTCTTTATCTTCTTCTCCTTCTTCTAACTAAGGTAGGTAAAAATGTCATTTTATTGCTAAGCTAGGTAAAAATGCTAAGTGTAGGTCATTTTAGAGCTAAGATAGGTAAATAGGTCATTTTGGAGCTTAGTAAGGTTATTATGTGATTTTCGAGGAAAATAAGCTAAGTCTATATCGTTTTGGAGCTAACAAAGATTATCATGCCATTTTTTACCTAAGTATGCTAAGTATGTCATAAATGAACTGAATAAGCTAAGTATAGCTTATTTTTATCTAACTTAGGTAATTATGCCATTTAGGAGGAAAATAAGCCAAGTATCCATTTGTAAAGCAAAACACTAGAGAAAACTTACCCTCATCACAACAAATGTGATGAATATCGCAACTAAGGTAACAATTGATCCAACGGCATAATGATACCAAGCCTCATTATCAATGACATATTTTCTAATCTTCTTAAGCTTCACGCGCATTGCATCCATCTTCAAGCACATTGCATTCATCTTCATCTTGTGATCATCGATGGCATCGGCAACATACAACTCCAATGTCATCTTCTCTTCTTCAATTCTTTTAATTTTTTCTTTCAAATACTCATTTTCTTTTTCAACTAAATTTAACTTCTCGACAAGAGGGTCCGTTTCAAATTCCGGTTCACATACCTCCTAGATTAAAATATCTCTATGTCAACTTGATGGCCATAATTTGCATAAATGCGAACTGCAACAAATAGTTATGAAAGAGAATTTACCACATCCGAATCATAAAGCGGGCAAGGGCCGACCGGGACGGAAATCAAGACCATGGCACTATGTATAAGAAACAATCATACAAAGTAAGAAAATTATAAATACCAACTATATAAATCATACAATCATACAAATAACTATATAAATCAAGTACAACATAAAAATTTGAATACCCAATAATCATTATCGGTAATGACGTGCTCGTCATCATCATTAATAAAAGCATCATCATCATCACTATCGGTAATGACGTGCTCATCATCATCATTAATAAATGCATCATCATGTGGAAGGCCACCTTTACGTAATCGTTCAAGCATTGACAGGTCACCTGCAGCAGTAACTTCTTCTTCCGGCTCTTCTTGTTCCAGCTCAGGGGTGAAGTCGGATTCACTATCGTTGTCTACTTCAATGTTGTAGGGTGGAGTAGAGCAGTTCTTGAAACGTTTTTTGGAAAGACGTGTTTCTTGGAAGAATTCTCCTTCATCATATGTGTCTTGGTTAATGTGAGGTTCATAATCCTTTTCATTGGGGGGAGGTGGTCTAACACGTGGCGGCACTTCATAAACGACGTCCCAACCACTGAGATTTGGATCACTTTGACAGGCCCACGGTAGATAGAAAACTTGGGTTGCCTATTGAGCCGTAATATAGACATCGGGAACATCCAAATGGGTGCTTTGTTTGATTTCGACTAGCCCTATATGTTCATGAGTCCTTCTAGTCTCCCTCGGCTGGAACCAATAACATCTGAAGACTACGACGTTTGGTGGGTTTTCACCATAGAATTCAAGTTCATAAATTGCTTCAACTCTTCCATAATACTCGATACCTCCTTCGCCGATAGCTGAGACACAACAATTTGTAGACTTTCGGTCGGCCATAGAAAGCTCTTTGCCATAGGTACGAAAGCGATACCCGTTCATGTCGTATTTGTCCAATGAACGAACCTTATAGTCAAAACCATTAGCTACTTGTCTCAATTCGGCATCCATAATATCTAAATTAGCCTACAAGTTTAATACGAAAGGATTGTTGCATTAGTCGCAAATTAGCCAAAGAAAAAAAGGGTCTAAAGGAAATTACCGTTTTTTTTTAACCAAGAGATGAAACCGGGAAATTTGGCTCCTTGTTTTGCCAGAAGCTCATACTCTTCGACGAAATCCTTTTGGATCACCGCTCCATACGAGAATATGGCGACGTATCGACTGCATCAAAAATTCAGGAATAAGAGAAGTTCAAAGGAATTAGAAGTTGTGAAACAATGTACCGAGATCTTACTCGATGTATGACCGCCCTTCTGTTAGGTTGTTGAAGAGATACAGCGAAATGGTCCGCCATTCTTCAACATCCAACCTTACTGGTTTCCAACCACCGGCTGGTGCGAGATTCCCTTTGAATAGGCTGAGGTTGGATTGACCCTTTTGAGGTTCGTCGGCATTGTACCGAGGCTAGGGATTATGCAAATGAAGATTTTTGGCTTTGTAGTGTGCGGTCACGAAGTTTGCCGCCTCCTTAGTGATGAATGCCTCCGCCATCGATGCTTCTATTCTACGTATATTTTTACATTTTGCTCGAAGCGTCTTCTGCATCCTCTCAGTAGAGTAACACCAATGATTTTGCACGAGCCCCCCCCCCCCAATCGTGCCTCGGTAGGGAGATGCAAAATCAAGTGTTGCATTGGATTAAAGAAGCTTGGCGGAAAGATCTTCTCTAACTTGCAGATCAACTCCGGCGCCAACTGTTCCATTTCTTCTAGGAGGCCAGGCGATAGTTCTTTCGCACAAAGAACACGGAAGAAATAGCTCAGCTCTGCCAGTACTAGCCATTCATCCTCAGGGATGAAGCCATGCATGCAACATCACCGGCATTAGCCGCTCAATCCATATGTGTCAATCATGACTTTTTAGACCAAATATTTTCAATTTTTGAAGACTCGCTCCCCTCTTTAGATTTGCTGCATACCCATCGGGGAACATCAACTGCATTTTCACCCACAAAATAATTTCCTTCATAGCTGGCCTCCCAAGATTGAACCATGCCTTTCGCGTTGATCCCCTTTCCTTTCGGTTCTTTCATGTTTTGTAACGGTCTATCACATAGCTCCTCTTGATCGACTCTAGCCTTAGTATTATCCTTTGATTTCCCCTCTATGCCGAACAATGTACCAAAAATGGCTTCGGCGATATTCTTTTCAGTGTGCATCACGTCGATGTTGTGTGGGCAAAGGAGGTCTTTGAAGTAAGTCAGATCCCAGAAGCATGTCTTGTGAGTCGAGGCATGTTCCTTATTATACCCCTTGAAATACCCTGGACGCTCTGGATCTGGCTCGAGAGCGTTTAACTGATCTAGGGTCTGTTGGCCTGTCAACGCAGGTGGTGCAGAGTGTTTGATAACTCTACCTTTGATGAAGTTCTTCTTGTCTTTCCTGAACTTATGGCCAGGATGTAGAAACGGTCTATGCAAGTCGAAGCAACTATACTTGCGCCCTGTCGTCAGCCAACGAAACTCAAGAGCTCCCTTGCATGTGGGGCACGGGAACCTTCCATGCACACACCAGCCAACGAATAGCGCATACGCCGGCAAGTCATGCGTCGAGTACATGTACCAGGCACGCATTATGAAGTTCTGTTTGCTAAAGGCGTCGTATGTCTTGAACCCATTATCCCAAGCTTCCTGCAATTCGTCCTTAAGCGGCTGCATGTACACATTCATATTCTTCCCTGGATAGTTGGGCCCTGGAATTATCAACGTCAGGAAAATATTCTTTCGTTGCATAATCTGCCGGGGGGGGGGGGGGGGGAGATTGAGTGGAATGACAAACACGGGCCAACAGCACTATGGGGCTGCCATCTGACCAAACACACTGAACCCATCTGTGCTGACGGCGACTCGAGGATGCCTTGGATCTGCCATTTTTTTCCTTACGTAATTCATCGAAGCGCTTCCACGCTTCACCATCCGATGTGTGCACCATCATCACATTGCCATCTGCATCTAGTTCGGTTCTTTTGCCCGTTTTGTGCCATGTCATCTGTCTGGCCGTCTCTTCGACCATGAAAAGACGTTGAAGTCTTGGTACGATTGGCATATACCGAAGAACATTAACGGGTGTTTTGGTCTGCATCTTCTCACCCATACCGTTGTCTACCACAACATACCTGGAAGAATTGCAAATGGGACAATAGTTCAAGTCCTTATACTGAAGCCTAAATAAGACACATCCTTTCTCACAGGCATGTATGTTCTCATAGGGCATCTTAAGAGCATGGAGGATTTTGTCTGACTGGTACAGGTTTGGAGGTAGCACATGGCCTTTCGGTAGAAATCGTCCGAATACTGTCATCATCGCGTCGTAGCATTCTCTGCCCAAGTTGAATTGAGCCTTCAAAGCCATTATTTGTGAGATGGCATCCAGCTGACAAAGCTCAGTGTGCTCGCGGAGAGGACGTTTTGAGGACTCCAACATTTCAGTGAAGGACTTTGCAGATTCCTCCATCTCCTCGTCCGAGTCCCGAGCATCGTCAAAGTCTTGCACCATGTCTACGGTCCCGGTACCATGCTCATCGGTGCGACGACGAACCTCGGCTCTGGCATGTTGGGCAGACTCACCATGTAATGTCCAGACCGTGTAACCAGGCGTAAAACCAAACTTCTGCAGGTCTTTACTCATTTCAAGCTCGGCCCTAGATCCAATATCTTGATATTATTGAAATCCATCAAAAGTGCAGGAATTATTGTCATGTTGCAAGATGCTAGTAGTAATATTGTGAGTTTAGGGAGCAAGGGTATTGTGCTTTTACTGCTTTCCCCATCCAGGATGGACAGCTGATTGTCCGAGAGGAACAATAATTCAACCTTTCTTAACTTCCAGAGTGAACTCAGTTGCAGTAAACCTGTTAAGTTGTTTGAGCTAAGATCCACGTCCACCAAATTTGTGATTTGAAAGAACGATGCAGGAATCTGTCCACTAATTTCATTTCCACCCAAATAAATAATTTTCAACCGTGAATATAGTGTATCAAACTCTTGTATCGGTCCAGAAAGTTGGTTTGACGAAAGATCCAACACGGACATTGTTGGAGAAGTGAGTAGAGACGATGGAATCTCTCCTGCAAAGATTTAAAATGACATTAACATCATACGGAAGATGCCAAAATTCACATTCTGCATAATCTCAAGAAAATAGAGATGTTTTGCAGACAATGGTTAAACCTGTCATAGGCGAATTGTTATAATCTAGTGTCAAGAACATTCAACATCGATGTTGGTAGAGCGATGGATGCTCTACATGGCACATTACCATGTATTGCAATTGTGTCAAATTGGTATGTCCCGTGCAATGTCCCATGTGTTGTGCATAAGTGAAGATATAAAACATATGACTTTTAGAATGCATTAGCACAAGAAGGTTGGTCATTCGTCGCACATTTATGACCTGTTTGGCTACCATCATTATATTTTGGTCTCTAGTTGACATATTTTGTAGTATTCCTCTTTGTAACTGTGCGGTAATATATCATATGATTCTACGACTTTGTGATCCAAATCAGCTGGACTGATTTTACGATTCTAGTCAAAAGAATCCATTGCTTTACGATTCTATTGGTTATGATCCTGTCATTTGCAATCTTACAGCGGAGTCCAGATCCCAATGAAAATTGTGATACTAACTATTGAAGCCTAGGCCCTTCGTCTTGGAATCATTTTGGCTCTCTCGACTGGCTGTAATTGCCTTGCGGTTCTTACAGCTTTGCGGTTCAGTTCAGTTGTATGGTGGCAATGCAAACAATGTCGAATGGTGAACACTCAACAACGGGCCACGCCGAAGGGGACGATATGAGGTTTGCAATCTTATTTTGATGGTTTTCCGGGGAGGTGATATTTGAACATAGTCCTGATGGACACACACGATGGCACATGTATTACCTTTTTTTTAGAAAAGGAGGAGACCCCCGGCCTCTGCATCTGGGCGATGCATACCTAGATTTGCAAGACAACAAACTCTAGGGCCTTTGCTCGATGAGCCAAAAGATTTTCTTGGACCAACTTTGATGGATGATGTAAGTTTATTTTCTAGCTAATAAAATCCAGGTTGATATAAAATAATATTCAGGGCAGAGATGCATGGGTTTATTTTCGTTTCCCACTCTATGTTTTCTTTCTTATGTGAATACTTGGGTTATGAATTGAAACTTACCTCTAAGGACATTGTGTGAAAGATCCAGAATTCTTAGTTGAGTCAAGTTGAAAAATGTACTTGGTTTTCTTCCAGAAAACCTGCAATTCGTTAATGCTAGGCTCTTCAATCTTCTGAGATGTCCAATGGCTGTTGGTATTTGACCTGATAAGCCACTATTAGAGATTTCCAAGATTATTAGTTTCTTGGGATTGCCAATTAAAGGTGGTATTGTCCCAGAGAAGCCACAATTAGTGATTTCCAAGCTTGTCAAATTTGTGAGCTTGCCAATCAGGGGAGGCATTATCTTGGAAAAATGATAATCAGAGAGTTGCAACATTGTCAAGTTCTTAAGGCTACTAGTCCATGAGAAAAATGGTCCTAACTGACCCAAAAATTGCGCAAAAGAGAGCTGTAATTTCTTCAAAGAGTTGAGCTTGTTGAACAATAAATCAGTAGGCTCCATAGAAATTGACCTTCCATCGAGACCTAGATGCCTCAGGGACAAGACAAGAGGTTGCTAAAAGAGCCCAGCTTGATACCAGAGAAATTAGTATATTGTAGATTCAAAGTCTCCAAAGAGGACCCATTTGGAAATTCTACAAAATGCCCTGAAAGTTCATTATTGTGTGACACATCAAGCACTCTTATGTTCTTGAGTTGAAAGATTGTCCGACGAAACCAACCACTGAAGCTGTTAGAGCTGAGTCCAAGAACACTTAAGTCGAGAAAGTCCGCAAAGAATTCAGGAACCACTCCAGAAATATAATTACCAATGAGGTTGATCGTCGTAAGGGATCGGAGACTAGACAGGGAGCAGTTAATTGTACCTTGGAGCTGGCAGTATGGCATGCTAAGAACCATGAGATGGGGGACAGCTTTGCCTAGACCACTGCACCACTCTTCTCCGCTTCCAGATATATCCACGCCGTCAAGATAGAGTTCCCTCAGATTGGCAAGGTTTGCCATTAATGCCTCAAAGCTGGGCTCTCTTAGTAGCAGATTGTAATTAGACGACAGATCCAATGATACGAGGCTAGTGAGCTTGCCGATGCCGATTGGAATCTGGCCATAGAAGCCTGAGTTACAAAGGTCGAGGTGAGTGAGCTTGGATAGCTTCTCAAAGCCAGCTGCCGGAATGCGAGATCCAGCAAAATCGTTCTTGCTGAGGTTGAGGTAGCGTAGGGAGGTGAGGTTGAAGAGTGGCATGGCAGCCATAGCTGTAGAGGCCACGACCACCAAGGTCAAGTACAGTGACATGACCATCATCACAGCCGACACCCTCCCAGAGGCAGCAGTCAGTACCAGGTTGCCACGAAGGCAGTGTGGTGGTGGAGTAGTCGAAGATGAAGGATTGCTTTAGCTGGAGAAGTGTTTCAGCCTGATCCTGATGGCAGTAAGCAGCTGATGGGTCGCCATGGCCATGGGAAGTAGATGTGACTACTGAGTGGAGTTGTATGAGTATGAAGAAAGCAAGTACTAGGCGAGTAGCACGGGCCATCAGTTCGTTTAGACCTCTCTACAACAATCGGATTCCACAGAATGATGTATAACATCACATCGTCTCTTCTTTGCGATGAATGTCATCAACTAGCTCTTTCGTTTAGACGTGTTTGTTTTTCCGGATGACGTGATGACTTTGAAGCCAATCCACTAAATCCAAGTCTTCGGTCTCGAGCTTCAGAGGCCAAATCAGCATTTCTGACGGGCTGAGAGGGTGTACAGGTCAGTAAATGTTTTTTATGAGAGCTCAGTCCAATGTTGACTGACTGATAATTACAATAAAGCGCCCGCGGAGAATTCTAGGCGATCTCTAGGATTATATTCTTGGCATCAACATCAAGTTGTTGGTTTGCATATATAAAAATACCTATGGATTCTCATTTTTCCTTCACGTCCTTGATGCTTCCTCTGTTGTCTCTGTTTTCAACTAGAAGCCCATGATATCGATATCTGAAGTTGCAACTAAACAAAAAATGAAAACATGACATTGCCATCCAGAATAGGCATAAATTGCGTGTTCGTTTTTGTTAAACATTACTCCAATCAAATTATCTCTACAATCAGATCCTGCATAATTCTAACATGTGGCAAATTCCAACGCGCCAATACAAACGGATGCGATTTGGTCAACTTTTTGTTCATTTGGGTCGGCCAAGCGGACGCTGTTGTCCGGTTTTGTCCGCGGTCTCGCAGATGCGCCCCATGCGGGCCCACACATTTCAGATTTGCGGACGGACATTGGAATTAAAAAACATGACAAAACTACAGTTCATAAATTACAATAAAGCATCCGGCTGAGCCGACAGATCTAGGCGAAGGCAGCGTCCTCCTCCTCCTCATTGGTGAGGTCGACGTAAGACCGTGCTTGCGCAAAGGTGAACGCCTGCTGGAAGGCTGCAAGCGCTGTCGCCTGCTGCCCCGCCTATGCCGCGCCCTCCATCTCGCGCTCGGCCGCCAGTGCCCACGTCTTGGGCTCGTACAGGAGCTATTGTTCCTCCTCCTCGCTCGCTCCCAACTAAACGGGCCAACACGACACCTAGACGAGCACTGTGTTCATCCACTGAATCCTGAGCCACAGCTCGGGCTCCTCCACCTAGCAGCTTATGGCAGGTCGTCCTTGTGCCTCCTTGAGAGTCGCCTAGTAGCCGCCCTCCTCCTTCACCACCACCGGCAGCGGCGGTGCGCGCGCGGGTACGAAGCGTGTCCCCGAAGCTCGACTGGCAGTGGACGTCGTGGTCAGTGGTGAGCCACACGTCCCAGTTATACTTGGCCATCCGTCGGGCCAGGCCGGGCCTACCAAGGCCCGATGTAGAAAACCTAGGCCCGAGCCTGGCTGTCGGGCCTAAAAATCAGGCCAAAGCCCGGCCCATTAGTCAAAAAGCCTGTCAGGCTTCGGGCTGGGCCTCTTCCTGAAACTACAAATATGGCAGGCCCGAGCCCGTCCATCGGCCTCAAAATCTAGGCCTAGGCCTGGCCCGTGGGCAAGGTCGGGTCAGGCCGGTTCTGTTCGGGCTGCCCATGGCCAGGTATAGTCCCAGTTCGGCGAGTCCGCCTTGTAGTCTGGGTGACGGCGGAGCTTGGGCAGGAGCTCAGCACATCGGTGGCGGATCTCTGCCGCCCACGCACGGTCTGACTGCGGCACCGTAGGCACTGGAACCCTATCGGGGTTGAGGTGACACCTGTGTGGTAGGTTCACGCACCCAAACCCCATTGGGCCGGCGCCTAGCAGTGGCCTTTTTATTTTTGATACGCGCAAGTCGTTATTCATGATCGATCAATTGAGAAGGGTGTGTGTATATATATGTGAACGGGAGTTCGTGTGGATACCGGCTTGCTTGGAATATACAACACTAACAAGGACAAAAATAATACGGTAGCAATGGGTTGATTTTAAAAAGGTGTGTGGCGGATCAAGAATATCATACCAAGAATATCGCCTCCCTTTGATTAAGACAATACAAACTCTATTTCATAAAAAAATGTATTGTTATATTCATATTTAAAATAAGTTCTAAATAATAATACTTTCGTGAACTATAACATATATATTTTGCTAGTTAAAGTTGACCCAAAATGCAAAAAGAGAATAAGGGCATGTACAATGGTGCTATCTTAGGAGTGCCACGTAGGATAAATAATGAGGTGGAGGAGAGAGAACTTATAAGAAAAGGCTTGTCTTCTCTTATTTAAGAGAACACAACAGATGATCTCTTAGCCCAATATATCTCACTACATTTTTAGGAATAGCTAGTTATTGAAGATAAGGCTAAGAGATGACCCGTTGTAGACATTTTTTTTTGTTATCTCTAAATTATATGCAAGACTTAAGATAAGACTATCTTATCAACCATTGTACATGCCATTATGGCGTGCGGGGGGTGGCTGGCTTGGATTCGGAGCTCCGCGCAGCCTCGTGGGTTGCATGGCTGCGACTGCGAACGCAGGATTGCTGTGCCACATATCCCTCCTCTCCTTGATTTTCTGTCCAAAATATAAGGTTATTTGTTTATTAAATCCCATATGTGCCAAATTCGAAAGCCTCTAAACATTTCTTGGTCTTATCTGCCTTTTAGATTTTATTGAAGACCTTGTTGTCTTTGTGCATTACCAGTGTGATGAAGTTCAGCACTATGGCTGCCATTATGTGTTATGTAATAGTCTGTGTGAGGAGTCATGTTTGATATAGTTATCATTTTTATGGTTAAATCTGATCATTTTGTAGGAAGATGTGTGGTTTCTCGTCAAATGCAAGTTGTACTACTGTGAAAAAGTGTACTAAATTTTGCAGTGCATTAACTTGTAAGTAATGTCATTTGGTAACCACAACATCATGTAGTGCTTAGTCCTATTTTGAAAATTTTCATACCATTGTTCTTTCGGGCATCTAGGATCATGGGATTCTCCATGATGGCAGGAAAGAGACAACATAGCGAGTTGGCTAGGAGAGAACACTTTCTTAGGATCTGAAGGGAGATCAACAGGTGAACTTTTGGACTCAACTCAAAAGTTCTCATCCTGTCTCTTTTAAATTTTTGTATACTGAAGTTGATCCGTTTAGGGTTTAGGGTTGCTATAGGTACTGATATGTTAACAGCCTAATAGTTCTCCTGTGAGTACACTTCTACTGGCTTCCTATTTGTCTGTCTAATACTTTCCTGAAAAAGTATACACCCATAGTTGCAAAAATCAACCGTCGTATATTGCTGGTTCGTTGCACACTGTAATGCTGTAGTGTACTACCTGCTCTATGCTGGTGTACTTTCCCATTCGCATAAGAGGAAAGCCAAATACTTCTACTTTGCACTTGCTTATTGGCTATTAATAACTTAGTATTAATGCACCATATGGTTTCAGTTCGCAAGGTCATTGTATTTTTTATGCTTCCTTTTGCAGATATGAATCAACTGATACGAATACTGTGGCTGAAGCACTTGCAATGTCCAAGAATGGTTAGTAATTATATCGCTGTGTCCATCTTTCCTCACCCTAATTAGTTCCTTCTCGGGATGATGAGTCCATGCATGCAGAGTATGTCCGGTTCCCAAAAACTCTTGTCACCGGCCACTATCTACATATGCGAGTGGTCTATATGAAATCTTAGCATCAATGTATCACTGCAATTTTCTGTGTCATCTGAATTTAGTTGCAGGAATTGTTGTACCTTTGCCTTTCTTATTCATACTATACTAGATCGGTGCTACTAACTGTTTGAGTATTTGTCAATTGTACTAATTGTGTTGTTGTAGTTCTCTGATTTTGGAAACTGGAAGACAAAAATAACTCTGCCCTCTGAACTTTTTTTATTTGTACCATTGTTGTTGGATATTTTGGTGCCTGGAAATAACAATAATAATAGGATATGATGTACATACAGCAGCATCCATCCTCACTAACAGTGGTGGTACTGGTTGTGGCTGCACTGCAATTGCAAATGTATAATTCTTTTTGTTTACCAGTGTAACTTGCACAGACCCTATACAACATAAAATGAATATTGATTGACATTTTCATTGATTGCACTTAGTCTACCAGTGGACAGTAAATCAACAAAAAACATGGTAAAGGCAAATGATATGTTTCTTCTTGGCCAGATGGCATTTATTTTACAACATGGTATTGTCTTTAAAATTTCTCGTGCTGGTGTTTCCGTCTACTTAATTATGTGATGCTGATGATTATGCACATGTCATTTTTAGGAATAGTGACCATGATGTGTACGATGTAATCTCTTTCCTGTTTTCCTTTATAGGAATGATCAGAATCCCTATAGTAGGCTTAATGAGAATTTCTTGTTTATGGAAGTGTTGAGTACTTTAATACAGTTCAGTATACACAATGTGCGGTTAATCATTTTTCTTGTTCCAACCAGAAGAATAGAGTTAACAGTGATATTCCAACATCTCTTCACAGGAGCAAAGTTGTTTGCCATGTCCCAGAGGTACTGGAATAGTGACCATGTCGCTGTTTTTGTAAATGTGCTTTTTCTGCTCAGGCGGTCATATTGTTTCTACAGGCAATGATCACTGTCAATATGGATGGCTCTGTACTTGACACAATTGGCAACATCATGTCATACCTTAGACTTGGATCATCAGGGAAGGTCTTGAAGAAGAAGAAAAGGAAGAGGTATAAAAAAGGTGTGTGCTTATATAGCTAAAATTTATTATTATTTTCTTAGTCGAATTGACTTAGGAATCGAAGATTGAACCATGTCAAGGGACCATGGCATGGATATCTTAGTTATCAGTTCTTGATCACCATGCCACAACATTCTATAAATCAAATTTTGTGTGGCGCCCCTGGTGATCCTATTTGTTGTGGTTGTTGCTTTAGGTTTGCTTCTCTTCTCCTCCTTCACCAGATTTTCCCAATATGGTCATTACACACAATCAAGATATGTACAGTTACAGGAAGGTGCGATTGTCTATGTTGTTGTGCTTGTTTCCCCCCTGATTTATTTGATCTATTATTTCATTGCATTTTGCAGATCCAGGTTTAAGTATAACATGCCCTACCATACAATAATGCTACTCTGTCTACTCCAGGATCACACTAATTTGTTGATGAATAGATAAATATCTATATCAAACACGTCATCTGCTACCTGATGTTCTTGCTTTACTAATTAGTCTTTGATGAATACATAAATTCATACATCACACCAATTGGTAATTAGTTGATAAATTCCTATATGTAATAGGTCATTTGTTGCTTGATATTGTTGTTGTACTAATTAGTATCTGATGTGCTTTCAAGTTCTGATGCAATTTAGAACATCCCTCTTTAAGCAAAAGTTTGTTTGACAATTAAAAAATGTAGCCCTGAATTTAGGAATCACTTGCCCACACTAGCGTGTTGATGATTTGGCAAGATGTCTAGCTACCTAATGTATATTACTTTCCCTTTTTACAACCTCAAAGCTGTTGATCAGAATGTCTGATTGATTAGAAGCAATAACACAAATTACTGATACACTTGCCTGGTAACATGACTTGATATTCTGATAGATGGTGTTGTCTGTCATACAATCTATACATACAGTTAGAACGCACTGACCTATTCTGCTGCTTAGCATTTTTTGTGCACGTCTGATATTGTAGCATGTTCATTTGGATCAACACATTCACTCTTTCTCTGTAATATGTAAGAGTATATATGTTACTTTGGCTTTTCTAATTGTAATACAAAAGCATTATGACTTAATTGATTTCCATTTTACAAGATGACATTTTTTGCAAGATTCAAAGATGAATAGTACCTGCTTTTCATGGTTATTCAAGTCGAGTGCTGAGTGAATTCTATGCTAATCTTAATCAAATAACGAGGACTAATTAGAGCGGTGGCTACCGTGTAAATTATAGTTCAATGGATACTTAGTCACTACTATGTAAATTGTAGTTGAACAGATACTCCATCTGTAAGTGTGCGCACATGTGCATCACTCCAGAATCACTGTTAATTTGCTATACATTCTTAACCACTGACAGAACTGTCATGTCCCTACAAGAAAGAAATGACGTTTGCACTGTACAAACAAGTTAACAAGTCCAACAACAAGAAAAGTCCGTAGAGTCACGCCTCAGGAGGCGTGCCCCGGGCGCGCCCCATCCACTAGTTGATACCATGGGACAACGAGACCTCTGTCATTCCGCGGCCGCCGCCGCCGCCGCCGCCGCCGCCGCGCCTTACTATCCAATTAAGAAAGAGAGTCTTTGTTTGTCAAAAAGATAGAAAGATCACCATCATCAAGTCAGCGGCGGCATAACGGCGTCTATCCCCGATGATGTGCTCGCCGACATATTTACCCGGTTGCCGGACATGGCCACAGTCGTCCGCTGCGCTGCCACGTGCCGACGCTGGGGCCACCTCGTGGCCACCAGGGCAGGGGTCATCTCCCCCTTGTGGCCCCTCGGCCACTTCTTCCCCAACCTTGCCGTTGGTCTCTTCCACGAGGAGAAAGACTGGCCCACTATGCGCAGAAGGGACGTGCCATCGTCGCGACCGTGTTTTATCGCAACAGCCTCAAGGACACGTTTCATCTGTGGTGATGGCCAGAGCTCTTTAGCTATCTTGGGACTAGATGGAGGCGACCGGCTTCTGGACCACTCCCGTCCCGTTGCATCCCGGAATGGCCGCCTCGTCCTCAAGCTCCGGCACAATCGGCGCTAGTATTGTGCATCTGATGGCCTCCGGCTCGCCATCTGCAACCCGATGATGCTTGACAAGATCAATGTCATCCCGACTTTGGTCTTAGTAGGCAAGAACACTACAAAGATACTGGACTACGGCTGCGCGTTTCTCACCGGCCACGACCTCAACCCTCCGTGCCACCAAGATTTCTTCCACTTTCTGCTCATCACATTACAAAAAAAAATACACTTCCGTGATGATACGTGTTTGTCACGGTAGGTCACGTTTTCTGTCATGCATGTACATTCATGAGGATTTTATGACAGAATCAAGACAGTCATACCTGCGCTGTAGTAGAAGTGTTCCATGACATTACTAAAATTATCATCACGGAAATGTCCACTTCCATGACGATAAATCGCGCTTCAAGGCTGACCGACACGTGGCATCCACTGTAATATCTGGTTTTGGATCCGATAACCCGTTAACAGCCCGGACCAATGGGTACTTGCCACGTGTAAAATTCTCATTGGCCAGAGGAAACACGTGTTGGCTCACCGTTGGGACAGATGTCATCCACTCATTGGATAGGAGGCGCCTATAATACGTCGACATGTGGCACGGCCCAACAGAGGCCCATTCCAGTGAAAAGGCCGGCCCGTTTGACTTGGTCAAAAAGTAACGGGTCGGCCCACGGAAAGCCTGTTAACGACATGTTCATATATAGCCCATTTACAGCCCTCTAACTACCGGCCTGTTACGGCCTATCGGAATTAAGCCCAGTAGCTTCATCTGGGCCGTCCAATATGATTCCAGCCCGTTGTAACTTCCGGCCCATGTATGGCTCATGATGTCTCCTGGCCCATATGAGGCCCTTTGTAACTCTCGGCCCATTAAAGGCCCGAGATGAAACTGGCCCATAATGAACAGTATGTCTATTATACCCATTAACGGCCCATTATTCCGTCGGCCGTTTCCAGCCCGTGTTAACTTTCGGCCTTCTAAGGGCCCATTTATTCTTGGGCTCATTTCTAGAATTCGGTTAGATCCGGTCCGTTACTAGCCTGTTCCGTTTGTGGGCCAAATACAGCCTGTGGTTACATTCGGCCTGTTTGTGGCCCGTTAACCCGTTGGGCTGTTTTCACAGCGTTATCAAATACGGCCTATTAAGGGCCCGTTATGGTCCACGAATAGTATGGCCCATGTTTGGCGAAATGATTATACGCCCCGTAGAAGGCCCATGGATCATACGGCCCATAAAAAGTTCATGGATCCTACAGCCCGTAGAAGGCCCACGGATCCTACGGCCCGCAGGAGGCCCATGGTTACAACAGTCCGTGTTTTGCCATGATTATTGTGGCCTAGTTACCAAAAATAGGTTATTGTGGCCACTAGGAAAATGCGGAAAAAGAAAGCAACTAACGCTAGCCTATTACAACTATTACACATATTACATCCACTGGGCATCAAAGTTCGCCACCAGTGCAAATATAGGGAACAAAGCAGCATATTACATATACTGGCCGTCAAAATTGGCCACCAGTGTAAATAAACGCAGCAGCAAAACAAGTCCATAACTGAAACAACTTCAGAAGAGCTCAAGAAACGTTATCCTGGGTATCCACCATGCTGGCAATAAGCTTAGCAAGCTTATTAGCTTTGTCCTGTTTGGCGCTAAAATCCTCCAATGCTTGCTGTTGCAGCAGAAAGTATGCATCTGAATGCTCCAGGGACATCCGCAGTCCTTCCACTTCTTGTCGCAGCATAGCTGATCGATGTCTTTCAGCTTGTAGTTGAGACTCAAGAAACCAAACTGATTCAGACAGTGAGTTTGAATAGCTTGTGCAAGCAGTAGTGGCCAGTAACTCGAATAGTAAACCAAGACATGACTTTGGGGTTACCTCACTGTCTTCAAGATAGTTTTCCTTAGCTGTTTTATCAGCTTTGTTGGAGACCAACAAGGATGTCTCACGATCCCGAACCTTATCTGCATTACTTCCTTTATCATTGCTTAATAAGGCACTCTTCCTCAATATTTTGTCAGCATTCTAAAAGAAGAAACAAGCAGACACATAACAGGTTTAACATGTACTAGTATATCAAACTCATTTCGGTGAACCAGTTCATTAGTAAGGTGGACAAGATTAAACTACCAAGTCTTCTATTGCCAAGTAGTATATTATAAAAGCATCAAACAAACATATATCTATGTCCTATGGTCACTCATTGTCTTGCCAAATCAAAATAGAGACACGGTTCAAATCATATCAGTTAAAGAGAAAGAAGCACTGAAAAAATACAAAGCATGGGAAACTAAACGGCACAACAAGATTTCAGATGGGTACCACGGGTCTACATGTACAACAACACTATTGGCCCTGTTATGATACTAGTAATGTGCATGATATGAGAAGTCAACTGTATACACAATTGAAATTGAAATCAACATAGCTATTTATAAGAGCAAACCTGTTAAAGAAACATGCGTAAACATACCTATTGTCCCATTGGAGTTTCCATTGGATCATTCAATTTAAAAATAAGTTTGTATGAGTAAATACAGAGATACAGGAGCAAAGCAGTATGCACGATAGCAATGGAATCTTAAATGAGAACAATTATTCTTCAGGTTTAAGCACTTGTTCTACATGAACAGAGTACAGTAAGACGCAAGCATATAGTACTTAAAATAAAATGAGCTCATAGACCTTACCACATTCTTGGTTCGGGACCAGTAAAGAACAAGGCGTTCCCAGTCATCGTCCAGTAAATGTTTCTCAAGAGAATGTAAGGGAATTTGATGAGTTTCTTTGCCAGTGAAGTACGTTTTCTTCAGGTAATTCCAATACTGCCACCAAGCATTCTTGAAGATAGCAGAGGTATTAGCACAGGTTACCTCATCCTGAGTTTCCAAATTGGTCCTTCTCTATAGAGAAAAGTGGGAAAATTTGTTGTATTATAACCATCATGGAGGTAGAATGTATGGGACAAAGCAAAGTAATTGCCATGAATAGCATTAATTACACATAACTCCTGGACAAACACCTGCAACTGGCATTTTCCTTTATCTTCGGTATAATATTTCCATGATGGGAAGATACGCACATAGGATTTAACAACATCAAATGCGATAGATGCTAAACTATGAATGACTGGTTGTGCTTCCTCCATTGGAATAGGTGTACTAACTGGTGGAGTTGGGGCTCGCTGTGGTAGTATTGGCACTTTGGGCACTGGAGCTGCCTTACTAACTGCTCTTGTTTGGGAGCTCTGTGGTGGAGATGGTGTTGTGTCAACAGAACTGGGTTACTACCTGCTAGGGTTGGGGTTAGATTGGGTGAAGCTGGTTCTCTGTCCATCATGGTAGGGGTAAAATCTGCGAGAGTCTGGATTATGTGTGGTAGGGCTGGTTCTCGTGCATGTACAACCGGGGTGCTATCTCCACCAAGAGGTAGCACTGTTTTATTTGAAGACCGTGTTTTTACTCTGCTAGATACTGCCATTACCTGCTCCAATTCAAATGGCTGATAAACAGGAAACATAGTTGAATGTACAGACATTGTATGAGAGACAGATGCAATAGATAGTGTGGGAAAAAGAGGGCATTAAATAGTTGACATGATATTGTTTAACTAAAATAGATAGCACGACATAATTTCACATATATGATGTCTATCTAAACTGGATAGCATAGCATAACATAATTCAAAGATATGATGACTAACTAAACAGGATCGCATGACATAATTCACATACATGTTATCTAAGTAACCAGGATCGCATGATTTAATTCACATATGTGATTTATATGCTAAGCGGAGGGTGTTCTCATATATGATGTCTGAACTAAGAACATGGTGTTGAATATTGTGTATATGATGTCTAAACTATGCAATGCAAGACACCATATGCATGATATGAGCAGTAGCACCGTGCCAAGTTAGAGCATACACCTTGGTGGGGGAATAGGACTGGTCATCTGTCTCTGAAACCATCTCTAAGGAGCTATCGGGATCTAACAAGAGATCTGCTTCGACAGGTAGCACTGTCTGCTCTAAAGGCCTTGTTTTCACTCCAGATTTTTCCATCACCCACTCAAATGGCTGATTCACAGGAAGAGTAGTTTAATGTACAAACATTGTCGACAAATGGAAATTTAATGAAGAAAATGATGGGCTAGATATCATTCAAATATATGATGCCTGGTTAAACAGGATGGCATTGCACATTTCACATATATTATGGCTGGCTAAAAGACATGAGACTGCATAATTCCCATATATGATAATGAAACTAAACATGTGGCATTACAGAACAAGTCTAAACTAAGAAGATGACATATATGATGTCAAAAGTAGGCATTGCAAGGCAACATATGCATGATATGACTAACATCATCATGCCAAGTTAGAGCAAACACCTTGGGGGGTAAATAGGAGTGGTCAGCTGCGTCTGAATCCGCCTCAGAACAGATATATTCCTCTAGATTACAATCTGGAGAGGGGGGGAGGGTTTGCCATTGAACCCACCATGGAGCGATGTCTGCATGACATTTTATTGCCGCGCAAAACTCTTCTCTTTTTCTCTACATGTTCCGCATGACTGTGTAGAATATCTGTGAAAGGATCGATATAGTTGACTAGAGGGGGGTGAATAGGCAACTAACAATTTTTAGCTTTTCCTTACCAAATTCAACTTTGCATCAAAATAGGTTGTCTAGATATGCAACTAAGTGAGCAACCTATATGATGCAATGACAACAAGCACGCAAGCAAATAAAAGATATAACACGAGTAAGCTTGCGAAAGTAAAGGGACGAGATAACCAAGAGTGGAGCTGGTGAAGACGAGGATGTGTTACCGAAGTTCCTTCCTTTTGAGGGGAAGTACATCTCCGTTGGAGCGGTGTGGAGGCACAATGCTCCCAAGAAGCCACTAGGGCCACCGTATTCTCCTCACGCCCTCACACAATGCGAGATGCCGTGATTCCACTATTGGTGCCCTTGAAGGCGGCGACCGGACCTTTACAAACAAGGTTGGGGCAATCTCCACAACTTAATTGGAGGCTCCCAACGACACCACAAAGCTTCACCACAATGGACTATGGCTCCGCGGTGACCTCAACCGTCTAGGGTGCTCAAACACCCAAGAGTAACAAGATCCGCTAGGGATAAGTGGGGGGAATCAAATTTCTCTTGGTGGAAGTGTAGATCGGGGCCTTCTCAACCAATCCCGAGAAAATCAACAAGTTTGATTGGCTAGGGAGAGAGATCGGGCGAAAATGGAGCTTGGAGCAACAATGGAGCTTTTGGGGGAAGAGGTGAGTCAACTTTGGGGAAGAAGACCCCCTTTTATAGTGGGGGAAGCAATCCAACCGTTACCCCCACTTCAGCCCCGCAGAGAGCGGTACTACCGCTTGGCAGCGGTACTACCGCTTAGCCAGCGATACTACCGTTCCCTCCCGCGGTACTGCCACTGGGCCCAGAGCGGTACTACCGCGGTGGTCAGGGCGGTACTACCGCACACGAGCGGTACTACCCCCCCCCCCACTGCCGCGGCAAGTACCGTAAAACCCGACACGGAAAAAGACCCCTCGAATCGAGGCGGTACTAGCACGAAGCCGCAGCGGTACTACGGCTGGGGCTACAGCGGTACTACCGCTGTGGAGCGGTACTGCCGCTTGTAGCACCCAAGCAGTACTACCGCTCCGGCCCGCGGTACTACCGCTGGGACCAGAGAGGGCACACTGAGAGAGGGGAACGAGCTCATCAACGAAGCGGAAAGGCTCGGAGGGTGTGCAAAGGAAGTGTACGTGATGATTCCACCCTAGCCTTTCCAAAGCGGACCTCCTCTTGATAGTACGGTGATCCCTACGAAACTAGTCCAACAAACTAATTTGAAAGTACTACACCGTCTTCGCTTCAAACTCCGAGGGGAGGGAATCGTCTCGTGCCAAAGGATGAATCTCTGAAAAACTCAATGCACACGATTAGTCCGCAAAAGCATTGTCATCAATCACCAAAATATCTTAGGGATAAATATGCCCTTACAATCTCCCCCTTTTTGGTGGATTGATGACAATACGGGATTTGCACAAACGGGAAAAGACAAAGGACATAAGCAAACCCCCAAGTCTCTAAAATATAGACGGGCTCCCCCTAGATGTGTGCCATCAAGATAAGTGCTTTGGACTGCACGACACACATACTAGGATCAACACTCCCCCTGTATTTTAGAGACCAACAACCTAAGCGTGATTCAAGAGAGCAGGATATATAACATAATAAGCATGCAACTCATGAGATACCAAAAGACTAGAGACATAGATAAAGATATGATAAGGATAAGGTAGCATATGTCTCACACCATATGACTGGAACTTAGGTCTCACGGAACACAAAACCAAACAAAGCACAAGGTAGCAAACACAACGAAAGCACAAAGACAAAGACACACTCGCAACACAACGACGCAAATCCCTAAACTCTCTCCCCCTTTGGCATCGAGACACCAAAAGGGGCAAAGAGCTAACCTACGGCTCCAGGTGAGAGCATGCTGAGGATCTCGAACATCAGGACTCTGCGTGATCATCTGCACCACCATCCTCGGCCGGAAACTGCTCGGCATCTGAATCGGTCCACGGACAGTGCTGCTGGATCCACTCCTCCTCCTCAGTGATCTGACCCTCAGAGCCGCTGGTGACTGTCGCACCCAACTGACGCATAAGCTCCTTGTGACGTCCCCTTGCCTTCTTCTCAGCCACATGAGTCATGTACTGACCGTGAGACTCCATGCAGAACAGCTTCTTCATCTTGTGTTTGAGCTTCTTTGCCCAAGAGGGCTCTGCCGCAGAAGGCTCTGTCCCAGAAGGCACATAATCCTCATCGTCATCATCGGCCTCATCCTCGCCCTCGGTCTCCATGGCAGCAGCAGAAGACGGAACCCCAGATGTAGGAACGGAGGTGCCCCAATTATCCTTCTTCCTCAGACGCTTGATCTCATGAGAAACCAACTCTCCAGTTTCCAGCTGCTCCGCGGGAAAGGAACGTCTCCAGGCCTTCTCAATGAGCAACATGATGAATGGACCATAGATCGGGCACTTGCGCTCAGAAATGGCAGTGAGAAGTTCAGACCACATAACATGAGAGATGTCCAGGGACTCGCCAGTGTTTGCTTCCTTCTCACGCTGGCAGAAGAGAAGCATATCCACGAGATAGGAGTGAACCATATCCAGATTCCCGATGCGAGGAAAGAGGGTCTCTCGAAAGATACGATGAAGGATGTCCAGGTAGGCGGACAACTCATAGGTCTCCTTCTTAGTCACAGGGTGAACCTTCACAGTGCAGTAGGGCCAGAGGGCTTGCTTGTGAGTGGAGTTGACGTTGTGGTGAGGGCGAAAGCCAACAGGAGTCTCAAGCCCGCGATCTTCCACATGAAGTAACTCCATGAAGGCCTTCCACTTGACAGACAGTAACTTGCCATTTGTCATCCAGGTCAGAGTCCTTTCTTCATCAGTTCCAAGATGGACAGTAGCAAAGAACTGAGCCACCAAATCTGCATCAAAGTCCTTGTTGAACTGCATGATTCTGAGAATGTTGAGCTGAGTACACATCTGAAGAGCTTCACCAAAGTATTCGGGATCCTTCTCCATGGCATCCGTGTCGATGGAGCGAACATTAACAAAGAGATTCTTCTTGGCCTTGATCACATCAAAGTAGATGGCAAACTGAAAGCGGTTCCAGAACGGGCGGTTGACCAAACTGGGTTCTTGGTCTTCCGCATAGGGGTTGCGGCGACGCTTTGCCCAGAACTCCTTTGCAGACATCTCAGTCACAGTCTTGGCCCTTGGCTTCGGCCTGTTGGCAAGTTTCTTCTGACGTTGAGGATTAGCACTTGAGGAAGCACCCACTGGCGGCGGTGGAGCACTGGAGGAACCACCAGCAGACTCAGATGTGCGGTACCGCTTTGACGTTGAACGCCCGGGGTTGACACGGCGGACTTGCTGCTCAGGATGTTCATCACCTGGAACCAAACACACGAACAGAAAACCAACACGAAAGAAAAAAAGCGTAAGCCTCCAAACAAAACAACATGGATCAAACAAAGGTAGGGAATGATGGAATCTGGCAGACAGCGGTAGTACCGCTGGCCATAGGCGGCAGTACCGCCCAAGCGGTAGTACCGCCCCAGCGGGAGCGGTAGTACCGCGCAAGACGGGGAACCGGCGGTTCCTACTGCCGTGGTCAGATCCGGCACTACCGGACTGCCAAATTCAAAAATAATCCTACCAAAACTTAATCCACATAGTCTAGACGCCTTCTCCAAACTACTCAAGCCGAGATTTAGCCAAAAATCTAGAGATGCAACCACTATTGCCCCAAAACACTAGATCTGAGAACTAGACAAAAAGAGAGAAAGAACGAGGGCAATACCGGCATCCATGGCAAGAGGACGAGGTGGGGATCGACTCCACCGAAGGGAATGGAGAGGGATGGCCCGGAGACGGCGGCCCGCCGGAGCCCTCCCGCGGCGAGGAGTCGCTGGAGAGAGGGAGAGGGACGAAGGGGTGGTGCGAATGGGTATGGGGGAGGAGAAACCTCCCCCTGCCCCGACATAACCCCCTGATCCCGCCCCCAGCGGTAGTACCGCTCGGGTGGGCGGTAGTACCGCTTGTCCATATAAGCGGTAGTACCGCGCACCACCAGCGGTAGTACCGCCCAGCCAATACTCCAAAGACTAGACACAGAGGCTTAGCTCAAAAGAAGAGAGAAACAAACGGCAAGAAAAGAGAGCAAAACACACAGCAACAAAAGCATCAGCACGAGGACAAGAACCACACACCTCTACAAGAGAGGGCGGTGGCCGAGGCCACCTATGTTTGAGTCAATTGGTATGGCACCGCGAAGAATTATCCTTGGGCCCATGACCAAAACTCGTCTTTGAAGCACAAGTACCATAAAAATGGCTAATGTGAAAGAGTTGATCAATTTATGCATAATAAGGGGAGGGAGAGTTCATTAAGAGAACAACACTCCCCCTATGTCTATGCCTACACCTAAACAAGATAACAAGTCGAGTATGGTGGGGAGTGCAAGTGCTCAAGCAACATTGCTCGAATCAATGATATTTAGCTCATGCCTTAACTCGCGAAATCTTGCTTCATCCAATGGCTTCGTGAAAATATCTGCAAGGTTATCATGAGTGTTGACATAGTTGAGCTCGATCTCCCCTCGCCTAATATGATCCCGGATGAAGTGATACCGAATCTCAATATGCTTCGTCTTGAAGTGTTGCACCGGGTTGAGAGAAATCTTGATGGCACTTTCATTGTCACACCAAAGAGGCACTTTGTCACAAATGACACCGTAATCCTTTAAAGTTTGCCTCATCCATAAGAGTTGTGCACAACAACTCCCGGCCGCCACATACTCCGCTTCGGTGGACGAGAGAGACACACAACTTTGCTTTTTAGAAGACCAACTTACCAACGAGCAACCAAGAAATTGACACCCTCCGGAAGTGGACTTCCTATCCACTTTGTCTCCCGCCCAATCGGAGTCCGAATAACCTACAAGCTTGAAGTTTGCTCCTCTTGGGTACCATAAGCCAAAGTTTGGGGTATGAGCCAAATATCGAAAGATTCGCTTGACCGCCACAAAGTGGCTTTCCTTAGGTGCGGCTTGAAACCGTGCACAAATTCCCACACTCAACATGATATCTGGTCTAGATGCACAAAGGTAAAGTAATGAACCAATCATGGAGCGATATACCTTTTGATCCACTGCTTTACCATTGGGATCGATGTCAAGTTGGCACTTGGTGGGCATTGGAGTGGACGCCGGCTTGACATCACTTAGCTTGAATCTCTTGAGCATGTCTTGAGTGTATTTGGCTTGGTTGATGAAGGTTCCTTCTCTTCTTTGCTTTACTTCGAAACCGAGAAAGAACTTCAACTCTCCCATGGAAGACATCTTGAACTTTGAGGTCATGAGTGCGGCAAATTCCTCATTGAAAGCTTTGTTAGGGGAACCAAAGATAATGTCATCAACATATAGTTGGCACACAAACAACTCCCCTTTGACCTTCTTAGTAAAAAGAGTGGGGTCGATTAGCCCAACTTCAAACCCACGATCTTGTAACAACTCGGTAAGGTGGTCATACCACGCACGTGGGGCTTGTTTAAGGCCATAGAGTGCCTTATCGAGTTGATACACATGATCGGGAAAGTAGGGATCCTCGAACCCGGGGGGTTGTTTGACATACACCAACTCATTAATAGGTCCATTAAGAAAAGCACTCTTCACATCCATTTGTTGCAACTTAAAGTTGTGATGAGAAGCATAAGCAATCAACAAACGAATAGATTCAAGGCGAGCAACGGGAGCAAAGGTTTCACCGTAGTCGATACCCTCGACTTGGGAGTAGCCTTGTGCCACCAATCGTGCCTTGTTGCGGATGATGGTCCCATGAGCATCTTGCTTGTTCTTGAATATCCACTTCGTTCCAATGACATTGTGGTTCCCCGTTGGCCTTGGCACTAATCTCCACACCTTGTTGTACTCGAAGTTGTTGAGTTCTTCATGCATGGCATTGAGCCAATCCGGATCTTCGAGAGCTTCATATACCTTTTGGGGTTCCACACAAGAGACAAACGCGTGATGTTCACAATAGTTTGCCAATTGTCTACGAGTGCTTACCCCCTTTTGAATGCTTCCAAGTACATTCTTCATGAGATGACCCTTGGTGGAGAGCTTGGAAGCAATCTTGGCGGCACGACGCTCCAATTCCTCCTCGGAGGTGAGTTGAGGAGCGGTCACTTGATCATCTTGAGCGCCGTCTTGAGCTTGTTCTTGATCTTGAACTTGCTCGGAGGAGAGAACTTGACCTTGGTCATCACTTGGTGTGTCTCCACCGTCTTGATCATGATTTTGCCCTTGGTCTTGTTCATGAGGTTGAGGGCCTTCACTTTGTTCTTCGGAAGCGTGTGGGCCTTGGGTTGGTGATGGCTCCACTTGAGTGGAGCATTGTCCTTCTCCTTCGGCCACAAGGGGTTCCTCAATGGGTAGGATAAAACCAACACCCATTCTTCTTATGGCTTGAGGAGGAATTTCATCACCTACATCACAAGTGCCACTTTGCTCCACTTGGGAGCCGTTATTCTCATCAAACTCCACGTTACACGTCTCCTCAATAAGTCCCGTGGATTTATTGAGGACACGGTAAGCATGAGAGTTTGTAGCATAACCAACAAATATGCCCTCATATGCTCTAGCCTCAAATTTAGACAATCGAACACCTTTCTTGAGAATGAAACACTTACACCCGAACACCCGAAAGTACTTGAGGTTGGGCTTGTTACCGGTGAGTATCTCATATGGAGTCTTGTTCAAGCCTTTGCGGAGGTAGAGCCGATTGGATGCATGACACGCGGTGTTGATGGCTTCGGCCCAAAAGTTGTATGGAGACTTGAACTCCGCCATCATGGTCCTTGCGGCATCCATCAACGTCCGGTTCTTCCTCTCCGCAACACCGTTTTGTTGAGGGGTGTAAGGTGCGGAATATTGATGCTTGATCCCCTCATCACTAAGAAACTCATCCAAGGTGTAGTTCTTGAACTCGGTGCCGTTGTCACTTCTTATTGTCAAGATCTTTGCATTGTGTTGACGTTGGGCTTCATTTGCAAAGTCAATGACGGTTTGTTGGGTCTCACTCTTCCTCTTGAAGAAATACACCCAAGTGTATCTTGAATAGTCATCCACAATTACCAAGCAATACTTTCTACCCCCAAGACTATCAAAGGATGGAGGTCCAAAGAGATCCAAATGAAGGAGCTCCAAAGGCCTCTTCGAGTAAATGAGAGTCGTGGGAGGGTGAGCCTTCTCATGAAGCTTTCCTTCGATACAAGCACTGCAAGCACGATCTTTAGCAAAACTAACGTTCGTTAGTCCACGGACATGGTCCCCCTTGAGAAGACTTTGCAAAGATCTCATATTGACATGGGCTAAACGGCGATGCCAAAGCCATCCCACGTCAACTTTAGCCATTAGGCATGTCGCGGTCTTAGTGGGTCGCTCCGAAAAGTTAATCACATAGAGACCGTTCTCGACATGCCCAACAAAGGCTACTTTAAGAGTCTTGCTCCACAAGAGGGCCACGGTATCAATATCAAAGAAAGTGGCAAAGCCCATGATAGCAAGTTGACGAACGGAAAGTAAATTGTATGCAAGGGACTCAACTAGCATGACCTTCTCGATCGTGAGATCATGAGAAATGACAACTTTGCCGAGTCCCAATACCTTAGAAGACGAGGCATCACCCCACTCGACATTGGTGGGCATAGATGGAATCTTGTGCACGTCCACCACCAAGTCCTTGCTTCCGGTCATATGATTTGTAGCTCCACTATCGAGCAACCATGATCCCCCACCGGAAGCAAACACCTACAAGAGATCAATGCTTGGTTTTAGGTACCCATTTTGTAATGGGTCCTTTGATGTTAGTAACAAGGGTCTTAGGAACCCAAATGGACCATTCAATATACTCATGAGGAGAACCAACAAATTTGGCATAAACATGCCCATCACTAGCACGGCATAACACATAAGAAGGATTAAAGTCGCCGGCTTTGTTGGATGGGGTGGTATTGCCCTTCTTGACACCGTCACCCTTCGCATTGTTCTTCTTCTCCTTGGAAGCACCCTCTCCCTCCTTCACAAAAGTTTGCTTGAGAGGAGGAGGTCGTTTGGTCTTGTCATTCTTCTTCTTGTTCTTGGGCTTGGGTGCGAACCCAATCCCCTCCTTGGCCACAACTTCCTTTTGGTTTCTCAAAAGGTCGTTGAGGTTCTTCTCACCTTGTATGCATGACACAAGGCCTTTCTCAAGTTGCTCCTTCAACTTAGCATTCTCCTCAACAAGGTGCACATGCTCACAACAAGGGTTAGTAGCATTTGCATTATCAATTAACACCATATGAGGAAAGGTGGCTTTCTCCTTAGTTAGCTTTACTTGGAGTTGATCATGAGACTCCTTGAGGCTAGCATGAACACCCTTCAAGACTTTGTGAGCCTTGTCGAGAATGTCAAACTCCTCTTTAAGTCTAGCAAGATCAACCCCAAGTTTTGCCTTCTCGGAATTTAGCACACGAGACACAACAAGAGCATGATCAAGATCTTTCTTTAACTTAGCATGATCATCGTTGTATGACTCCTCAAGAGCCAAACGAAGACCACGCTCTTCATCAAGAGCATTGGAAAGATCCGAAATCTCATCGGCATAGTCACGACTATGCCCCTCCATCTTAGAGATGGTATCTTCGTGAGCCTCGATCATGTCATTGGCTTCACCAAGTTGTTCCAAGAGAGCAACGAAGTGCTTCTTGGATTTACCCTTGAGTTTACCCATAAAGGTCTCAAACTCATTTTCCTCCACATTTGTCCCCTCATGTCCATCAATGCTATCCGTCGAAGAAGGATGATTAATGATGGTAGTTTTGATGTTGGGGGTTACCTTGTTGGTGGCTTTAGCCATGAGGCACTTGGCGGTGATGTTCTCATTGGGTGAGTCGAAGAGAGACACCCGTGGAGTCTTCGCAATGGCAACGGAGGCCATGGCAACCGACTCACCATCTTCATCATCGTCATCATCCTCATTGTACTCTTCTTGTACCACCAATGCCTTGGGAGGAGTCTTCTTGGTGAAGTTGCTCTTGTTGGGGAACGACTTGGCCTTGTCCTTTCTAATGAGCTTGCCACCATTGTCTTCCCTCTTCTCGTAAGGGCACTCCGCAACAAAGTGGCTCACATTGCCACAATTGAAGCAAGTCCTCACTCGTTGCTTGCCCTTTGCGCCACTTGAATTGCTCTTGTTGAAGTTTGGCCTTGTGTTCTTCTTGCTCCAAAATTGCCTTGAAGCAAGAGCCATGTGTTCATGATAGGCATACTTCGTATCTTCGAGGTTGCCCTCCTCTTCTTCCTCTTCATCCTCTTCCTCCATACTAACCTTGGCCTTTAGAGCAAGGTTGGGCTTCTTTACTCTTTGAGAGCGAAGAACCGCATTGTCGGCGGTCTTGTCCAAGATGCTCATAGCAACAAACTCATCCAACACTTCACTTGATGACAAGGTGTGGAAGTCCGGCCTTTGACGAATTACGGAGGACATGGCTTTGTGGTAGGGCATCATTGCCTTGAGGAATTTGCGCTTGATCCAATTGTCATCCGTGTCCTTACTTCCATGATCTCGGAGAGAGACCGCGAGTTTGGTTACTCTCCGAAAAAGCTCACGAGGTTCTTCATCTTCTTTCATTGCAAACTCGTCGGCTTCATCTTGCACCACTTCATAGTTGGAGCGTTGAATGCTTGCGCTTCCCCGATAGAGGGAAACAACTTGGAGCCAAGCATCTTTGGCCATGGTGTAAGGCCGGAGATGAGGAAGATCTTCGGGTGGGATTGCTTCTTGGATGATGAAGAGAGCATTCTCATTGAATTGATGATCCACAACTTCTCTAGGAGTGAAGTTACTTCGGTCATGCGGATAAAAACCTTCTTCAATGATTCTCCAAAGGTTAGTGTTCACATGATTTAAATGACGCTTAAAACGATAGACCCAAGAATCAAAATCTACATTCTTCTCAATCTTAGGGGCCGGGCCGGCATGATTCAAATGAGTGGAAGGGAGCGGTCCACCATAGACAGGTGGAGGTTCCACATGGGCAAAGATGCCGGTCCCATTTTTACCACTAGAAGAAGGAGCTTTCTCGCTAGTAGCTTCCCCCTTGTCGGAGGTA